>NC_090445.1:1165454558-1166054558 GCF_031143425.1 Pleurodeles waltl | reverse complement strand
GCCCTTGGGGCTACCTAGGGCCTACCTTAGGGGTGTCTTACATGTAAGAAAACGGAAGGTTTAGGCCAGGCAAGTGGGTACACTTGCCAAGTTGAATTTACAGTTAAAACTGCACACAGAGACACTGCAATGGCAGGTCTGAGACATGATTACAGAGCTACTTATGTGGGTGGCACAACCAGTGCAGCAGGGCCACTAGTATAATTTGATTTACAGGTTCTGGGCACCTCTAGTGCACTACCAGGGACGTACTAATAAATCAAATATGCCAATCATGGATAAACCAATGACATACACATTTTGTAAAGGAGCACTTGCACTTCAGTACTGGTTAGCAGTGGTAAAGTGCCCAGAGTAACAAAAACAGCAAAATCAGAGTCCAGCACACATCAACATCCTGGGAAACAGAGGCAAAAAGTTGAGGGAGACCACGCCAAGGATGAAAAGTCGAACACTGGTGTTCTGTTATCTCTTACTTTCCACGCGTTGCACAAAAACCCAAGCCTTGGCACACAAAAGCATCAATTATGGGGGAGAGACAGTCTGCTGCACTCACCCAGTCTGTGCTTTATACAGACCACTGACTGGAAATCCATCTCTTCTCCAATAAGGCCATAAATATGTTTGTCTGTCTGGCTTAAAGCACCAGAAGTCGGGAGCATTCATTCCAGTTCGTAGTAGTATGGAAAGTAAATGACAACAGTTGTAACATAGCTGTTATGTCATTTAAGTACTTGAAGCTAGTCCTGGGTTTCATTTCTAAGATGGGCTCATGTGTGAAAGGCTTTCTGTCCAGTTTTTCCTGCATGACAATTGAAAAATAGATAATACTTTAATTAAAATTGAATATAGTGAATTCATTGTTCAGTTTACTTTTCCTGCAGCATTGTGAAACGTTTTTTTCTTTTACCTTCTTACCAATAATTTACAGACAAGCACTGCCAAAGGTAATAAATCAGCATTAGTATTACAAAGGCAAGACCTATTGGCTTTGCAGGTGCTTGTTACAACGTGTGATCCCTATTATCATTGAGCCCATTTTCAATTTTTCAGAGAAAGAAGGCTACTTCCAACCTTATCCAATGCATTGCTTGATTGTTGGATGCCTGACTTGTGCCAATGACCACAGGTGTTCAAATGACGAGAAGTGTTGCCACTTTGAGAGTGCAACTGAATGTGTACCTCCATTGAAAGGTACAAGAATGAGAGGCATGAAGGTGGGAAACCACACAGTCTGCCAATCCCTTATACTGCCTAACAGCCTAACACTTTCTGCAAGAGTAGATGGAACCACATGTGAACAATGAATGTACTTATGCATGTATGTTGTTTCTGCTATGTTCTGATAGAGAAGCCTGGTGTGTGTGTCCACCACAGAGAGTCCATGCTCCAGACGGATTCAATTATAGCTTCTGTAAGAGTGATAAGGACTGCCCCGTGGAGCAGAAGAGTTGCTTGGGCAGAGGTGACCGGTTTTGCAAGCCTCCTGCTAGAGGTACTAGTAAATGCAGCATTTAATTGTTGACTAGTGAAATATGGAACAACTTTCAAATTTACAAGAGTTAGAATTGTTGTTCTTATGTTAGCATTTCTTTCCTGGACTTGACAGTTTTTCTTACAACAGAGGGCACCATATTCATTGATGGGATGTGTTGGAGTGTGACTTTTAGAATTAATATTAACATGAAAAGTTTGCAATATAATGTGTAATGAAGCCGCATAGAAGATATGTTAACCTAGAGAAATAATGTACGCGTTTGAAAAGTGCCCACGGGGAGTGGCCACCAATGTATACGATGATTAATGAAACTGACTAATAATTAATTAACAATATACTAATGTATGAATTTGTATTAGCATTAAGGATTATGTATTAGTGTTATGCTAAATTAATCACTAGGCCTTACCTAGCAAGGGGCTGGCTTCCTGGTCTCATATTAATTGTGTTTTTCTAACATGCAATGTGCTGTTTTCCTGAAGGACATGAAGCTGTACTTTTCCAGAAGCTAGAGATATGTGCGTAGCCGTAGTAAATTCTTTCTCATGGGACCCGACTTGGTCAAGGAGACATTCTTGCTGAATGCAACAGTGTAATTCGCAACAGGTGCAAGGTCGCCTGGACTAGGAGAAGACAATTGAACTACTGACTGGAGCGACAGGTAAGAAAAGTTACACTTGACATTCCACCCATTGAGGACGTCAATCACAGGAGACAATCAACTGCATGAGAACTGTCTTAGGTGAATATTCTAGTAAGGTGTGTGACGGATTATTGGACAGAGATAACGATGCACCAAATATTGCTCAATGGGAAATTAGAAACTTGTTCGACAGTTTTGATATAACGGCATGACCCGAAGAGAAATCAGCCATTCTACCTCGCCATTATTGAGCCAGTCTTCATCATCCCTTGCCGTTCTGAGAGACTTTGGGACATATTTATACTCCGTTTGTGCCGATTGTGCGTCAAAAAATTTGACGCACAATCAGCGCAAATGTTGCCCCGTATTTAAACTCTGACGCCCGAGCCCGCGGACGACAAAATTCCGCCGTGTGCGTCACTTCTTGGATGCGGCAACCCGCCCTGCGTTAATGATATGCAGGGTAGGCGTTCCCGTCCAAAAAATGCCGCAAACGCCCGTGCGTCGTATTTATGCTTTCGGGCAAAAATGACGCACGGCCGGGAGGCGGAGCCAGAAATTACGCACAGCCCGATTTGGGATAAAAAATTTAACGCCTGGGTCAGGGCAGGCATTAAAATGGGGCAAACACACCTGTATTTAATCAGAACACACAGAACAAACAGCAGAGCAGCAGAGCAGCAAAAGGGAGACATGGAGGTGATTCTTATCCAGCGTGCACGCAGACACAGAGCCGAGCAGCAACAACAGCAGCTACCACAACACCAGCAGGGACCCCAAAGGCAGCGCAGAAGGCAGGAGAGGATATTCCGCCCAAGAACAACCCTTCAGGGCCTCAGGGAACACGACATCATACAGAGGTACCGGTTGAACTGGCAGGCCATTCAGCAGCTGCTGCGAAACATTGAACAGCAGTTGGCCCCCACTTTGGTGACACCCCACACCATACCAACAGAAACAAAGCTGCTTGCCGTACTTCACATGCTGGCAAGTGGCTCATTTCAAACAACTGGTGCCCTGGTTGGCGGAATATCACAACCATCATTCTCCGCATTTCTGCCCAAAGTACTGGATGCCATCATTCGCCTGACACCCCGCCACATCTGCTTTCCTAACACACTGCAGAAGCAGCAGGAAACTAATCAGGGGTTCTACGCCATCAGTGGCTTCCCACACGTCCTTGGTGCAATCGACTGCACACATGTACGCCTTGAGCCACCTGCTGCAACTGAACACCTCTACCGGAACAGGAAGCACACACATTCAATCAAAGTGCAGGCCATTGTCGATCACCAGGGATTGCTCACCAACATCGTGGCTAAATATCCTGGGAGTGTGCATGACACATTCATCTTCCGTCACTCTACCATCAACCAACACTTCCAGGATGGACGGTATGGCAATAGACTACTTGTTGGTAAGTACAAAAACCTACTTATTTACACACTGCACAGCAACCCTCTAGGACACACAACACATACACCACAACAGCAACATCTAGACAGGAACACACTGAGGTCCTGACATCACTAGCCATGTTTCTTAAGTCACCATTGAACCTGTCACACATCGGAATTTACTGTACAGCCTAATGTGAAGACATTAATGAGTGTGGTAGCCGAAATGTCACCTTGCAAATTGTAAGTGTCACAATGACCTTTACATTAATACACTGCCTAAGTCTAAAGGTATGGGATGTCCAGGGTACTTTCATATGAACGTGCTAACAACACTTATAAATTAAACTCTACATTGAACTATCTACTCACCCCAAGTGAAGACACAAGGACACTGTATCACAAGTCACAATGTTAGGGAGGGCACACTGCACTGAAAATCACAAAACATACTGATGACAAACTGTTAGCAGATAAACACGTGCTCAGCCAAGGTAAAAACACAATGCAGATGGTATAGCCTACAAGTATAGGATGTCACATTAGTACACTAAATAGTCACAGACAACACAAGACAACTACTGCTATAGAAGGTCTTTTCAATAGTGCAAGCTACATCAACATGATCCCATTCTTTTTTTCTTTCAGCTGATCAGGGGTATGGCATCCAGCCACGGCTAATGACACCATTTGGCAACCCGAGTACTGCTGCAGAGCGGGCATACAACGACGCCCATAAGACGACACGCAGCATTGTCGAGCGGACCTTCGGCATCCTCAAGTCAAGGTTCCGCTGCCTCGACATCACTGGTGGTAGCCCACTATATTCCCCCGAGATGGTCTGTAGGATCATACTAACATGTGCAATATTGCACAACATTTGTGTCAAAAGGAACATTCCCCTCCTCGAACCAGACCCATACATGCCTGAAGACGAGGAGGATGCTGGCCTGCAACAGGAGGGGGAACAACCAAACACGGCTGCTGGAGTGCGTAGGCGCCAACACATTGTGAACAATTTCTTTTCCTAATTATCACCACTTAATGAACTATTGTAAATAAACACTGATAACAAACACCACATCATGGTCTGGCATATTCATTTCTGCACACCTTTAGCTTTAAATATCAGAAGAAGAATGTCGTCTCATGGAGCAATAATGATATAACAATCAGGACACAGAAAAACACACAACAAATGTAATGCCTATCATACAACGGTCACATACACACACAATGTAAATGACTAACATCCTGTACAGTTCACCTTTGAAGGGCAATAGCTGAGGACCACACATATTACACACATACATGTAGGAAACATGGTTCATCGCAGCAGATGGCACACAACTAAAACACCATCACTCAACTAGGGGAAAACAGGCCTCATACATCAGGCAGTTCACATGCTTATGCTTCAGGAACAGGAATGTATTACCAGACTCTTGCTTGGCAGCAGTAATTCCAACTACTTACAATCTTTGCAATGACTATCTGTCACTAGAGTTACACATAAGCAGAACATACACAGCACAAGTGGCACACATATGTCAAGCATCCAGAACATCACATCCCATCTACATGTCAGCCCTTTTCTAAAAACCTTACACACCCATTTGGCTGGTCACACCCCACCTGTCTGAAGAGGTCCCTGGAATACAAATATGTGTACCCTGAGATTCCCTCATCTACATACACACACTCAGAAGAGTCATCCAGTGTGCCACACACTTTCCTAGGCCTACCATTGTCATAGTACCATCTCACTGCATGGAACTCAGCTCATATAATACACTGGCTTGGAGTTTTGAAGGCCTGGTTTCACCTGTAGATAGATTCTCGTGTGAAAGGTACTGTAGGCCATTTTAAGCTAATCTCATCCAACAGGACTTGTGAGACACTGATGGAGGCCACACCAGTGATCCCCTCCATGCACCCCACCCAAATTTACATGCCCCATCCCTGCTGATGCCTCCTACAGCATAGATGTTGACATTTGGGCTATCACACCATTACACATTGCTACTAATGTTGCTGTGTAACACTTTATCAGGGTTCATGTGTCACCTTCAAGACAACACAGGACATACACAGTGTGACATGTCAACAGTCTACTCCTCCCTCTGACCAGTCCTAGTCAGACCACTGATCATTTAATTTGTGAAAGAGCTGGCTCCTGATTGACTCAGCATCCTGTCAGCCTGACTGGCACCTGGCCGTGGGTCACCCTAAAGATACTCAATTTGCTTCCATGGGCCTGCTGCCAATGGTTTAGCATTACTGAATTTGGGAAAAGCCTGGATAAAGTTGCAAGTCAGGAACAGCAAAGCCCAGGGTGCTGGGGGCCTACGTCCCCCTCTGCTGCACCACAAATATAATTTTTTTATGCACATGTGAAGCACACACAGGCATAAGGCGCATGTGTGCCCTACATGTCAATAGTGAAACACATTTTAGATACATCAACTCGTAATTAGGACATGCTTACCCCCAAAAAAGGTTTAGGCGACAATTGCATTACCTAATTGGCCTTAATGCAATTTGGAATAGCTCGATACATGTGCTCACAATTTTGCTAAGGAATACATCCAGGTATCTCTTTCATATTTAGAAATTTACAATCAGCAATTACCTACATATGTGCACAATTATGAGTAATATCCATTCTGGCCAATCATTACTATTGCACTGTGAATACCTTCTAGACATCCTATAAGGGACATTTGCTATAGCTAACCCCAAAGTTTATCACTTAGCACCATTTGGTCATGCAAAATTACATTACTCAATTGGACAAAGGAAATACATATTTTTCATAATGCGTCATATTTTCACGCATACAGATTGTGCGTCAATATTTTTGACGCACAGGAGTGCAAATAATGCAGAGTCCATTTTTTTTTCATAAATAGATATCATATTTGGCTGCAGCTTAATTTTCACTTCTAGAACTGTAAATTATGCCGCAAACAAATAGTATTTACCAAATATGAAAAATATTTTGACTCTGCATTATCTGCACTCCTGTGCATCAAAAAATATGACGCACAACCTGTATGCGTGAAAATATGACGCATAATGGGAAAAAACGGCGGCCATTTTATGCAGGATGTGATGTAATAGGATATCCTGATTACAGAATCTGTACAGTGGGTGTACTTTCACTTTCACTTTGCAGTCTCTGATTATTCTAGACTGTGTGGCTGTGTGCAAAGTGTTGTCCTGTGTATTAGTGCTTTTGTGTCCAGTGTGCCATCTCACTTGTTGTTTTGTCATCATTATCTTGTTGTAGAATACTGTCTGAGTCTGTGTCATAAACATTTGTCAAGTCCAGTGTTGTATATATTGTCTGTGGGAGTCTGTTGTGGGTACTGTGATATAGGGGATAGTTGGGCTCTTCTATTTCTTAAGTTTTCTTTGTATTTCCCCACTCTAACTTTCCCCATTTCCCCCTTTTCTTTTTTTCTACTACTTTTTCAACATTTTCAGTGCTTAAATGTCTGGTAGGCCACGGCTTTCCAGGATGAGTGAGGAGGAATTGGGGGGTTTATATGGCTTGTTTGCCATTTCCTCCCACTTATGCTGGAGGCTGGGGGTAGGGTGATACAGGGGTATCACACGGAGGCCCGAAAAGTCCGGTGGGGGAAGGTGCGCCATCACTTGGTGCGTCTATATGGGAGCCAAAGGAATGACCATCAATTGAAGCACCGCTGGGCTGACCTGATCTCCAGGGAGCAAGATCTGCTGGACCACCTGGGAATCAGGATTGGTGGCCATGTTGGTGAGTGCAGATCATGTAAATGTGCACAATTTAAAGCTGTGTTGTGACATGTGATGATTGTTACCCAATCTGCCAGATAAGTAGCTGACTGTGTGTAATGCTAGGGAAACATACAGGGTAATTGATGCACTATGTGAAGGATGACAAATGCTAGCAGTCAGGCAGCTCATGTTTTCCACACATACAGGTTGCTTGTAGCAGAATGTAATGTAGTGCCGCCTTTGTGTCAGACAAGCGACACATTAATGACGCAATCAGGACTCTACAGGTCACAATAGCCAGTGAAGTATGGATGTAGTAACAGCATACCTACATATGTTGACGCTATAGCTAGACTGACATTTGAAACCCTACATGATGCTGAAAATGAGTGCTGCCTTCACGTCAATTGAAGTTAGCAATGTGGCCCACACATATGTCACATGTGTGTCTGGTTAGTGTGTAGGGAAAATGTTCACGGAAGTGCCATGCCTTGTCGTGATAAATGTGCTCCTTCACATTTTATTGTTACATGCCAGATCTGAGCATGAACCATATTTGTAAAGGACTCAGGTGCCCTTAGCTAACATATTAGACAATGTATTTATTGTCACTTGTGCCAAAATCAGAATAGGGATCGCAGTCCAAAGGTATGGACTAGGGTACAAACATCTATGTTTGGTGCCAATCACCATTGTTTGGACACATCAATTTATGAAACTGTAACAACATGAGGTATTGCCAAAGTACCTGGCCCTCTGTACCATGTACCTATCTTTCACAAATGTGTCATGACCACATAGGCTGTTTGACAGGTCATACAGTCCTCAAGTAACCAGCTTTTGGATGTCTCTCTTGGATGCACACGATGAGATGAATGCACACCTATATTGTTGCTGCATACTAATGGAGGTGCATCTTTGCCACCACATGACAGTCCGGGCCACTGCATGTGTGTAGAAGTGTGTGTAACTGTAGTAGGAGACCCATCCTATGTAAATGTTGCACATGAATAATTCCATGCAGTATGAACATGTGTGAAAGTGTTTCATTACTCAAGTCATATTATCACATTGTGTTTGTATTTGAAATTGTTTGTCAGTGCACGGATTCTGAGTATATTCTTCCTTCCATGCTTTACAGGTGGACCTGCACCGTACACAGTGGGAGAGGTGGCTCATTTTGAGGACCCCGACACCTACAGTGAGTGTTGCATGTGTGGTATGTTTTGTGTTTGCTGGTGATGTGTGATGGACTACTGTGTGTTGAACACATTGCAAGGTTTGATGCGCTGCCCAATCATTAGTCTTGTTCCATTAGTGGGATTTCAGTTATCACTTCATTTTGAGTTGACCTATGCTTTTCCATTTCTCTGATTTTGGGTCTGTAGGCCATTTCTGTAGGGCCCGTTATGGGAAATGGGGTAAGTCATGTGGAATACACTAGCTAATGTAAGAGTTGCACTGGGACTCGTCTCAGACTGAGTCTGCATGTCAGACTGACATTCTCCCAGATAGCTTCTGCAAATGGCTTGTCTGAAATCTGCTCCTTCCCTAGTAACCGATGTACAGAGTACACTGTAGGTTGGATCTTCCGGGTGCATGTACTTCCACAAGTTGTACTAGACGTGTGTGGGACTAGAGTGCAACGGCCTAGGTGTGCATGCTATTCATGATCATGGGTGTTCTTGCTCCTCTGTGTCTGTAGAAAAATATGCCTCACTGTAAGTATGTGATGTTGGCCTAGGTCAGTCCATTTTGACATGTGTGGACCTTGGATAGGACAAGGTTTAGCTGACTCCAATTTGTTGATAGCCCTTACTGGTGGTGTGTGTGTGGAGGCAAAAACATGTTGAGGTTTCTATCCACTCCTGGGTGTGCTTCTATTTTGGGATTGTTGGTTGTTCTTCCCCCCCCCCCCCTCAAAGACAGGCATGTGTTTGGGAATAGGGTACCTAGGACTGAAGCAACCAGTATGTTACACATACTTGTGACCATTTGAAACTTTGTTTTGAACCTAGTGTACACACTCGGTTATGGCACATGAGTTCTATACTATAGGCAGAGGAGGTGCAGCATGATTGTTGGCTGCAATTGTAATTTTTTTGATGACAAGTTATTGGCAGTTGTTACCCATCATGTAGATTATTGTATATGCTATGTGTGAGTTGACCTTTGTATGCAGGCTTCCCATGTACTTCCTCTGAGACTTTCAATGATCTATATGGTGATATGAGCTGTTATAAGTACAGTAAATGTATTGTCAGATTGACCACTTGTGCTATTCCACACAATGCAGTTTCTATGGTAAATAGTTGCCCTTTGTCTTCACAGCTGCAAACATGAGTGCCGCACAGAGGCATGAATTTGAGAGGCGGGCCATGAGGTACCGACACATCCTGCAGGTGCAGTCGGGGTTCCGACGGATAGCCCATAAATACCAGTCGGATCGGGCCTCCGGAGCATGGTGGGCTTCACCACAGGGTGGCCCAACGTTGCCCACTACAGCCACCACCACCACAACCACCGGTTCTCCCCAAGTGGCCCCAGCCACAGCGGGGACAGTTGTCCCTGCCTCTGCAGCACAACCAGGACCCAGCATTGTGACATCTGCAGAACAGTCCAGTGGGCTAGGCTCAACACCCACACAGAGCACATCTGCCGGGACCCAGACAGCAGCAGCACCTCCAATTGACCCTGCGGCATTCCAGGCTTTGGAACGCAAAATGGACAAATTTATGAGGAAGGTGGACAAGCTGAGCCAGGATGTGGCCTACATCAAGAAGCGGGTCAGGTCTATCAGGCGGACCCTCCGGAGGGCCAACCTCTAGGACTGATATGGTCAATGTACATAATTCCCTCCCCTCCCTCCTCTTTCCTTGTTATCATGATTAGTGGGCTTGGGGGATTAGTGTTAGGTTAGTATAGGTTGTTAGCTTAGTTAGTGTTAGGGAGGAGGGTGGGGGGTCTTGATTCTTTCTACTTTCCAGTATTAAGTGTGTGGGTGGGTGGGGGTCAATGTTGGGGTTCCTGTGTGTTTAAAAAATAAAGAAAAAAAAAAAACTTACAAAAAAATATATGATTGTTTAGGATAGTATAGTATGTGTGTAGGTTAGTATGTGTTGTCCTGCATGTGTCCTGTCTCATAATGGTGGGTGGGGGGGTTGATGTTTAGATCGATTCGTTATATGTGTAGAGTACGTTTAGCTTAGGTTAGTTAGGGACAGTTGTGGGTAAGGAGTAGTCAGGTTAGATTAGTGTAGGTATGACTTTTCCCATAGTTGCCTCTGGTGTGATTACTTATGAATAAATATATAGTTAACCCTTTGCATTATGTGTTAACTGCTACTTGATCATGGCCTTGCCATCAGTGTAGGTGATTGTTGTTCTATGACATTTGTATCCAATGCTACAAACCAAAAAAAACTGAGCTTTAAAATGGCAGCTACCCCTGTGCTACCTTGGTAAGTATCCACCATTTGATAGAACCACCAATTGGAGTTTACATGGATCACAAAGGATTTGTGTCGATGAGTATGTTTTCTACGTCACAAAGTGTGCTTCCAGACTTGGTATTGTGGGGAAACTTTTAGGTCGGACTGCAGTGTGATGTTCAGGGACATCTTAGAAGATGAGGTCTTGTTAACACTCTTGTCTTCTTGTCTTCATAACTGACATAGATCATTTGTGCAAAAATTCAGCATGATTACCTATTTGGATGTTTACTCAGAAAGGTTGAATGATGCTGTGTTTAGTTGTGTTTGCTTAGATTAGACTGCATAATTCAATGGGTTAGTATTGCATGGTGACAACATTTATCAGCCACCATTAGTTGACTTTGATTTCTCTTGATGAAGCATTATTCTGTCCAACACAGCATGATTGTGTGTGGTTTCTCACTTCATCAGTTATTCTCCTCAGGATGGGCAGGCTATGATGCAATCCTGGCCACTGCACAGATGTATCTGACTACATGATGTCAGGACAGATGTATTGACAAGCTACATGGCTGTCACACTGTGTAATTTGACACATCAACTGTGCAGTAGATAACACAAAAGTGCCTGAGACATATTTGGTGTGCAAGTGCTATTTATTGATAGGTGCTGTAGTGCAATATGTACATTGTCCATGTTTGCTGAGTCTGTTCTAGTTCAATCTTACATGGTGATTCTACAGAAGGGGTGTGGATAATGCTCCTGACATGCTGGGGTGATGTTACAGACAGTGCAGAGGGACAGGATTTGCCAATTAGTAGGAGAGAGACATTCACTGGCAATGTTGACACGTTATACAGTGGTTAGCAGAACAGTCATTGAGTATAGTTGTAGTGAGACTGGCATTTGACAATACGTAGGACCTTGGTCGAACTAGGCCATGGTGCAGGGACTAGTGCTTCCGGGTACTCTTCCTTGTGAATGTGGTCTGTTCCATGTCTTCATCTTCTGATGTGTGTGTTGCCTGCTTCGTCCTTGTTGTTGTTGGTTGTGAAAGGGCAACACACACCTCAGTGTTAGAAGACGTGGAGTCAGACATCCCGGTGGCTGCTCCGTGTGAAGTTCTTAAGGGCAGTACTGCAGCAAGGAGGGTCTGCTGGTTTTTGAGAATAGCAGCCACATCACGATGGTAGGCAGCCAGGTCGGCCCTGAGGGAGTCATGATTGCGTTCGTGCATGCAGTGTAAAGTTTGGGGTGCGAGGTGTTGTGGCAACTCCCTTACTGCAGTGGTGAATTCCTTGACAGTTTCTTGTAGTCCTGGCAGTATGAATGTTAGGGCTTGCATAGCTGCTGCCTGATCTGCAGATGACATCATGCACGAGCGCACCCCCTAAAGGCTGGCTGCCATAGTTTGCATCCCCACCCGCACCTCCTTGGCCAGCTCCCGCTGTACTCCAACTATAGTTCTTTCAAAGCTGGTGCCAGTGTCGTCAGAGTCCTCAGCTGTATAGGAGCTGGCAGGTCTTGCAATTGGGGTGGTGGGTGGTTCTTCTGTGATGGCTGCTTGTTCTATGCTCCTCCTTGTGACTGAAGGTGGGTCTGGAGGGTTTCTAGGACCTTTTGGATGGTCTCCTGGGGAAAGTTTATGGGCTCGTCATCCATGTCATTAGGGAAATCTGGGACAGGCATATCGGCAGGAGATCCATCTTCCTCTGCAATGAAACAGGGTACAATTAGTGTGTCTGTGTTGTGACAATTTTGACGTAACGTGCCTGCCTTTTGATGAATTCACTTTGTGATCTTGTTTGGTATTGGTATCTGCTGTCCTTCAGATGGGCATTGTTATGGGCCTATGGCCCACCTGTGTGTCACATGTATGATATTGAGTTATCAGACTTGTCTGCCTAATCACCTCTAGGTGTTGCTTTATACCAAATAGAGAATAGCCACCTTTTTGTCCTACTCGACCCTCCGTGTATATCCATTCTCATGGTGAGACCTTTCACTGGCTGTGGGTGTTCTGATGGTCCTGGCAGCACAATTGCCTCTCAGGACCTGCCCCAATCCCTGATTGTTCACATTGACTTAAATTTAATTGACATGTAGCATATCCTATGCATGGCAATGTTATGATGTGATATGGATGTTGATATTGTTAATGTGTCCTGCTGATGTTGGGTAATGTGTGTTACATTGGATTGCCCTGATTATCGTATCAGTGTCCTATTTCCCCCTCTGACTGTGCAGGTGCATTTCAGTGACCAGTTCCATGTGTCCCCTCCTCAATGCTGTTGTCTGAGCAGTATGACTTTTGTGCTGTTGTCTTGTTTGCCAGGCACAGGATGGACCCTGGCATATGCAGCATGGGTGTGTCCTTAGTGCTGTGTCGCTCCTATTGTTGTTTACATTGCTGATGTTTGCGGCAACTATGGGCATTGACATTTGAGTGTACTGGGGGCTTTGTCTTGTTTCAGGAGATTGTTGCAGCTGTCATCCTCACCCCCTAATTTAGGTATGTATGTTCCATGGGGAGGTTACTGCCATTGGCTACATGAGCTGCACACAGACCAGAGGTGGTAGTGTCAACTGTTGTGGCAGTTATATTGCAGTTGTCGTTTTGGCTAGAGGATTGCTGATAGGGCCCTAGTTAATGTAGGAGATATGTTGGCTGACGAGTGCCAGGATGTAAGTTTGACGTAGTGGCCTTCCCTCCTGTCGAGGCTTTCCCTTTGCTCCATTGTTGGCATGACAGCATGCCCCCAAAGGACTGTTGTTGGTGTAGTGTAATGTTGTGCCCCAGCTTCTGTTTGTGCAGGCCATGCCCCCCTGCAGTACCCCTTTACCCATGCCACTCCATGTATATGATGACTTACATGCAATGTGTAGTAGGTATTTCCCCCCCTGCTTACAGTCAACATTATTGTATTTTAATTCCCCATGCGACTTACCCTGCATGTGCGTTGTCTCGTGGTAGTCTGCGCTGTCCTGTCCTTGAATCCCTGTGACGATCTCCTCAGGGATGACGGCTGCGACCATCTCCTCCATGTGGTCCAGGGCCTCCTGGTGTGCTGGACTCCCACCTCCAGTCTGCAGTGCTGCCTTCCTGTTCCTGGCCATTTTTTCCTTTGTCCTACGTTTGCAGTCATGCCAGCGTTTCTTACACTCGGTGACTGTCCTGCGTACTTCAGCCACACTGTTAATCTTGTCAACAATTTGTTTCTATATGGCCTCTCTCCTACTGATTGGCAACTTAGAGGTGATAAACAGTTGGTGCTGGTGTTCCGTCACCTCTTTAACCAGGATTTCCTACTCCTCTGCACTGAAGCGACACTTTATTTTCTTTCTATAAATGTCCTGGTTCTTGTATGGATCGTCCTGGCTGGTTCCTGGTCTGCTGTCATCTTCCTGGGGTCTGTAATGGCATCTGGGATCCATTTTGGCTCTCCTCTGCTGAAATGGCAGTGTTCGTTTTCCTTTACGACTTGACGCCGCGATGTGCGTAAAAAATAATGACTCCCACCTGTTGATTGCGCCGCCATGCGTCAAAGTATAAATTTGACGCCCGCACGGCGCTACGAAATGGCGTTAGTCGGCTTTACATTTTTTGACGCAAAACTGCGGCGGCGCAGTTTTGCGTCAAAAAGTATAAATATGGCCCTTTGTCTTTAGTTGTCTTATATTTAAACCATCCTCATCCTACCCCCTTGTCCAATATGCACTTCTCCTCCTTATGAGGGAAGAGTCTTTTCTTGCTATGCCCTACTGAGACTTACCTGTTCTATCCTGGCTGATGGCGAATCGACTGATGTCCTGAGGACAAAGACTGATGCTGTTTACTGACTCATTCGGATGGGTAACTGTAAGGAAATGGCTCCCTGTTGCAGTTACCCCCCACTTTTTGCCTGATACTGATGCTGACTTGACTGAGAAGTATGCTGGGACCCTGCTAACCAGGCTCCAGCACCAGTGTTCTTTCACCTAAAAAGTACCATTGTTTCAACAATTGGCACACCCCTGGCACACAGATAAGTCCCTTGTAAAAGATACCAGTGGCACCAAGGGCCCTGTGACCAGGAAGGGTCTTTAAGGGCTGCAGCATATGTTGTGCCACCCTAATGGACCCCTCACCTAACACGTGCACACTGCCATTGCAGATTGTGTGTAGTGGTGGGGAGAAAAAGGCAAAGTCGACATGGCATCCCCCTCAGGATGCCATGCACACAACATATTGCCTGTGGCATAAGTAAGTCACCCCTTCAGCAGGCCTTACAGCCCTAAGGCAGGGTGCACTATACCACAGGTGAGGGCATAGATGCATGAGCAATATGCCCCTACAGTGTCTAAGTCTATTCTTAGACATTGTAAGTACAGTTGTGGCCATATTAAGTATATGGTCTGGGATTTTGTCAAAAACTTACTCAACAGCTCCTTAATGGCTACACTGAATACTGGGAAGTTTGGTACCAAACTTCTCAGAATAATAAACCTACACTGATGCCAGTGTTGGGTTAATTAAAAAATGCACACAGAGGGCATCTTAGAGATGCCCCCTGTATTTTACCCAATTGTTCAGTGCAGGACTGACTGGTCTGGGCCAGCCTGCTGCTGAGAGACGAGTTTCCGACCCCATGTGTTGAGGGCCTTTGTGCTCTCTGAGGACAGAAATAAAAGCCTGCTCTGGGTGGAGGTGCTTCACACCTCCCCCCTGCAAGAAATGTAACACCCAGCAGTGAGCCTCAAAGGCTCAGGCTTCGTGTTACAATGCCCCAGGGCACTCCAGCTAGTGGAGATGCCCGCCCCCTGGACACAGCCCCCACTTTTGGCAGCAAGTCCAGGGGAGATAATGAGAAAAACAAGGAGGAGTCACCCACCAGTCAGGACAGCCCCTAAGGTGTCCTGAGCTGAGGTGTCCCCTGTCTTTAGAAATCCTCCATCTTGATTTTGTAGGATTCCCCCAATAGGAATAGGGAAGTGCCCCCCTCCCCTCAGGGAGGAGGCACAAAGAGGGTGTAGCCATCCTCAAGGACAGTAGCCATTGGCTACTGCCCTCCCAAACCTAAACACACCCCTAAATTCAGTATTTAGGGGCTCCCCAGAACCTAGGGCACTAGATTCCTGCAACCTGAAGACGAAGAAGGACTGCTGACCTGAAACCCTGCAGAGATGACAGAGACACCAACTGCTTTGGCCCCAGCCCTACCGGCCTGTCTCCCCACTTCAAGAAAAACTGCAACAACGACGCGTCCCCCAGGGTCCAGCCACCTCTGAAGCCTCAGAGGACTACCCTGCATCGAAAAGGACCAAGAACTCCCGAGGACAGCGGCCCTGTTCCAGAAAGACTGCAACTTTACAACAAAGAAGCAACTTTTAAAGACCACACGTTTCCCGCCGAAAGCGTGAGACTTTCCACTCTGCACCCTACGCCCCCAGCTCGACCTGCGGAAAACCAACACTACAGGGAGGACTCCCCGGCGACTGCGAGCCCGTGAGTAGCCAGAGTTGACCCCCATGAGCCCCCTCAGCGACGCCTGCAGAGGGAATCCAGAGGCTCCCCCTGACCACGACTGCCTGCTTCAAAGAACCCGATGCCTGGGAAACACACTGCACCCGCAGCCCCCAGGACCTGAAGGATCCGACCTCCAGTGCAGGAGTGACACCCAGGTGGCCCTCTCCCTTGCCAGGTGGTGGCTACCCCAAGGAGCCCCCCCCCCCTTGCTTGCTTGCATCTCTGAAGAGACCCCTGGGTCTCCCATTGAAACCTTTCACAAACCCTACGCCTGTTTGCACTCTGCACCCGGCCGCCCCTGTGCCGCTGAGGGTGTACTTTTTGTGTTGACTTGTGTCCCCCCTGTTGCCCTACAAAACCCCCCTGGTCTGCCCTCCGAAGTCGCGGGTACTTACCTGCTGGAAGACTGGAACCGGGGCACCCCCTTCTCCATTGAAGCCTATGTGTTTTGAGCATCACTTTGACCTCTGCACCTGACTGGCCCTGAGCTGCTGGTGTGGTAACTTTGGGGTTGCCCTGAACCCCCAATGGTGGGCTACCTTGGACCCAACTTTGAACCCTGTAAGTGCTTTACTTACCTGAAAAACTAACAAATACTTACCTCCCCCAGGAACTGTTGAATTGTGCAGTGTCCAATTTTAAAAATAGCTTATTGCCATTTTTGCCAAAACTGTACATGCTATTGTGATGATTCCAAGTTCATAAGATACCTGAGTGAAATACCTTTCATTTAAAGTATTGTTTGTAACTCTTGAACCTGTAGTTCTTAAAATAAACTAAGAAAATATATTTTTCGACACAAAAACCTATTAGCCTGGAGTAAGTCTTTGAGTGTGCGTTCCTCATTTATTGCCTGTGTGTGTACAACAAATGCTTAACACTACCCTCTGATAAGCCTACTGCTCGACCACACTACCGCAAAATAGAGCATTAGAATTATCTCTTTTTGCCACTATCCTACCTCTAAGGGGAACCCTTGGACTCTGTGCATGCTATTTCTTACTTTGAAAATAGTACATACAGAGCCAACTTCCTACATCTTGACTGAGTCAAAGTACCAGAGATGCATCAAAAACAAGACAATGTAGGCTGCAGAGGAGGAGAGATGTCAAAAGTGCAGGAGATACGTTGGTTCCTTACTGTTGCAGGGGAGGTGACGCGCTGGTTCCTTACTGCCACAAGTGAGATGATGCGTCATTTGCGGCTTGAAGCGTTGGGTCCTTACTGTAGAGCCGATGAAGGAAATGGCGCCCAGGACGATGTGCCGGTGATGCGTGAGAAGTCAAGCTGTGATACATTGATCTCACAGCGATGGAGCAGGCGCTGCATCGGAATCAGGAATGCGGTGCTCGAAACTCACACAATGGTGGTTCTTCTGACGTGCTGTGATGGAAAGCTGGGGCCTGGGTGGAAAACTATGGTTGTTGCATCAGTAGGGACCTCGCTCCAGTGCAGACAGTGGCAAGGCATTGAATTCTTGCAGCAATGCATCCGTTCAGAATGACACAGTGAGTCGATGCAAGGATTTTCTTCTTGCAGCACCAAAAAACTCCTTTAAGGGCCCAGACTGGATTTGGCACAACTTGGCAGGAGAGGGCTCTCAGTAGAGGAGCCCAGGTGCTGGTAGGTGAAGTCTTTGATACCCCTGAGACTTCTTAACAGAAGGCCAGATCAAATCAAGCCCTTGGGGAACCTTGGAAAGCACGATGTAGAAAGCAAAGTCAAGTCCTTTCACTCCCAGGACAGAAGCAGCAACCAGCAGGCCAGAACAACAAAACAACAGGCAGAGTGGCAGTCCCTCCTACAGCATCCAGCTCTTCTTCCTGGCAGAATGTCCTCAGTCCAGAAGTGTTTTAACTCTGTGGCATCAGAGGTCCAGTACTTATACCCATTTTTGTGTTTGAAGTAGGCAAACTTCAAAGAGAAGTCTTTGTAGTGCACAAAACCCTGCCTTTCCCTGCTCTGGCCCCAGACACGTTCCTGGGGGTTGGAGCCTGCTTTGTGTAAGGAAGGACACAGCCCTATTCAGGGTCAAGTGTCAGCACCTCCCACCACTCTAGCTCAGGAAAACACCTCAGCTCCCTTTTTGTGACTGTCTAGATTGAATTAACAAAATGCCCAACTGTCATCCTGACCCAGACGTATATTCCACAACCAGGCAAAGGCACAGAATACTTTAGCAATAAAATGCCCACTTTCTAAAAGTGGCATTTTCAAGCTTACAATTAAAAAAGTAACCACCAAAAAATTTATTTTTATATTGTGAGTTCAAAAACCCCAAACTCCACATCTCTATCTGCTCCAAGTACGAAATTACACTGAAAAGATATTTCAGGGCAATCCCCATATTACTCTATTGGAGAGATAGGCCTTGCAATAGTGAAAAACAAATTTAGCAGTATTTCACTATTATGACGTAAAACACGCCAGTACATGTCCTACCTTTTAAATACATTGCCCCATGCCCATGCGGTTGCCTTAGGCCTAAATTAGGGACGACTTGCATGTAGTAAAAAAGAAGGTTTGGACCTCGAAATTGGTTGCTTTTGTCAGGTTGAATAGGCAGTTTAAAACTGCACACACAAACACTGCAGTGGAAGGTCTGAGCCATGTTTACAGGGCTACTCGTGTGGGTGGCACAATCAGTGCTGCAGATCCTCTTGTAGCATTTGATTTACAGGCCATGGGCACACATAGTGCACTAAACTAGGAACTTACTAGGAAATCAAATATGCCATTCATGGATAGAGCAACCACCAATACAACTTAGAGAGAAAGCACTTACAGTTTAGCATTGGTCATCAGTGGCAAAGTGCCTAGAGTCCTAAAGCTAGTAAAAAGGATATTCAGCACAGGATAAAAAACAGGAGGGCAGAAGCAAAAAGACAGGGTAAACCACGCCAAGAACTGACAGGTCTAACAAGGAGCCCTTGTACCCAGCACCTCAGCACTTGCTGGCAGAAACTGGTCAGCCTAGCACTAGGAGTTGGACTGGTATTCAGGGGGCATCTCTAAGATGCTGTTAGAAATGGGGGTCTGTGGTTGGGAGTCAGGTTAGACCTGTCCAAGCAAGGAACCTCACTCTAGTCAGGGTAAGTCACACACAATCCAAATTATCCTGTGCCCACCCTCTGGTAGCTTGGCACTGAGCAGTCAGGCTTAACTTGGAAGGCAATGTGTAAAGTATTTACACACCTGTGTACCCATGATGTGGACACAGGAGACAGCATGCCTGTCAGAAACAACATTTTCACACAGTCTGACCAAGTTAAGGAAAGCATCAAGGTGGAAGTCCACAAGATGCTGGAATTGGGAGTCTTTGAGCACTCTGACAGACCCTGGGCTTGCCCAGTGGTCTTAGTCCCCAAACCTCACACCAATGATGGAAAGAGAGAGATGAGGTTCTGTGTGGACTACAGAGGACTTAATTCTGTCACCAAGACAGATGCCCATCCCATTCCAAGGGCAGATGAATTGATTGACAAACTAGGTGCTGCCAAATACTTAATTATCTTTGACTTGACAGCAGGGTAATGGCAAATCAAAATGGCACCAGGAGCAAAAGAAAAGACAGCATTCTCCACACCTGATGGGCACTATCAGTCCTTTGGTTTAAAGAATGCCCCTGCCACCTTCCAAAGGTTGGTGAATCAAGTCCTTGATGGCTTGGAGTCCTTTAGTGCAGATTATCTTGACGATATTGCTGTCTTTAGCTCCAGATGGCAGGATCACCTGGTCCACCTGAAGTAGGTTTTGAAGGCCCTGCAAGCAGCAGGCCTCCCTATCAAGGCCTCCAAATGTCAGATAGGGCAGGGAACTGTGGTTCACTTGGGACACCTTGTAGGTGGAGGCCAAGTTCAGCCACTCCAGCCCAAGATCCAGACTATTCTGGACTGGGCAGCTCCAAAAACCCAGATTCAATTCAGGGCATTCCTTGGCTTGACTGGGTACTACATGAGGTTTGTGAAGGGATATGGATCTATAGTGACAGCCCTCACAGAACTTACCTCCAAGAAAATGCCCAAGAAGGTAAACTGGACTGTAGAATGCCAACAGGCCTTCGACACCCTGAAACAAGCAATGCGCACAGTACCAGTTCTCAAAGCTCCAGATTACTCCAAGCAGTTCATTGTGCAGACTGATGCCTCTGAACGTCGGATAGGGGCAGTTTTGTCCCAAACAAATGATGATGGCCTTGACCAGCCTTTTGCTTTCATTAGCAGGAGGTTACTCCCCAGGGAGCAGCGTTGGAGTGCCATTGAGAGGGAGGCCTTTGCTGTGGTTTGGTCCCTGAAGAAGCAGAGACCATACCACTTTGGTACTCACTTTGTAGTTCAGACTGACCACAGACCTCTCAGATGGCTAATGCAAATGAAAGGTGAAAATCCAAAACTGTTAAGGTGGTCCATCTCCCTACAGGGAATGGACTTTATAGTGGAACACAGACCGGGGACTGCCCATGCCAATGCAGATGGCCTTTCCAGGTTTTTCCACTGAGAAAATGAAGACTCTCTTGGGAAAGGTTAGTCTCATCCTCTTTCATTTGGGGGGGGGGGGGTGGGTTGTGTAAGGAAATGCCTCCTTGGCATGGTTACCCCCTGACTTTTTGCCTTTGCTGATGCCAAGTTATGATTTGAAAGTGTGCTGAGGCCTGCTAACCAGGCCCCAGCACCAGTTTTCTTTCCCTAACCTGCACCTTTGTTTCCACAATTGGCACACCCTGGCATCCAGGTAAGTCCCTTGTAACTGGTACCCCTGGTACCAAGGGCCCTGATGCCAGGGAAGGTCTCTAAGGGCTGCAGCATATCTTATGCCACCCTGGGGACCCCTCACTCAGCACAGACACACTGCTTGCCAGCTTGTGTGTGTTGGTGGGGAGAAAATGACTAAGTCGACATGGCACTCCCCTCAGGGTGCCATGCCAACCTCACACTACCTATAGCATAGATAAGTCACCCCTCTAGTAGTGCTTACAGCCCTAAGGCAGGGTGCACTATACCATAGGTGAGGGCATAAGTACATGAGCACTATGCCCCTACAGTATCTAAGCAAAACCTTAGACATTGTAAGTGCAGGGTAGCCATAAGAGTATATGGTCTGGGAGTCTGTCATACACGAACTCCACAGCACCATAATGGCTACACTGAAAACTGTGAAGTTTGGTATCAAACTTTTCAGCACAATAAATGCATACTGATGCCAGTGTGCACTTTATTGTAAAAATACACCCAGAGTGCATCTTAGAGAAGCCCCCTGAAAACATACCCAACGTCCAGTGTGGGCTGACTAGTTTTGCCAGCCTGCCACACACCAGACATGTTGCTGGCCACATGGGGAGAGTGCCTTTGTCACTCTGTGGCCAGGAACAAAGCCTGTACTGGGTGGAGGTGCTTCTCACCTCCCCCTGCAGGAACTGTAACACCTGGTGGTGAGCCTCAAAGGCTCACCCCCTTTGTTACAGTGACACAGGGCATCCCAGCTAGTGGAGATGCCCGCCCCTCCGGCCCCTCCCCCCACTTTTGGCAGCAAGGCTTTAGGAGATAATGAGAAAAACAAGGAGGAGTCACTCCCCAGTCAGGACAGCCCCTAAGGTGTTCTGAGCTGAGGTGACTTTGGCTTATAGAAATCCTCCATCTTGAAGATGGAGGATTCCCCCAATAGGATTAGGGATGTGACCCCCTCCCCACTGGGAGGAGGCACAAAGAGGGTGTAGCCACCCTCAGGGCTGGTAGCCATTTGCTAATATCTCCCCGGATCTAAACACACCCCTAAATTGAGTATTTAGGGGGCCCCAGAACCTAGGAAGATAGATTCCTGCAACCTGAAGATGAAGAAGTACTGCTGACCTGAAGCCCTGCAGAGAAGACGGAGACCCCAACTGCTTTGGCCCCAGCCCTACCGGCCTGTCTCCCCACTTCAAGAAAAACTGCAACAGTGACGCGTCCCCCAGGGTCCAGCGACCTCTGAAACCTAAGGCCTACCCTGCGTCTAAAAGGACCAAGAAGATCCCGAGGACAGCGGCCTTGTTCACCAGAAACCGCAACTTTGCAACAAAGAAGCAACTTTTAAAGACCACATGTTTCCCGCCGGAAGCGTGAGACTTTCCACTCTGCACCCAACGCCCTGGCTCGACCTGCGGAAAAGTAACTCTACAGGGAGGATTCCCCGGCGACTGCGAGCCCGTGAGTAGCCAGAGTTGACCCCCCTGAGCCCCACAGCAACGCCTACAGAGGAAATCCGTAGGCTCCCCCTGACTGCGACTGCCTGCTTCAAGGAACCCGACGCCTGGAAAACACACTGCACCCGCAGCCCCTAGGACCTGAAGGAACCGAACTCCAGTGCAGGAGCGACCACCAGGTAGCCCTCTTCGTAGCCCATGTGGTGGCTATCTGAGGAGCCCCCCCCTTGCCTTCCTCCATCGCTGAGGAGACCCCCGGGTCTCCCCATTGAATCCTATTGCAAACCCAATGCCTGTTTGCACTCTGCACCCGGCCGCCCCTGTGCCGCTGAGGGTGTACTTTCTGTGCCTGCTTGTGTCCCCCCTGGTGCCCTACAAAACCCCCCTGGTTTGCCCTCCGAAGTCGCGGGTACTTACCTGCTGGCAGACTGGAACCGGGGCACCCCTATTTCCATTGAAGCCTATGTGTTTTGGGCACCACTTTGACCTCTGCACCTCACCAGCCTTGAGCTGCTGGTGTGGTAACTTTGGGGTTGCCTTGAACCCCCAACGATGGGCTACCTTGGACCCAACTTTGAACCCTGTAAGTGCTTTACTTACCTGTGAAACTAACAAATACTTACCTCCCCCAGGAACTGTTAATTTTTGCAGTGTCCATTTTTAATATAGCTTATTGCCATTGTTGCCAAAACCGTACATGCTATTGTGATAATTCAAAGTTCATAAGATACCTGAGTGAAATACCTTTCATTTAAAGTATTGTTTGTAAATCTTGAACCTGTGGTTCTTAAAATAAACTAATAAAATATATTTTTCTATATAAAAACCTATTGGCCTGGAGTAAGTCTTTGAGTGTGTGTTCCTCATTTATTGCCTGTGTGTGTACAACAAATGCTTAACACTACCCTCTGATAAGCCTACTGCTCGACCACACTAAAACAAAATAGAGCATTAGAATTATCTCTTTTTGCCACTATCTTACCTCTAAGGGGAACCCTTGGACTCTGTGCATGCTATTTCTTACTTTGAAATAGTATATACAGAGCCAACTTCCTACATTGGTGGATCAGCGGTGGGGTACAAGACTTTGCATTTGCTGGACTACTCAGCCAA
Source organism: Pleurodeles waltl (assembly GCF_031143425.1). Lineage (NCBI taxonomy): Eukaryota > Metazoa > Chordata > Amphibia > Caudata > Salamandridae > Pleurodeles > Pleurodeles waltl. The sequence goes on along the minus strand of NC_090445.1, from coordinate 1,166,031,027 downwards.
TACCTGATCACACAACTAAAATTCTAAAAGTTGTCATTAGAAACTGATTTTTGAAATTTGAGCTATTTTTCTAAATTTTTAAACGTTCTGCTAGGGCCTTGTGTTAGTCCCTGTTAGCATTTGTGGACTTCCACTTTGATGCTTTCCTTAACTTGGTCAGACTGTCTGAAAATTTTGTTTTTGACAGGCATGCTGTCTCCTGTGTCCACATCATGGGTACACAGGTGTGTCTGACCAGGGGTTAGGGAAAAGAGCTCGGCAAACTGTTGTAGGACTTTCCTACAGTCAGCTTGCTGTTGGCCAGAGAGGGTGTCTGAATAGATCACTCCATCTACTGAGCCATCTTTAGGGTCAGTGGAGAGGAGATCAGGCAGAGGTTCACTCTCAGCTTCCTGGTCCTCATCTGTCACCATCAACAGATTCACATCTGCCCTGTCATGAAAGAGTTTGAGGCGGTTCACATGGATCACCCTTTTGGGGGTCCTGCTAGTGCCTAGGTCTACCAGGTAGGTGACCTGACTCTTTCTCTCTAGCACTGGGTAAGGGCCACTCCATCTGTCCTGAAGTGCCCTGGGAGTCACAGGCTCCAGAACCCAGACTTTCTGCCATGGCTGAAATTCAACCATAGCAGCCTTTTGGTCATACCACATCTTCTGGAGTTGTTGGCTGGCCTCAAGGTTTTTACTTGCCTTTTCTGTGTACTCTGCCATCCTGGAACGTAGGCCTAGTACATAGTCCACTATATCTTGCTTAGGCTCATGAAGAGGTCTCTCCCAGCCTTCTTTTACAAGAGCTAGTGGTCCCCTGACAGGATGGCCAAACAGAAGTTCGAAGGGGGAAAACCCTACTCCCTTCTGAGGCACCTCTCTGTAGGTGAAAAGCAGATATGGCAAGACGACATCCCATCTCCTTTTGAGCTTTTCAGGGAGCCCCATGATCATGCCTTTCAATGTCTTGTTAAATTTTTCTACAAGACCATTGGTTTGTGGATGGTATGGTGTGGTGAATTTGTAAGTCACCCCACACTCATTCCACATGTGTTTCAGGTATGCTGACATGAAGTTGGTACCCCTGACAGACACCACCTCCTTAGGAAATCCCACTCTGGTAAAGATACCTATGAGTGCTCTAGCTACTGCAGGGGCAGTAGTGGACCTAAGGGGAATTGCTTCAGGGTACCTAGTGGCATGATCCACTACCACTAGGATATAATGGTTCCCTGAGGCTGTGGGAAGTTTAAGTGGACCCACTATGTCCACACCCACTCTTTCAAAGGGGACCCCCCACCACTGGAAGTGGAATGAGGGGGGCCTTTGGGTGTCCACCTGTCTTACCACTGGCTTGACAGGTGTCACAGGAGACACAAAACCCCTTTACTTTCTGGGACATGTTAGGCCAATAGAAATGGTTGACTAACCTCTCCCAAGTCTTGGTTTGTCCCAAATGCCCAGCAAGTGGAATATCATGGGCTAAGGTCAGAATGAACTTCCTAAACTCCTGAGGCACTACCGCTCTCCTAGTGCCACCAGGTTTGGAATCTCTTGCCTCAGTGTAGAGGAGTCCATCTTCCCAATAGACCCTATGGGGCATATTTATACTCCGTCTGCGCCAACTGTGCGTCAAAACTTTTGACGCGCAAACGTTGCCCCGTATTTAAACTTTGCCCGCGGACAACAAAATCCCGCCGTGTACGTCATTTTTGGGATGCGGCAACCCGCCTTGCGTTAATTATATGCCAGGTAGGCATTCCCATCCAAAAAATGGCTTAAACGGCCGTGCGTCGTATTTATGCTTTCGGGCAAAAATTACGCACGGCCGGGAGGCGAAGCCAGAAAAGGACGCACAGCCTGATTTGCGTCAAAATGATAGCCTGGGTCAGGGCAGGCGTTAAAATGGGGCAAACACACCTGTATTTAATCAGAACACACAGAACAAGCAGCAGAGCAGCAACAGGGAGCCATGGAGGTGATTCTAATCCAGCGTACACGCAGACGCAGAGCCCAGCAGCAACAACAGCAGCTACAACAACACCAGCAGGGACCCCAAAGGTAGCGCAGAAGGCAGGAGAGGATATTCTGCCCGAGAACCACCCTTCAGGGCCTCAGGGAACACAACATCATCCAGAGGTACCGGTTGAACTGGCAGGCCATTCAGCAGCTGCTGCGCAACATCGAACCGCAGGTGGCCCCCACTTTGGTGACACCCCACACCATCCCAACAGAAACCAATCTGCTTTCCGTACTTCATATGGTGGCAAGTGTCTCTTTCCAAACAACTGTTGCCCTGGTTGGCGGAATATCACAACCATCATTCTCCGCCTTTTTGCCCAAAGTACTGGATGCCATCATTGGACTGACACCAATCAATCAATCAAAGGCATTTGTATAGCGCACTGCTCACCCGGAGGGTCTCAAGGCGCTGGGGGGGGGGGGAAACGCTACTGCTCGAACAGCCAGGTCTTGAGTTGCTTCCTGAAGGCGAGATGGTCTTGCGTTGTCCGGAGGTGGATGGGGAGGGAGTTCCATGTCTTGGCTGCCAGGTAGGAGAAGGATCTTCCTCCGGCGGTGGCTCTGCGGATGCGGGGGACGGTGGCGAGAGCGAGGCTGGCGGAGCGGAGCTGGCGGGTGGGCTTGTGGAAGGTCAGGCGGCTGTTGAGGAACTTGGGGCCCAGGTCGTGGAGGGCCTTGTGTGCGTGGGTGAGGAGTCGGAACGTGATTCTTTTGTTGACGGGGAGCCAGTGCAGGTCTCTCAGGTGTTCGGAGATGTGGCTGTGTCGGGGGATGTCCAGGATGAGTCGTGCTGAGGCGTTCTGGATCCGTTGGAGTTTCTTCTGGAGTTTGGCGGCGGTGCCGGCGTAGAGGGCGTTCCCGTAGTCCAGTCGACTGGTGACGAGGGCCTGGGTGACCGTCTTCCTGGTCTCGGTGGGGATCCACCGGAAGATCTTTCGAAGCATGCGCAGGGTGTTGAAGCATGAAGATGAGACGGCGTTGACTTGTCTGGTCATCGAGAGGGAGGAGTCCAGGATGAAGCCTAGGTTGCGAGCGTGGTCCGTTGGCTTGGGGGTGGCTCCCAGGGCGGGGGGCCACCAGGAGTCGTCCCAGGCGGATGGTGATGATCCCAGGATGAGGACCTCCGTCTTGTCTGAGTTCAGTTTCAGGCGGCTGTTCTTCATCCATTCGGCGACGTCTTTCATCCCTTCGTGTAGGCTGGCTCTGGCGGCGTCCGGGTCGCTGGTGAGGGAGAGGATCAGCTGGGTGTCGTCGGCGTAGGTGATGATCTTGAGGTTGTGTTGACGTGCGATGGTTGCGAGGGGGCTCATATAGACGTTGAAGAGGGTGGGGCTGAGCGATGACCCTTGTGGAACTCCGCAGATGACTTCGGTGGCCGCTGACCGGAACGGGGGGAGGCGGACTCTCTGGGTTCTTCCGGCGAGGAATGAGGCGATCCACTCCAGGGCCTTCCCCTGGATGCCGGTGTTGTTCAGGCGCTGTACCAGGGTGCGGTGGCAGACAGTGTCGAACGCTGCGGAGAGGTCCAGGAGGATGAGGGCCGCAGTTTCCCCATTGTCCATTAGGGATCTGATGTCGTCTGTGGCTGCGATGAGGGCGGTCTCCGTGCTGTGGTTGGCTCGGAAGCCGGATTGCGAGTGGTCGAGGGATCCGTTGGTCTCGAGGAAGGCAGCTAGCTGTCTGTTGACGGTCTTCTCGATGACTTTGGCAGGAAACGGGAGGAGCGAGATGGGGCGGTAGTTCTTGAGGTCGGAGGGGTCTGCAGTTGGTTTCTTCAGCAGGGCACTGATCTCGGCGTGTTTCCAGCACTCCGGGAAGGTGGCGGTGTTGAAGGAGGCGTTGACGATGTCACGGAGGTGGGGTGCGATGATGTGGTCAGCCGTGTTGAAGATGTGGTGTGGGCAGGGGTCCGTAGGGGATCCGGAGTGGATGGTGTTCATTGTGCGTGTTGTGTCTTCGGTGCTGACTGGGGTCCAGGTGCGGAGGGTGGCGGTGGGGGGCATCGGTTCGGTGGTGGGGTTTGTGGTTGGTGGGCCGAAGCTGTTGTGAATGTTGGCGATCTTGTCGTGGAAGAAGGCTGCGAGGGAGTCGCAGAGGTCTTGCGAGGGAGTGATGTCATTGTTTCCGGCGTCGGGGTTGGAGAGCTCTTTGACGATGCTGAAGAGTTCCTTGCTGTTGTGGGTGTTGTTGTCCAGTCGTTCCTTGAAGGCTGTCTTCTTTGTGGCGCGGATCAGTTGGTGGTGTTTGCGCGTGGCGTGTTTGAGGGCCGTCATGTTGTCTGTGGTCTGGTTGGTGCGCCAGGTGTTCTCCAGGGAGCGGCAGTTCTTCTTGGAGGTGATGAGCTCGTCGGTGAACCAGGAGGCTTTTTTGCTGCTGCGTCTGCTGGGGGGGTTCTTCTTCAGTGGTGCGAGGGCGTCTGCGCAGTTGGTGATCCACTGTGTGAGGTTGTTGGCGGCTTCGTTGGGGTCCGTTGAGCTGGTGGGGGGGTTCTGGCTGAGGAAGGTGGTGAGCTGGTCGCCGGTGATCTTGTTCCAGCTCCTGCGGGGGGTTTGTTGAGGGTGGTGGTGGGTCGTCGTTTTACTGAAGCTGAAGTGGACGCAGCTGTGGTCAGTCCACTGGAGATTGGTGGAGTGGCTGAAGGTGACATATTTGCTGGATGAGAAGACTGGGTCAAGCGTGTGGCCGGCGTGGTGTGTAGGGGTGGTTACCAGTTGCTTGAGTCCGAGGTTGGCCAGGTTGTCCAGTAGAGCAGTGGTGTTGCGGTCCTTGTCGTCCTCCAGGTGGAAGTTGAGGTCCCCCAGGAGGATGTAGTCGGTGGAATTGATGGCGTGGGGGCTGACGAAGTCTGTGATGTCTTCGCTGAACTGTGTGCGTGGTCCCGGTGGTCTGTAGATGAGGGTGCCTCTGAGCGTGGTCTTGGGGTTGGTGTGTATCTGGAAGTGGAGGTGTTCGGCGGAGGTGAAGGTGTCATCAGAGTTGGTCGTGATGCGGATGGTGTTCTTGTGGATGATGGCGATGCCTCCTCCTGTCTGGTTGACGCGGTCCCTCCTGGTGATTTTGTAGCCTTCTGGGACGGCGATGGCGACGTCGGGTGCTGAGGAGGCGTTCATCCAGGTTTCTGTCAGGAAGGCGATGTCTGGTGCTGTCGAGTCGAGGAGGTTCCAGAGTTCGACGGCATGCCTGTGAACGGAGCGGGTGTTGAGCAGGATGCACATCAGGTGTTTGTTGCTGGGGCTCGGTTTAGTAGGTGCAGTGTCGGGTCGTAGGCTGGTGAAGCGGCAGGTCAGGCAGGTGAAGGGTCCGTGGGTGCGTCTCGGGGTGGCTCGGTAGCAGGCGGTGTTTCGGCCGGCGTTGAGTGCGTGGAGGGTTCTGGCATCGTAGCTGTGCAGGGTGTGCTGGCGAGGGCGAGGACCAGGGGGTCTGGCGCTGGGCGCGGTCCAGGCGCGGACGGGCGCAGACGGGCTTACCTTTGGCGCACCTTCGGCGCTCAGTCGGAGCTCCCGCTGCGCGCGTCCGCTGCGAGGTCGCTCTGGGGGCGTCATAAGTAAGGAGCCGGGAGGGAGGAGCAGCTGGGTGGCGGGAGCGGTCCGGCGAATGGAATCACAGGGGGGCGGGGCCGCAGGGAGGCAGCGGCGGGAAATCCCAGGAGCAGCGAGCGAGCGAAGGAATCTGCAGGCAGGAGGCGGCAAAGGCAGGCAGGAGCGGCAGCAGTGAGTGGGGCGACCAAGCCCTGTGGAGGGCTGAGCGGTCACCCCACACCCTGCCACATCTGCTTCCCTACCACACTGCAGGGCAGCAGGAAACAAAACAGGGGTTCTACCTCACCAGTGGCTTCTCACACGTCCTTGGTGCAATCGACTGCACACATGTACGCCTTGTGCCACCTGCTGCAACTGAACACCTCTACCACAACAGGAAGCACACACATTCCATCAACGTGCAGGCCATAGTCGATCACCAGAGATTTATCATCAACATCGTGGCTAAATATCCTGGGAGTGTACATGACTCATTCATCTTCCGTCACTGCACCATCAATGAACACTTCCAGGATGGATGGTATGGCAATGGACTACTTGTTGGTAAGTACAAGAACCTACTTATATACACACTGCACAGCAACCCTCTAGGACATACACCACAACAGCAACATGTGAACAGGAACATACTGAGGTCGTGACATCGCTAGCCATGTTTCTTAGGTCACCATTGAACCTGTCACACATCGGAAATTACTGTACAGCCTAATGTTGAGATGTCAAAGATCACAACGTGTGGAGTGGGTTGTCCAAATGTCACCTTGCAAAATGTAAGTGTCCCAATGACCTTTACATTAATCCATTGCCTAAGTGTAAAGGTATGGGATGTCCAGGGTACATTGATACGAACGTGTTAACAACACTGTCAATTTTAACTGTGTATGGAACTATCATCTCACCCCCAGTGAAGACACACGGACACCTGTATCACAAGTCACAATGCTAGGGAGGGCACACTGTACTGCAAATCCCAAAACATACTGCTGACAAACGGTTAGCAGACACACTCGTTCAGCCAAGGAAACAACACAATGCAGATGGTACATCCTACAGGCATATGATGCTACATTATTACACAAAAGAGTCACAGACAACACAAGACAACTACTGCCATGAAAGTTCATTTCAATAGTGGCAGCTACAGCAACATGATCCCAATCATTATATCTTGCAGCTGATCAGGGGTATGGCATCCAGCCATGGATTATGACACCATTTGGCAACCCAAGTACTGCTGCAGAGCGTGCCTACAACGATGCATATAGGACACGCAGCATTGTCGAGAGGACCTTTGGCATCCTCAAGTCAAGGTTCCGGTGCCTCGACATCACTGGTGGTAGCCTCCTATATTCCCCGGAGATGGTCTGTAGGATCATCCTAACATGTGCAATATTGCACAACATTTGCATCCAAAGGAACATTCCCCTCCTGGAACTAGAGCCACACATGCCGGAAGAAGAGGATGCTGGCCTGCAACGAGGGGGAACTACAGAACACTGCCGCTGGTATACGCAGGTGGCAACAGATCGTCAACAATTTCTTTTGAATATGATCACCTTCACCACTTTAGTTAACAAATTTAAATAAACACCTATTCTAATCACCATATAATGGTCTAGCTATTCCGTTTTGCACACCTTCATCTCTACTTATCAGAATAAGAGTGTTGCCTCATGGAGCATTGCTGATATACTGAGAGGGACACAGAACATCACAGAGCTAATGTGATTCCTAACATACAATGGTCACATACACACACACTCTTAACCGGTTCTGTGCCGCGGACGTAATGGTTACGTCCTGTGGCACAGTGCTGCTGTGCAGAGGACGTAACCATTACGTCCTCGGCACACAGCCCAGAGGGAGTGCTCTGTGTGCTTCCCCCACCCCACCAAAGGCAGGGATGGAAGGGGAAGCCCTTCCCCTTCCACCCGACCCCCCCACCACCCCATAATGACGTCAGCGTGTGATCGCACGCTGACTTCATTACAGGGTACCCGTCGCACAGGAAGTCATTTGCTTCCTGTGCGGCGAGGGAGGAAGAGGTGAGTTTCTCTTCCCGGTGGGTGGGGGGGGTTTGCAAAAAGAGGCACTGGGGGAAAGGAAAGTGTTTTCCTTTTCCCCCGGTGTCTCTTTGAGCATTCCTGCTGCCCGATCGCATTGCGATTGGGCAGCAGGAATGCCCACTAGACGCCAGGGATTTTTTTTTTTAAATCTTCCAATGTGTGATTTTAGTGTCGGGGAGCGCCCCCTTGGGCAAGGGTCGCTCCCCTTTTGGGGGCAAATAATAACAGCCATTTCTGCCCCCCTTGGGGGCAGATTGGCCTACTATTTTAGGCTGATCTGCCCCCAAGGGGGGCAGAAAGCACTGGAACGCCAGAGATGTTTTTATTTTTGTGTATTTATATGGGGGGGCGCCCCCCCCCAAGGGGGCATAGAACTGTTGGCCTTTTCTGCCCCCCTTCGGGCAGATCGGCCTATTTTTTTATAGGTCCATCTGCCCCCAAGGGGGGCAGAAGCCACTTAGGCACCAGGGATAGTGTTGTGTGTGTTTTGTTTTTTTTGTTTGGGGGCTGTCCCCTTGGGCAAGGGTCGCTCTCCATGGAGACACACTACTAAAGGTATTTTCTGCCCTCCTTGGGGCAGATAGGCCTATTTTTTTAGTAGGCCCATCGGCCCCTATGACAGAATCCACTTAGGCACCAATTTCTAAATGTTTGATGGTGGGGTGTTTGTCAACTGATGAAGTATTTGCATTTGTGATAAAAAATGTTTTCCTCCTTTTTGTTCTAGTTCAAAGCTTTTGCTTATTTGCTGTGGCTCCTTGCGGTTTTGGCGGTGGTTGACCTGCGGTTTGCACAGTTGCATGTTTTAGGTAAGTAAAAACAATTTACTCCAAAGGAGTATTGTTGCCATGCATGAATGACATGTTTGTAGGGGGTGTACTAAATGCAGGATTGTGTGTGAAATTGTCCTTAGATTTGTGCACAATGATATTTACTTTGTCTTATTTCTAATTTGCCTTTCTTTCTTTCTTTTTAGTGGGATATCATTGGTGATTGCTGTGTCTGTGCAAAGTAGTTGATGGTGAATCAAGCTTTTTCAGGCAAGTGAGCGGTATAGGTTTTGAGTTTATAACTCTTACTAACAAAGCTACATTTTGTTACTTATCTTACACAGTGCTGGTTGTTGGTGGTGAATTTGTCCAGTTAATTTTAGTAGAAAAGATCATGGCTAGCCGCAGGATGACCGATCAGCAGGTGGTTGGTATGCTTTTTGAGTCATTGTCTGATCATGATTATGAGACGGACTCTGCATCTGAGGCAGAGGAGGAAGTGAGAGATTCTGGCAGTGATGTTTCTGCTGGAGGGGAATCTTCTGATGAGGAAGCCACACTCAATGCAGATGAAGGGCCTGTTTTAGAGGACACTGATGTGCCATTAGTGCAGCAACCTGGTGCTGAAAGGTTTCCCGCTATAATGGGTTGCCCCAAACATGGAGCAGCCAGAGTTGCCTGCCTTTACTGGTCTCCGGGGGTATAGCGCCAATACAGAGAACTTTTTGCCTGTCAATTTCTTTGAGTTATTCATGGATGATGTGTTTTTGGAAGAGATTGTTGAGCAGACTAATTTGTATGCGGAGCAGCATTTGAGGGACAACGCTGCTAGACTTAGGCCACACTCTAGAGCTTCCCAGTGGATTCCCACAAATTTGGAGGAGATTAAAAAGTTTTTGGGTTTGACTTTTTTGATGGGGTTGATAAGGAAGCCGTCACTGGCTTCTTATTGGTCTACTAGTCCCTTGATGGCAACAGCTATATTTCCTGCGACCATGAGTCGCAATCGGTATTTGCTTCTTCTTAGGATGATGCATTTTGTTGACAATGCATTAGCTTTGCCACGAGATCACCCAGATTCTGACCATATTTTTAAGATTAGGCCTGTCCTTGATCATTTTGTAATTCGGTTTTCGGAGGTCTATGTTCCAGGCAAAGAGATAAATGTGGACGAGTCTTTGGTCCTCTTCAAGTGTCGTTTGGTTTTTAGGCAGTACATTCCTAGCGAAAGGGCACGATATGGAATTAAATTGTATATGCTGTCTGAAAGTAGTACAGGATATGTGTATAGTTTCCGTGTCTACACTGGTAGGGATTCCAATATTGACCCCCCTGGTTGTCCTCCCACTTTTGGAGTTACTGAGAAAATTGTGTGGGATCTTGGTAGACGACTGTTCAACAAAGGTCACCATTTGTATGTAGATAACTTCTACACTGGAGTGCAGTTGTTCAAGTAATTGTTTAAAGTGGACACTGTTGCTTGTGGCACAATTCGTTGTAACCGGAAAAGCTATCCAAGGGAGCTTGTTTGTAAAAAAAAAACTTGAGAGGGGACAGTGCTGTGCCTTGCGGAATGATGAGCTGTTAGCTTTGAAATTTTCAGACAAGAGGGATGTCTACATGCTAAGTACCATCCATGATGAGAGTACTTCCCCCGTGACTGTTTGGGGCCAGGTTGCTGAAGTGCGCAAACCTGTGTGCATTTTAGATTATAATAAGCACATGGGAGGTGTAGATAGAGTTGATCAGAGGTTGGAACCTTATACTGCTATTTGTAAGTCTTACGTTTGGTATAAGAAGTTAGCAATTCACCTCTTCCACTTAGCAACCTTTAATGCTTTTATTGTGTTTAGGGATAGGTCTCCAGAGTCAAAGATTACATTTTGTGAAATTTCAGGAGTCAGTGATAGGGAGCCTCATTGTGGTGGAACAGGCCAGAGTTCCTAGAGAAGCAGTGGTGGAGGATGTGGCTAGATTGAAAGATCGCCTCTTTGCTGAGCACATTCCTCCCACACCCAAAAAAGACTTTCCAGCTAAGAAATGTAGAGTGTGTTTTCGAAGAGGTATCCGGAGGGAGACTCGAATGTACTCGAATGTACTGTTGAGCAGACTAATTTGTATGCGGAGCAGCATTTGAGGGACAACGCTGCTAGACTTAGGCCACACTCTAGAGCTTCCCAGTGGATTCCCACAAATTTGGAGGAGATTAAAAAGTTTTTGGGTTTGACTTTTTTGATGGGGTTGATAAGGAAGCCGTCACTGGCTTCTTATTGGTCTACTAGTCCCTTGATGGCAACAGCTATATTTCCTGCGACCATGAGTTGCAATCGGTATTTGCTTCTTCTTAGGATGATGCATTTTGTTGACAATGCATTAGCTTTGCCACGAGATCACCCAGATTCTGACCATATTTTTAAGATTAGGCCTGTCCTTGATCATTTTGTAATTCGGTTTTCGGAGGTCTATGTTCCAGGCAAAGAGATAAATGTGGACGAGTCTTTGGTCCTCTTCAAGTGTCGTTTGGTTTTTAGGCAGTACATTCCTAGCGAAAGGGCACGATATGGAATTAAATTGTATATGCTGTCTGAAAGTAGTACAGGATATGTGTATAGTTTCCGTGTCTACACTGGTAGGGATTCCAATATTGACCCCCCTGGTTGTCCTCCCACTTTTGGAGTTACTGAGAAAATTGTGTGGGATCTTGGTAGACGACTGTTCAACAAAGGTCACCATTTGTATGTAGATAACTTCTACACTGGAGTGCAGTTGTTCAAGTAATTGTTTAAAGTGGACACTGTTGCTTGTGGCACAATTCGTTGTAACCGGAAAAGCTATCCAAGGGAGCTTGTTTGTAAAAAAAAAACTTGAGAGGGGACAGTGCTGTGCCTTGCGGAATGATGAGCTGTTAGCTTTGAAATTTTCAGACAAGAGGGATGTCTACATGCTAAGTACCATCCATGATGAGAGTACTTCCCCCGTGACTGTTTGGGGCCAGGTTGCTGAAGTGCGCAAACCTGTGTGCATTTTAGATTATAATAAGCACATGGGAGGTGTAGATAGAGTTGATCAGAGGTTGGAACCTTATACTGCTATTTGTAAGTCTTACGTTTGGTATAAGAAGTTAGCAATTCACCTCTTCCACTTAGCAACCTTTAATGCTTTTATTGTGTTTAGGGATAGGTCTCCAGAGTCAAAGATTACATTTTGTGAAATTTCAGGAGTCAGTGATAGGGAGCCTTATTGTGGTGGAACAGGCCAGAGTTCCTAGAGAAGCAGTGGTGGAGGATGTGGCTAGATTGAAAGATCGCCTCTTTGCTGAGCACATTCCTCCCACACCCAAAAAAGACTTTCCAGCTAAGAAATGTAGAGTGTGTTTTCGAAGAGGTATCCGGAGGGAGACTCGAATGTACTGCCCAGATTGTCCTTCAAAGCCTGGGCTGTGTGTGGGTGGTTGTTTTAAGAATTACCACACCCAGAAGAATTTCTGGGAACAACCATGAGTGTAAACTCATGTCTGTTTTGTATTTTCATGTGTTCAGTTTCATGGTTAGCATTTCTGTCATGAACTTAGCTAGGGGTTCCTCTGTTTAAAAAAAAACATTAAAAAAAATTGCTATTGTGTGTGGAGTGGGGCTTGGCTGAGAGTGTACATATTGACTTGCTGTTGGCTACTGCAACACACTGCCAGCCAAACACCAGTCCACACACTCCCATCAGCTGGTGTGATTGTTGTATCAGGCATGTGGGCGTATGTAAGTGATGGGCCCTTGAGTGGCGCTGTCTGTCAATGTGAGTGTTGTAATGTGCTGGCCCGTGGCTGGCGGTGTGAATGGTCTTGTGCGTGTCATGTATGAAAGGTGTGTGAATCCACTGTAAAGTGGTTGGTGCCTTGTCGCGGCTTTACAGCTCATGAGCTGTGAGTCATTGGTTCAGTTTTTTGCCTTTCAGTTAACAGTGCATTTCATTTTTGTGAAATCTCTTGTTAATAAAATTTGATCCACTGAACCATCACTCACCCTCGTGCCAAATCCAACCAGTATGTGTGGTAAAAATGACAAAACCTGCTCCGCTGTAATCAGGCGTCGCAGCACACCTGTGACACGCTAGGTGCCTCGGGTGGGACCCCGATGATGAAGCATGCCACCAACTTGGTTTGTTGGTGAGGGGTCTTTTTCACATAACCTAAGTGCGTTTCTTTTCACAATTTTAGTGTTTGGCACATCACAGACGTATGTGGACACATCAAAATGATATATTACAAAACTACCTGTGTTTGGGGGGGAGGAGGCACCTATGTTTTTGGTCCTGGGTGCGGCCTTCATCTAGGGAAACCTACCAAACCCAGACATTTTTTCAAACTAGACACCCCAAGGAGTCCAGGGAGGTGTGGCTTGCGTGGATCCCCCAACATTTTCTTACCCAGACTCCTCTGTAAACCTCAAAATTTGCTTAAAAAGGCATATTTTCCTGACTTTTCTTAGTAGGATCACCGCTCCAGCACAAAATTCCTTCTCCCCAGTGTTCCCCTCAGTCTCCCAAGTAAAATGACACCTCACTTATGTGGGTCCCCAAAGCAGAGTCAATCTAAAGATGTATAAAAGAAGAATATGTCCTTATAAACTCGCTGTGCTATCCCCTCTATCTCTACAAGTTTTGGGCCTTATTCTGTTGCAGGCACCTGGCCCACCCACACAAGTGAGGTATCATTTTTCCCGGGAGACTTGGCGGAACGCTGGTTGGAAGGAAATTTGTGGCTCCTCTCTGATTCCAGAACTTTCTGTCACCGAAATATGAGTAAAATGTGGGTTTTGTTTAGCCAAATTTTGAGGTTTGCATAGGATTTTGGGTAACAGAACCTGGTCAGAGCCCCACAAGTCACCCCATCTTGGATTCCCCTAGGTCTCCAGTTTTCAAAAATGCACAGGTTTGGTAGGTTTCCCTAGGTGTGCTGGCTGAGCTAGAGGCCAAAATCTACAGGTAGGCACTTTGCAAAAAACAGCTCTGTTTTCTGTGAAAAAATGGGATGTGCCCAAGTTGTGTTTTGGGACATTTCCTGTCGCGGGCACTAGGACTACCCACACAAGTGAGGTATAATTTTTATCGGCAGACTTGGGGGAACGCTGGGTGGAAGGAAATGTGTGGCTCCTCTCAGATTCCAGAACTTTCTGTCACCGAAATGTGAGGAACATGTGTTTTTTTAGCCAAATTTTGAGGTTTGCAAAGGATTCTGGGTAACACAACCTGGTCAGAGCCCCACAAGTCACCCCATCTTGGATTCCCCTAGGTGTCTAGTTTTAAAAAATGCACAGGTTTGGTAGGTTTCCCTAGGTGCCGGCTGAGCAAGCGGCCAAAATCTACAGGTAGGCACTTTGCAAAAAACACCTCTGTTTTCTTTAAAAAAATGTGATGTGTCCACGTTGCATTTTGTGGCGTTTCCTGTCGCGGGCGCTAGGCCTACCCACACAAGTGAGGTATCATTTTTATCGAGAGACTTGGGGGAACATAGATTAGCAAAACAAGTGTTATTGCCCCTTGTCTTTCTCTACATTTTTTCCTTCCAAATATAAGAGAGTGTGTAAAAAAGACATCCATTTGAGAAATGCCCTGTAATTCACATGCTAGTATGGTCACCCCGGAATTCAGAGATGTGCAAATAACCACTGCTCCTCAACACCTTATCTTGTGCCCTTTTTGGAAATACAAAGGTTTTCTTGATAGCTATTTTTCACTCTTTATATTTCAGCAAATGAATTGCTGTATACCCGGTATAGAATGAAAACGCACTGCAGGGTGCAGCTCATTTATTGGCTCTGGGTACCTAGGGTTCTTGATGAACCTACAAGCCCTATATATCCCCGCAACCAGAGGAGTCTAGCAGACGTAACGGTATATTGCTTTTGAAAATCTGACATTGCGGGAAAAAGTTACAGAGTAAAACGTAGAGAAAAATTGATGTTTTTTTTCCTCAATTTCAATATTTTTCTTTTTCAGTTGTTATTTTCTGTAGGAAACCCTTGTAGGATCTACACAATTTACCCCTTGATGAATTCAGAATTTTGTCTACTTTTCAGAAATGTTGCGGTTTCTGGGATCCAGCATTGGTTTCATGTTCATTTCTGTCACTGACTGGAAGGTGGCTGAAAGCACCAAAAATCGTAAAAATGGGGTATGTCCCAGTAAAATGCCAATATTGTGTTGAAAAATTGGGTTTTCTGATTCAAGTCTGCCTGTTCCTGAAAGCTGGGAAGCCGGTGATTGTAGTACCGCAAACCTTTGGTTGATGCCCTTTTCAGGGAAAAAAACCACAAGCCTTCTTCTGCAGCCCCTTTTTCCCATTTGTTTGAAAAAAAACGAAATTTTCACTGTATTTTGGCTAATTTCTTGGCCTCCTTCTGGGGAACCCACAAAGTCTGGGTACCTCTAGAATTCCTAGGATGTTGGGAAAAAAAGGACACAAATTTGGCGTGGGTAGCTTATGTGAACAAAAAGTTATGAGGGCCTAAGCACGAACTGCCCCAAATAGCCAAAAAAAGGCTCGGCACAGGAGGGGGAAAAGGCCTGGCAGCGAAGGGGTTAATGACATATATCATGTACATTTCTCCTTTGAAGGCCAATAGCAGAGGACCACAACTTTTTCACACATACATGTTGAAATCAAGATCCAATGCAGCATATGGCACACAACTAAGACACCATCACTCAATAAGGGGAAAACAAGCCTCTTACATGAGGCAGTCAATGTGCTTTAGCATCAGTAACAGGAATGCCTGACCAGACCCTTGACAGGAGTAAGTCCAACTGCATCCAATATTTGCAAGGAATATCTGTGACCAGAGTCCCATAGAAGCAGAACATAGACAGCACAAGTGCCACACATATGAGCAGCATTGCACACATGACATTCCATGTACATGTCAGCCCATTTCCTAACTCTTGACACACCCATGCACATGGTCACAACCCACCTGTCGGAAGAGGTCCCTGGAATACTAAGATGTGTACCCTGATATTCCCTCCTCTACACACACAGACCAACATTAGCAAACCAGTGTGCTACACCCTTACCTATGGTATGCCATTGTCATAGAACATCTGACTGCATGGACGTCAGGTTAATTTATACGCTGTCTTCTAGTTTCAAAGCCCTGTTAGCACATGTAGATTGCTTCCCCTTGTGAAAATGTCTTTTGGCCCTTAGAATGCAAGTCTCACCTACAGGACTGGATGAGAAACAGATGCAGCCCACACCTGTGATCACCTCCATGCACACCACCCATTTCAAAAAGCACCGCCCCTGCTGATGCCTGGAACAGCATAGGAGTTGCCATTATGTCAAATACACCGTTAAGCATTGATTCTAATTAAGCCGTGTAACACAGCCACTGGGTTCATTTGTCACCTTCAAAAACACAGGACATACACAGTTTGACATGTCAGCTCTCTAGTTTGTCCTCCAAACAGTCTTAGTCAGACCACTGATTATGTAACTTGTCAAGTAGCTGGATCCTGAATCACCTTGCATTCTGTCAGCCTGACTAGCAACTGTCTGTGCGTCACACTAAAGTATCCCTGTGTCTACATATGTACCACACTTGCTTTAGCAAACCTCTCATTCATCAGGGGGTATTGGGCATGGGCTTCTTCAATGCATACGCAAATACATTGTATAGCATCATTTGCCTTTTAACTGTACCATTTGAGTTAAGTACTCTGGGAAAGCAAAATTCATGGCCCATCCCTTGTCTGGGTTGCATTTATGCATGAATGACAAAGTGTGACAGTGTCCCAGGGCCATAGGCAGAGATTGGGTACGGGGCTTTCAGCACAACCAGCAACCTCTGATAATGTCCATGAAAAATACACAAATATCAGGACCATGACAGTTCACACACAGAATCACAGTGCTCACAACATAGTGATGGGCCGTGTGTGGTGAATAGCTGAGAGAATAATCAGCACAGAGGCTATGATGTTCCCAGATGCAGTGGGAAGTGCAGAGGCCAACCTGTGTACAAATGTTTTAATGACACCTGCCGGAACATGACACCTGAGACATTATCTCACTCAGCACACCAAGGTTGCCCTGTTGACTGTCTCATTACACGTCTTTAGTGACAGGGTGGGACCATCCAAATGTTGGTTCACATGTCCACATCCACTTTACTCACATTGATCAACCAAGGATACTCAGTGGCAGCTATTCCTGTATCTACTGACTCATGATGAGTCCTGGACTGAACTGTAACAAATTACACCCCAAACAATATACAGGATCATCATTGGACCACACACATGAACAAGACACCTATGTGCAATTGATCACTGGAAATATATGGACACGTGCTGTCTTGTATGCTGGTCCACCACAGCCACTTGATAGTTGGGGCTCACTTCTATGGCCTCAACTGTGGTGTCATCATACATTTGAGATTCACCCTTGTCTGTCTGTGCAAACAACATGGTACCCACTTCCTCAATGCATGTGTATGACTCACTGTGGGATTCACAAACTAGTGCCTAGGAAGCTCTTACTAATACTCTAGGACATAGGATGTAGAAAATGTGGACCATTGACATGAACAAGCTTCTGCCAACCATCTGGTGCATGCTATGTCACATGTAGTGTCTACGTGACCCTAAATCTTGGAAGTCCACTTTACGGGTGTTGTTACATGTATGACTAACACATGCCATCTCTTATTTCCACAATGACTTGCATCTAAGGATTGGACACATGGATGTCACATTCATACAAGCATATGTACAAATATGCTTCATGTGACACACACACACTTGGTCAACAAATACATTAGTTGCCAAAGCACACACTTTCAGCCAAAGGCATTTAGGTATTGTACATATGTGCGTCACATTGCTATCCTCTCCTTATGCCAAACATGCACAATTTCTGCAACACATATATGTAGGCCACACTTATGACCAACTATTGCGTCAGCCAACCGTAAAAATACTGTGAAGGGAGTAGCGGATCATGGTCCGCTGCAGTATGATGTCACACATGTGAACATACACCATCAACACCATACTGTCTTCAATCAGCCTATCTCTGATGTGTCCCAAATGTAACATAACCCAAAAACAAGAAAAATTGCCCAAAACCAGTTAATGCACTGTAATTTTGACGTTTCTAGCATTATGCGTCATTTTTTGTCTACCAAAACTGTATTTACGTCATTTTTTTGGACGCACAGGAGTGAAATTGAGCCCGCATCCAGATATTTGTACAGGCCATGTACTATTATGTGGATGCGGGCTCATTTTCACTCCTGTGCATAAAAAAAATGACGCACAAACTGTATACGTGAAAAAATTCGGACGCATAACGCGAAAAAGGGCAGACATTTTATTCAGGAAGTGATGTAATAGGATATCCTGTTTACAGATCATGTACAGTGGGTGTACTTTCACTTTGCAGGCTGTGATTCTTCTAGACTGTGTGACTGTGTAGAGAGTGTTGTCCTGAGATTTTGTGCTTTTTTGTCCTGTGTGCTAGCTGTATTGTCAATTTGTGAAATAAATATTGTTGCTGTATACTGTACTACTGTGTTTTGTCTACATTTGTCCATTTAGCTTGTGTTTTTGTTGTTGTGGGAGTCTGTTGTGGGTAGTGTTAGTTTGGGGATAGTTGGGCTCTTTTAGTGGTTAAGTTTACTTTTCATCTGTCTTTGTACCCCTACTTTCCCCCTTTTCCCCTTTCTATTTCTTTTACCCCTATTCCCTTTCACTTCCAAGTATGTCTGCTAGGCCACGGCTTGGCAGGATGGGGGAGAGGAGTTGGGGGGGGGTTCATCTGGCTTGTGTTGCATTTCTTGCCGCTCATGATCCAGGCAGGGTGATACAGGGGTATCCAACAGAGGCGCGCAGAATCCGATGGGGAAAGGTGCTGCATCACCTGCAGCGTGTGTGTGCCAGCCAGAGGAGTGACCACCAGCTGAAGCACCGGTGGGCTGACCTCATCACCAGGGAGCAGGATCTCTTGGACCACCTGGGAATCATGATTGGTGGCACTGTTGGTGAGTACGAATCATGTTAATGTGCACGATTAAATGCTCTGTAGTGACATAAGGGGATTAGTACAATGTCTGCCAGCTAACTTGCTGAATGTGTGTAATGCTGGGGAAATATAAAGGGAAAATTGATGCACTATGGCAAGGATCACAATTGCTAGCTGTCAGGTAGCACGTGCTCAGCAAACTTACAGGTTACTTTTCCATGAAGGAAATTGGTGCGGCCTTTTTGTCAGAAAAGCAAACAAAATAGGAGCCAATCATGTCTATATAGGGTACTATTGACAGAGAAGTACAGATGTACCAACATTTAGGCCAACTTTGTTGATGCAATTGCTAGACTGACTTTAGAATCACTACATGATGCAAAAAATGAGTGCTGCCTTCACGTCAATTGATAATAGCAAAGTGGCTCAGACGTATGTCTCAAGTGAGTCTGGTGAGTGTGGAAGGAAAGCATTCATGGAAGTACTATGAATGTGTGGGATTATTGTGTTCCTTGATCTTTTTGGATACATGTCAGATCGGATTTGAAAACATTGTGAAAAGGTGTAAGGTGCCCTCAGCTAACATCTTAGAATGTTTGCTGGAGTTAGTTGTGCCACATTCCAAATATGGATGGCAGTCCAAGTGTATGCACATGGCTTCACATCTCCATGGTTGGTGCAAATCACCATAGCTGGGCCACATCAATTGAATAAAAACTGTAACAGGATGGCTTACAAAAGTCCCTGCCCCTCCCTCTGTACATTGGACCTATGTGTCATTAATGTGTCATGGCCACAGGGCATGTTTGACTGGTAATGCAGTCCTCAAGTAACCAGACTTTGGATGTCTCTCTTGGATGCACATGAAGAGACGATTACACTCCATATTTTTTTCTGCTCACCAATTACGGGGCATGTTTGCAACCACATGATAGTTAGGGCCAATGTATGTGTGCAGATATGTGTGTAACTGTCACAGGAGACCCATGCTATGTACAAGTTGGCCGTGATATATCAGATGCAGTACCATCATGTCTGAATGGCTGCCAGTTCCTTATTCAGCCTACACATTGTGTATGTTTATGAAATTGTTGAACTGTGCACAGATTTTGAGCACATTTATTCTTCAATACATTACAGGTGGACCAGCACCCTACACTGTGGGAGAGGTGGCGACATTTGAGGACCCCCGACCACTCCAGTAAGTGTTGATAGTTCTGTTATGTGTTGTGTTTGCTGGTTATGGACTCATGTGAGTTGGACTCATAGCAAGGTGTGATGCGTTGGGCAAGCTTTTCTCTTGTTCCATGAGTGGGAATTCAGTTTCTCACATGTTTTGAGTTGGCCAATGCATATACAATGGTATCGTGTAGGGATTGTAGGCCATTCCTGTAGGCCCCACTGTGAGTACAGGGGTTAGTCATGTGGATGACACTTGTATCACCAAGAGTCGCACTGGAAGTCAGCTCCGATTAAGTCAGCCTGTCAGACCCTCATTCTCTAAGATTGGTATAGCAAATTGCTTTCCAATAGACATCTGCTTCCCTATTTACCTACGTAATTATGAAACAGTAGGTAGAACCTCCTAGCAGCATGTACTTCCACATGGAGTGCTACAAGTATGTTGAACTTGAGTGCAATTGCCTAGGTGTGCATGCAATTCATGATCATGGGTGTTCTAGCAACTCTGTGTCTGATGTAAGTCAGGCCTCACTGGAAGTATATGTTGTGTACCAAGTTCTGCATTTCCTGACATGTGTGGCCCTATGAGTGCTCTAGGGTTTGCTGACTCCTAATTGTTGATAGACCTTACCTGTGGTGTGTCTGTAGAGACAAAAATGTGTGGAGTTTTCTATACACTCCTCTGTGTACATGTTGTTGGCAAATTATAGTTGTTTATCCACCCCCTTCAAACACGGGCATGGGTTTGTGAATGGGGTACCTAGTACTGATGCTACCAGTATGTTACCCATACATGTCCTGTTACAACTTGCAGACCATGTGGCTTTAGTTTTGCTTTCCGTTACACTGACATTTGTAGCCCAGGTCTTGGCGGAGGATATGCAGCATGATTCATAGCTGATAACTGCCAGAACTCAGATTGCAAGTCAAAGCCAGTTGTTACCCATCTTGTAGGTTATGGATGTGCTATGTGTGATGTGACCTTTGTAGTCTGGCTTGCCATGCACTTCCTCAGGGACATTCACTGATCTGTATTGTGATATGCGCTGTTACAAGTACAGTAGATGTATTGTCTGATTAACTTCCTGTGCCATTTCACACAATGCAGTTACTAATGTAGAATATCTGCATTTGTCTTCACAGCTGCTAACATGACTCCAGACCAGGTCCGTGAATTTCAGCGCCGGGCCATGCGATACCAGCTGCTGGTGGAGTCGGGGTTCCGAAGGATGGCCTGGCGATATCGCCATGAAGGGCGCATGGAGAGCCTTCCCACAGGGTGGGCTTACTTTGCCCACCACAGCCACCGCCAGCACAACCACCAATCCGAGCCAGGTTGCCCCACCCACAGCTGCCAATGTTGGTCCGACATCTGCTGGACTTCCAGGCCCCAGCATTGCCACCGGTGCAGGACAGCCCACTAGGCCTGGCACCACACCCACACAGACCTCCTCCACCGGTACCCAGACTACCACTGCTCCATCTGTTGACCCTGCAGCCTTCAACCAAATGGACCGTAAGGTGGACAAAGTGCTGCGCAAGTTGAGCCACCTGAGCCGGGATGTGCGCCACATTAACTGGCGTGTTAAGTCCATTAAGAGGACCCTCCGGAAGGCCAACCTTTAGAATTTTTGATATGGACATGATTCCCTCCCCTCCCTCCTCTTTCCTTGTTCTTAGAGTTAGTGTGCTTAGGGGACTTAGTGTTAGGTTAGTATAGGCTGTTAGTTTAGTTAGTGTTAGTGGGTGAGGGGTGGGGGGTCTTGATTGTTTCTATTTTTACTTATTACATGTGTGGGTGGGTGGGTGGCGGGCTATGTTGGTGTTCTTGTTTGTTTAAAAAAATAAATCCCCAAAAACTAAAAAATATTACACAAAAATAAACTAAAAAACATATATTTGTATAGGATAGTATAGTATGTGTTTAGGTTAGTATGTGTTGTCCTCCATGTGTCCCGTCTCATAAGGGGGGTGGGGGGTAGATGTTTAGAACGTTTCGTTACATGTGATAAGTAAGTGTAGCTTAGGTTAGTTAGGGACAGTTGTGGGTAATGAGTAGTCAGGGTAGATTAGGGTAGGTAAGATTTTTCCCTCAGTTTCCTCATCTGTGATTAGCATTTAATAAATATTTGGTTAACCCTTAATAGTATGTGTTGAATGGTACTTGATCGTGGTTTGGATTCAGTGTACATCAATTTTGTACTATAACATCTGTGTCCTATGCTACAAACAAATCCCAACTGAGCTGTACGATTGGCAGCTAGCCCAGAGCTACCTTGCACAGTTTCAACCCTTCGTTGCAACCACCAATCACAGTTAATATGGATGACAATGTGTTTCTGTTGATAAGTGTGTTTTCAAAGTCACAAACAGTGCTTCCAGATTTTGTATTGGGGAAACAGTTTTAGGTCTGACTGCAGTGTGATGATCATGCACACCCTTATAAGATGAGTTCTCATTGGCAATCTTGTATTCTTGTCTTCATGACCCTCATACATCATTTGTGACACAGTTCGGCATGATTACCTATTTGTATGTTAACTCGGACACCTTCATTTATGCAGTTTTTGTAGTGTTTACTTAGATTTGTGTGGCATGTTATTTGTGTTATTTTTGCATGTTTACAACATTTTCCGGGCACTATTTGATGACTTAGTTATCCCCTGAGGAAGCATTCTTCTGTCCAACACAGCAGGATGGTGTATGGTTTCTCAATTCATCAGATTTGTCCCTCAAGATGGGCAGAGTATGATGCAATCAGGGGCACTGTGCAGAATTCTCTGACTACATATTATCAGGACGGTTGTATTGACAAGCTACGTAATTTGACAGTAGGCACATTTCAGTTATCTACTGCACAGTTGATATGTCACATTACCCAGAGACAGATTTGTTGTGTAAGTGTTATTTATTGAAAAGTGCTGTAGTGCTATCTGTACATTGTCTATGATTGTGAGTCCATTATAGTGACATCTTACATTGTGATCCTACACAAGGGGTTACGGAAATGCTTTTGACATGCTGGGGTTGATGTTTCAGACAGTGCAGAGGGACAGGATTTGCCATTGAGTAGGAGAGAGACAATCACTGGGCTGGGTGACAAGATATACAGTGGTTTGCAGAACAGTGTTTGCGTAAAGTTGTTGCAAGACTGGCAAGCAGGACCTTGGTAAATGTGGGCCATGTGGCAGGGACTAGTGCTTCTGGGTCATTTTCCTTGTGAATGTGATCTGTTCCATGTCTTCTTCTTCTGATGTGTGTGTTGCCTCCTCTGTCCTTGTAATTGTTGTTGGTTGTGAAGGGGCAACACACACCTCAGTGTTAGAAGACGTGGAGTCAGACATCCCGGTCGCTGCTCCCTGTGAAGGTCTTAAGGGCAGTACTGCAGCAAGGAGGGTCTGCTGGTTCTTGTGAATAGCAGCCACATCACGATGGTAGGCAGCCAGGTCGGCCCTGAGGGGGTCATGATCGCATTTGTGCATGCAGTGGAAGGCTTGGGGTGCGAGGTGTTGTGGCAACTCCCTTACTGCAGTGGTGAATTCCTTGACAGTTTCTTGTAGTCCTTGCAGTATGGATGTTAGGGCTTGCATAGCTGCTGCCTGATCTGCAGATGACATGCACAAACGCATCCCCTCAAGGCTGGCTGCCATATTTTGCATCCCCACCCGCACCTCCTTGGCCAGCTCCCGCTGTACTCCAACTACAGTTCTCTCAAAGCTGGTGTCAGTGTCGTCTGAGTCCTCAGCTGTATTGGAGCTGGCAGGTCTTACAATTGGGGTGGTGGGTGGATCCTCTGCGATGGCTGCTTGTTCTGTGCTCCTCCTTGTGACTAAAGGTGGGGTCTGGAGGGTGTCAAGGACCTTTTGGATAGTCTCCTGGGGAATGTTTATCGGCTCGTCATCCATGTCATCAGGGAAATCTGGGACAGGCATATTCGCAGGAGATCCATCTTCCTCTGCAATAAAACAGGGTACAATTAGTGTGTCTGTGTTGTGGCAATTTTGATGTGACGTGCCTGCCTTTTGATGAATTCACTTTGTGATCTTGTTTTGTGTTAATTTCTCCAGTCCTTCAGATGGGCATTCTTCCAGGCCTGTGGCCCACCTGTATGTCACATGTATATTATTGACTTATCAGACTTGTCAGCCTTATCGCCTCTAGGTGATGGTTTATGCCAAATCGAGATTTGCCACCCTCTTTTCCTACTCAAGCCTCAGTCTACATCCATTCTCATGGTGAGACCTTTTGACTGGCTGTGGGTGTACTGATGGCCCTGGCAGCACACTTAACAATCTGGACCTGCCCCAATCTCTGATCTTTCACATCCACTTAAACGTAATTGACATGTGGCATATCCTATGAATGGCAATGTTATGATCTGATATGGATGTTGACATTGGTAATGTGTCTTGCTGATGTTGGGGAATGTGTGTTACATTGGATTGCCCTGATAATCGTATCAGCGTCCTATTTCCTCCTCTGACTGTGCAGGTGTATTTCAGTGACCAGTTACATGTCCCCCCCCTCAATGCTGTTGTCTGAGCAGTATGACATTTGGGATGCTGCATTGTTACCCAGGCACAGGATGGACCCAGACATATGCAGCATGGGTGTGTCCTTAGTGCTGTGTAGCTCCTATTGTTGGTTACATTGGCTGATGTTTGCGACCACTATGGGCATTGCCATTTGAGAGTACTGGGGCCCTTGTCTTGTTTCTGGGGATTGATGAAGTTGTCATCCTCACCCCCTAATTTAGGTGTGTATGATCCATGGGGAAGTTACTGCCATTGGCTACTTGAGCTGCACACAGAGCAGAGGTGGTAGTGGCAACTGTTGGCGCAGTTACATTCCAGTTGTCGGTATGGCTAGAGGTTGTTAAGAGGGCCCTAGTTAATGTAGGCGGTATGGTGGTTGACGTGTGCCGGGATGTCAGTTTGACGTTGTGGCCTTCCCTCCTGGCGTGGCTTTCCCTTTGCTCCATTGTTGGCATGACAGCCTGCCCCCATGGGACTGTTGTTGGTGTTGGTTAATGGTGTGCCCCAGGTCTTCCCAGAACGGGCCATGCCCCCATGCCGTGCCCCTTTACCCATGCCATTCCGTGTATTAGATGACTTCCATGCATTTAGTGGTCGGTATCCCCCCCGCTCACAGTTGACATTATTGCATTATAATTCCCCATGCGACTTACCCTGCATGTGCGTTGTCTCCTGGTAGTCTGCGCTGTCCTGTCCTTGAATCCCTGTGACGATCTCCTCGCGGATAACGGCTGCGACCATCTACTCCATGTGGTCTGGGGCCTCCTGGTGTGCTGGATTCCCCCTCCAGTCTGCAGTGCTTCCTTCCTGTTCCTGGCCATCTTTTCCTTGGTCCTGCGCTTGCAGTCATGCCAGCGTTTCTTGCACTCGATGACAGTTCTGAGTACTTCAGCCACACTGTTAATCTTGTCGACAATTTGTTGCCATATTGCGTCTCTCCTACTGATTGGCAACTTTGATGTGACAAACAGTTGGTGCTGGTGTTCCGTCACCTCTTTAACCAGAATTTCCTGCACCTCTGCACTAAAGCGACACTTTCTTTTCTTCTTAAAAGTATCCTGGTTCTTGTGTGGGTCATCCTGGCTGGTTCCTGGTCTGCTGTCATCTTCCTTTGGTCTGTAGTGGCATCTGGGATCCATTTTGGCTCTCCTCTGGTGTAATGGCAATGTTTGAGGGTTTTTTTTACGCTACTGCGTCAAAAAACGGCGCATATCCGGTTTGCGGGGTCGTAAATCGACCCACAGTCATTTCCGCTGCGTTAACGTCATTTTGCTTTACGACTGGACGCTGCGGTGTGCGTCAAAAATAATGACTCCCACCTGTGGTTTGCGCCGCCATGCGTCAAAGTATACATATGACGCCCGCACGGTGCACCAATATGGCGTTAGCCGTCGGTAAAAAAAATTCTGCAAAACTGCGCCGGCGCAGTTTTGCGTCAAATAGTATAAATATGGGCCTATGTGTTCCAGTGATTTTTACTTTGGTCTCTTCAGCAGCTTGCTGCCTAAGACCTTCAAGAGAGGGGCAGGTTTCTTCCCCCTTACACAACTGTTCCTTTGTGGGTCCCCCTGGGCCTAAGAGTTCAACCTGGTAAGGTTCCAACTCCATGGGCTCAGTTCCCTCAGAGGGCAGAACTTCTTACTGGGAAGAGAGGTTCTTTTTCTTTTGTTGAGTTGAAGCTGGTTCCCCAGTCTTCTTTCCTTTTCTCTTGGAGGGTTGGGCCATTATTCCAGGCTCCAACACCACTTTTTCACCCTGAGCCTTGCACTGTGCCCTTGTCTTGACACACACCAATTCAGGGATACCCAGCATGGCTGCGTGGGTTTTGAGTTCTACCTCAGTCCATGCTGAGGACTCCAGGTAATTTCCAAGCAAACAGTCTACAGGGATATTTGAGGAGACTACCACCTGTTTCAGGCCAGTGACCCCCTCCCCATTCTAACATTACCATAGCCATGGGATGTACTTTAGTCTGATTGTCAGCGTTGGTGACTGGATAAGTTTGTCCAGTCAGGTATTGTCCTGGGGAAACCAGTTTGTCTGTCACCATTGTGACAATGGCACCTGTATCCCTCAGGCCTTCTACACTAGTCCCATTAATTAAGAGTTGCTGCCTGTATTTTTGCATATTAGGGAGCCAGGCAGCCATTGTGGCTAAGTCCACCCCACCCTCAGAGACGAATGTACCTTCAGTGTGAACCCTGATTTGCTCTGGGCACACTGTTGATCCCACCTGGAGACTGGCTATTCCAGTGTTAACTGGAGTAGGGTTTGAAGTGGAACCTTTCTTGGGACAGGCCTTGTCTCCAGTTTGGTGTCCCTGCTGATTACAGCTAAGACACCAGGCCTTTCTGGCCTTGTACCCAAAATTGGATTGTGACGAGGCTTTGGACCCTCCCTCCTGAGCAGGTTTTTGGGGCCCTGTAGAAGACTCTTTACTTTTACCCTTGGATGTCTCAACGCTCTTCCCCTTGGGAGTCTTTGTGACCCCTTTCTTTTGGTCACCCCCTGTGGAAGTCTTGGTCACCCTAGTCTTGACCCAATGGTCCGCCTTCTTTCCCAATTCTTGGGGAGAAATTGGTCCTAGGTCTACCAGATACTGATGCAGGTTATCATTGAAACAATTACTTAAAAGGTGTTCTTTCATAAACAGATTGTACTGCCCATCATAATCATTTACACCACAGCCATTAATCCAACCATCCAGTGTTTTGACTGAGAAGTCAACAAAATCAACCCAGGTCTGGCTCTAGGATATTTGAGCCCCCCTGAACCATATCCTGTACTCCTCAGTTGAGAATCCAAAGCCCTCAATCAGGGTAGCCTTCATGAGGTCATAGGATTCTACATCTTTTCCAGAGAGTGTGAGGAGTCTATCCCTACACTTTCCAGTGAACATTTCCCAAAGGAGAGCACCCCAGGGATATCTGTTTACTTTTCTGGTTGCACAAGCCCTCTCAAAAGCTGTGAGCCATTTGGTGATGTCATCACCATCTTCATATTTAGT
Organism: Pleurodeles waltl; assembly: GCF_031143425.1. Classification (NCBI taxonomy): domain Eukaryota; kingdom Metazoa; phylum Chordata; class Amphibia; order Caudata; family Salamandridae; genus Pleurodeles; species Pleurodeles waltl. The sequence continues at coordinate 1,166,003,904 of NC_090445.1, read as the reverse complement.
TACAATCCCTTTGGGGATTTTTAGCATGTCAGGAGAATCTCTGACCATATTTAAATTGCTGCCACCATTGATGGCACCTAAGCCCATCTCTTGTTTTTCCCTTTCTAGGACTAGGAGCTGTTTCTCCAAAGCCAATATTTTGGCCATCCTGGCTAACAGGAGGTCATCTTAATTGAGGCTGCCCTCAATGCTTCCAGAGTTGCTGGACTCCCCTGTGGGAGAAGCAGCATCCCTGACTATCACTTGTGGAGTCAGGGTTGGAGAAACCCTGGTTTCCCTAACTAGGAGTGGGTGGGGGAAATCATCCTCCACTTCACTAGCTTCCCCCTCTATAAGGATCTCTTCAGAGGGGTTGTCTCTCGCAAACTCTGCCAAGAGCTCCTGGAGCTGTGCTTTGGTAGGGTTTGAACCAGTTTTTATCTTTTTGATTTTGCGGAGAGACCTTAACTCTGACATCCTAAGATGCAGGTAAGGGGTGAGGTTGAGTTCCATCACCATCTCTTCTACAGCAGACATTTTGTTTCTAAAAGTTTTAAGAATCTAAAACTATCTCTAGAACTTAATTCAAACTTTTACAAAACTTTTAAACTCTAAAAGAAATGCTAACAGGGACTAACACAAGGCCCTAGCAGGACTTTTAAAAAATTTGAAAAATAGCTCAAATTTCAAAAATCAGTTTCTAATGACAATTTTTGGAATGTAGTCGTGTGATCAGGTATTGGCTGAGTTGTCCAGCAAATACAAAGTCTTGTACCCCACTGCTGATCCACCAATGTAGGAAGTTGACTCTGTATGTACTATTTCAAAGTAAGAAATAGCATGCACAGAGTACAAGGGTTCCCCTTAGAGGTAAGATAGTGGCAAAAAGAGATAATTCTAATGCTCTATTTTGTGGTAGGGTGGCCGAGCACTAGGCTTATCAGAGGGTAGTGTTAAGCATTTGTTGTATACACACAGGCAATAAATGAGGAACACACACTCAGACAATTCCAGGCCAATAGGATTTTACATAGAAAAATAACTTTTCTTAGTTTATTTTAGGAACCACAGGTTCAAGATTTACAAACAATACTTTAAATGAAAGGTATTTCACTCAGGTATCTTAGGAACTTTGAATCATCACAATAGCATGTACACTTTTGGCAAAAATGGCAATAAGCTATTTTAAAAATGAACACAGCGCTAAAATCAACAGTTCCTGGGGGAGATAAGAATTTGTTAGGTTACCTATGAGTGCTTTAGCTACTGCAGGGGCAGTAGTGGACCTAAAGGGAATTGCTTCAGGGTACCTAGTGGCATGATCCACTACCACCAGGATATACTGGTTCCCTGAGGTTGTGGGAGGTTCTAGTGGACCCACTATTTCCACATCCACTCTTTCAAAGGGGACACCCACCACTGGAAGTGGAATGAGGGGGGCCTTTGGGTGTCCACCTGTCTTACCACTGGCTTGACAGGTGGCACAGGAGACACAACACTCCTTTACTTTCTGGGACATGTTGGGCCAATAGAAATGGCTGACTAACCTCTCCCAAGTCTTGGTGTGTCCCAAATGCCCAGCAAGTGGAATATCATGAGCTAAGGTCAGAATGAACTTCCTAAACTCCTGAGGCACTACCACTCTCCTAGTGGCACCAGGTTTTGGACTCCTTTACACTGAGGCAAGAGATCCATCTTCCCAATACACCCTGTGGGTTCTGCTGACATTTCCTTTGGTTTCCTCAGCAGCTTGCTTTTAGGCCTTCATGAGAGGGACATGATTCTTGTCCCTTACACAGTTGTTCCCTTGTGGGTCCACCTGGGCCCAAGAGCTCAACCTGATAAGGTTCTAACTCCATAGGCTCAGTTCCCTCAGGGGATAGAACTTCTTCCCGAGAAGAGAGGTTCGGTTTATTTTTCTGTGCTGAAGCTGGTTCCCCAGTCTTCTTTTGTTTTCTCTAAGAAGGTTGGGCCATTATTCCAGACTCTAACACTTCTTTTTCACCCTGAGCCTTGCACAGTGCCCTTGTCTTGACACACACCAGTTTAGGGATACCCAGCATGGCTGCATGGATTTTGAGTTCTCCCTTAGCCCATGCCGAGGACTCCAGATAATTTCCAAGCAGACAGTCTACTGGTATAGCAGAAGAGACTACCACCTGTTTCAGGCCAGTGACCCCTCCCCGTTCTAAAGTTACCATAGCCATGGGATTTACTTTAGTCTGATTGTCAGCGTTGGTGACTGGATAAGTTTGTCCTGTCAAGTATTGTCTTGGGGAAACCAGTTTATCTGTCACCATTGTGACACTGGCACCTGTATCCCTCAGGGCTTCTACTCTAGTCCCATTAATTAAGAGTTGCTGCCTGTATTTTTGCATGTTAGGCGGCCAGGCAGCTAGTGTGGTCAAGTCCACCCCACCCTCAGAGACTAATGTAGCTTCAGTGTGGACCCTGATTTCCTCTGGGCACACTGTTGATCCCACCTGGAGACTGGCTATTCCAGTGCTAACTGGAGTAGTGGTAGAAGTGGAACCTTTCTTGGGACAGGCCTTGTCTCAAGTTTGGTCTCCCTGATGATTACAGCTACGACACAAGGCCTTTTTGGGATCAAAGTTTTTACCCTTGTCCCCAAATGAGGATTGTGAAGAGCCTTTGAACCCCACCCTCCTGAGCAGGTTTTTGGGGCCCTGTAGAAGACTCTACCTTTTTCCTTGTATGTCTCAACACTTTTCCCCTGGAGAGTCTTTGTGACCCCTTTCTTTTGGTCACCCCCTGTGGAAGTCTTGGTCACCCTTGTCTTGACCGAGTGTTCTGCCTTCTTTACCAATTCTAGGGGAGAAATTGCACCTAGGTCTACCAAATGCTGATGCAGTTTATCATTGAAAATAATACATAAAAGGTGTTCCTTCATAAACAAATTATACAGCCCTTCATAATCATTTATACCACTGCCATTAATCCAACCATCCAGTGTTTTGACTGAGAAGTCAACAAAATCAACACAGGTCTGGCTCGAGGATTTCTGAGCCCCCCCTGAACCTAATCCTGTACTCCTCAGTTGAGAATCCAAAGCCCTCAATCAGGGTAGCCTTCATGAGGTCATAGGATTCTGCATCTTTACCAGAGAGTGTGAGGAGTCTATCCCACACTTTCCAGTGAACATTTCCCAAAGGAGAGCACCCCAGTGAGATTTGTTTACTTTTCTGGTCGCAACAAACCCGCTCAAAAGCTGTGAACTATTTGGTGATGTCATCACCATCTTCATATTTTGTTATAATCCCTTTGGGGGATTTTTAGCATGTCAGTATTCTCTCTGACCCTATTTAATTTGATGCCACCATTGATGGGAGCTAAACCCATCTCTGGGCTTTCCCTCTCTATGGCTAGGAGTGTCTCACCAAAACCAATCTTTTGGCCATCCTGGCTAACAGGAGGTCTTCTTCATTGAGGCTGCCCTCAATGCTTCCAGAGTTGCTGGACTCCCCTGTTGGAGAAGCAGCATCTCTGACTATCACTTGTGGAGTTAGGGTTTGAGGGACCCTGGTCTCCCTAACTAGGACAGAAGGGAGGGCGTTATCCTCCAGGTAACTAGTTTCCCCCTCTGTAAGGTTGTCTTCAGAGGGGTGGTCTCTAGCAAACTCTGCCAAAAGCTCCTGGAGCTGTACTTTGGTAGGATTTGATTCAGTTTTTATATTTTTTATTTTACAGAGAGTCCTTAACTCTGACATCCTAAGATGCAGGTAAGGGGTGAGGTTGAGTTCCACCACCATCTCATCTGTGCTAGACATTATTTCTCTAAAAGATGGGATACTTTAAGAATCTAAAACTATCTCTAGAACTTAATCCAAATGTTTACAAAACTTTTAAACTCTAAAAGAAATGCTAACAGGGACTAGCAAGGCCCTAGCAGGACTTTTAAAAATTTAGAAAAATAGTTCAAATTGCAAAAATCAGTTTCTAATGACAATTTTTGGAATGTAGTCATGTGATCAGGTATTGGCTGAGTAGTCTAGCAAATACAAAGTCTTAGACCCCACCGCTGATCCACCAATGTAGAAAGTTGGCTCTGTATATACTATTTCAAAGTAAGAAATAGTGTGCACAGAGTCCAAGGGTTCCCCTAAGCGGTAAGATAGTGGCATAAGTACATAATTCCAATGCTCTATTTTGTGGTAGTGTGGTCAAGCAGTAGGCTTATCAGAGGGTAGTGTTGAGCATTTGTTGTACACACACAGGCAATAAATGAGGGGCACACACTCAGACAATTCCAGGCCAATAGGTTTTATATAGAAAAATATATGTTCTTAATTTATTTTAAGAACCACAGGTTCAAGATTTACATTCAACACTTTAAATGCAAGGTACTTCACTTAGATACTTAAGGAACTTTGAATGAACACAATATCATGTACAGTCTTTGTAAAAATAGCAATAAGCTATTTAAAAAGTGGACACAGTGGAAAAATCAACAGTTCCTGGGGGAGGTAAGTGAAGGTTAGTTTTGAAGGTAAGTAAAACACTTACAAGTCTCAAACTTAGGGCATAGGCAGCCCACCGTTGGGGGTTCAAGGCAACACCCTAAGTTACCGCACCAGCAGCTCAGGGCCGGTCAGGTGCAGAGGTCAAAAAAGGTGCCCAAAACCCATAGGCGCCTATGGAGAAGAGGAGTGCCCCGGTTCCAGTCTGCCAGCAGATAAGTACCTGCGTCCTCGGGGTCAGACCAGGGGGGTTTTGTAGGGCACCGGGGGGACACAAGAAGGCACAGAAAGTACACCCTCAGCGGCACAGGGGCAGCCGGGTGCAGTGTGCAAACAGGCGTCTGTTTCTGTATAGAAAGCAATGGAGAGGCCTGGGGGTCACTTCAACGATGTAGGCAGGCACGGGGGGGCTCCTTGGGGCAGCCACCACCTGGGCTAGGCAGAGGGTCGCCTGGTGGTTGCTCTTGCACTGGAGTTCAGTTCCTTCAGGTCCTGGGGGCTGCGGGTGCAGTGTTGGTTCCAGGCGTCTGGTCCCTTGTTACATGCAGTCGCGGCCAGGGGGAGCCTCTGGATTCCCTCTGCAGGAGTCACTGTGGGGGCTCAGGGGGGGGTCGTCTCTGGTTACTCACGGGCTCACAGTCGCCGGGGAGTCCTCCCTGAGGTGTTGGTTTTCTGCAGGTCAAGCCGGGGGTGTCGGGTGAAGTCTCACGCTTCTGGCGGGAAACGTGAAGTCTTTGGAAGTTCCTTCTTTGTTGCCAAGAAGTAGCTGGTTTTGAACAGAGCCGCTGTTCACAGGAGTTTCTTGGTCCTTGGGTGCAGGGCAGTCCTCGGGTGCAGGGCAGTCCTCTGTGGCTTCAGAGGTCGCTGGTCCCGGTTGGATGCGTCGCTGTTGCAGTTTTCTTCAAAGCTGGGAGACAGGCTGGTAGGGCTGGGGCCAAGGCAGTTGCCGTCTCCGTCTTCTCTGCAGGGCTTCAGATCAGCAGTCCTTTGTTAAGGTTGCAGAAATCTAGTTTCCTAGGTTCTGGGGAGCCCCTAAATACTGAATTTAGGTGTGTGTTTAGGCCTGGGAGGGCAGTAGACAATGGCTACTCTCCTGGAGGGTGGCTACACCCTCTTTGTGCCTCCTCCCTGTGGGGAGAGGGGCGCATCCCTAATCCTATTTGGGGAATCCTCCACTCTCAAGATAGAGGATTTCTAAAAGTAGGAGTCATCTCAGCTCAGGACACCTTAGGGGTTGTCCTGACTGGTGGGTGGATCCTCCTTTTTCTAATTATCTCATCCAGCCTTGCCGCCAAAAAAGTGGGGGCAGTGGCCAGAGGGGCGGGCATCTTCATTAGCTGGGATGCCCTGTGGTGCAGTAACAAAAGGGGTGAGCCTTTGAGGCTCACCGCCAGGTGTTACAGTTCTTGTAGGAGGAGGTGAGAAGCACCTCCACCCAGTACAGGCTTTGTTCCTGCCCACAGAGTGATAAAGGTACTCTCCCCATGTGGCCAGCAACATGTCTGGTGTATGGCAGGCTGGCAGAAACTAGTCAGCCTACACTGGAAGTCGGGTTGGTATTCAGGGGGCACCTCTAAGGTGCCCTCTGGGTGTTCGTTACAATAAATTGCACACTGGCATCAGTGTACATTTATTGTGCTGAGAAGTTAAATACCAAACTTCCCAGTTTTCAGTGTAGCCATTATGGAACTGTCCAGTTCGTGTCTGACAAACTCCCAGACCATATACTCTTAGGGCTACCCTACACTTACAATGTCTAAGGTTTTGCTTGGACACTGTAGGGGCATAGTGCTCATGCACATATCACCTGTGGTATAGTGCACCCTGCCTTAGGGCTGTAAAGCCTGCTAGAGGGGTGACTTATCTATGCCATGGGCAGTAAGAGGTTGGCATGGCACCATGAGGGGAGTGCCATGTCGACTTAGTCATTTTCTCCCCACCAGCACACACAAGCTGGCAAGCAGTGTGTCTATGCTGAGTGAGGGGTCCCCAGGGTGGCATAAGACATGCTGCACCCCTTAGAGACCTTTCTTGGCATCAGGGCCCTTGGTACCAGGGGTACCAGTTACAAGGGACTTACCTGGATGCCAGGGTGTGCCTATTGTGGAGACAAAGGTACAGGTTAGGGAAAGAACACTGGTGCCGGGGCCTGGTTAGCAGGCCTCAGCGCACTTTCAAATCATAACTTGGCATCAGCAAAGGCAAAAAGTCAGGGGGTAACCATGCCAAGGAGGCATTTCCTTACAAGCGGCATATAGGTATTGACCTATATGTAGTACACACGTGTAATGGTGTCCCCTGTAAGAAGTTGGCTCTGTATATACTATTTCAAAGTAAGAAATAGTATGCAGAGTCTAAGGGTTCCCCATAGAGGTAACATAGTGACAAAAATAGATATTTCTAATGTTCTATTTTGTGGTGGTGTGGTCGAGCAGTAGGCTTATCAGAGGGTAGTGTTAAGCATTTGTTGTACACACAGGCAATAAATGAGGGACACACACTCAAAGACTTACTCCAGGCCAATAGGTTCTTAAAATAAAATAAGAAAATATATTTTTCACTATAAAATAATCACAGGTTCAAGATTTACAGTTATACTTTAAATATAAGGTACTTCACTTAGATACTTTAGGAACTTTGAATGAAAGCAATATCACATGCAGTCTTTGTAAAAATGGCAATAAGTTATTTTTAAAGTGGACACTGCACAAATCAACAGTTCCTTGGGGCAGGTAAATAAACGTTAGTTTTGAAGGTAAGTAAAACACTTACAAGTCTCAAGTTTGGGGCATAGGCAGCCCACCATTGGGGGCTCAAGGCAACCCCAAAGTTATCACACCAGCAGCTCAGGGCCGGTCAGGTGCAGAGGTCAAAGAGTTGCCCAAAACACATAGGCGCCTATGGAGAACAGGGGTTCTCCGGTTCCAGTCTGCCAGCAGGTAAGCACTTGCGTCCTTGGGGGCCAGACCAAGGGGGTTTTGTAGAGCACCAGGGGGGGGGGGAACACAAGAATGCACAGAAAGTACACCCTCAGTGGCACAGGGGCAGCCAGGCGCAGTGTGCAAACAAGCATTGGGTTTTAGATTGAAAACAATGGAGAGACCCAGGGGTCTCTTCAACGATGCAGGCAGGCACAGGGGGGGCTCCTTGGGGCAGCCACTGCCTGGGCTAGGCAGAGGGTCGCACTTGCACTGGAGTTCGGTTCCTTGAGGTCCTGGGGCTGCGGGTGCAGTGTTGGTTCCAGGCGTCGGGTCCCTTGTTACAGGCAGTGGCGCTCAGGGGGAGACTCTGGATTCTCTCTGTAGGTATCGCTGTGGGGGCTCAGGGTGCTCGTCTCTGGTTACTCACAGGCTTGCAGTCGCCGGGAAGTCCTCCCTGAAGTGTTGGTTTTCTGCAGGCCGAGCCAGGGGTGTTGGGTGCAGAGTGGGAAGTCTCACGCTTCCAGCGGGAAATGTGAAGTTTTTAAAGTTGTTGAATAGTTGCAAGTTTGTTGCAGATTGTTGAGCAGAGCCGCTGCTCACGGGAGTTTCTTGGCCCTGGGGAGTAAGGGCAGTCCTCTGAGGCTTCAGAGGTCACTGGTCCCTGTCAGATACGTCGCTGGAGCAGGTTTTCGAAGTTGGAGACAGACCGGTAGGGCTGGGGCCAAATCATCTGTTGTCTTCCTCCTTCTCTGCAAGCTTGTAGGTCAGCAGTCCTTTCTTCAGGTTGCAGGAATCTGATTTCCTGGGATATGGGGAGCCCCTAAATACTGAATTTACGGGTGTGTTTAGGTCTGGGAGGGCAGTAGCCAATGGCTACTGTCCTTGAGGGTAACTACACTAGCTGGGATGCCCTGAGGCGCTGTAGCAAAGGGGGTGAGCCTTTGAGGCTCACAGCCAGGTGTTACAGTTCCTACAGGGGGAGGTGAGAAGCACCTCCACCCAGTACAGGCTTTGTTCCTGGCCACAGAGTAACAAAGGCCCTCTCCCCATGTGGCCAGCAACATGCCTGGTGTGTGGCAGGCTGTCAGGAACTGGTCAGCCTACACTAGAAGTCGGGTATGTTTTCAGGGGGCATCTCTAAGATGCCCTCTGGGTGTATTTTACAATAACTCACACACTGGCATCAGTGTGCATTGATTGTGCTGAGACGTTTGATACCAAACTTCCCAGTTTTCAGTGTAGCCATTATGGTGCTGTGGAGTTCGTGTTTGACAGACTCCCAGACCATATACTCTTATAGCTACCCTGCACCTACAGTGTCTATGGTTTTGCTTAGATACTGTAGGGGCATAGTGCACATGATATATGCCCTCACCTGTGGTATAGTGCACCCTGCCTTAGGGCTGTAAGGCCTACTAGAGGGGTGACTTACCTATGCCACAGGCAGTGTGAGGTTGGCATGGCACTCTGAGGGGAGTGCCATGTCGACAGTCATTTTCTCCCCACCAGCACACACAAGCTGACAAGCAGTGTGTCTGTGCTTAGTGAGGGGTCCATAGGGTGGCATAAGACATACTGCAGCCCTTATAGAGCCCCTTGGTACCAGTTACAAGGGACTTACCTGGATGCCAGGGATGTGCCAATTGTGGAGACAAATGTACAGTTTAGGGAAAGAAGACTGGTGCTGGGGCCTGGTTAGCAGGGTCTCAGCACACTTCCAAATCATAACTTGGCATCAGCAAAGGCAAAAAGTCAGGGGGTAACCATGCCAAGGAGACATTTCCTTACATTATCCCCATGAAAATGTGATTCCCCCCCCCCACAAAAAAAATCCCACTCCCCAATCCCCACCAGTTTAAAACTTGGGCCCCTACTTAGAACTTGACAAGGTGAACACAACCAAAGTATGACATATTTAGAGGGTTGCTGCAAACATAGCAATCAAAATATGAAGACTGCCTAGGATCGAGAACCACATCTCAGTGCTTGTGTGATTAAGTATAAGAACCCAAAACTGAAGTCAGTTGCACCTCAAAAAATGTGTACCTAGAAGAGATAAATGAATTCCTGCGTTGTGTAAATTAGTTCCAGCACATCCAGAAAGAGTGACACTCTCTCTCACGCAGTCAATATCTTCTTGAAGAAAAAAGCTAATTCACAGACTAAGTTGATACATATATATATTTTTTTTTTCTTCAGTTTTATATAGCACAACCTTGGACTGAAAGTAATAGGGCGCTCTACATGAGCACTAGTTACATTACACCAGGTCACATACATTTTTTTTTTATGCACAGGGATATTAAGTAATTTCCCTAGGATCACAAGAGGAGGAACGGATACTGAGATTAACTTTACTCCACAGTTCCAAAGTCAGCATATCGTGTTGCAATGCCACAGTTGAGACTCTCCATACATAGTGCTCAACATCTGTATACATGGAACAAAGTTTATGCACAGATGGAGCTTAGCACATAAGGGCATTCTGTCGATTTCCTTTGCAAACAGTTAGTTTCCAGGACCGGGCAGAGCTCTGCGTTCTAGTCCGTGGAATTCTGCAGAGTTGGCTTCAAACTATGTAGAATTTTGCAGAATTCTGCGTGTGGTGGAGTGCTGCCTGCTTTACTGACACCCTGGCCTCAATGTGCTTGACCCTGGAAGTGCTAAGCAGGGTTGGCTCTAGTTAGCCAGGTCTGAACCCGCTTTGCACTTCAGAGAAGGTGCATTCAGGCCCATGCTGTAGGCAGTGAAAGCTGCAGTTTCAGGCCTCTTGTGCACCAACTTGCCCCTTGTGCACTGCACATGAGGCAGACTGGTGCCCAAGGTGCCTCAAACCGCAGCTTTGGCTGCCTATGGTCAGGGTCATAGGCAGAGAAAGCTGCTGTTTCAGGCCTCTTGTGCACCGGCCTGCCCCTGCTATGTGTACACAGAAGAGATGCTGACATGAGGGTCTTACCTGGGTCCTCATTTTCAGCAGCCTGGCTCTCTGCCCCGCTCTATCCCAGGCTGCTAGGAATGGGAGGCCTGGATCCATAGCAGATGCCGATGCAGCCCCTTGCAGTGGCTTCACACTGACATGACCTCTTTGGGCTGAGTGCGCACTGCAGCCCAGTCATGGGCACACAGAGCAAGTGCACACTGTCTGCGCTTGCACTATGTGGCTCATAACTGAGCATGAGTCGAGTTGCTGCATTGAGCCTGTTCAAAGGCAGACTTAAGCTCTATTAATATTAATTATTTGAATACAATGTAAAAACAAAATTCTAATATTCTGCGGGGAAGGAACTACTAGTGACCAGCTTCTAATCTGTGGGATTACCACAGGCCTCTCTAGCCTGCCCTGTCTTTGATAGGGACCTCAGAGGAAAAGGTTGGAGAAAGGATGAGAGATCAAGAAAATGTATTGTGGAGAAAGAGACAAGACGGAGAATAGTGACAGAGCAAGAAGGTGTGAATATAGAGGAAAGAAAGGTGTGGGGAAAAGAACTAAAAGGAGAATGTGATAGATGGGAAAGAGGAGTGTGTGAAATGGGAGATGGCAAAATGAGTGATGTGCAAACCATCAGCTAGCAGTGATATTTAGGGAAACTTTGCTGCACATTTTGACTATTATTTTTACCCTATTTTTCATCAGATAGCTGACTGTCTCCATGTGTGGGCGATGCCAATTCTGGTTGATCTTGCAGGTACCAAAAAACGTTTCACTTAATATTATCCCCTCCAGTGCCAGCTTTATTTCCTCACAGAACAAGTAGCTCTTCACAGCACCATTATGCTTTCCTTGTTCATAGTAGATAGCATCAGTACAATCCTAATATCCATTTAGTACAGGCTCAACATGAAATCTAGTGCAAACTTTTATCGCTGACAAAAGTTCTTTGAAGCAGGTGCTAAATCATTTGAAATGGGTATATTGGTGAAATTGTGAGTGCTACTGCCCCTCCCATTGCAGTAGCATTCTGACAATGTTTGTGTAGGCACACTCATTTACTTAGTATGCTGTTAGAGATGCTTCTGAAATATCCTGAAACTTCTGAAGCGGCAACACTGAGTCATGCTGTTACCACAACTGCTGAAGCTGGCTCGCTATATGATATATCAAAATGGGATATATCTTGCAAAGAGGCCAGGTGTTCCTTTACTAGTGGACGGGGGCTTGCTCTAGCAATCCCAAGGTGCTCTCTTGGGGGTAGTGTGGTTGAGCAGCCTTAAGCTTATCAGAGAGAAGTGGTAGATATTTACCATAAGCACACAGTCAATAAATGACACACGAGTCAAGAAGGAGATCTACACCAATTTACAATAATTATCTTTATATGTCTAGGCACTAAAATCAATAAACTCTGGTAAGTAACTTTTTGCAAAAAATATTTGTAGATTTCAAAAGTCGACATTGCCGCATCTGAAAATTGCACAGTTATCCTATGGAGAGAAACAAGTACTGCATTCAGGTATAATACAGTGACTTACAAGGCCAATCTCCTGGACTTTAGTTAAGTATTGTGCAAGGTTCCGGACCACACCAAGAGGTCACGCCAGATGGTACTGGGGCGGCTGGGTACAGAGGTATAGTATGGAATAAAGTTCTCAGTGGTGATCAATCCAGTCCAAAAGATGCTGCAGGTGACGACTGGGGCTTCCATCAGGAGGGACCAACAGGTGGGTTCCAATCTTAAAACGACAACCTGCATGTGCTAAATGTAGGGGTTCCTGAGAAATCCGGTGCACTTAGTCAAAATTGCACCAAATACTAGGCAAAAAGTGGGGATGACATGTCAAAAAGGGAGATTTTCCTACAACAACTCCTGCTTATTCATAGCCTGGAGTCCTGTGCTATCACTTAGTTTTACTTTCATTGCCTGTATGTCTTAATGCTGCTATGTCCTGTAGCTCATGCTCGCCATTGTATACTGTCAGCTATTGTATACTGTCAGCTATTGTATACTGTCACTCTGAATACTATTGTCAATGGATAGAATGTATACTAGTGCCCTGCTTCTACATGCCATCATGAACATTGCTGTCATCCACTAGTGATTCACCTGTCAGTCCTTCTGCGCTGCTATCCCCTATCTGGGCTTGATTGCAGCAAGCAACCCCTAACTTGAGTGGACAGATGTGTGAAGAATACAGCTTGAGAGCAGGTCAACTTCAAGGGTACAGGAGGAGGGATTTCTTTCAGCAGCCTCAGGCTTCAATCATTGTTGCCACAGCAGGGAAAATATCTAAACTCTCAGCTAGACTGGTAGCTATACCTTTGATCTTCCTGCATGATATCATTGGGAAACTGTTCAGGTGGTGGAACATGAGCTTACTGACTGGTGGTGCAGGTGTTGTCCTCCAACTGAAGTGACAGGATCCCAGGGTGAGGTGGCAGCAGGTTCAGCAGTATTCTCACACCGTCCCACATTCAAGCACTATTTCCAGGTCTCCCTTTGGTTATCTAAGTCTCACAAGCTAATCCTGCACCTGTGTCTTGTGCTGTGGATGATCACCATAACATGAGGTAATGTAATTTTTACACAGTTCCAGCTATTTCATAAATGACTGACAAGATTTACAATAAAGAATTTCTGGTGCAGCATGTGTACATTTAAATTTTGGCATCTTTAGCCATTCCTCTTATTCAGACAAAGATAAGGTAACTGAGTGCAAGTTTGCCCTAGTCATGTGTCTATTTTAAAAACAAAAGACACATGCCTAGGGCAAACTTGCACTCAAAGATATTTAACCTGCAGTTCACAAACAGAAACTGACTTTACTAGTTATAATTTGCAACATTTTGCACTTCTGTGTCACAGCAGTGCATAGCCATGTCAAGTAAGCACTGACTGGCTTAATTATAAATTAAGATGAATCAATCCTTTGTATACCACTTTATAATACCACCATACAAAAATGTACTTACCACCTGAACCACAATCTGTTCTATCCTGATCTGTGCACTGTAGATAAATCACTATCAATCATGACATCTTTAAGAAGTACCTATGTTTAATATGATGTTACACTTCAATCCGTAGTGTATATGCACATAGACAAACCTAAACCTTAAATGACAGACAATGTAATTCAAGTGTGACTCCTGTATAATACCTACATATCACAATTTGCATTGGATCTACTCACTAGCCAGCATGGGGAACACAGCATGATGCCTATGGGAAAAATATCAGAAGAATATAAATATTCCGAAGGATTTGTATAAGTGACATTTGGAGCATTTGTCAAATCCACCTTATTCTGAATGTTTTATTACCACATCAGGACGATGTGGGGTAGTGATGAAGTCAACTTGGGAACCTGGCTTGGAATCCATCTTAGATCTTGATTTAAAAAGTGCACGTGTCTTAGCAAATAACTAAATCTGTGATAATGGTGTAATTGTATGTTCAAGCATTTAAGCCCCCCCACTTGACGTCTTACATAATCTCCATCACTACCTGTAATATACAACACTGTTACTCCCCAGTTAGCAAGATATATCCCATTTTGCTATATCATATAGCGAGCCAGCTTCCTACAGTTGTGGTAACAGCATGACTCAGTGTTGCCATTTCAGAAGTTACAGCATATTTCAGCAGCATCTCTAACAGCATCCTTAGTAAACGAGTGTGCCTAAACAACAATTGCCAGAATGCTACTGCAATGAGAGGGGCAGTAGCACTCAATTAACCCAATATACCCATTTCAAATGATTTAGCACGTGCCTCAAAGAACTTTTGTCCGCAATAGAAGTTTGCACTAGATGTCATGTTGTGCCTGTTCTAAATTGATATTAGGATTGCACTGATGCTACCTACTATGAACAAGGGAAGCATAATGGTGCTGTGAAGAAGTACCTGTTCTGTGAGGAAATAAAGCTGCCACTGTAGGGGACAATATTAAGTGAAACGTTTTTTAGTACCTGCAAGATCAACAAGAATTGGCATCGCCCACACATGGAGACAGTCAGCTATCTGATGTAAAATAGGGCAAAAGTAATAGGCAAAATGTGCAGTAAAGTTTGCCTTAGTATCACTGCTAGCTGCTTGTTTGCAGATCACTCATTCTGCCATCTCCCATTTCACACTCTCCTCTTTCCCATCTGTCACATTCTCCTTTTATTTCTTTTTCCCCCTTTCTTTCCTCCATATTCACACCTTCTCGCTCTGTCACTATACTCCACATTGTCTTTCTCCACAATACATTTTCTTGATCTCTCATCTTTCTCCAACCTTTTCCTCTGAGCTCACTATCAGAGACAGGCCAGGTTAGAAACTAATCCCACAGATTAGAAGTTGGTCACTAGTATCTCCTTCCCCACAGAAGTTCAGATTTTTACATTGTACTCAATTAATTAATTTTAATAGAGCTGAACTGGCTCAATACAATGCTATGCAGCAACACATCTCATGCTGTGCAGGGTCTGAGCTATATATATACAAACAGGGAATCGTGCTCTGCGTCACTGCAGGAACTTATTATGGGTGGTGAGGTCCACCCTGCCGACAGAGTTAAAGTTTTTGTAGAGCAGAGTTTGGCAAAACACTCCACTAGCCCCGGCAGCAGACCAGAGCTCACCACGTTGGCACTGCAGCCCAGTTATGAGCCACATAGTGCAAATGCAGACAGTCTACACTTGCTCTGTGTGGCCCATAACTGGGCTGCAGTGTGCATTCAGCCCAAAGACGTCATGTCAGTGTGAAGCCACTGCATCGGCATCAGCTCTGGATCCAGGCCTCCCTCCTGCCTCCTGTCAGCAGCCTGGGACAGAGCAGGGGGTAGAGGGAGGCAGAGAGCCAGGCCGCTGAAATGAGGACCGTCAGAGGACCCAGGTAAGACCCTAATTTCAGCATCTCTTCTGTGTGCACACAGCAGGGGCAGGCCGGTGCACAAGATTCCTGAAACAGTAGCTTTCTCTGCCTACGACCCTGACCATAGGCAGCAAAAGCTGAGGTTTGAGGCCCCTTGGGCACCAGTCTGGCCCATGTGCAGTGCACAGGGCAGGCCTGTGCACAAGAGGCCTGAAACTGCAGCTTTCGCTGCCTATAGCATGGGCCTGAATGCACCTTATCTCTGAAGTGCAAAGCGGGTTCAGACCTGGCTAACTAGAGCCAACCCTGCTTAGCGCTTCAGAGATCAAGCACATTGAGGCCAGGGAGTCAGTAAAGCAGGCAGCACTCCACCACACGCAGAACTCTGCAAGATTCCACATAGTTTGAAGCCAACTCTGCAAAATTCCACGGAGTAGAACGCTGAGCTCTGCCCAATCTTGGAAATTAACTGTTTGCAAAGGAAATCAACAGAATGCCCTTATGCGCTAAGCTCCATCTGTGCATAAACTCTGTTCTATGTATGCAGACATTCAGCACTATGCATGGAGAGTCAACTGTGGCACTGCAACCAGATATGCTGACTTTGGAACTGGGGAATTAAGTTAGAGTCTCAATATCAGTTCAACCCCCTGTGATCCCATGAAAAATCACTTAATCTCCCCATGCATAGAAAAATTTATGTGACCTTGTGTAATGTAAATAGTGCTCATGTAGAGCGTCCCATTGCCTTCAGCTCAAGTTTGTGCTATATAAAACTGAATAAAAGTAATTA
Organism: Pleurodeles waltl; assembly: GCF_031143425.1. NCBI lineage: Eukaryota > Metazoa > Chordata > Amphibia > Caudata > Salamandridae > Pleurodeles > Pleurodeles waltl. Next base: position 1,165,987,937 of record NC_090445.1, on the reverse strand, counting down.
TATATAGATCTATCAACTTAGTCTGTGAATGAGCTTTTTTCTTCAAGAAGATATGGACAGCTTATGACAGTCCCACTCTCTCTGGGTGTGGGAGAACTATTTTAAACTATGCAGGAACTCATTTAACACTTCTAGCTATTCAGCCACATATCTTGAGGTGCAACCGACTTCAGTTTTGGGTTCTTTTACTTAATCACGCAAGCACTGAGATGTGGTTCTCGATCCCAGACAGTCTTCATATTTTGATTGCTATGTTTGCAGCAACCCTCTAAATATATCATACTTTGGTTGTGTTCACCTTGTCAAGTTCTAAGTAGGGGCCCTAGTTTTAAACTGGTGGGGAATGGGCAGTGGGCGGGGGGGCAAATCACATTTTCATGGGGATAGTGCTTGAAGGGCCAGGCCAGTGGGTAACCATGATTGAGAAATTTCAGAAAGAGTATTTTATTTCTGTCTTTTGGAAAAAAATACTATGTGAGAATGTATAAATCTCAAAACTAAGTTTGGTGGTTTCAGGTTACTTCATTGCTTTGATGCTGGGATGCGGAGTGTGGTTGTTTTATTATATTCACCCAGATGTTATCCCTACTCAACCTCAGATTCCCTTGCTTATGTAAAATGTGAACTCTTGCATTAAGTTTGAGCTTCAGGCAGGCATTTAAAGAGGAGAGAAATTTGGACTGTCTCAGAAGAAGGTGCATTAGTGCTCAATACAGTTGTCGGTTTGAAGTTGACATATGTAAGGAAATGCCATCCTTGGCATGGCTACCCCCTGACTTTTTGCCTTTTGCTGATGACAGCAGGGTTCCAGCACACTTTCAATCATAACTAACAGGCCTCAGCACCACTTTTTTCCATAAACTGTACCTTTGTTCCCACAATTGGCACAGCCCTGGCACACCGATAAGTCCCTTGTAAACTATACCCTTGGTACCAAGGGCCTTGTTGCTAGGGAAGTCTCTAAGGGCTGTAGCATGTCTTATGCCACCATGGGAACCCCTCACTCAGCACATGCACACTGCTTCACAGCTTGTGTGTCCTGGTGGGGAGAAAATGACTAAGTCGATATGGCACGCCCCTCAAAGTGCCATGCCCACCTCACACTGCATGTGGCATAGGTAAGTCACCCCTCTAGCAAGCCTTCCATCTCTAAGGCAGGGTGCACTATACCACAGATGAGGGCATATGTGTATGGCACTATGCCCCTACAGTGTCGAAGCAAAACCATAGACATTTTAAGTGCAGGGTAGCCATAAAGAGTATATGGTCTGGGAGTTTGTCAAACATGAACTCCCTAGTTCCATAATGGCTACACTGAAATCTGGGAAGTTTGGTATCAAACTTCTCAGCATATTAAATGCACACTGATGCCAGTGTGGGATGTTTTGTAAAATGCACCCAGAGGACATCTGTTAAACCTGACAGCCTTAGGGCGGTCACCCCTTTTTGCCTGCCTCCCTCCACTTTTTGGACACTGTTTTTGCTGGTTTTTAGACACTGCACACTTTACCACTGCTAACTAGTGCTAAAGTGCATATGCACTCTCTCCTTTAAACATGGTGACATTAGATCATACCCAATTGGACTATTTAATTTACTTATAAGTACCTAGTACTGTGCACTACGTGCCCAGGGCCTGTAGATTAAATGCTATTAGTGAGCATGCAGCACTGGATGTGCCACCCACTTAAGTAGTCCCTTAACCTTGTCTCAGGCCTGCCATTGCAAGGCCTGTGTGTGCAGTTTCACTGCCAATTCGACTTGACATTTAAAAAGTACTTGCCAAGCCTAAAACTCACCTTTTTCTGCATATAAGACACCCCTAAGGTATGCCCTAGGTAACCCATAGGGCAAGGTGTTGTGTAGGCAAAAGGCAGGACATGTACCTATGTAGTTTACATGTCGTGGTAGTGTATAACTCCCAAACTAGTTTTTACACTGCTGTGAGGCCTGCTCCCTTCATAGCCTAACACTGGGGCTGTCCTCATATTGTTTGAGTGGTAGCTGCTGATCTGAAAGGAGTAGTAAAGTCGCATTTAGTATGGCCAGAATGTTAATACAAAAATCCTGCTGACTGGGGAAGTTGGATTTAATATTACTATTTTAGGAATGTCACTTTTAGCAAGTGACCATTTCGCTGCAATTCAATCTTTGCGCCTTACAATCCAAGTCTGGCTGGGTTTAGTTGACAGCTCCTTGTGCATTCACTTGACACCGCAAACACAGGATACTCAGCCTCACTTGCATACATCTGCATTTTGAATGTGTCTTCCTGGGCTGGGAGGGTGGAGGGCCTGCTCTCACACAAGGGACTGCCACACCCCCTACTGGGACCCTGGCAGAGAGGATTGAACTGAAAGGGGACCTGGCACATTTCTAAACCACTCTTTGAAGTCTCCCCCACTTCAAAGGCACATTTGGGTATATAAACAGGGCCTCTGCCCCTTCCAACTCAGACACTTCCTGGAGACTGAGCTTGTAACCAGAACCTTTATCAGAACCTGCATCCTGCCAAGAAGAACTGCCTGGCTGCCCAAAGGACTCACCTGACTTCTTTCTGTGAAGGACTGCTGCCTTGCTGTGGTGAAGAAGTGCTCCCCAAAGGCTTGGATAGAGCTTGCCTCCTGTTCCCTGAAGTCTCAGGACCAAAAACACTCCTCTTGCAACTGGACTCCTTGTGCGACGAAAATAAGACGCACAGCTTGCTAAAAACGCACAGCCTGTGCCGCAGTGAAAAATTCACCACATGCCGAACCTGAACAATGCAGCCCGACTTCGCAAAGAGAAGATAGACGCAGGGCTTGCATTGCAACCAGAACTTCAACGCATGGCCCACCAGATCGACAGCCGACCTGAGACAATGCAGCCTGACTTCCAGAGGGGAAATAGACGAAGCGCCTGCCATGCAGGAGAAACTTCCCCGCAACGCCCACCAGAACAACGCAGCGCTTTTGATTTCGCTCCACAAGCCCAGGATTCCACAGACAGACCCCAGGGCATCTGAAAACTCAGCAACCTGAAGAGGATCCACAACCAAGCTCCAGAAATCTACGCACAGCCATCCCTGTGTGGAAACCAAACAACGCATCACCATGTGCAGCCCAAAAAATTGACGCACACCTTTGTTTCCACACTTCCCTGCAGCCCATTGCGGAGATTTTTCACGCGAACCAGGTACTTTGTGCTAAGAGAATTGTTTGCTTTAAAAAGACTTAAGACACTTTATATCACTTTTCAGTGATCTCTTCATTTACTCATTGCATCTTTGATCGTTTTGACCTGCAAATATCCAGATAAATATTATATATTTTTCTAAACACTATGTGGTGTATTTTTGTGGGGCTATATTGTATGATTTATTGCACAAATACACCTACAAAGTGCGGTCTTTAAAATTTGCTTCTTTGTTGCAAAGTGTTGCAGTTTCTTGAACAGGGCCTCTGTTCTCGGGAGCTTCTTGGTCCTTTAGATGCTGGGTAGTCCTCTGAGGCTTCAGAGGTCGCTGGACCCTGTTGGATGCGTCGCTGTTACAGTTTTCTTCGAAGTAGGGAGACATGCCAGTGGGGCTGGGGCCAAATCAGTTGTCGCCTCCGTCTTCACTGCAGGGCTTCAGGTCAGCAGTCATTCTCCTTCTTAGGTTGCAGGAATCTATCTTCGTCGGTTCTGGTTTAGGGGAGGTGTTTAGGTCTGGGAGGGCAGTAGCCACTGGCTACTGGCCTCTGAGGGTGGCTACACCCTCTCTGTATCTCCTCCCTGTGGAGAGGGTAGCACATCCCTAATCCTATTGGGGGAATCCTCCATCTGCAAGATGGATGATTTCTAAAAGTCAGAGTCACCTCAGCTCAGGACAACTTAGGGGCTGTCCTGACTGGGGAGTGACTCCTCCTTGTTTTCCTCATTATGTCCTCCAGCCGTGCCGCCAAAAGTGGGGGCAGTGGCCGGAGGGGCGGGCATCTCCACTAGCTGGAGTGCCCTAGGGCATTTTAACACGAAGCCTGAGCCATTGAGGCTCACTGCTAGGTGTTACAGTTCCTGCAGGGGGGGAGGTGTTAAGCACCTCCATTTTGTTTCTGTCGTCAGAGAGCACAAAGGCTCTGTAACCGGGCGTCTATCACCTTGGTTACTCTTCGTCACCCGGAGCTGAGAAAAACAAAGCCCTGTGGCACTCAGGAGAGAAACAACGTGGAGCGAGTGACGTCAGAGGCAGAATGCGCCAAAAACGAACTTGAAATTAACGACGGACACCCGAATGAGGCGTCAGAGAAGCAGGAAGGAACCCTGCTATCGAGGACCGAGAGCAAGGAGATGCCGTTATTCCCAGAAGACGAGGGATCCCAGGAAGCCCGCGCCCAGAACCCGAGGGAGCCGGAGGACAGAGAACCACTATTCCCGCCGCAGAAGAACACCAAGGAGAAACCGGGGAAACACGGAGGGGCCCGCCACGTCCCAGGAGGGGCGTGGCATTCTCAGGTACGATCGTACCTAGGGTTTTCTTTTATGCCTACGTGGTTACCGGGTGGGAGGAAGTTTAAGGGGACTGAAGGGAGGAGTGGGGAAAGGTGCTGCAAAGAAGGGGAAGTCTTTTGAGCCCCAAAATCGACTAATCCCACGAACAACTGTTATAAACCACCTCTCCCAGCTATAGAGAGACACTAAAGAAGAGAGAAAGGGAGAATACTCACGGGAAGGTGAAATTCACTAGAAAATTAAAATATCTAACCACAACCCTGCACACCCCCGTCCTCCCACTACCCCTACTAACCCTCTTAAAACCCCGTAAATCTACCTCTACACTTACCTGTTGTTCCGTTCTTTCTGTTTTGGGGAACCCGGTCCATCGTCACGGGAGAGAAGAACAGACCCTATTCCTCCAATGGACAGATTGGCTTGAGACCTCCAACCGAACACCTAAAAGAAGGAAAAAGAGCCTTGGTGAACTCATTAGCAAGTCACCAAGAAAATCCAACAAAGAGAAAAAAAGGAACTGTAAAACCATACAAATAAAGCAATTATCCAACCTAAAGCCCGGGCCCTTTAGTATTATTCCAATATCCATCCCATGTAGACTTAGAACCCATTACAGTGGTGTCAGAAGTGGGACATTGGAATAGGCACCCAGGACGGATAGAGACAATGGAAGGTACCCCCACAATAGTGGACATGATGCAGCAATTGGCTGAAGGTCAGTGGCACCTTCAGATCGTTTGGGAAGAACAACAGAAAGAAGCTAAGGCTGAAAGAGAAGCCCTGCAAAGTGCTCTTAAGAGTCAGGCCACTATCATGGCCAACAATCAGTTGGTACATGAAAACGCTCTAAAATCCTTAACAGACACCATCGCGGCCACCCGAGTACACCAAATGTACCAAGCTCAGTGTTACAAAGGTACCAGGAAGGCAAAGATCCGGACGCCTTTTTTACAAACTTTGAGCGAGTTGCCACTCCAGCCACCTGGCCTCAAGATAGGTGGGGTCAGTATATTGCCCCTTTATTAACTGGAACCCTCCAAGCAGCTCATCAAGCTGTGAACCCGGGAGGTACCACACCCTACCAAGATATTAAAAAGAGCATCCTGGAGAGGGTAGGGTTTGACACAGAGCATTATAGGGTTCGGTTTAGGAAAGCCAAGTGGGGACCATCCAAGAATCCAAGAGCCTTGTATTTTAGGGTAAAAGATCTGGGCCTCAAATGGCTTGGGCCCATAGGGACTAATAGGGAAGATATTATTGAGGCCATTCTGCTGGAACAATATCTAGAGGCTCTACCCGTCACCACCCGCAACTGGATCAAACAACATCCTAGTCCCAACACAAATACTACCATCGAGTTGGCATGTGCTTTTCACTGCTCCCTCGAGTTTAAAACACCCCGCCATCATACAGCCCCTACAACATCGCAACAAAACATGGGACAGATTCCCCCCTTAGGAAGAAGACCGGTCGAAGAACCTGTAAAAACCAGAGGGATAGAGAGACCATTTTTGCAACAACCCCAATGTTATAGTTACGGGGAGTGGGGCCACATAGCCCGGGTATGTCCCCTTAAAACCGAGAAACCAGAACCTATGGAGATAGGTCTTACTAGAGGACGGGTTTTCTTTACCGGGGGAAAAGATACCCATTATAAGAAAGAGCTATTACTCAATGGGAGACTAACCATGGTACTTATTGACTCCGGATGTGGCCAGTCAGTAATCTGGGATGACCTGATAGACAGCCATACCCTTACTCATGGGATTACCGTTTCAATTTGCTGTATCCATGGAGAAACCCGAGAATATCCCATGACTTGGGCCACCCTTTCTTGGGAAGGGAAAGAAACACCCATAAGAATGGGAGTAGTAGAACGGCTGGTTGAAGAAGCCATAATCGGAACGGGTTATAAGGACTTTGCTGTTCTTTTGGATAGTACAAGGAATCAGGAAGATACAAGTTCCTGGTGGGAGAATGCCCCTTTTTCCAGCACGCAAATACAACCTCAGGCTATCCGTTATAAACCTACTAGAAAAGAGAAACGGGAAACAAAGAGACCCTATCGACAAAAGGACACAGACTAAAATCGGGTAATTACACAAGTCCACACCCACAATAGTCTTACCCCATTCCGTACGTGCCAAAGGGAAGATCCTAGTCTACTTAATGCCTGGAGAACTGCCTGACCTCGAAACCCTGAAGATAAGGGCCCTACTTTTTCCATAATCAAAAATCTGCGTTTATAAAATCACTAACATTGACAGTCAGGAAAAGAAACAACTACTTGTTCCCGAGCCCTATAGACAGCAAGTATTACATCTGGCCCATAGTCAACCGGGGGTGGTCACCATGGGAGAGAAAAAACTGAAGAATATCTGTTAAGAAGGTTCTATTGGCCTGGATTATTTTCCCAGATCAGGAAAGTTTGTCAACAATGTCCTAAATGTCAGTTCATTGATCCTGGGCCGAAGAAGAGAGCCCCCTTACAACCCCTTCGCATTATCGAAATACCCTTTTCCAGGATAGGGATGGACATCATAGGACCTCTTATACCTTCCTCAAAGGGTTATCGATATGTATTAGTACTAGTGGATTATGCCACTCTGTACCCCGAGGCCATCCCGCTCACCAGTATTAAGACCAAAAATGTAGCCAATGCTATGATAGGATTCTTCTCCTGAATAGGCTTTCCCAGAGAGATTCTAACAGATCAAGGAACACAGTTCATGTCCAATCTAATGGCTCAGATCTGTCAACTTCTAGGAATCAAACAAATAAGGACTGCGGTTTATCATCCTCAAACCGATGGTTTGGTGGAGAGATACAACCGCACCCTGAAAACCCTTTTAAGAAAATCAGTTTCTGAGTCTGGAAAAGACTGGGATAGGAGGTTGCATTTAGTACTATATGCCATTCGGACCCATGAGCGAGCATCCACAGGACACAGCCCTTTTGAACTAGTGTTCGGACTGCAACCACAAACATTATTGGATATGGCCGCGGAATTATGGGAAGAGGAGGAAGGGGGAGAGAAATCCCTTTTAGAATATACCAGCAATTTAAAATCCCGACTACAATCAGTATGGGAAGATATAAGGGAAAATATGGAAAAAAAACAGAATAAACAAAAACAGTATTATGATAGGAGTACTCAAATGAGGACCTTAAATAAAGGGGAAAAGGTGTTAGTACTCCTACCTAGTTCCGATAACAAACTATTGGCCAAATGGCAGGGGCCGTATGAGGTGATAGGAGTAGTGACCCCAGTTACCTATACCATCCAACTGGCTGATAATCCCAAACGAACCCAGATATTCCACATAAATCTGTTAAAAAAATGGGAAGAGCCTGCAGATGCTCAGGCAACTGGATGCTTGGTCAATACGGTTAAAGAGCTAGAGATAGGGTGGTGTCCTACTGATAGACATTCCAAAACTGAAGAGCCGCAAAGAAATACACATCTCACGTCAAAGCAAAAAAATCAGTTAACCCAACTGTTCACCTGTCATAATCAAGTGTTTTCTACGCAGCTGGGTAAAACCACTTTAGTACAGCACCAGATTTTAACCCAACCAGGTACAATAGTCAGGTTACGACCCTATCGGAATCCCGAGGCCCGAAAAGTCCTAGTAGAAAAAGAAATGGAGAAAATGTTAGACATGGGTACTATAGAGCCCTCAAAAAGTCCCTGGTGTTCCCTGATGGTGTTAGTCCCCAAACCGGATGGATCCATATGTTTCTGTATTGACTTCAGACAGGTCAATGCGGTGTCCCAATTTGATACCTATCCCCTTCCCAGGGTAGACAAACTCATAGAAAGACTAGGGAAAGCCAAGTATATGTCCACCCTTGATTTGAGAAAGGGATACTGGCAGATTCCATTAGCAGCAGAGGATAAGGAAAAAACTGCCTTCTCTACCACCTCGGGCCTATATCATTTTTATTGTCCTCCCTTTTGATTTACATGGGGCTCCGGCCACCTTCCAACGTCTCATAGACTCTGTATTACGACCTCACACCAGATACGCGGCTGCCTATCTGGATGATATCGTTATATATAGCGAGACCTGGGATGATCACTTACGCCATTTACATAAAATGTTTACTGTCTTACCTCAGGCGGGGCTTACAGCCAATCATTCTAAAAGCCGTTTAGCCTTTCACGAAATCTCTTACTTAGGGTATCACATCGGAGGAGGTATCATTAAACCACAGATGAACAAAGTAGAAGCCATTACTCGCATAAAAGCTCCTACCACAAAAAAGGAGGTACGTTCTTTTCTAGGCCTAGTTAGTTACTATAGGAGATTTATACCGCATTATTCAACCTTGGCGGCACCCTTAAAAGATCTCCTGAAGAAAGGACAGCCCAAAAATATTATGAGTCTCACCCCTTTCCAGACCCATAGTTACCAAACTTTACAAAAATGTCTCACTACGCAGCCGGTATTGAGCTGTCCAGATTTTAATCTTCCATTTCACTTGCAAACTGATGCCTCAGATGTAGAGCTAGGGGCGGTTCTTTTCCAAAAGGATAATGAGAACATAAGCCACCCCGTGGTCTTCATAAGTCGCAAGCTTTTTTCCCAGGGAACAGAGATATCCTATAATAGAAAGGGAATGCCTGGCCATCAAGTGGGCAATCGAAAACCTGCAGTATTACCTCCTTGGATGGTCCTTCTTACTGTATACTGACCACGCTCCTCTTACATGGCTCTCAAGACACAAAGATACCAACGTCTGTATATTGAGTTGGTTTATGGAACTTCAACCTTTTTCCTTCCAGGTATGCCACCTTCCTGGGGAGCTTATGGGTCAAGCCGACTATTTGTCCCGTTATCCGGCCTCTCTGGGACTCGAACACCCCCATTCATGGGAGGGGACTTGTAACCGGGTGTCTATCGCCTCGGTTACTCTTTGTCACCCGGAGCCAACAAAAACATACCAACGGGGCACTCAGGAGAGAAACAATGTGGAGCGAGTGACGTCAGACGCAGAATGCGCCGAAAACAAACTTGAAATTGACGACGGACACCAGAATGAGGCGTCAGAGAAGCAGGAAGGAACCCTGCCATCGAGGACCGAGAGCAAGGAGACGCCGTTATTCCCAGAAGACGAGGGATCCCAGGAAGCCCGTGACCAGAACCCGAGGGAGCTGGAGGACGGAGAACCACTATTCCCGCCGCAGAAGAATGCTGAGGAGAAACCGGGGAAACACGGAGGGGCCCGCCATGTCCCAGGAGGGGCGTGCCATTCTCAGGTACGATCGTACCTAGGGTTTTCTTTTATGCCTACGTGGTTACCGGGTGGGAGGAAGTTTAAGGGGACTGAAGGGAGGAGTGGGGAAAGGTGCTGCAAAGAAGGGGAAGTCTTTTGAGCCCCAAAATCGACTAATCCCACAAACAACTGTTATAAACCACCTCTCCCAGCTATAGAGAGACACTAAAGAAGAGAGAAAGGGAGAATACTCACGGGAAGGTGAAATTCACTAGAAAATTAAAATATCCAACCACAACCCTGCACACCCCCATCCTCCCACTACTCCTACTAACCCTCTTGAACCTGTAAATCTACCTCTACACTTACCTGTTGTTCCGTTCTTTCTGTTTTGGGGAACCCGGTCCATCGTCACGGGAGAGAAGAACAGACCCTATTCCTCCAATGGACAGATTGGCTTGAGACCTCCAACCGAACACCTAAAAGAAGGAAAAAGAGCCCTGGTGAACTCATTTTCAAGCCACCGGGAAAATCCAACATAGAGAAAAAAAGGAACTGTAAGACCATACAAATAAAGCAATTATCCAACCTAAAGCCCGGGGCCTATAGTATTATTCCAATATCCATCCCATATAGACTTAGAACCCATTACAGGCTCTCACCCCAGGGGTTCAGAAACTCGTCTCAGCAGGCTGGCACAGACAAGTCAGTCCTGCACTGAAGGATTGGGTAAAATACAGGGGGCACCTCTAAGATGCCCTCTGTGTGCATTTTTTTATAAATCCAACGCTGGCATCATTGTAGGTTTATTATTCATAGAGGTTTGACACCAAACTTCCCAGTATTCAGTGTAGCCGTTATCGAGCTGTGGAGTTCGTTTTTGATAAACTCCCAGACCATATACTTAATATGGCTACACTGTACTTACAATGTCTAAGAATAGACTTAGACACTGTAGGGGCAAATTGCTCATGCAGCTATGCCCTCACCCGTGGTATAGTGCACCCTGCCTTAGTGCTGTAAGGCCTGCTAGAGGGGTGACTTAACAATGCCACAGGCAGCATTTTGTGTTCATGGCATCCTGAGGGGGATGCCATGTCGTCTTTGCCTCTTTCTCCCCACCAACACACACAAGCTGCAATGGCAGTGTGCATGTGTTAGGTGAGGGGTCCCTAAGGGTGGCACAACGCATTCTGCAGCCCTTAGAGATCTTCCCTGGTCACAGGGCCCTTGGTACCACTGGTACCTTTTACAAGGGACTTATCTGTGTGCCAGGGGTTTGCCAATTGTGGAAACAATGGTACATTTTTAGTGAAAGAACACTGGTGCTGGGACCTGGTTAGCAGGGTCCCAGCACACTTCTCAGTCAAGTCAGCATCAGTATCAGGCAAAAAGTGGGGGGTAACTGTAACAGGGAGCCATTTCCTTACAGGTACCCTGAAGCAGAAAACCAACACCTCAGGGAGGACTCCCCAGTGACTGCGAGCCCGTGAGTAACCAGAGATGACCCACCTGAGCCCCCACAGTGACGCCTGAAGAGAGAATCCAGAGGCTCCCCCTGACCGCGACTGCCTGCAACAAGGGACCCGACGTCGGGAACCAACACTGCACCTGCAGCCCCCAGGATCTGAAGGAGCCGAACTTCAGTGCAAGAGCGACGCCCAGGTGACCCTCTGCTGACCCAGGTGGTGGCTGTCCCGAGTAGCCCCCGTGCCTGCCTGCAACGCTAGTGTGACCCCGGGTCCTTCATTGTTTTCAATCTAAAACCAGACGCCTGCTTTGCTCACTGCATTCGGCCGCCCCTGTGCCGCGGAGTGTGTACTTTGTGTGCCTTCTTGTGTCCCCCCCGGTGCTCTACAAAACCCCCCTGGTCTGCCCCCCGAGGACACAAGTACTTACCTGCTGGCAGACTGGAACCGGAGAACCCCTGTTCCCCCTAGGCGCCTATGTGTTTTGGGCACCTCTTTGACCTCTGCACCTGACCGGCCCTGAGCTGCTGGTGTGGTAACTTTGGGGTTGCCTTGAAACCCCAACGGTGGGCTGCCTATTCCCCAAACCTGAGACTTGTAAGTGTTTTACCTACCTTCAAAACTAACCTTTACTTACCTCCCCAAGGAACTGTTGATTTTTGCACTGTGTCCACTTTGAAAATAGCTTATTGCCATTTTTACAAAGACTATGTGGGTTATTCTAACTTTGGAGGAGTGTTAATCCGTCCCAAAAGTGACGGTAAAGTGACGGATATACCACCAGCCGTATTATGAGTTCCATAGGATATAATGGACTCGTAATACGGCTGGTGGTAAATCCGTCACTTTTCCGTCACTTTTGGGACGGATTAACACCTCCTCCAAAGTTAGAATAACCCCCTATATGTGATATTGCTTTCATTCAAAGTTCCTGAAGTATCTAAGTGAAGTACCTTACATTTAAAGTATTAACTGTAAATCTTGAACCTGTGGTTCTTACAATAAACTAAGAAAATATATTTTTCAATATAAAAACCTATTGGCCTGGAGTAAGTGTTTGATTGTGCGTTCCTCATTTATTGCCTGTGTGTGTACATCAAATGCTTAACACTACCCTCTGATAAGCCTACTGCTCGACCACACTACCACAAAATAGAGCATTAGAATTATCTACTTTTGCCACTATCGTACCTCTAAGGGGAACCCTTAGACTCTGTGCACACTATTTCTTACTTTGAAATAGTATATACAGAGCCAACTTCCTACAGTACTGTGACGGGCTGGAACCAGTTCGCCCGCACATGACTCTCACTTGTGCTGACGCTGCCCCTGTTACTCCGAGACTTCCTAGTCTCTCTGCCCGTGATTGGCGGGATGACCCACAGTGGCGGGACGCTGGGAGGTCAAAAGAGCCACTGCCAGCACTTACAGCATTCAGAGGTTGGGAGGAGAAAACGGGAGGCCAGAAGACAACCGTGAACCAGCCATCAGAGGAGGAGAAACCCAGCGAGAGAGAGACGAACGAGGAGAACAAGGAGTGGAGCCGCCTCGAGATCCAGAGACAGCGGTACCGTCCGAGTACCGGAGGAGAAGGTGGAAGGCGAGTGGCGGGAGATCCTGTTCCAGGCAACCGGGAGGACGGAGTGCAGCATCACGCCATGCTTCAGGAGAAGCGTGGCCATTCAGGTGCGTGGGACCACATCCCTGAACGAGTGATTGAGAGAAAGTTAGCGGAGTGAGAGAAAGGGGGGACGAAACGGTCACACGGAAGGAAGGGAGGGGGAAGGACAACTCCGGGAAACAAAAGCATGAGCACTTGGAAAAGGAGGGGGTAAGAAAAAGGAAACAGACACAGCCAAGGGAGAGGACCAACAGGGAGAGATAAATAACTTACCACCGGGCACCTTAGAGCACCGCCACTAAATAGACCAGCCAAGACTCACGCACAGGAACGATAGAGCGCTGAAAGAAAATAAGAAGACAGAAAGGAAAGGACTTAGACCACTAAGAAACAGATGGAAGAAAGCACATACTAACCTGAACCAGTTTGAGAAAGTAACCTTGCAAGAACAGTGAGACAGGGACAACAAAAAAGAAAGCATAAGGAAACAAAATAGATACCAATAGCACGTTCACTTACTGCTCTCATTCTCTTCTCTCCACATGCGCTTCCCGGGGGACGACCTGTGAACAAGGGAGACAGAAAGAGAAGAGTGATGACCAAACCTCAAGAACATCTCACCACCCTATACTCAGCAACCACAGACTGAAGTATACTCACCTGCTTCATACCACCTCCAAAATCATCAATAAAATTCCTTTCTTCCAAGACTATCACGTGGTCTAGAGTGATTCATCCACACCCGCATGGTTACAAGTGGTGTCAGAAGTGGGATAATTGGAGAAACTGCCACCATGGAAGACAAGGCAACAATGGCAGATGTAATCACACAACTGGCAGAAGGACAACGGCATCTCCAGTTGATATGGGAACAACAAATGAAAGAAGCCAAAGAGAAAAGGGAAGCATTGCAAACAGCCCTCAACAGCCAGGCAACGATTATGGCCAATAACCAACTGGTACATGAGACGGCCCTGGGTAAGCTTACCGATACCATTGCCCATACAAAGGCACACCCCACAGTACCAAGTAGTGTGTTGCAACGTTATCAGGAGCAGGAAGACCCAGACTCCTTCTTCACAAACTTTGAAAGAGTAGCCAGTACTGCTAATTGGCCAGACGACAAATGGGGTCAATATATCGCCCCCCTACTCACCGGCCACTTACAAACAACATTAATCCGAGCGGTAACCTTCCATACAAGGACCTTAAGAAAACCATTTTAGAAAGAGTAGGTTTGGATAGTGATAGTTATTGCATTAGGTTTAGACAAATGAAATGGCAACATCAGGAGAACCCCTGTACCTTATATTATAGAGTCCAACATGCAGCCGGGAGGTGGTTACATCCCACATTGAAAACAAGAGAAGACATGTTTGACATCATAGTCTGAAAACAATACTTGGATGCTTTACCACCTACCACCCGGAACTGGGTATGACAACATCCTGGACTCTCGAATGAGACGGCCGTAGATCTTGCCTGTGCTTATCATAGAGGCTCGGAATTCCGGGCTACCGTTAGTCGGGCTCCTCCACCTCCAGTTAGACCGGCCATACCTAGAATACAGCCGCCACGGCCGGTAGTAAATCCCGGAGCGGACCGATCACAACCAGCGGGTCCGGATCCCTCTGGATACGCAGGCCCTGGACCCCAGTGCTACAACTGCTCAGAGTGGGGCCATATTTCCCGATATTGCCCACATAAAAAAGATATAGAGGAGCCCATGGAGATAGGCCTGACCAAGGGAAGGGTGTTCTGGACTGGAGAAACCTAAATATACCCTCTCTATCATCGTCAATGATGTAGAACGAATGGCTCTAATCGATTCTGGATGTAGCCAGAGCGTGATCAGGGGAAATTTAGTATTGCCAGGGCAGGAAGATACAGAAACCCAGGTCCTCATCACCTGTGTACATGGTGATCAACTGTATTATCCCATTGCTACTATAAGGTTGAAATGGAGAGAACAAAACAAGAATCTCCGGGTAGGGGTGCTATCCACCCTAGATGAGGACATAATCCTCGGGACAGATTATGAGGATTTTCCCTCTTTATTGGAGAACGCCGGACAAGAGCACCTTTTGAGGGCTTGGTCGATGGACGCACCTAAAGGACTGATTGCAGAAGAACCCAAACGGGTACGAATTGCCCTCAACAGAAGACAAAAAAGAGAGCAACGACGTTCCTATATACATAACTGCCCATCCCCAGACGGTCCTATTGGTGGGACGGTTTGCACAATCACCAGGGATTTCAGGCAGAATCAGAATGAGGACCCTACCTTAAAAAACGCATGGCAGCAGGCCGAGTCCGGGGCAGCACAAGGGGTAGGTCCCAGATTCCTGATTCGTAATAAACTATTATACAGAAATCCCACCCCCACAAGACGAAATGATCTACAATTAGTAGTGCCTAAAAGTCACCGCCAACATGTGTTACAATTAGCACATGGGGATAACGGGGAAGGGCACTTGGGAAGGGAGAAAACTGAGGAAGCGGTCCTTAGACGATTTTATTGGACAGGGGTTTATGGTGAAATACGCAAGCATTGTGCTGAGTGTTCCAAATGCCAGTTTCACAACCCCTGTCCTCACAAACCCGTTCCCCTGCAACCTCTTCCAATTATCGATATTCCATTTACCCTGGTTGGAATGGACCTTATCGGTCCTCTCACCCCTTCCACTCGGGGTAGACAATATGTGTTAGTCTTGGTGGACTATGCCACACGATATCCCAACGCCATTCCCCTTCCCAGTATACACACTAAAGCTATCTCCCAGGCAATGATAGTCAATATCTCTTTCGGGAAACCCACCCTGGAAAAGAATTCTGACCAAGGGACTCCTTTTATGTCTAGGTTAATGGCTGAAGTATGTCGATTGCTAGGGGTAAAACAAATTCGGACGGCAGTATATCATCCACAGACAGACGGGCTGGTAGAAAGATACAACAAAACCATGAAATCCTTACTAAGAAAAAGTATATCTGAGGCTAGTAAGCATTGGGAAAAGAAACTACTGTTGGTATTATATGCTATCCGCACCCACATACAAGCGTCCTTAGGCCATAGCCCTTTTGAGATGTTGTTTGGTTGACAACCTCGCACACTGTTGGATATGTTAGCCGACCAGTGGGAGGACACAGAAGAGGAAGTAAAAGACCTCTTAACCTATTCCAGAGATTTAAGAGAGAATCTTCATACAGTATGGGAAGAAGCTCATACTGCCCTACAGGAAGCACAGAATAAACAGAAGCAAATATATGATACCCGAAGCGCAGTTCGCACCCTGACCGTAGGGGACAAAGCTCTAGTCTTACTCCCTAGCACTGAAAATAAATTATTGGCCAAATGGCAGGGACCATTTGTAGTGATAGCACAGATCAACCCCACCACCTATAAGCTGGCCATTCCCCAAGGAAGTAGTAGGGAGCAGATATATCACATCAATCTTCTTAAAAAATGACTAGCACCCACAGGAGACTATTCTGTTTACTTTATCAATTCTGATGTTACTGACGACATCCCGTATCCCAGGTTACCTCCTCATGACCTGTCCAACCAGGTACAACCATGGATCAAACTCGATCTTACTAGGTTGTATCACAATCAACTAAACCGCCTAGTGCATCACAATCAAGATGTCTTCTCTAAATATCCGGGTAGAACCACCCTAGTCCAACATCCCATTCGCCTGAAAACGAATACTGTCTCACAACAGCGGCCATACCGTATCCCCGAAGCAAAACAAAAGATTATTGAAGAAGAAGTCCAAGCCATGTTGGCAGCTGGCATCATAGAGCCGTCAACCAGCCCTTGGTGCTCGCCAGTCGTCTTGGTGTCCAAGCCAGATGGCAGTACTCAGTTTTGTGTAGATTATAGGGGCGTCAACAACTTAACATATTTTTATGCCTATCCCATGCCTAGAATCGACAAGCTCATTGAGAGATTAGGCCAAGCCAAGTACTTAACCACCCTAGATCTCACGAAGGGTTATTGGCAAATACCCCTAAGAAAGGAAGACAAAGAAAAAACAGATTTTGCCACCCCTTCAGGATTGTATCACTTTAATATTCTCCCTTTTGGGCTTCAAGGGGCCCCCGCCACATTCCAAAGACTCATGGACAAAATCCTACGACCTTTTAAGCAGTATGCTGCTGCCTATCTCGATGACATTGTCATCTATAGTAAGACCTGGGAGGAGCACATGACACATCTAGATACCATATTACAAGCTCTACGAAAAGCCCAGTTAACCGCCAATCCTGAAAAATGTAGACTTGGACAGACTAGTATCAAATATCTGGGCTATATTGTGGGGAGCGGTCGGATTAGTCCCCAAGTAGAAAAAGTAGAAGCCATCTCTAAAATGGAGTTCCCCAAGAAAAAAAAAGATATTAGGGCTTTCCTGGGATTGATCGGCTATTATCGGCGCTTCATTTCCCATTTCTCCACAATTGCAGAACCTCTTACTAATATGCTAAAAAACACCTGTCCCAACACCCTTGGACCCCCCCTGTGACTGCATTACGTAGCTTTGATAAGTTAAAAGCCGCTCTCACATCTGAACCTGTACTTTGTTGTCCTAATTTTGGTAAACCCTTTGTATTACTAACCGATGCCTCTGACGTGGGTCTTGGGGCTCTGTTATCCCAGCCGCAGGATGATGATTCCCTCCACCCAGTATTATACATCAGCAGGAAACTTCTACCGCGGGAAGTGCATTATCCAACTATAGAGAAGGAGTGTTTGGCAATTAAATGGGCGATTGAATCTCTCAGATATTACCTGTCCGGCAGGACCTTTACCCTCATTACTGATCACGCTCCTCTTACATGGCTCGCCCATCATAAGGACACTAATTCCCATGTTCTCCGCTGGTTCACTTCCTTACAGCCTTTCTCCTTTTGGATTCAGCATCTTCTGCGAAAACATATGGTGACTGCGGATTTTCTTTCCCGTTATCCGGTCCTGGAGCGTATCGACAGGCCGCTCTCTAGGGGGAGTGTATGTGACGGGCTGGGACCAGTTCGCCCGCACATGAGTCTCACTTGTGCTGACGCTGCCCCTGTTACTCCGAGACTTCTTAGTCTCTCTGCCCGTGATTGGCAGGATGACCCGCAGTGGCGGGACGCTGGGAGGTCAAAAGAGCCGCTGCCAGCACTTACAGCGTTCAGAGGTTGGGAGGAGAAAACGGGAGGCCAGAAGACAACCGTGAACCAGCCGTCAGAGGAGAAGAAACCCAGCGAGAGAGAGAGACGAACGAGGAGAACAAGGAGCGGAGCCCCCTTCGAGATCCAGAGACAGCGATACCGTCCGAGTACCGGAGGAGAAGGCGGAAGGCGAGTGGCGGGAGATCCTGTTCCAGGCAACCGGGAGGACAAAGTGCAGCATCCCGCCACGCTTCAGGAGAAGCGTGGCCATTCAGGTGCGTGGGACCACGTCCCTGAACGAGTGATTGAGAGAAAGTTAGCGGAGTGAGAGAAAGGGGGTGGGCAGGCGAAACGGTCACACGGAAGGAAGGGAGGGGGAAGGACAACACCGGGATACACACGTACGAGCACTGGGAAAAGGAGGGGGTGAGAAAAAGGAAACAGACACAGCCAAGGGAGAGGACCAACAGGGAGAGATAAATAACTTACCACCGGGCACCTTAGAGCACCGCCACTAAATAGACCAGCCAAGACTCGCGCACAGGAACGATAGAGTGCTGAAAGAAAATAAGATGACAGAAAGGACAGGAGTTAGACCACTAAGAAACGGATGGAAGAAAGCACATACTAACCGGAACCAGTTTGAGTAACCTTGCAAGAACAGTGAGACAGGGACAACAAAGAAAGCATAAGGAAACAAAATAGATACCAATAGCACGTTCACTTACTGCTCTCATTCTCTTCTCTCCACATGCGCTTCCCGGGGGACGACCTGTGAACAAGGGAGACAGAAAGACAAGAGTGATGACCAAACCTCAAGGACATCCCACCACCCTATACCCAGCAACCACAGACTGAAGTATACTCACCTGCTTCATACCACCTCCAAAATCATCAATAAAATTCCTTTCTTCCAAGACTATCACATGGTCTAGAGTGATTCATCCACACCTGCACGGTTACAAGTACCTAGTAGCATGATCCACTACTACTAGGATATACTGATTCCCTGATGTTGTGGGAGGTTCAAATGGACCCACTATGTCCACTCCCGTGCTTTCAAAGGGGGACCCCCAACACTGGAAGTGGAATGAGGGGGCCTTTGGGTGTCTTACCTGTCTCACCTGTCTTACCACTGGCTTGAGATGTGGCACAGGAGGCACAAAACTCCTTCACTTTCTGGGACATATTGGGCCAATAGAAATGGTTGACTAGCCCCTCCCATGTCTTGGTTTGTCTCAAATGCCCAGCAAGGGGAATGTCATGGGCTAAGGTCAGAAGGAACTCTTTAAACTCCTGAGGCACTACCACTCTCCTAGTGGCACCAGGTTTGGTATCTCTTGCCTCGATGTAGAGGAGTCCATCTTCCCAATAGACCCTGTGGGTTCCTCTGACATTTCCTTGTTCTTGTTCAGCAGCTTGCTGCCTTAAGCCTTCAAGAGAGGGACAAGTTTCTTGCCCCTTGCACAGCTGTTCCCTTGTGGGTCCCCCTGGGCCAAGAGCTCAACCTGATAAGGTTCTAACTCTATAGGCTCAGCTCCCTCAGGGGATAGAACTTCTTCCTGAGAAGAGAAGTTCTGTTTCTTTTTCTGGGCTGAAGCTGGTTCCCCAGTCTTCTTTCCTTTTCTCTTGGAGGGTTGGGCCATTATTCCAGACTCCAACACCTCTTTTTCACCCTGAGCTCTGCACTGTGCCCTAGTCTTGACACACACCAGTTCAGGGATACCCAGCATGGCTGCATGTATTTTGAGTTCTACCTCAGCCCATGCTGAGGACTCCAGATCATTTCCAAGCAGACATTCAACTGGTATAGCAGAAGAGACTACCACCTGTTTCAGGTCAGTGACACCTCCCCATTCTAAAGTTACCATAGCCATGGGATGTACTTTAGTCTGATTGTCACCATGGTGACACTGGCACCTGTATCCCTCAGGGCCTCTACTCTAGTCCCATTAATAAAGAGCTGCTGCCTGTATTTTTGCATGTTAAGCGGCCAGGCAGCTAGTGTGGCTAAGTCCACCCCACCCTCAGAGACTAATGTAGCTTCAGGGTGGACCCTGATTTGCCCTGGGCACATTGTTGATCCCACCTGGAGACTGGCTATTCCAGTACTAACTGGAGTAGTAGTTGAAGTGGAACCTTTCTTGGGACAGGCCTTGTCTCCATTGTGATGTCCATGCTGACTGCAGCTGAGACACCAGATCTTTTTGGGATCAAAGATTTTACCCTTTTACCCAAATGAGGATTGTGAAGAGGCTTTGGACCCACCCTCCTGTGCAGGCTTTTGGGGCCCTGTAGAAGACTCTTTACTTTGTCCCTTGGATGTCTCAACACTCTTCCCCTGGGGAGTCTTTGTGACCCCTTTCTTTTGGTCACCCCTTGTGGAAGTCTTGGTCACCCTTGTCTTGACCCAGTGGTCTGCCTTCTTTCCCAATTCATTGGGAGAAATTGGACCTAGGTCTACCAGATGCTGATGCAGTTTATCATTGAAACAATTACTTAAAAGGTGTTCCTTCATAAACAAATTATACAGCCCTTCATAATCATTTACACCACTACCATTAAATCTAGTGTTTTGACTGAGAAGTCAACAAAATCAACCCAGGTCTGGCTCGAGGATTTTTGAGCCCCCCTGAACTTAATCCTGTACTCCTCAGTTGAGAATCCAACGCCCTCAATCAGGGTAGCCTTCATGAGGTCATAGGATTCTGCATCTTTTCCAGAGAGTGTGAGGAGTCTATTCCTACACTTTCCAGTGAACATTTCCCAAAGGAGAGCACCGAAGTGAGATCTGTTTACTTTTCTGGTTGCACAAGCCCTCTCAAAAGCTGTGAACCAATTGGTGATGTCATCACCATCTTCATATTTTGTTACAATCCCTTTGGGGATTTTTAGCATGTCAGTATTCTCTCTGACCCTATTTAAGTTGCTGCCACCATTGATGGGAGCTAAACCCATCTCTTGTCTTTCCCTCTCTATGGCTAGGAGCTGTCTCTCCAACACCAATCTTTTGGCCATCCTGGCTATCAGGAGGTCATCTTCATTGAGGCTGCCCTCAATGCTTCCAGAGTTTGCTGGACTCCCCTGTGGGAGAAGCAGCATCTGTGACTATCACTTGTGGAGTCAGGGTTTGAGGGACCCTGGTCTCCCTAACTAGGACAGGAGGGAGGGAGTTATCCTCCAGGCCACTAGTTTCCCCGTCTGTAAGGTTGTCTTTAGAGGGGTGGTCTCTAGCAAACTCTGCCAAAAGCTCCTGGAGCTGTATTTTGGTAGGGTTTGATTCAGTTTTTATATTTGTTATTTTACAGAGAGTCCTTAACTCTGACATCCTAAGATGCAGGTAAGGGGTGAGGTTGAGGTCCACCACCATCTCTTCTGTGCTAGACATTATTTCTCTAAAAGTTGGGATACTTTTTAAGAATCTAAAACTATCTCTAGAACTTAATCCAAACTTTTACAAAACTTTTAAACTCTAAAAGAAATGCTAACAGGGACTTACACAAATCAGTTTCTAATGACAATTTTTGGAATTTTGTTGTGTGACCAGGTATTGGGTGAGTAGTCCATCAAATGCAAAGTCTTGTACCCCACCGCTGATCCACCAATGTAGGAAGTTGGCTCTGTATATACTATTTCAAAGTAAGAAATAGTGTGTACAGAGTCCAAGGGTTCCCCTTAGAGGTAAGATAGTGGCAAAAAGAGATAATTCTAATGCTCTATTTTGTCGTAGTGTGTTCGAGCAGTAGGCTTATCAGAGGGTAGTGTTAAGTATTTGTTGTACACACTCAGGCAATAAATGAGGAACACATACTCAAAGACTTACTCCAGGCCAACAGGTTTTTATATTGAAAAATATTTTTTGTTAGTTTATTTTAAGAACCACAGGTTCAAGATTTACAGTTAATACTTTAAATGTAAGATACTTCACTTAGATACTTTAGGAACTTTGAATGAAAACAATATTATGTACAGTCTTTGTAAAAATGGCAATAAGCTATTTTCAAAGTGGACACACTGCACATATCAACAGTTCCTGGGGGAGGTAAGTAAAGGTTAGATTAGGAGGTAAGTAAAACACTTACAAGTCTCAGTCCAGGGGCAAAGGCAGCCCACCGTTGGGGGTTCAAGGCAACCCCAAAGTTACCACACCAGCAGCTCAGGGCCGGTCAGGTGCAGAGGTCAAAGAGGTGCCCAAAACACATAGGCGCCTATGGGGAACAGGGGTGCTCCAGTTCCAGTCTGCCAGCAATTAAGTACTTGCGTCCTCGGGGGCAGACCAGGGGGGTTTTGTAGAGCACCTGGGGAGACCCAAGAAGGCATAGAAAATATACCCTCAGCAGCACAGGGGCGGCCGGGTGAAGTGTGCAAACAGGCGTCGGGTTTTAGTTTGAAAACAATGGAGAGACCCGGGGGTCACTTCAACGATGCAGGCAGGCACGGGGGTGCTCCTTGGGGCAGCCACCACCTGGGCTAGGCAGAGGGTCACCTGGAGGTTGCTTTTGCGCTGGAGTTCGGTTCCTTCAGGTCCTGGGGGCTGCGGGTGCAGTGTTGGTTCCAGGCGTCGGGTTCCTTGTTACAAGCAGTCACGGTCAGGGGGAGCCTCTGGATTCTCTCTGCAGGCGACGCTGTAGGGGCTCAGGGGGGTTGTCCCTGGTTACTCACGGGCTCGCAGTTGCTGGGGAGTCCTCCCTGAGGTGTTGGTTTTCTGCAGGTCGAGCCGGGGGCGTCAGGTGCAGAGTGTGAAGTCCCATGCTTCCGGCGGGAAACGTGCAGTCTTTGAAAGTTGCTTCTTTGTTGTAAAGAAGTAGCTGGTTTTGAACAGGGCCGCTGTTCACAAGAGTTTCTTGGTCCTTTAGTCCAGGGCAGACCTCTGAAACTTCAAAGGGTCACTGGTCCCTGTTGGATGGGTCGCTGGAGCAGGTTTTCGAAGTTGGAGACAGGCCGGTAGGGCTGGGGCCAAATCAGTTATCGTCTTCCTCCTTCTCTGCAGGCCTGGAGGTCAGCAGTCCTTCTTGTTTCTTCAGGTTGCAGGAATCGGAATTCCTGGGATCTGGGGAGCCCCTAAATACTGAATTTAGGGGTGTATTTAAGTCTGGGAGGGCAGTAGCCAATGGCTTCTGTCCTTGAGGGTGGCTACACCCTCTTTGTGCCTCCTCCCTGTGGGGAGGGGGGCACATCCCTAATCCTATTGGGGGAATCCTCCAAACTCAAGATGAAGGATTTCTCAAGGCAGGGGTCACCTCAGCTCAGGGCACCTTAGGGGCTGTCCTGACTGGTGGGTGACTCCTCCTTGTTTTTCTCATTATCTCCTCCAGCCATGCCGCCAAACGTGGGGGCAGTGGCCGGAGGGGTGGGCATCTCCACTAGCTGGGATGCCCTGGGGTGCTGTAACAAAAGGGGTGAGCCTTTGAGGCTCACCGCCAGGTGTTACAGTTCATGCATGGGGAGGGTAGAAGCACCTACACCTAGTACAGGCTTTGTTCCTGGCCACACAGTTACAAAGGCACTCCCCCCACTTGGCCAGCAACATGTCTGGTGTGTGGCAGGCTGGGAGGAACTGGTCAGCCTACACTAGAAGTCGGGTATGTTTTCAGGGGGCATCTCTAATATGCCCTCTTGGTGTATTTTACAATAAATTCCACAATGGCATCAGTGTGCATTTATTGTGCTGAGAAGTTTGATACCAAACTTCCCAGTTTTCAGTGTAGCCATTATGGAATTGTGGAGTTCGTGTTTGACAAACTCCCAGACCATATACTCTTATGGCTACCCTGCACTTCCAATGTCTAAGGTTTGACTTAGACACTGTAGGGGCATGGTGCTCATGCACATATGCCCTCACCTGTGGTATAGTGCACCCTGCCTTAGGGCTGTAAGGCCTGCTAGAGGGATAACTTACCTATGCCACAGGCAGTGTGAGGATGGTATGGCACTATGAGGGGAGTGCCATGTCGACTTAGTCATTTTCTCCCCACCAGCACACACAAGCTGTGAGGCAGTGTGCATGTGTTGAGTGAGGGGTCCCTAGGGTGGCATAAGACATGCTGCAGCCCTTAGAGACCTTCCCTGGCATCAGGGCCCTTGGTACCAGAGGTACCAGTTACAAGGGACTTACCGGAGTGCCAGGGCTGTACCAATTTTGGAGACAAAAATACAGTTTAGGGAAAGAACACTGGTGCTGGGGCCTTGTTAGCAGGGTCCCAACACCTTTCAAATCATAACTTAGCATCAGCAAAGGCAAACAGTTAGGGGGTAACCATGCCAAGGAGGCATTTCCTTACACAGGGGTGTGCCAATTGTGGAAACAATGGTACATATTTAGTGAAAGAACACTGGTCCTGGGGCCTGGTTAGCAGGGTCCCAGCACACTTCTCAGTCAAAGCAGTATCAATATCAGACAAAAAGTGGGGGGTAACAGCAACAGGGAGCCATTTTCTTACACTGCCCCTGAACATCTGCCTATATCTCTGATGAATAGACTTCAAAGGGGTGTACTGTGTCTGGTCCTCTGTCTCTAGTGTTAGGAATGTGCCCCTCCCCACTGTGGGCATTTACCTCCACACACTACCCCCCATACTCTCATGAACCTTGTGCACCCTTAGAGCCACTTCCTAAGCCGAGAACTGTAGAAGTAAGCTTCAGCAAGGCCTACTAGTGCCAGGGGTTCACCCTTCTCTGCACGAAGTCCTCAGACCATATAGGAAGAAGTTGGCACAGAAACTGAAATAAAAGACAAAGGCCCTCATTACAACATTGGCGGTAAAAGCCGCCTACCGCCGCGCAGAAGACCGCCAACACACTGCCGCGGCCGTGGAAAACCGCCACAGCTATTATGACCCACATTTCGGAATCCGCCAAAATTCAGACACCCACACAAGTCCACCACACCAAAGGTCAGTGATAAACTGGCAATAACAAAACCTCTACCGTCACGCCAACAGAAATGCGTCCACACTATCACTACACACGAATCCACGCGGCGGTCCCTCAAACGCGGTATTCCATTGGCGGTACACACCGCCGCGCTCAAAATACACACACATTTACAAAACACAGCCACATTGAACAATTCAAAATACACACACCTGATACACATACACACACCACTCCCACACACCCATTACAATATAAAACACACACCCACATCACCCAAAAACCCCTTTGACAAAAAATCCAGAAAGAAGGCCAGAGAGAGACACCACCAGCAAGGACAACAGCATCCACAGGCACACAATACCATCACCCACACAACATCCACGCACCTCACACAACACACCACTACATATCAGCACACTTATCACCACACAATCCACCCCACACATCACCTACACCACCCCATGGCACGGCAAAGACACCCCAGGTTCTCTGAGGAGGAGCTCAGGGTCATGGTGGAGGAAATCGTCCGGGTAGAGCCACAGCTATTCGGATCACGGGTGCAGCACACCTCCATTGCAAGGAAGATGGAGCTATGGCGCAGAATAGTGGACAGGGTCAATGCAGTGGGACAGCACCCAAGAAATCGGGAGGACATCAGGAAGAGGTGGAACGACCTACGGGGGAAGGTGCAGTCCGTGGTCTCAAGACACCACCTGGCGGTTCAGCGGACTGGTGACGGACCCCCACCTCCTCACCCACAACTAACAACATGGGAGGAGCAGGTCTTGGTGATTCTGCATCCTGAGGGCCTCGCAGGAGTAGCTGGAGGAATGGACTCTGGTAAGTCAAATCTTAACTATTACATCCCCCACCCTACCTGCATGCTATCACATACCCCCACCCTCACCCCCAGCTCCCCAACTCCTCACATATGTCCCAACATCACAAACCACCCATCCCAACACCAAGCCCTGCATCCAACAACAAAGCATGGACACCCATCACTAAAGCATGCCCACTGCACATACCCATACAACCCCCTAAACCATCATCAAACAAGCTCCCACACAGGAATGCAAGCACTGGGGTACACGCTCACCCACCCATTTGACACATACAGATGTAGTAACCATCCTTTTATACCCCTGCAGGACCCCTACCCAACGTCACCGGACAGGAAGGTCCACACATGTCCACACCACCAACAGAAGAGGCCCACAGTGATGACAACACCTCTGTCCAACTGGATCTAGATGACCAGCCCGGCCCGTCGGGGACCTCTGGACAGTCGGTTCCCCTCACACTGGCACATGCCATCACAGACCTTCCCCCCTCTGGAAACACCTGCACAGCACCCACTCAGTGGGCCCATACCTCTGTCCCTAGGACACGTCAATCAGCTGTGTGTCCACCACTACAGGGAACCCAGGCTAACCCACCACCCCAACAATAACAGGTACCTGGGAGCAGTGGTAGTAGGCACACGGTCCAGGGGACGGAGGCCCAGGAACATAGGGGACCTGGGAGGGCTGCTGTGCAACAGGGGGCGGACAGGCCAAGGGATCCCACTCTCCACGAGGCCCTCTCCTTCATCATGGGAGCCTACAACCACTCCCAGAAGACAATGGCAATGATACTGGCCAAGTTTAAGGAGACCCAGCGCCTGCAGGAGGAACAGTATATGGGCATCAGGGAGGAACTCAATACCATCAGCTCCACCTTGGGCACCATCGTAGGGGTGCTGAAGGAACTCGTCAACACCAGGAGGGACACTGTGGCACTACAAGGGGCCCCTGACACTAGCATGGACGATGAACTGCCCACCACCTCCGCCGGCGCTATTGGACAGGACGCCCGCCACAGGACCACCACACCAGCACCCCACCCCCTGCAGAGGGAGAACCACCCAGCAAACGGTCCCTGAGATCCAGGACAAAGACAGAGCACAATGCCAAGACCCCTGCCAAGAAATGAGACAACCCTGATTGTCATCCTACTGTCCCACTTTTTCACCCTGTCCATACTTAAACTGCCCCATCTCCACTTCCAATGCCCATTTGGACAATGCACCTTTGAGACTAATAGACTGGACTCTGCCATGGACATTCCTCCACCCTCACCCCTCACCATTTCACTACCCCCTCCAATATTGAGCACTTAAATAAATACACTTAAAACACAAAACAATCTGCAGTCTGTCTGTTATTTTGAAATAGTGCATTAGCAATTACAGAGACAAAATGCTCTTTCAATTGTAATGTCAACATACCTATATCACACAGCTCAAGTCCATGAGGAATTAAAGCAGATGTCACACAGTGGGACCCACATCTGTGAAATCGTAAGGGAAAGTGACAACTCATTGACCATACATTGGGTGAAAAGGACAGACAGTAGAGAGGTAGTAGTGTTTAAGTACATGTAGTAGGCAGGTCTGTACTCTTACCTGTGTCTCACTGGAAATATTGCTGGATCACTGAGTCCCTGTTGTTCATTCCTCTGCTTCCTCATCTTCACTATCCACAGGCTCCACAGCTGCAACAACACCGCCATCTGGACCATCCTCCTGCAGAAAAGGCACCTGTTGTCGCAATGCCAAGTTATGAAGCATATAGCAGGCCACGATGATCTGGCACACCTTCTTTGGTGAGTAGAATAGGGATCCACCTGTCATATGGAGGCACCGGAACCTGGCCTTCAGGAGGCCGAAGGTCCCCTCGATCACCCTCCTAGTTCGCCCATGGGCCTCATTGTAGCTTTCCTCTGCTCTTGTCCTGGGATTCCTCACTGGGGTCAGTAGCCACAACAGGTTGGGGTAACCAGAGTCACCTGCAAATGGCGAGGGACAAGTATTAGACACACACTAACCTGTAGGGTAAACCCAGACCCAGACAACCATTCTCACTGTCTTGCTTCCAGGTGTTCACCTAATAGCCACACACAGTGCCTCTGGAGTTGACCCATCACATAAGGGATGCTGCTATTCCGCAGGATGTAGGCGTCATGCACTGAGCCAGGGAACTTGGCATTCACATGGGAGATGTACTGGTCGGCCAAACATACCATCTGTACATTCACAAAATGATAATTCTTCAGGTTTCTGTACACCTGTTCACTCCTGTGGGGGGGACCAAAGCCACATGGGTCCCATCAATGGCACCTATATTGTTGGGGATATGTCCCAGGGCATAGAAATCACCTTTTACTGTAGGCAAATCCTCCACCTGAGGGAACACGATGTAGCTCCGCATGTGTTTCAGAAGGGCAGACAACACTCTGGACAATACGTTGGAAAACATAGGCTGGGACATCCATGATGCTATGGCCACTGTTGTTTGAAATTACCCACTTGCTAGGAAATGGAGCACTGACAGCACCTGCACTTGAAGGGGGATTCCTGTGGGATGGCGGATTGCTGACATCAGGTCTAGCTCCAACTGGGTACACAGTTCCTGGATTGTGGCACGGTCAAGCCTGTATGTGATTATGACATGCCGCTCCTCCATTGTCGACAGGTCCACCAACGGTCGGTACACCGGAGGATGCCGCCATCTCCTCACATGTCCCAGCGAATGGTGCCTATGAAGGACAACAGCGAGCACAGAGTCAAACAACTCAGAGGTACGTACCCACAGTTTACACAGAACACCAATCATACACAAAAGGTGGCCTGTATGTGTGTTGAGTCTAGGCCTAGGTATGTGTGACGAAGTTGGAAATGAAGCCATGTGGGCCCCTGAAATGGCGGTTGCCTGACCTCTAAAGTGGGACAATGGGATGTGAGGTAACTGCGCTGGCGTTGTACACCGTTGCAGTAGGCGGTCGAAGACCGCGGCACAATTCTGCATTGATAAACATTGGACCCTATGGGTCCCAGGAGCCAATAACGATGTGCGCCGGCGGTGACGGTACGCACCGCCGCGGACGTGACCGCCATTTTCTAACTGTTCAATCACTCGATACCTGATCTTCGACAGGAGAGGACCTACACTGCAAGTGCTGCTGTGACCTTGGTGTCGAAGAGACAATGGCTCGAGTGTCTGGGGAAAGGGCCCCTGCCTTCACATTGGAGGAGTTGGATAAACTCGTGGATGGGGTCCTCCACCAGTACACGCTACTCTACGGTCCTCCAGACAAACAGGTAAATACACTGGGAGCATGCTGTATGGGCTATGAGTGTGTGGAGTGGGGTGGATGAAAGATGGGGGGGTATTGAGGTGTGCATGAAACGATGGTGAGTGCATGTGCATCATGGCAAGGGTAGGGATGGGGGCCAATCACTTTGACGGTGCAGTTGGTAATAACTACTCTTTTTCCTCTGTACATTTCATGTAGGTCAGCGCCCACCAGAAAAAAGATATTTGGCGTGCCATCGCCAAGGACGTCCGGACCCTGGGGGCCTACCACAGATGGAGCACCCACTGCCGTAAAAGATGGGAGGACGTTCGCCGCTGGAGCAAGAAGACGGCGGAGGCTCAGCTGGGGATGGCCTCCCAACGTGGGAGGGGTGCCTGACGCACCATGACCCCCCTGATGTTCAGGATCCTGGCGGTGGCCTAACCGGAGTTGGATGGGCGCTTGAGGGCATCACAGCAGACACAAGGGGGTGAGTACACTCGCATTCTGCTGGCTTTGCGCGCAGTGGAGTTGTCTGGGTGGGGGAGGTGGGCTGTGAGTTTCCCTAGGCCTGGGCAAGTTCCGTAGGCAAGGTCCCTCCGTAAGGCAGGCCATGTGGCACCAGAGCCCACCCCTGTAGAGTGCCAAGTACACCTAGTCATGCCCGTGTCATCTATGTGTGCAGATGTCGTCCTTAGCCTTGTAGGCCATTTCCCAGGAATTGAACAGTGGAGCCCAAGAGCGCAGCGTAGTGCAGGGGGCTTCTGTGTCTGTCGTGTCCGCCAACGGTAGCGGTAATGCATGCACTGGTGGAGGAGCAGTGGCACCGGAGCAGGAGGGAGCTGCATCCCACATGGCCCTGGAGGGCGGCACTATGGACTCTGAATTCACCAGTGGGTCGGAGGGCGAGGGGGGCTCCACAGCGGGGACAGGAGCTGACACCAACGACACGGGCTCTTCCTCTGATGGGAGCTCCCTTGTGGTGGCGGGAACATCTGTGCCCCCCGCATCTACAGGTACAGCCCCCACCCCCTCTACCAGCACCGCCATCCCAGCAGCCCCTCAGGCTTTGCCCCGTGCCCGCTCATCCAGGAGGGTGGGCATCACCTTCGCCCCAGGCACCTCAGGCCCTGCCCCAGTCACCCCTGCTGCCCTCAGGTCCCTCACTGTTGGGCAGTCTACCATTTTGAATGCCATCCAGGGTGTAGAGTGGCAGTTGCAACAAACTAATGCATTCCTGGAGGGCATTCATTCTGGTCAGGCGGCCCTTCGCCGAGCTTTTCAGACTTTGGCCTCAGCACTGATGGCAGCCATTGTCCCCATCTCTAGCTTCCCTCCTCCAACTTCCTCCACCCAGACCCAATCCCCTCTACCTCAGCCCATCCCAAGCACACCTACAGACCAACATGCACACACGTCAACACCCAAGGGTAGTTCAGGCAAACATAAGCATTACACATCCCACAGGCATTCACGCAAGCATCACACACATGCAGACACACCAACATCCACTGCCTCCACTGTGTCCCCCTTCTGCTCGTCTCCCTCCTCCCTCCCAGTGACGTCTACACTCACACCTGCATGCACTACCTCTACAGCCACTACGTCCCTCTCCAGCACACCCACCACCACACCCTGCTCAGGTGCAGTCACCACCCCCACTACCATTCACACGTCCCCTGTGTCCTCTCCCAGTGTGTCTGTGACGCCCCCTCCCAAGATACACAAATGCAGGCACACACCCACCCAACAACCATCCACCTCACAACAGCCTCCAGCGCATGCACCTTCACCCAAAGTAACCAAACGTACACCTCCTACAACCACCACCTCTTCCTCCACACCCAAACCCCCTCCAGCTACCCGTCCCAGTTTGTCCCAAAAACTTTTCCTGTCCACCCTTGACCTCTTTCCCACACCTCCCCCACCCCGTCCATCTCATAGGTCCAGGACTGGCACCTCAGCCACAACATCTCTGGGACCAGTGGTGCCTGTAGTCACCGGAATCTGGAGTGTACCGGCCACCAGGGCAGCCAGTGTGGCACGGAGCCACAGCACAGACAGTCCCCCACCTGTGAAGCATAGAAGTTGGCCAGTGCCCGGCGGGAGAGGGGGAAGACTCCAGCCACCAAAGCTGCTCCCAGGGGTCCCGTGGGAGTGTGGAGTCAGCTGTGACTTCTTCCAAGGTGGGGAAGGGCCACAAGAAACCCGGCAAGTCTGGGAAGAGCAGCATGGCGGAGAAGACCGCCATCATCCCCGCTGCCCTGGAGACCACCGCCAGCACCAGCCCTGCTGCCCAGGAGGCCACCGCCAGCACCAGCCCTGCTACCCAGGAGGCCACCACCAGCACCAGCCCAGCTGCCCAGGAGACCACCGCCAGCACCAGCCCTGCTGCCCAGGAGACCACCGCCAGCACCAGCCCTGCTGCCCAGGATGCCACAGCCAGCACCAGCCCTGCTGCCCAGGAGGCCACCGCCAGCAAAAGCCCCGTAGGGCCATGATGGAGCCAGCAAAAGCCCAGTTGGGCCATGAAGGACCGCCAGCAAAAGCCCCGTTGGGCCATAAAGGACCGTCAGCAAAAGCCCTGTTGGGCCATGAAGGACCGCCAGCAGCTGAGACCCTGCAATGGAGACCGCCATCACAAGCACTACTGAACAGGGCACCGCCGTCTCAAGCACCGCTGCACAGGGCACCGCCGTCTCAAGCACCGCTGAACAGGGCACCGCCGTCTCAAGCACCGCTGCACAGGGCACCGCCGTCTCAAGCACCGCTGCACAGGCCACCCACCGTCTCAAGCACCGCTGCACAGGGCACCGCCGTCTCAAGCACCGCTGCACAGGGCACCGCCGTCTCAAGCACCGCTGCACAGGGCACCGCCGTCTCATGCACCACTGCACAGGGCACCGCCGTCTGAAGCACCGCTAAACAGGGCACCGCCGTCTGAAGCACCGCTAAACAGGGCACCGCCGTCTGAAGCACCACTGAACAGGGCACGCCCGTCTCAAGCACCGCTAAACAGGGCACCGCTGTCTCAAGCACCGCTGGCCCATGAGCTGCAAGGGCTCTGACGCAACTGAGTCCGTCACAGGGTGATTGATGCACTCTGGGCACAAAGCCCCCTCCAGAACCAGTGAAGAGATACATCCACTGCCTCTGTCCTTAGCAGGATGAAGCACTCTGGGCACAAAATCCCCTCCAGAACCAGTGGAGAGATACATCCACTGCCTTTGTCCTGAGCAGGGTGAAGCACTCTGGGCACAAAGCCTCCTCCAGAACCAGTGGAGATTCACATCCACTACCTGAGTCCTTGGCAGGATGAAGCACTCTGGGCACAAAGCCCCCTCCAGAACCAGTGGAGAAGGCATCCACTTGAGAGACTGTGGCTTTGCACTCCCCAGGATGTAACAGTGGGCAACCCACCCACTGTAGAGAGTTGAGAGACTGTGGCTTGCACTCCCCAGGATGTAACAGTGGGCAACCCACCCACTGTAGAGACTTGTGAGACTGTGGCTTTGCACTCCCCAGGATGTAACAGTGGGCACCCACCCACTGTAGAGAGTTGAGAGACTGTGGCTTTGCACTCCCCAGGATGTAACAGTGGGCAACCCACCCACTGTAGAGACTTGTGAGACTGTGGCTTTGCACTCCCCAGGATGTAACAGTGGGCAACCCACCCACTGTAGAGACATGAGAGACTGTGGCTTTGCACTCCCCAGAATGTAACAGTGGGCAACCCACCCACTGTAGAGACTTGTGAGACTGTGGCTTTGCACTCCCCATGATTGAACAGTGGGCAACCCACCCACTGTAGAGACTTGAGAGACTGTGGCTTTGCACTCCCCAGGATGTATTGTATTGTATTGTAATCATATTTATATAGCGCTTACTACCCCTGATGAGGCGTCAAAGCGCTTTTCGATGAGCAGCACGCTACTCTGGAACCCAACAAGAAT
The DNA here is from genome assembly GCF_031143425.1 of Pleurodeles waltl. Classification (NCBI taxonomy): domain Eukaryota; kingdom Metazoa; phylum Chordata; class Amphibia; order Caudata; family Salamandridae; genus Pleurodeles; species Pleurodeles waltl. Next base: position 1,165,955,061 of record NC_090445.1, on the reverse strand, counting down.
TAGTGATGGATTAGTATAGTTTAATAATGAGTACAGTTTTAGTATTATTATGAGTTAATTTGAGCCGCGGATGTGAGAGTTTGTTAGTTAGATTGACTGGAGTAATGGAGGGGTGGAGGAGGAAAGAAATCCAGAAGTGTTAATTGGGACTATATCCTTCATTTACTCAACCCAAAGGCTTGGGATGAATAAAGGGGGCAGAGGGGGAAGAGTATGTGGAAGGGTTAGGGAGATCATAGTAGCAGGGTGAGATGAATGCAGGAGAATTTAGTAGGGTTGTGTGGGTGGTCACAGAGGTAGAGTGAGTTTGGTGAGTTAGATGTGGAGGTGGAGGGAAGAGCTTAGGCAGAGATATTTAGGAGATGAAAGTGGTAGAAGGGATGAGTCAGAGTGAGAATGGAGGATAGTTTGATAGAGACATGATATAAGAGTGATGAGTAGATAAGTGTGATAAGATGAGAGCAGGAATTCATAGATATCTAGTATAACAACCCAAAAAACAGGAGCCATGCAATGATCCACGAACATGCCAAGCACAGAAACAAAATATACACATACATACACATATATGTATATATATATATACATATACACACACACACACACATGAATACACACACATATGCACATACAATACATAATTAGAATCATGGGTAAAAAATACTTAGTCAGACAGGTTTAAAGAGTGTGTGTGTATTTTATTGTTATGACAGTAGCAATACATATTTTCCAAAGAAACTATAAATAAATAGACATATACAAATAATCTGAAAAAAATATTTATCCACATAGACATATGCAGTTCATAGTTGTTTGAAAAAGGTGATTATGAAGGAAAGAGCCAACTCTTGAGTAGTTTTCTGAAGACAAGAAAGTTATCTGTGGCTCTTATAGTTGGGGGTAATGAATTCCATAGTTTGGCTGCTTAAACGGAGAAGGATGTACCACCTACAGTCTTTTTCTTGTATGGTGGTGTTCTAAGGCGGGGTGCCAGTCTTGAGCGGAGGGTTCTTTGTCGGATGTATTTGGTAATTTTCTTCTTTCTGATAAAAAGCGGTCCTGTTCCATGTATAGCTTTGTGGGTGATACAAAGCAGCTTGAAAGTGCATCGTCTGGCAACGGGTAACCAGTGTAGTGCTCTCAAGGCAGGGGAGATGTGGGCTTGCGGCTTTATATGTAGTAGTAACCTGGCTGCGGAATTCTGGATACGTTGTAGTTTTTTCATAACAGAGAGAGATGATCCATGGTAGAGGCTATTGGCATAATCCAGTTTGGATAGTACAAGCGAGATAGTAGCTTGCACCTTGTGTGGAAATCCGAGGTGGGGGAAGATGCGTCGTAAAGTCTTTAAGGTGATGAAGCTTGTGCGTGCTAATTTGTCTACCTGGGCATTCATAGTTAGCTTGGAATCCATGGTGATTCCTAGGTTTTTCACTTCCTTGGATAATTGAGGAGGTGGTCCGAGATCGTCAGGCCAGACGCACAGAGGGTCATAATGTTTCCAGTCACCACATATGAGAATTTCTGTTTTGGAGGTATTTAGTTTGAAATGGCTCCAGGTCATCCACTGATCAACGGCTCTGAGGCAACTGAAGATTTGTGAGTTTTCAATGTTTTTGGGGTCTTCTAATTTAAGTAGTATTTGTGTGTCATCTGCATAGTTGTAGCATGTGAGATGGAAATCATTGATCAGTTCTGGTAAAGATATCATGTAGATGTTGAAAAGCAAAGGTGAGATGATTGACCCTTGGGGGACCCCTGCTTTTGTGAGGTAGGGTTCGGATGAGGAGGGGGTTGAGGGGATGATATTCGCTCTTTTTTGGAGATAGGAAGTAATCCAGTCGAGAGCAATCCCTTGTATGCCGGCTTCGTGGAGTCTTTGAGTTAGGGTGTCATGGTCAACAGTATCAAAGGCAGCTGAGAGGTCCAAAAGAAGTAGTGCAGCAACTCCATTTCGGTCGACTGTGTTTTTAAGATCGTCCCAGATGGCCATTAGTGCTGATTCAGTGCTTCTTCCTGGGCGGAATCCAGTTTGGAAGTCTGAAAGTATAGAATTGTCTTCAATGAATTGACATCTGGGCGAATGCTGCTCTTTCTACCAATTGGACCAGGAAAGGTCCATTTGTGATTGGTCTGTAGTTGTTGGGGTCTCGCGAGTCTAGGTTTGTTTTCTTTAATAATGGTCATATGTATGCCTTTTTCAGGTCTGCAGGAAAAGTTCCTGAAGTTAAAGAGTTGTTGATGATTCTTCTTACAGGTGTTGCAGCAGAAGTAGATAGCAGGGTGTTCTTGAAGATTTGTGGTGGGCAAGGGTCAGAAGGGCAACCAGAAGGTCTGCTTGCTTTGACCAAATCCATAAATTCATCCTCGGATATTTGTTTGAAGGACTGTAGAGGTTGGGATGGTTTATTCTTAGAGGGTATTTTAGTAAAGGGGTTGGTGCTGATGGTTTTCTTCTGTTTTAAATAGGAGTCCAGTGTGTCTGCCTTGGTTGTGTAGTGACTTGCCAATTTGTTTGTGAAATCTTGAGTGGTGGGATTACTTCCTTCCATGCATGTAGGTTTTCGAAATTCATTGAGAATTTTATAAAATTCCTTTGTTGTAGATTGAGCATTTTGAATTCTGTCTGAGTAGTATCTTTTTTTAGCTTTTTTGATTGATGATTTGTATATCCTGTTAAGTTTGTGTAGCTGCAGTTTGTCTTGACTGTTGTTTGTTTTGAGCCAGGTCCGTGCAACTTTCTGATTTGTTGCTTTATCTTTTTAAGTTCTGTGTTTCTCCAAGGTGTTGGTTTTCTTTTGTCATGTTTAGTTTTTCTGATTGGTATTAGGACATCAAAAGCTTCTTGTAGCCACTCATAAAGTTTTGGTACAGAATTAATTGTATCTAGATCTGTGTTTGCTGTTAGTTGTGTTTCTAAGTGATCCAAATTGAGTTTGCTCCATGGTCGATAGAAGTATGTATGTAAGTAGTTGTGGGGTGTGTTGATTTGTGGAGTTGTATGTCGGAAAGTTATCAAATGGTGGTCTGACCAAGTGATTGGTGTGATGCTATGAATAGTAACGAGTTCAGGCTTAGCAAAAATGACATCTAGGATGTGTCCAGCGATGTGTGTGGGATTGTGTACAATCTGATGTAGGTTCAATGCGAGTAGGCCAGTGGTGATAGCTTTTGGATGGGGCATATTGGGTTTGTCAAACCAAATGTTTAGATCCCCAAGAATGCATAGATTGGAGTATAGTGTAATAAGGTTTGAGACTGTGTCAAGAAAAGCATCAGGGAAAGTGGAGTTGTTAGGTGGAGGTCTGTAAAGGAGGAGAAAGTTACAGGAGGAAGTTGGAGTAGGGTGGCATCTGGTAAGGAGGGCTTCACAACCTTGTATGGAGATGTTGTCTGTTTTACTGAGGTTTATTACTTGTTTGAATATAATAGCTAGGCCACCTCCTCTCTTGCCTATACAGTTTTGTGTGATGGTTTGATAGCCCGGAGGAAGGGCTTCGTGCAACACTGGTGCCATGTCATCTCCCAACCAGGATTCCGTAATGAATAGTATGTCAGGTTGTGTGTCTGTGAGCAGGTCGTAGATGTGGTGCTTGTTTTTTTAGAGTGATCGAGCATTTATGAGCTGGCAGTTTAGATAAGGTGTGTTAGTGGTAGTGTTGTTTTGTTTAGTAGAAGTGTAAGTAGTGTAATGTGAGCTTGAAGCAGGAGTGCTGCTAGTTGTGATAACTGTTTGAGGCTCACAATAGTCTTCCTTTTCAATGTAGTGTTCCTCTTCTAGCAGGTTAAGGAGGCATTTTGTTGGGTCTGTGTGTGTGGGTGGTGGATTTGGTGGCTGAGAGAGCCATGAGGAGTGTAGTGTTTTTTGTAGGGTAGTGTTATTAAGTAACAGACAAGGGGATGCGAGGTTGCTATGAGTGGCATGTTTTTTATTTTGTTTGCGTTTGTTTAGTGTGGATGGAGTATGGGTTAGGGTGGTGGAGGAGCATGTGGATCATGATGTAAGGCTCTAAATTGTGCAATGGAGGAGAGGCGAGTGAATGAAAGTTGCTGGGATAGGGTGCTTGAGGTAGGTGTTTGTGAAGAGTGGGGGGGTAGGGGTGGAGATAGGATGGAAATTGTATCCTTTGTGTAGTCCTGGGGGTGGGAGTGGGTATGACAATGAGTGTAATGTAAGTTAGTGTTGCTTTGATGTGCTGATGTTTGTGGTCGGTATTGTTCCTGTGGAATAATGAGAGGGGCTATTGGTGTAGTTGTTTTTGGTGAGGGATTTGTATGTGAGTTAGTGCTGCTAAGTGGAATTTGAGTGTTAGATGGGGTGTTGATGTGTTTTGGAGGTGAATGTATGAAGTGTGTAAGAGGTGATGGGTGTGTGTCAGGGCAGTAAGTATTAGTTGAGATGACCGGAAGGGGTAACATGTGTGGTGGAGTGAAATGTGGGGATTGTATGGTTGTGTGTAATTGGTGAGGAGAGGGGAAGAGTGTTTGTAGATGATGTGTTTGAATGCAGGGTTTGGGCATTGTTATGATGACAGGTGGTCTGTATGGAGCGAACAGCGGATAGTGTTGTTGGTTAATATCAGCAGAGAGTGTGTATCTGGGAAACTGAAACTGAGAGAAATGTGTGTTGTAGTTTTGTATTGTGTGGGTGGTGGCAGGTAGTGTTAGTGGGAGGGGACAGGGTAGTGTTTGCTGTGAGAATGAAGGTGTTTGATTGAAGTAGCTGTGGGGGGTGTGTGTATATGTGTTGTATGTAGGGTATTGTGTTGGGTGGTGGGGCAGTGCAATCTGTATGTGGTCAGTTTGTGATGCATGGTTTGGATGCCCTTGTAGAATATGTGATTGCATGTTGAGGGATGTGTAGGGGATGAAACCATTCCTGGCCATATGTGAATTGGGCAGCATTTCTGGCCCTAGTCCCTAGTCCCTACCTGTCCCGAACAGGCCCAAACAGACAACTGCCCTTATCCTCTCCGCCCAAACAGACAACAGCCCTTATCCTCTCTGTCCAAACAGACAACTGCCCTTATCCTCTCCGCCCTTTGCCTCGACGCCCGGGCTGAGACGCCCTGAATCCTGGCCTTTTATAGCCCTAACGGCCAAAAAGATGGTCCTAACCCTAGCCAATCCTATTTTAAACCCTGATTTAGCCAACTAATGGGAGACCCAGCCCTAATCACCACTCATAGCCCTATTTCTGACCACGAATCACAGCCCCCAGCCCTAAAACCAGCAACAAATCAGAACCCCAGCCCTATCCACCAATCACAGCCCTAGAACCAACAGCCAATCAGAATCTCAGCCCTATCCACCAATCACAGCCCTAGAATCAACAGCCAATCAGAATCTCAGCCCTATCCACCAATCACAGCCCTAGAACCAGCAACCAATCAGAATCCCAGCCCTATCCACCAATCACAGCCCTAGAACCAACAGCCAATCAGAATCTCAGCCCTATCCACCAATCACAGCCCTAGAACCAACAGCCAATCAGAATCTCAGCCCTATCCACCAATCATAACTGCATCCCTGGAGCTAGCAACCAATGAAACACCATCTCCCAACAACCTATCACAACAGCATGTGCAACAACCACAAGGAACTTATATAAGGAGCAAGTTAACTAAACTCCAGTCCCTGTGGGCAGGGGGAAAGGCAACTGCTGCTCTATTCAGAATCTCCTTGGATACAGACAGGCTGAATCCACACTTCCAAGCTAGCAGAGTCTACTTTCCAGGTAAGGGGGAGATTGTTTAAGAGACAAACACTGCAATAGTGCTGGGCGCACACTCTAAAATCGGGCTTTTTTTTAAGGCAAAAATACAGGGGGTCAGACAGTTTTTAAGCACAATTTAAATCACACAAACAGATTAAAACAGTCTCCTAAAACCACACTCAGAGAGATGTAGGTAGCCTTTTTACCAAGAATAGGGGGGAAAATAGGGGGGCAGAAGGGGGGGGGGGTGCCACAAACTAGCAAGGGAATTCACAGTCACGGGAAAAACTATTTTTTAAAAACACAACTTTAAAAGAGGCCAGGCTGCCTGAAACACAGAGAGTCCACAGTAAAACAAACACTTTTTAAACAAATAATACTCTTTAACCAGAAATATCTTTGGGCTCCTTACCTAGGTCTTTTTGCAATCCTTGAACACTGGGCTGTATCAGGACACAGGGGAGATGCACAGAGGAACACAAAATGGAGGTGCCTGTCTTTGGCCTTCCCTCCACAAACGTAAGGAGCCAGAGCAGGTGGGGGGGGGCAGGTCTCAGGTGCAGCAGAGACTCAGGGAGCCAATCAGCTAAGTCCAGTCCCTGTGGGCAGGGGGAAAGCAACTGCTGCTCTATTCAGTATCTCCTTGGATACAGACAGGCTGAATCCACACTTCCAAGCTAGCAGAGTCTACTTTCCAGGTAACGGGGAGATTGTTTAAGAGACAAACACTGCAATAGTGCTGGGTGCACACTCTAAAATCGGGCTATTTTTAAGGCAAAAATACAGGGGGGCAGACAGTTTTTAAGCACAATATAAATCACACAAACAGATTAAATCAGTCTCCTAAAACCACACTCAGAGAGATGTAGGTAGCCTGTTTACCAAGAATAGGGGGGAAAAATTGGGGGGCAGAGGGGGGGTACCACAAACTAGCAAGGGAATTCACAGTCACGGCAAAAACGATTTTTAAAAAAACACCACTTTAAAAGAGGCGAGGCTGCCTGAAACACAGAGAGTCCACAGTAAAACAAACACTTTTTAAACAAATAATACTATTTAACCAGAAATATCTTTGGGCTCCTTACCTAGGTCTTTTTGCAACCCTTGAACACTGGGCTGTATCAGGACACAGGGGAGATGCACAGAGGTACACAAAATGGAGGTGCCTGTCTTTGGCCTTCCCTCCACAAACTTAAGGAGCCAGAGCAGGTGGGGGGGGGGGGCGGGTCTCAGGTGCAGCAGAGACTCAGGGAGCCAATCAGCTAAGTCCAGTCCCTGTGGGCAGGGGGAAAGGCAACTGCTGCTCTATTCAGTATCTCCTTGGATACAGACAGGCTGAATCCACACTTCCAAGCTAGCAGAGTCTACTTTCCAGGTAAGGGGGAGATTGTTTAAGAGACAAACACTGCAATAGTGCTGGGCGCACACTCTAAAATCAGGCTTTTTTTCAGGCAAAAATACAGGGGGGAAGACAGTTTTTAAGCACAATTTAAATCACACAAACAGATTAAAACAGTCTCCTAAAACCACACTCAGAGAGATGTAGGTAGCCTTTTTACCAAGAATAGGGGGGAAAATAGGGGGGTAGAAGGGGGGGGGGGGTGCCACAAACTAGCAAGGGAATTCACAGTCACGGGAAAAACTATTTTTAAAAAACACCACTTTAAAAGAGGCGAGGCTGCCTGAAACACAGAGAGTCCACAGTAAAACAAACACTTTTTAAACAAATAATACTATTTAACCAGAAATATCTTTGGGCTCCTTACCTAGGTCTTTTTGCAATCCTTGAACACTGGGCTGTATCAGGACACAGGGGAGATGCACAGAGGTACACAAAATGGAGGTGCCTGTCTTTGGCCTTCCCTCCACAAACTTAAGGAGCCAGAGCAGGTGGGGGGGGGGGCGGGTCTCAGGTGCAGCAGAGACTCAGGGAGCCAATCAGCTAAGTCCAGTCCCTGTGGGCAGGGGGAAAGGCAACTGCTGCTCTATTCAGTATCTCCTTGGATACAGACAGGCTGAATCCACACTTCCAAGCTAGCAGAGTCTACTTTCCAGGTAAGGGGGAGATTGTTCAAGAGACAAACACTGCAATAGTGCTGGGCGCACACTCTAAAATCAGGCTTTTTTTCAGGCAAAAATACAGGGGGGAAGACAGTTTTTAAGCACAATTTAAATCACACAAACAGATTAAAACAGTCTCCTAAAACCACACTCAGAGAGATGTAGGTAGCCTTTTTACCAAGAATAGGGGGGAAAAAAGGGGGACAGGGGGGGGGGTGCCACAAACTAGCAAGGGAATTCACAGTCACTGCAAAAATGATTTTTTAAAAAAATCCACTTTAAAAGAGGCCAGGCTGTCTGAAACACAGAGAGTCCACAGTAAAACAAACACTTTTTAAACCAATAATACTATTTAACCAGAAATATCTTTGGGCTCCTTACCTAGGTCTTTTTGCAATCCTTGAACACTGGGCTGTATCAGGACACAGGGGAGATGCACAGAGGAACACAAAATGGAGGTGCCTGTCTTTGGCCTTTCCTCCACAAGGATGTAACAGTGGGCAACCCACCCACTGTAGAGAGTTGAGAGACTGTGGCTTTGCACTCCCCAGGATGTAACAGTGGGCAACCCACCCACTGTAGAGACTTGAGAGACTATGGCTTTGCACTCCCCATGATGTAACAGTGGGCATGTAGCCCCCTCGTGGATTTTTCGTCGTGCACTCAAGTGGCTGAGGTGCCCCCCTCTCCCTCCCCCTGACGTGCCTGTTTAGTTGCTGTCTGATGCCCCTGCAGTGTTCTCTCCGTCATGGTCGGGGATCTTGTGTGGGCCTCGCCCATACCGTGTGGTCCCAGTGTTTCATGGACTTTCTTAGAACACTACCTGGACTACTTTGCTTGGTATATATTATGTACATGGTGTATATATCTATTTCTGCCTTCTTGCTTTTAATATATTACAATGATTACACTCATTTTCTATTGTCTTTGCATTTGTCCGGGGGTTTGGGAGGTGTAACTGTAATGTTTCATGCTGTATTAGTGTGTGTGTTGTAGTGGGTGAGGGTGGGGGTGTTGCGTGTGTGTGTCCCTGTTTTTTCCCTCCCCTGTGTCGTAGTGCAGTACTCACCGTGGTCTTCACCGCCGGCGTTCGTGCACCTGGTTGAGGAGCAAGAAGATGAAGGCTGGGAAAATGCGAATCTCTGGTTCCATGGCGTCCTCGTTGAGTGTGTAGAAGTGAGCGTTTTTCCTTCGGGATTCCTGTTTCCGCCGTGTTTTTATCCGCGGTGAATCCACCCCGGAAAAGGTGGCGGATTAGCCTGTCATAATAGTGTGGGCAGTACATTGTCTTCCCCCTGTCTGTTGGCGGTGACCGCCGCGCTGTTTGTTTGTACCGCCGTGGCGGTCAGAGTGTTAAAGTGGCTGTCTTTGTTGACGGTTTCCGCCACGGTCGTAATTGCAAAATTTTTACCGCCGGCCTGTTGGCGGTATTACCGCCGCTTTAACACCGACCGCCAGGGTTGTAATGACCACCAAAGTTTATTAAACCCCATGAGGTGGTACTACAGTTCAAACAGCACCCTTGGGTAATGTTTGAAGTAGCACACTGAACTAAGAGAGCATAATCCTTTTATACCCACGCAGGGGCTAAAATAAGGTGGTACAATTAGAGAAGCAAGACTTATATACATATAAGGTCATATGGAAATGGACAGTCGACAGATAGAAGGGGCTAACAGTTTTCAAGGACTAGTAGGCACATTACTGTCTGTTACTAATTACTAACAGCTGCAGACCTTACTGGGCATGTGCAAAGTGGGAGATGCTAAATATAACTTGTCACTAGACAGATTTTCAAGAGTAGTTAACAGGAAGTTAGGACAGAGCAGATGGCGAGCACTTGACAGCATGTGGCAGAGAAAATGGCTGCCATGAATACAAAATGGATTCTGCGAAATGTTCACAATAGTTGCTAAATACAAGATGTCTTCTGATAATGCTTAATCTAATCGCTACTAAATTACAGCAGACGACCCTTTCAGCATTAGCTGAAGACATTCGTCTTTCTAGGATAATCTAAATATTCATCTTGTATATTTATGCTCATCATTTCAGCTTTTTCCTTATCTAACATGTGTTGTGCTTTCATTTCTGTAATATTTATTTTGGTAGGCATACAAGCAGTAATACACATGGAGCAGAACATTGGACCACACTGAATACAGATACAGCATGTGAAAAATATTGCAATCATTACACACAGGATAGTCAGTAGTTTCCATCCCCAAGCAGAAACGAGAGCCCAAAACCATCCAGAAAAAGTCCAAGTACCAGTCTCTGTGTGAATTTCTGCAGCAATTTTTGCAATTTAGATATTGCATCATATACTGAAGGTGAGTGATCTGGAATGAAAACGCAGCAACTACTACCGATGATGTGACATGCACCACCTCGATCAGCTAATATCACATCTAGAACCATACGATTTTGGAGCGCTACAATCCTCGCAATTTGGAGCTCCTCGGTAATATTCCCAAGTGCCAGAGCTGCCTGATTGGTAACAGCTTCCACAACCCTAGTCAATCGTCTCACTTTCCTACTGTTTAACTCAGCACCCACAAAGGAGAACAACCCTAAATCAAAATCAACATGTTGTTGCAGGCTAGTGTTCGTTTGGTCTACCTCATTTGTACTTATTGTCCTTTTATATCTATTTTTTATGATGTCATAGAACAGTTTAAAATCTCGGTGATATGATGCAGGTGCCAAAAACACAGGGGGTAATAGAAAAGATACATAACACACACCTGACCACCCAACAGTTAGTTGCTAATATCCATAGTTACCACAAACAAAATATGTATTATGTGAAGCTGTAAAACAACTATTATTTACACCCTCAATAGTTAAAATCAAGGTACAATTGCTTGTCCCCACTGGAATTCGCCCAATGCTACGTATACATAAATCTGCTTTAGTTTTTGTAACAGAAATCACAAAATGTTCTTTCTTGTCAGAGCCTCTTATATTTCTGAAGACATATAGGGGGTCATTCTGGCCGGGGTCGGCGGTAGCACCGCCAACAGGCTGGCGGTGCTCCGCCGGGCATTCTGACCGCGGCGGTACAGCCGCGGCCAGAAGCGGAAAGCCGGCGGTGTACCGCCGACTTTCCACTGCCCATGGGAATCCGCCATGGCGGCGCAGCTTGCTGCGCCGCCATGGGGATTCTGACACCCCATACCGCCATCCTGTTCCTGGCGGGTCGCCCGCCAGGAACAGGATGGCGGTATGGGGTGTCGCGGGGCCCCTGGGGGCCCCTGCAGTGCCCATGCCAATGGCATGGGCACTGCAGGGGCCCCCGTAAGAGGGCCCCACAAAGAATTTCAGTGTCTGCTTTGCAGACACTGAAATTCGCGACGGGTGCAACTGCACCCGTTGCACCTTCCCACTCCGCCGGCTCCATTCGGAGCCGGCTTCCTCGTGGGAAGGTTGTTTCCCACTGGGCTGGCGGGCGGACTTTTGGCGGTTGCCCGCCAGCCCAGTGGGAAACCCAGAATGACCGCCGCGGTCTTTTGACCGCGGTACGGTCTTCTGGCGGTTCCCGCTTGACGGTCGGCTCCCGCCGCCCGCCAAGCTTAGAATCAGGCCCATGGTATTGAAACATTGTCCAGTTGATACTCTTCCCATTCCCATTTTGTTCCTTTGGCTTGAGGATACCCATCTTTGTCTTGGTAGCATACTTTATTAAGGCGAAAACAAAGTCCGCCCTCTGTACGTTTTCCGGGTGCAAACAAAAGCGTATACCAAGCTTGACAAGAACTATTGTGTGAAAAAGGAAGAGGAATGAAAGGTGTTCCTCCTTTCTTTTGATGCGCAGGTATCATTCCACATACCCAACAGTTAGTAGTATTTGTGGCATTATGAGTATGATGCAACATCTGAATGAAAGTATTATTGAAGTACGATTGACAGTGCTTCTGCTCATGATAGGGAAGCGTAAAGTAATAGTGATCCTCTGGTACTGGAGTAGTGGCACAAAAAACTCACGAGCAGGAGCCTTCTTTTCAACAAACCGGGTGATTATTGCTATAACCACCAAAACAACAACAAACCCCATAGTACTAATGATCACTTTGTTATTCATTTTAGCTACAGAGATAATTGACCCTTCCAGAAATTAATTAAAAACAATAGTTGGAGCTCTTATCCCTGGGCAGCCGCTGATTTCTTCACCACGCGCCAAGACGGGTGTCACTGCTCTAATGCATGGCTGATCCCCCCCCTTGCCACATTGGCTCTCCGTTTCACTAACCCAGGGTGGTAGCTCAACCAGTTTTCTCCGGCACCGCAGATTCTTTCCTCTGTCTCAAATTATATCGCAATACTCCACAAATCGTGTGGTCCGGGAAGAACTCTGCAGATTTGTCAGGTGATATAGCACGGCCTTTCTCCGTAGTCAAGATCTCTCGATGATCGGTCAGCACAGCAGGCTCCACCAAGGTAGGTAGCACTCTCTTGCAGTGAGTACTATGGGCCCAATTCTTTCGGTTTGTCACTGGAACTGCTGTCCTTGTCGCAAGGAGCACCTTCTCTGGGCCTCGCCACCTTGGTTCCAAGCTGCTTGATCTTTCAAAGGACTTAATCATCACCTGGTCACCAGGCCAGAGTTTATGACCTTCACCTGTAGATCAGTCAGGAAGTGCTTCTCGAACCTGTTGATGAATAGAAACCAAATTGTCGGTTAACTGTGCCAAATAATCATTCATCAGGACACAAGGTACATCATATACAGAATGTGGCTTAGGAACTCCCCAAATGTTCATATGCCTTCCAAATACTATTTCATAGGGGGGAAGGTCTGTTTGAGAGTGTGGCACTGACCTAATAGACAATAATGCCAACGGTAATGCATCCGGCCAAGTTAAAGATGTGGAAACCTGTATCATTTTACCTTTCCACCAACCCTGCTGATTGTGGGTGGAAAACCGCATGGAACTTCTGTTTGATCCCTAATCCTTTCAGGATATACTTAATAACTTCCCCAACAAAATGAGGTCCGTTATCATTCCATAAAAGTCTGCAAACACCAAACCTAGGGAAAAATTCTTTCAAACCCACCTTCGCTGTGGTAATGGCAGTATTATCCTTTGTGGGGTACGCCTCTATCTATTTACTGAAGGCACATACCACCACCAAGACATACTTTAAATTGTTGCAGCGTTCAAGCTGAATATAATCCATTTGTAGAACTTAGAAAGGTGCAATTGGTGTAGCAAACCCTCCCGCAGGAGTTCGTGTCCCTTTTCCAGGATTGTATTGTAAACAGATCAAACAAGACTGTACTACTCTCTTAGCTGTACTGGAAATTTTCCCAAACTTGCGTAAGCAACTTCATTATTGTTGAAGCTCCAACATGTGCCAGCCCATGTGCCATCTGAACCATAGCTTGTACAAAAGCTATAGGCAATTTCCATTAATCCATCTACTTATTCCACCAACAGCCTCATCATCCAATTCTCCTTCTTCAGACCATCGCTCACGTTCTTTCACAGAAGCAGATTTCTGTATATCTAATACGTCTTGTCTAGCATTATGCCAACGGTCAGCTTGTGACTTCACTACATACATAGAAGTAGTATTTTGCTGCATCGCAGTCTCACATGCTACGCGGTCCGCAAGGGCATTACCTCGCCCTATCTTATCGGTTACTCTCTTGTGTGCACTACATTTCACAATAGCTATTTTCTTTGGATATGTCAATGCAGTCAAGAGGTTATGCACTAATTCTCCGTGCATTATCTGCATCCCGTGGGATGTGAGAAAGCCTCTCTCCTTCCAAAGCAAACCAAAATCATGAGCCACTCCAAAAGCATAGCGGCTGTCTGTATAAATGTTCACATATAAGTCAGTACTAAGTTCATATGCTTGTGTCAAAGCTATTAGTTCAGCTGCTTGAGCTGACTTCTGTGGTAAACTAGCTGTCTCCACTACTGTGTGTATTGTGGTGATTGCATATGCAGCTGAGGTCATACCGTCTGGCAACCTCAACAAGACCCATCAACCCACAATTCCCCATCTACATCTGGAAGGGGCGTATCTTGCAAATCAATACGACCCTTTGTCTGTTCTTCGTTAAGGAATATACAATCATGTGTTTCCTGTGACTGAGGCTGAGTCACCGGATATGGCAACAAAGTGGCTGGGTTTAGTGTTGCACATCTCTTCAGTGTAATGTGAGGAGCCAGCAATGTGAATTCATAACCCGTCAGGCGATCGCTAGTTAAATGTTGCGTCTTTGTTTGATTTAAAAGAGCATCAACCGCATGGGGTACTAACACCAACAGCTAATGTGACAAAACTATCCCTTAACTCTGACGTATTGACACAGCTGTTGCCGCAACTGAACGAAAACACCCAGGCAACACTCGAGCAACAGGATCAAGTACTGCTGAAAAATATGCACCTGGATGCTGTTTATCGCCATGTGTCTGTACTAAAACTGACAATGCACATCCATCTTTCTCATGTACGTAAAGTGCAAAAGGCTTTGTGTAATCTGGAGTACCTAACACTGGTGCTGAACAAAGGGCTTGTCGTAACTTCCGGAAAGCAGTCTCACATTCATCTGTCCATGGGAGGGGCATTGGAGTATCTTTAGTCAAAAGTACTAGCAAAGGTTTGACAATGTGTGAAAACCCTAATATCCATTGCCTACAAAAAAAAGTAAGACCAAGGAATGCACGAACATCTTTCTGAGTAGAGGGTACTGGTGTGTCTAAAATTGCTTGAATACGATCTGATGTAAGTGCACGGCCCTCATTAGACAAAAGGTGACCTAAATAGGTTACCTTTGGTCTACAATATTGCAATTTCTTTCGTGACACTTTATGATGGTGTGAAGCAAGAAAAGAAAGTAAGGACAAAGTGCACTTTTCACATTGCTCAGGGGTATCAGCTGCCAACAAAATATCATTGGCATATTGTATGAGAGCCACACCTTCAGGCAAAACAAAAGAATCAAGCTGTCGTTTTAACGCTTGACTATAAATACTAGGACTCTCAGTATAGCCTTGAGGAACTCTGAATAAACGATCTTATAGATTTTGCAAAGTAAAACCAAACAAATATCGGCTGTCAGGATGAATAGGAATCGAAAAGAAAGCATTCTTCAAGTCTATCACAGAAAACGTAGTTGCTGTCGGGGGAACCAAAGTAAGAAGTGTTGTGTTGTCAGATACCCCAGGATATTGTGGTACCACAATCATATTCACTTCTCGTAAATCAATAATGAATCGGTAAATCCTAGTATCAGTATCCTTTTTCAGAATTGGAAGAATCGGACTGTTACAAACATTATACGGAACTTCCTCAACAACTCCATCTGTAATAAGATCATGCACAATTCGTGTGAGTGCTTCTTCGCCCTCCTGTGAAATGTTGTATTGAGGGAAACGTGACAATACAGCTCCCTCCTTGACACTAATATGTACCAGTGGAATAATCATTTGTCCCACATCAGTATCTGAAGTAGCCCACAAAAGTACTAAGGAGTGAAGCTAATGCAATATCCTCTTTAACAAGACAAACTCTTTCCATCACAGGATGATTATCATTCAAAATAACACGCACCCCTTCAGGAGAGCATCGTATTGTAGCCCTGAAATACTTGAGCATATCAAGACCCACAATATTGTCTGGTGTATTTGGAGAAAGCAAAAACGGACATGGAGCAGTAAATTTATCAACATGGAATGCAAGTGGTTGTGACAATGGGCTAGGGGAAGGTGTTCCATCGAAACCTATCGATGTAATGGTTAAGCCAGACAGGGGAGCCCTTTGAACCAATTTTTTAGACAAGGCGCTACAATTAGCTCCTGTATCAACCAGAAACTGATCAGTAGAACCCAAAACATGTGCTGTAACATAGGGACCCCTCAGATCTACTGGAACTTCAACTGATTCCTTACCCCATCCTAGGCAATCATATGCATAAGCAGAATCTTGGAAATCAGGCTGCACATAGTTAGACATCTGGTATTGGTTCCGTCTATCAAAAGTGTTAAACCCATCCTGCCCATTAGCATCAACTCTAGCATGATCATTCGTGCTTCTTCTAGGCCCTCAATATCCTGAGCGATTTCTCATTTGTCCCCGACCACGTGAACACTGCTGAACATGTAGTGCTGGACAATCGGCAGCCCAATGCCCAAATTTCTTACAATACGCACACTGATCAACAGACAAATTCGAACGAGTGTAAGAAGAACCATAAGATCCACGTCCACCTCTATCACTACCTCTAAAAGGCGGACCATAAGCTTGAGCCAACATAACCTTCGTCTTTAATTCTTTCATTTTTTTATCCTCGCTACCTTTTGCTTCTAATTCCTGACGTTCATAATACTGAGCCATAGTCAAAAGAGAAACCGGAGTAGAGGTAGTCCGTGAACTTTCACTAGCTTTTAGACGACTAGCTATTCCTGGTAACAGATTTACGACATATTTATTGACGAACAAATGTCTGCCCGTATCATCTGACAACAACTGGCCGCTAAAATCATGAAATGCTTCTTCAAAGCGTGTAAAGAAATCAGAGACCGATTTATCTGCCTTTTGCTTACAAGACGCTAAAACAGTCCAATCTATCTTTTTAGAAGGAATAATCGTTTTTAACTTAACTAACATGGCTGTGGGAAGATCTAGAATCAACTGATACGGATTTTTCGTAGGTTCCCTAACCCCGTCCATCTGTTCTAATTCTTTCCATGATGCCCCAAAAACTACACGATCATCAACTTTACGAACAGTTCTCCACATATCTGGCGGTAATATCAATCCGAAAAATAAATCAATGTCAGCCAAAGTCATAGTACAAGAACTAATTGCTCCCTCAACTTTATCATAAAAGGCGGCTGTATTTTTCCGTGGGTCAGGTAATGCTGTTTTAAGTGCCATTACATCTGCCCCATTCCAAGGAGTATACACCCAATATTAAATAAAATAACCCTTAGCATCAACAGAAGTTCTATCATCACTTGTAACCGATCCTTTAGGAGGAACATACAAAGGTGCGGCCTCTCACATTGGTTTTGTTTGAACTATCATAGTCTTATCTGTTCCGAAGATGGAAGCTTGCACCCCGCCAGTCTGAGATGTCCGTGCAACTACGTCCATGGCCCTTTTCTCCTCTTGCAAACGGAGTGCCGCAACACATAATTTCACCAAACGCCTGATTGCATCAGCCACCTGGGAGAAAACAAAAAGACCATCACTCATTTGCTTATGATCAGCTGCTACATCATCAGGCTCTAACTCATCAGAATATTTCCAAAATAGTTCAATAACATCTGTGCCAAATGCCTCAGTAAAATATAGCTGCTCCTTTTCCGTCCACCCTTTCATGTTGTCTAAAAGTTCAGAAGCAGAGACAACGCTACGAATTGTTTGACGAGCAGTAGATCTAAGCTCAGACGCATGGTCAGCAGGCAACATAGAGCGACTGTCTCGTATCTTCTGTTGCTCCGAACCGGAGACCTCAGCTAACTCATGAGGGGCAGAAGGAGTGACATACGGAGGTGGAGGGCGATCTAGTAACAAAAAATCATTGTGCGGTTTATTAAGGATAGGATAGAGAGGTTGCCAAACAGTGTATTGGCCTGTTACCTGTAATTTACGTTCTTTCTCTTCTATCTCCTTTAAATCGTTTATTTCTTTCTTTCTCATTTCCAATGCTTTCACATATACATTCTTCCGCTGCTCTTTCTCAAGCAAGGCTTGCTCACGCTTCACTTGTCCATGCACTTCTTTCTCCCACATTCGCACACAGTCAAACATATCTTGCCTAGACCTTTGCTTACACATACATTGTTCCAAAACTCAATCTTTCGCAAATCAAATGACCCATGCATAGGCCAATGTAACTCAGGATCCGCACAAGTGTATTTATTCCATAATGTGCTGTACATTATAGAGAAAGACCATGTTTAACATACATATCTCTATTGGGTGTCCCCTCTGGGGGTGCCGGTTGCAATTCTTCCAGTTTCAAATTGGTACCATTACAAAAGCAACACATCCTATGAAGTGTGCTAAAAACAGGCATGCCAAAAATAGTGCAGAATATGCAGTATTATAATCAAAGTAGCACTTAAGGTGCCGTTCAAATCAAAATTAAATTGGAGAAAATTCTCCTCATTACCTGCCTATGTAAATTGCAATTTATATATCAATTCAAAGGACACAAATTGACTAGTCACCCAAAACACGAGAGCCACAGTAAGTGGTGAAACAAAGGCATCAAAACCCACAGCAAGTGCCGTAAAACATCTCTTACCAATCACAGGGCGTCCAGGTTCCAACTGCCAAGTTCTAAAATCGACCAAATAGTCACTGCACGACGAATGAACAAAAAGGATCTCAGTCGAGGACCGGCGCCATCTGGATGGTCAAATCAGAAAGAAGGGAAAAACGCTGTGGTTGCCAAGACTCGGGTCTCCTCAGACATTGATCGTCCTCAGCGAAATCCCAAACCTTTGTCGTGACCAATCCGTCGGGCGTCCGAGTCACCGAAGAGTCCCTGTTCGGGGGCCAAATTGTCGAAGTAAGCCTCAGCAAGGCCTACTAGTGCAAGGGCTTCGCTCTTTTCTGCACAAAGTCCTCAGACCATATAGGAAGAAGTTGGCACAGAAACTGAAATAAAAGACAAAGTTTATTAAACCTCATGAGGTGGTACTACAGTTCAAACAGCATCCTTCGGTAATGTTTGAAGTAGCACACTGAACTAAGAGAGCATGGTCCTTTTATACCCACGCAGGGGCTAAAAGAAGGTGGTACAATTATAGAAGCAAGACTTATATACATATAAGGTCATATGGAAATGCACAGTCGACAGGTAGGAGGGGCTAACAGTTTTCAAGGACTAGTAGACACATTACTGTTGGTTACTAATTACTAACAGCTGCAGACCTTACTGGGCATGTGCAAAGTGGGAGATGCTAAATATAACTTGTCACTAGACAGATTTTTAAAAGTAGTTAACAGGAAGGTAGGACAGAGCACATGGCGAGCACATGGCAGCATGTGGCAGAGAAAATGGCTGCCATGAATACAAAATGGATTCTGCAAAATGTTCACAATAGTTGCTAAATACAAGATGTCTTCTGCTAATGCGTAATCTAATCGCTACTAAATTACAACAGTAGGGCTGGGCCAAAGCAGTTGTTGTCTTCCTCCTTCTCTGCAGGCTTGTAGGTCAGCAGTCCTTCTTGTTTCTTCAGGTTGCAGGAATCTGATTTCCTGGGATCTGGGGAGCCCCTAAATACTGAATTTAAGGGTGTGTTTAGGTCAGGAGGGCAGTAGCCAATGGCTACTGTCCTGGAGGGTGGCTACACCCTCTTTGTGCCTCCTCCCTGAGGGGACGGGGCATATCCCTAATCCTATCGGGGGAATCCTCCAAAAGCAAGATGGAGGATTTCTAAAGGCAGGGGTCACCTCAGCTCAGGACACCTTAGGGGTTGTCCTCACTGGTGGGTGACTCCTCCTTGATTTTCTCATTATCTCCCCTGCACTAGCAGCCAAAAGTGGGGGCTGTGTCCAGGGGGCGGTCATCTCCACTAGCTCGAGTGCCCTGGGGCATTATAACACGAAGCTTTAGCCTTTGAGGCTCACTGCTAGGTATAGCAGTTCCTGCAGGGGGAAGGTGGTAAGCATATCCACCAAGTGCAGGCTTTGTTTCTGGCCTCAGAGAGCACAAAGGCTCTCACCCCAGGGGGTCAGAAACTCATCTCTCAGCAGCAGGGTGGAACAGACCAGTCAGTCCTGCACTGAAGGATCGGGTAAAATACAGGGGGCATCTCAAAGATGCCCTCTGTGTGCTTTTTTTCAATTAATCCAACACTGGCATCAGTGTGGGTTTATTATTCTGAGAAGTTTGATACAAATCTTCCCAGTATTCAGTGTAGCCATTATGGAGCTGTGGACTTCGTTTTTGACAAACTCCCAGACCATATACTTAATATGGCAACACTGTACTTACAATGTTTAAGAATGGACTTAGACACTGTAGGGGCATATTGCTCATGCAGCTATACTCTCACCTGTGGTATAGTGCACCCTGCCTTAGGGCTGTAAGGCCTGCTAGAGGGGTGACTTACCTATGCCACGGGGGATGCCATGTCGACTTTGCCTTTTACTCCCCACCAACACACACAATCTGCAATGACAGTGTGCATGTGTTAGGTGAGGGGTCCCCAAGGGTGGCACAACACATGCTGCAGCCCTTAGAGACCTTCCTTGGTCACAGGGCCCTTGGTACCACTGGTACCTTTTACAAGGGACTTATCTGTGTGCAAGGGGTGTGCCAATTGTGGAAACAATGGTAAATTTTTAGTGAAAGAACACTAGTGCTGGGGCCTGGTTAGCAGGGTCCCAGCACACGTCTTTGCCAGCATCAGTATCAGGCAAAAAGTGGGGAAGGGGGGGTAACTGCAACAGGGAGCGATTTTCCTACAGTACCCCTGTGAGATACCACTTCCTTGGGGAACCCCATGCGGATAAAAAACCCCATCAATGCACGGACCACCACAGGCTTAATCTAATCGCTACTAAATTACAACAGAACCACCTGTCAAAGTCATCACCCATGACATAATTGGACACCAAATCCTTTTGTATGCAGACCCTTCCTTCTTCAGTGGACACTCAGGGATGCTGCCACTATTACCTCTGGACTCTGCCTGTCTGGATTTGATTTCCTGCTTCTTAAATTTGAGTTCATGTGTCAACTTTTCTCCTTCATCCTTATTTTAGATGGCTTAAGTTTAGGTTTCCTCTTCTTTCTGTCCTCTATTTGGGTCCTCCCTCTCCTCCTCCTTTGATAGTCCTCCCTCCTCCTCATTGTCATCCACCTGAGGTGGCATGCCTTCTCTGCACTTCCTTAAAGGCCCCAAGGCTACCTGGAGATCCAGCTTGATAACCTTTTTTGTCTGCTTTCAATCCCTTTTGCTTGCAGTGTTTTAGCAGCCCAGACCTGCTGAGGGTGTCAAACATCCATATCCACGGTACAAAAAGAATGTTAGGGTGCTTACATTTTAAAAGGTGGTAAAAATAGCCAACTGAAAAAAAGAAGGAAGAACTGTAAAACTCGTAGTGGTCTTTAGATGTAGAATAATAGTGTACACCAAGGGCCTGATTAAGAGGCTTGCAGTCTTCATACCACTAGCCCCACAGTGGCGGTCAGGACCGCCGGTGTTGTTGCAAATCGACCACCACATGAAGACCCAGGCAGTCAGACTGCCAGGATTCCACCAGCATCACCAGGATCTATGATCCCAACGGCCTGGCGGTGTCGGAGATCGTAACCCACCTACAAATTACAACCTTGTTCTCCGGCAGCCTTTTCATGGTGATAACACCATCATTGCCGCTGGCCCCATTGTGAGCCGGCGACAATGCTGTAGCCTGTTTTCCCACTAAGCAGGTGGGTGAAAACTGAGGTTTCTGCCCGCTAACCTAGCGGGAACCTCCTAATAGGACCGGCGGGGTAGTCGCAATGAAGGTGGCGGCCACCCTGTCAGGAGTTTGGCAAACTGTCTTTACCGTCTCTCAAACTCGAAATGAGGCCTCACATCAGTGTTTGGCACTGCACAAGCTGTGTTCCACAGCTGCCACTAATGCTAGAAATTGGATTTCTGGTTGGCAGAGGTATCCATAATGTCCATGCAGGAACCATAATCCTAGTCGGGGTAAGTCACAAACACACCCTAAATTAACCTGTCCTCACCCCCTGGTAGCTTGGCACAGAGCAGTCAGGCTCAAATTAAGAGGAAATGTGTTAAGTATTTGTGCAACTCTTCAAACAGTGAAACAGTGAAAACACCACACAAAGACATACCACACACAATTAGGAAAAGAGAGCTTAATTGAACAAAATAAGCAAGACCAAAAAAAAAAAAATCCAATATGTAGAAATGATTTTTTTATGAAGATTAAACTGTAAAGTAGCACTTAGAAGCAAAAAGCTCCAACCAGGGACATCTGGTTGCACTGAACTGACACAAAGTCAAAACTTCAGGCCAACTGCTGTGGAGCTCGGGTCAGATACAGGGACCAACCTTGGCCTGCTGCAAAGTATCTTAGTTACTTCATCATGGGAGACGAGATGAGGAGTTCAGGTGAGGCGATGCATCCTTGTTGGGCCACAAAGAAAGGCAATACGCCAGTTCCAAACTGTGCAATGGTGGTGATGCACTGAGAATGGAGTCAATGCACCACGCTTTTAGTGATGTGTTGGAGTCGATCCTCGCAACGGTGTTAGTGTGTTCACAGAAGAGGACATGTGCCTGTTCTGAGTCCGTGCATCGATGGGATGCAGGGATTGTGCTGGAGCAGCACTTTAAACCCACTTCCAAAGGGTCTTGGACTGGGTTGGCACCACTTGGCATGGTATACTCACAAATGGCAGAGTCCAGGTGCTGTAGCAGGTGAATCTGAAGTCTTTTATGTCCTTACGACTTCAATGAGAAGGCAAGTCAGAAAGCCCTTGGGGACACTCTTGGTATAGGTTTAAGTGATGTGGGTCCAGTTCTTCTTACCCAGCAAGGAGGCCATCAGGCAGCAGGTCAGCACAGCAGGAAAGCAGTTCTTCCTGAGCACCAGTCTAGTGTGGCAGTCCTAGTGGCAGTCCTTGTAGCAGCACAGCAGTCTTTCTTTCGAGCATAGTATCCACAAATCCAGAGGTGTACTGAAGTGGTAGGGTCAGAAGTTCAATTCTTATATCCAATGGTGTGTTCAAAGCAGGGTAGACTTTAAAGAAGGGTTTTGAAGTATGCAGAGGCCCTCCCTTCCTGCCCTGGGTCCAGACTACCTACAGGGGTTTATGCAGTCCTTTATGTGTGGACAGAACACAGCCCATTCAGGTGTAAGCATGAGGCTCTATCTAACACCTTCTTCCCATCCTGTCCAGGATGGCCCATCAAGTTAGACTTAAGCTCCCTTTGTGTGTTGCTGTCTAGAAGGAAAACACAAAGCCCAGCTGTCACTCACCCCAGACGTGTATTGGAGATGGGCTGTGGGCACACAGGACTAAGAGCAGAAAAATGCCAACTTTCTAAACCTGACATTTTTCAAAATTGTATTGATAAATTCAACTTGACCATTAAAGAGGATTTGTTGTTACAATTCCATAGGCATCAAACATGACAGATCAATTCCTTCTCATTTAGGAGTTATAACTTATTAAATGTAAAAAGGACTCCCCAAGGTTATCCTATTGGAGGGGTAGGCCTCACAGTAGTGAAATGCCCATTTGAAAATTGGAAAGATTTCACCACGAGGACATGTAAAAGTTAAAAGTATATGAACTGCCTTTTATTTACACAACACCCTGCCCTGTGGGCTACCTAGGGCCTACCTTAGGGGTGACTTATATGTAATACAAGAGGGTTTTAGGGCTTGGCAACGGATTTTATATGCCAAGTCCACATGGCAGTGCAAGATGGCATTCAGGCTGCAATTGCAGACCTGGGACATGTTTTAGAGTGCTACTTAAGTAGGTGGCAAAATAAGTGTTGCAGGCCCACTTTTAGAGGCCCAAGGTAAATGGTATACTCCTCTACAAGGGAATTTACAAGTAAATTAAATAGACCAATTGGCTATATACCAGTCAAGCCTTGTTTTGGAGGAATGAGCACACACACTTTAGCACCGGTTGGCAGTGGTAAAGTGCACAGAATCCTAAGCACAACAAAAGGAAAATCAGCAACATCAGCTGCATTCGATACAGTATCCCATGAAATCCTACTGCAACCATTGAGAACTGCAGCATTTCCCATCTTGCAATAGGGTGGCTAAAATAATTTCTCTCAGACCACAACCAATCTGTCGTACTTGGCCCATACACTTCGGCCGCAAAGTCTATTTCTGCTGGAGTCCCTCAGGGCTCCTCGCTGAGCCCAGCACTGTTCAATATTTACATGGCTCCCTTAATCTCACTGATTACATCCTTCGGTATTGAAACCACTTCCTAAGCAGATAATACTCAGCTTATCTCGGATAAAACTTCCATAGGTGATTGTAAGGAAATGCCTACTTGCCATGGTTACCCCCTGACTTTTTGCCTTTGCTGATGCCAAGTTATGATTTGAAAGTGTGCTGAGGCCTGCTAACCAGGCCCCAGCACCAGTGTTCTTTCCCTAAACTGTACCTTTGTCTCCACATTTGGCACACCCTGGCATCCAGGTAAGTCCCTTGTAACTGGTACCCCTGGTACCAAGGGCCCTGATACCAGGGAAGGTCTCTAAGGGCTGCAGCATGTCTTATGCCACCCTGGGGACCCCTCACTCAGCACATGCACACTGCTTGCCAGCTTGTGTGTGCTGGTGGGGAGAAAATGACTAAGTCGACATGACACTCCCCTCAGAGTGCCATGCCAACCTCACACTGCCTATGGCATAGATAAGTCACCCCTTTAGCAGGCCTTACAGCCCTAAGGCAGGGTGCACTATACCACAGGTGAGGGCATAGGTGCATGAGCACTATACCCCTACAGTGTCCAAGCAAAACCTTAGACATTGTAAGTGCAGGGTAGCCATAAGAGTATATGGTCAGTAGTATGTCATACACGAAGTCCACAGCACCATAATGGCTACACTGAAAACTGGGAAGTTTGGTATCAAACTTCTCAGCACAATAAATGCACACTGATGCCAGTGTAAATTTTATTGTGAAATACACCCAGAAGGCATCTTAGAGATGCCCCCTGAAAACATACCGACTTCCAGTGTGAGCTGACTAGTTTTACCAGCCTGCCACACACCAGACATGTTTCTGGCCACATGGGGAGAGTGCCTATGTCACTCTGTGGCTAGTAACAAAGCCTGTACTGGGTGGAGGTGCTTCTCACCTCCCCCTGCAGGAACTGTAACACCTGGCGGTGAGCCTCAAAGGCTCACCCCCTTTGTTACAGCGCAGCAAGGCATCCCAGCTAGTGGAGATGCCAGCCCCCTCAGGCCACGGCCCCACTTTTGGCGGCCAGCCCGGAGGAGATAATGAGAAAAACATGGAGGAGTCACTGGCCAGTCAGGACAACCCCTAAGGTGTCCTGAGCTGAGGTAACTCTGACTTTTAGAATGCAGATGGAGGATTCCCCCTAGTAGGATTAGGGATGTGCCCCCCTCCCCTCAGGGAGGAGGCACAAAGAGGGTGTAGCCACCCTCAGGGCTAGTAGCCATTGGCTACTAACCCCCCAGACCTAGACACCCCCCTAAATTGAGTATTAAGGGCCCTCAGAACCAAGGAAGATAGATTCCTGCAACCTGAAGACGAAGAAGGACTGCTGACCTGAAGCCCTGCAGAGAAGACGGAGACACCAACTGCTTTGGCCCCAGCCCCACCGGCCTGTCTCCCCACTTCCAGAAAAACTGCAACAGCGACGCATCTCACAGGGTCCAGGGACCTCCGAAGCCTCAGAGGACTACCCTGCATCTAAAAGGACCAAGAAATCTCGAGGACAGCGGCCCTGTTCCACAAAGACTGAAACTTGCAACAAAGAAACAACTTTTAAAGGACTCCACGTATCCTGCCGGAAGCGTGAAACTTTCCACTCTGTACCCGATGCCCCCTGCTCGACCTGCAGAAACAACACTACAGGGAGGACTCCCCGGAGACTGCGAGCCCGTAAGTAGCCAGAGTGGACCCCCCTGAGCCCCCACAGCGACGCCTGCAGAGGGAATCCAGAGGCTCCCCCTGACTGCGACTGCCTGCTTCAAAGAACCCAACACCTGGGAAAGACACTGTACCTGCAGCCCCCAGGACCTGAAGGATCCGACCTCCAGTGCAGAAGCGACCCCCAGGTGGCCCTCTCCCTTGCCCAGGTGGTGGCTACCCCCGAGGAGCCCCCCCCCTTGCCTGCCTGCTTCGCTGAAGAGACCCCTGGGTCTCCCATTGAAACCAATTGCAAACCCGACACCTGTTTGCACTCTGCATCTGGCCGCCCCTGTGCCGCTGAGGGTGTACTTTTTGTGTTGACTTGTGTCCCCCCCGGTGCCCTACAAAACCCCCCTGGTCTGCCCTCCGAAGTCACGGGTACTTACCTGCTGGCAGACTGGAACCAGGGCACCACCTTCTCCATTGAATCCTATGCGTTTTGGGCACCACTTTGACCTCTGCATCTGACCAGCCCTGAGCTGCAGGTTTGGTAACTTTGGGGTTGCCCTGAACCCCCAACGGTGGGCTACCTTGGACCCAGCTTTGAACCCTGTAGGTGTTTTACTTACCTGCAAAACTAACCAAAACTTACCTCCCCCAGGAACTGTTGAAAATTGCAGTGTCTAGTTTTAAAATAGCTTATTGCCATTTTTGCTAAAACTGTACATGATATTGTGTTGATTCAAAGTTCCTAAGATACCTGAGTGAAATACCTTTCATTTGAAGTATTACTTGTAAATCTTGAACCTGTGGTTCTTAAAATAAACTAAGAAGAGATATTTTTCTATATAAAAACCTATTGGCCTGGAATTGTGTTTGAGTGTGTGTTCCTCATTTATTGCCTGTGTGTGTACAACAAATGCTTAACACTACCCTCTGATAAGCCTAGTGCTCGACCACACTACCACAAAATAGAGCATTGGAATTATCTCTTTTTGCCACTATCTTACCTCTAAGGGGAACCCTTGGACTCTGTGCATGCTATTTCTTACTTTGAAATAGTATATACAGAGCCAGCTTCCTAAAAGTACAATAACCTTGAATACTGCGAAGACAGACTAATTTGGTGTCTTGATACATTTACTCTGGCTTTTGAGGCAGCAGGTTTTATGTTTTTCTAGTACTAATGTGTATGTCTTACAGTGGTCTTTTGGAGTTTTCTTTACTGACTTTCTCTCCTTGCAGTGATATTCTGTGATAATTCCTCTCTTATTAGGGGCTGTGGGGGAGGTGGGGCAAAGAGTGTCATTGGGTTCAGTGTCAGGGCACCCACAAAAACTTAGGGAGTGGGTTTTAGAGCTAGATGGAGGACTTCCCTCTCTCTCAGAAGATTGGGACTTGGATAGGGGGGCAAGGGCACCCAGGATTAGTGAGGTTGCAGGGAGTCGGTGGGTGCACCATTGGTGAGGAAGAGAGAAGGGAAATACACAGGATGGACAGTGGTGGGGTAGTGGGATGGGAAATACATGGATTGGAGTGAGTACAAAACTAAAATGAGCAGACATGCCAGAAAGAAATCATATGTGGTTACAATTTTTTTAGGTGAGCCTTATTAGAAAATGGGAGGAAGAAGGAAAAAACGGCTCAGTTTCAGCCACTATTATGTAGGGAGGTAACAAGGCAAAGTCAAGGTAAAGGAGATGGGTAAGGTTGATCTTCTCTCATGTAATGTCAATGGCATTTTAAATAAGCAAAAATATGGGTGTGTAATGAATTGGTTGACTATGTTTAATCCTGAAGTAATATACCTTCAGGAGATCCATCTTAAGGAGACCAAACAAACCAAGCACAATTTTATCTCTAAGGCTTATTCACATGCCTTCTTTGCCTCAGCTGGGTTATTGAGCCGGGGGCAGCAATTTTCCTTTCCAGATTAGTGGATTGGGATATAAGGGAAGTTATTAGAGATAAATGGCAGATGGATCTGACTGAAAGTTCAGGTTCACGGCATCTCCCTTAGCCTTCTCAACTATTATGTCCCAGTGCAAGAAGAGGACGCTCCTTTAAA
Organism: Pleurodeles waltl; assembly: GCF_031143425.1. Classification (NCBI taxonomy): domain Eukaryota; kingdom Metazoa; phylum Chordata; class Amphibia; order Caudata; family Salamandridae; genus Pleurodeles; species Pleurodeles waltl. The sequence goes on along the minus strand of NC_090445.1, from coordinate 1,165,927,633 downwards.
GGAAATATTTTCTAAAGCATTTGGTATGGAGGGGCCTTTAATATGGGGAGGCAATTTTAGTTATATTCAGACCTTAAATGGGATACCTCAAATAGATCTAAAAAACAGCTGAAACCTAAAACTGCCCAGGTGATGGTTTCAATAAGACATCATTTAAACCTAGTCAATCCATGGTGCCTAGATCACTATAGACAGGCGCAATGTATCTGTTTTTCGAATCGATACAATACAGCTTTACAACTGGATTTGTTTTTTGTTTCAAAATCTTTGAAGTTGGGGGGAATGGGGATCTGGGCCAATGCCTTCTCAAACCACTCAGTGTTAGGCCTTACTTTAGCGTTTGGCGGTTTCCAAATCTCGTGGGTACGCAAGCAGCTTGATAAGACATTCCTGGTGAATCAGGAATGGTTGGAAACTATGCATAATTTTATCCAGGAGTTTTTTGATCAAGGTACCGCCTCTCTGTTTTCTATATGGGATTCATTTAAAGCTGTATTTAGAGACCAGGTGAATGCTAATAAGCCAGCTCAAAGAATAGCTCGGAAAGCACAGAGAAAGGAATTACAAGACACTCTTGATTATGCTAAAAAAGCTTTGATTGGGGCGGGGATGGATTGTAGAATAGAATTGAAAGCAGAACTAGACTATGCTAAAAAGACATTAAGAGACTTTTATGTTCTTGAAGAGATCAATAGCTCTAAAAGCTTTCTATAGAAGCAGTATGAAGAAAGTCAGATAGTGGGTAAACTGCTGGCCTGGTCAGCACATCTTAAGCAAGATGCACTGCGTTTTGGGGAAATTAAAGAGGACAACTCTAATGTAAGACAAAAAGCTGATCTTAAAATAGCGCAGATATTTTTGCAGCACTATAATAGCATCTATGGGAATAACAAGGACGTTTCTAGATCCAGCCTCAAGGAGATTTATAGACAATTTAGGCTGCCAAGCTTGACTGAAGTGCAGGTAGGGGCACTACTGCAGGATTTCTCTCTTGATCAAGATGTTGGGGAGTTGCAAAAGATGTTGAATGCAAAGGTGACTTGCATCAATGGAATTCCAACTGAGGAACACAAAACATTTCAGGTAGTGCTATAGCCGCATCTGGTCCAATTATTTAACAAAATAGGAGGTGGGTTGAATATCCCCCAACTTTTAGAGAGTCATTGGTGGTAAGCTTTCTAAAAAGAGACAAAGATCCCAGTGAGTACAAACTCTTATCATCCAATAAGCTTGATTAATGCAGATTATAAACTATTTCCCAAGATCTGGGCATCACATATTATTGAGGCTGGGCATACCATGGTACACAAGGAGCAGAATGGGTTTTTACTGCGGCGAATTCACAGTATTTGGTCCAGGCTATCAACTTTTTCTCTTGCACTCAGGTTGAAGCTGAAATTATAATGATTGATGCAGAGAAGGCATTTGATCGTGTAAACTGGGATGCCTTGTTTTTTGAATTAAAGAGATTTGGATTCCCAGCTAGGATGGTGACGAGGCTTAAAAAACTTTACCAAGGGGCAGAAACACAGGTAATAATAAATGCAATGTGAGCAGGTACTGTTCAATTTAGATGTGGTGCTCGACAGGGGTGTCCAATGTCCCCTATACCTTTTACGCTCTTTATCGAACCGCTAGCTGAACAAATAATAAGTGCCACGAGTATTGTCACCCTCTGCAAGGGATGTAGAAACTCAAGTTGTTTGTGGACAATTTGGTTTTATATCAGAAAGCTGACCAGGTTATTATTTAATGGGGCCTAGATATTGTTCAATAATATGCTTGGGTGGATATAAAGGCTAATCAGGAAAAAACTGAGCCTTTGTTTTTAAATGCCCATTGATCAGGGCTGCCAGTAGAATTAATACAGAACTTCAATAGTAATCATCCCATTCATCATCTTAGGAGCTATGTGACGAATAAGTATACCGATCTATCTAAGGTAAATTATGAGAAAATGATGGCAAACTTGTAAGGGCTTCTAAAAGGATGGTCTTGCTACCACTTACTTAAATAGGGAGAGTGTTATCAATCAAAATGTTGTTTTTTCCACTGTTTTTATTTCTTCCAATAAAAGTTAATAGGGCATTTTTTAAAGAGCTAGACTTGCTTATAATTAAGATTTTTATGGAAAGTGAAAAATCTAAAGTGAGATACTCAATTCTTCAGTGGGATAAGATGCAAGGAGGTTTGGCTCTACCAGATTTATTTTATGTTACCAGGCCGCATGGTTGGATATTAATGTTAAAAGGGGTGTAGTGGAAGTAGGTTTTAATCTTTTCTTTATAAAGCAAGTGATACAGGCGAGTGGAGGCAGTCTACCGGTGTTCTTAAAAAAGACAAGGCTTGCGAAAAGAACAAGGTATCAGGTGCTGAGTGAAATGATCTGGCCAGTGAAAAATGTTTTTTAAAACCAGGCGTATTCCGGTACGTTGTCGTTTAGTAATACTACAGGCCTGTCTGGGGCTAGAACTGGCAATTCCAAATATCTGTAGGATATGGAACTCAAAAGGGTATTGGTCTTTAGGTGATTTCTATCTAGGTACTCGGCTTGCAAATTGGGAGGAGGTAAAATTACAAAAATTTCAAATATAGATGGAGCATGGGAAGCTTTGGCACAGTTTTGTCCAAATTAAAAGCTTGATAAATAGTATCTTGCACGAGATGAGCCATTCTTCAGAGGAAATTATGAAATTATAGTATAAAACCTAGTTGCAGGAAATAGGAAACTGGTACAGGTCTCTTTGGAAGTATATAGACCCCTCTTTGATTGAAGACCATCTGAGAAAGATAGAGTAGGAGACAGGATTTAGGTACCCAGTTGGAGAAGGGGAGCACATCTCAATATTAGGACACAAATGTCTGGGCAGCAAAATTTAAAAGGATGAGTTTTCTATTGTGTTGGATGGCATATTATACTCCAAAAGCAATTCACAAAATGTATCCTCCTGTCACCAACAAATGTTTTAGATGCACTCAAGAATGAAAAGGGGATTAGCTGCATATTTTTTTTTAAGACCCAAACTACAACTATTTTGGGAGGTAGTTTTTCAAGAATTGAGTTGCGGTAGCAAGGTAATGTTGAAGCCAGAAGCAAAGTTGATACTATTTGAGGTATCAGGGCAGACCTCTCGGCTAGATAAGTATGTCCAGAATTTTACTTCAGCATCATTAACTGTAGTGCTATCATTGATTTTGAAATATTGGCGTACAACATAGTACCAACTTATATGATATGGTTAATGAAGTTACAGAGGACAGAGCAATTTGAGGAAGCATACACCAAGAGGATAGGCAGTTTGAAGAAATATTGTGCTGTCTGGGCACTACTGGGAAGTATGTCTGGGCATTAAGTGATATGTCATTCAATTAAAGTCTATATTGTTGCTGTGATAAAGGTCCTAATAGTATATTTAATATGGTGTGGTACAGCCGATATCCGATTGATTTATTAATCAGTAATATGTAATATAACTTGCTGCATTGGATGCATTATTTTCTTGAATTTTACATAGCACTGCAGCACGTTTTGGGCACAAATTATTTTATGAGATCTATGTACTTGCTTTTTATTATGCTACAATGTCGTTTTGCATAACTGCAACGCGGAAACAAGAATACATTTTGGTGATTTAAAAAAAGTATATGATGGATTGTTAATTTAAGCTTATTTTATGTTGCTTTTGACCTCTGGCCTGGTAAATAATGGTATTTATTTCTATCTTTTGGCAAATCTGCTCAACAAAAAATAAAAAAAATGTAAATGAATGTTTTATGTTTACTTTAAACATAGAACTGAATAAAACATGCCACAGGACCATAACTGAATTTTGAATTAAATCTTTAATTAATGTAGATATAATAAATTAGGTTTAGGATAAAATAATGAAATCATACCTATTTTTCACATTCATTTATTTTTATTTATATATTTAACTATTTTAAATTCTTTCATTTAAATTAACATTACTTCTAGGAAGAGATATGCACCCCCCCACACACAAAAGGGTATGTCAATTGCTATCCACAAACTGCACTTCTAAAATTCTAAAGTTGCTGCAGCCAAAAAGGACCAAAAACTTAGTAAATGCAATCTAGTTTCAAGTTAGAGTGCAACCAGTGCCACACGTGGCCAACCACTTGTAGTGCAACACCCTCCTACAGAACTCAATGAAGTTATGGATTTTAGATAAAATCTCTAAGGAAATATTGTTAAATTAAAATAAATTATCTGACTTTTTAATTTTCTTTTTAATTTATACTTATATACTGTAAGGAAATGCCTCCTTGGTATGGTTACCCCCTGAGTTTTTGCCTTTGCTGATGCCAAGTTATGATTTAAAAATTGTGCTGAGGCCTGATAACCAGGCCCCAGCACCCGTGCTCTTTCCCTAAAATATACCTTTGTCTCCACAATTGGCACAACCCTGGCACCCAGGGAAGTCCCTTGTAATTGGTACCCCTGGTACCAAGGGCCCTTATGCCAGGGAAGGTCTCTAAGGGCTGCAGCATGTCTTATGCCACCCTAGGGACCCCTCACTCAGCACAGACACACTGCTTGCTGGCTTGTGTGTGCTGGTGGAGAGAAAATGACTAAGTCGACATGGCACTCCCCTCAGGGTGCCATGCCAACCCCACACTGCCTGTGGCATAGGTAAGTCACCCATCACGCAGGCCTTACCTTAGAGCCCTAAGGCAGGGTGCACTATACCACAGCTGAGGGCATAGGTGCATGAACACTATGCCCCTACAGTGTCGAAGCCAAACCTGAGACATTGTAAGTGCAGGGCAGCCATCAGAGTATATGGTCTGGGAGTCTGTCATACACAAACTCCACAGCACCATAATGGCTACACTGAAAACTGTGAAGTTTGGTATGAAACTTCTCAGCACAATAAATGCACACTGATGCCAGTGTGCACTTTCTTGTAAAAATACACTCAGAGGGCATCTTAGAGATGCCCCCTAAAAACATACCCGACTTCCATTGTGGGCTGACTAGTTTTGCCAGCCTGCCACACACCAGACATGTTGCTGGCCACATGGGGAGAGTGCCTTTGTCACTATGTGGACAGGAACAAAGCCTGTACTGGGTGGAGGTGCTTCTCACCTCCCCCTGCAGGAACTGTAACACCTGGCGGTGAGCCTCAAAGGCTCACCCTATTTGTTACAGCGCCACAGGGCATCCCAGCTAGTGGAGATGCCCTCCCCTCCAGCCACTGCCCCCACTATTGGCAGCAAGGCTGGAGGAGATAATGGGAAAAACAAGGAGGAGTCACTCCCCAGTGAGGACAACCCCTAAGGTGTCCTGAGCTGACTCTGACTTTTAGAAATCCTCCATCTTGCAGATGGAGGATTCCCTCAATAGGATTAGGGATGTGACCCCCTCCCCACCGAGAGGAGGCACAAAGAGGGTGTAGCCAACCTCAGGGCTAGTAGCCATTGGCTACTACCTTCCCAGACCTAAACACACCCCTAAAATTGAGTATTTAGGGGACCCCAGAACCTAGGAACATAGATTCCTGCAACCTGAAGAAGAAGAAGGACTGCTGACCTGAAGCCCTGCAGTGAAGACGGAGACGTCAACTGATTTGGCCCCAGCCCCACCGGCCTGTCTCCCTACTTCGAAGAAAACTGCAACAGCAACGCATCCAACAGGGTCCAGCGACCTCTGAAGCCTCAGAGGACTGCCCTGCATCTAAAGGACCAAGAAGCTCCCTAGAACAGCGGCCCTGTTCAAGAAACTGCAACTTTCTGCAACAATGAAGCAACTTTTAAAGACCACACATTTGGAGCCCCCCCTTGCTTGCCTGCATCGTTGAAGAGACCCCTTGGTCTCCCATTGAATCCTATTGTAAACCCGACGCCTGTTTGCACTCTGCACTCGGCCGCCCCTGTGCCGCTGAGGGTGTATTTTCTGTGCCTGCTTGTGTTCCCCCCGGTGCCCTACAAAACCCCCCAGGTCTGCCCTCCGAAGTCGCGGGTACTTACCTTCTGGCAGACTGGAACCGGGGCACCCATATTTCCATTGAAGCCTAAGTGTTTTGGGCACCACTTTGACCTCTGCACCTGACCGGCTGTGAGCAGTTGGTGTGGTAACTTTGGGGTTGCCTTGAACCCCCAACGGTGGGCTACCTTGGACCCAACTTTGAATCCTGTAAGTGTTTTACTTACCTCTGAACTTAACATTTACTTAACTCCCCCAGGAAATGTTGATTTTTGCAGTGTGTCAACTTTTAAAATAGCTTATTGCCATTTTTGCCAAAACTGTACTTGCTATTGTGATTATTCAAAGTTCCTAAGATACCTGAGTGAAATACCTTTCACTTAAAGTATTGTTTGTAAATCTTGAACCTGTGGTTCTTAAAATAAAGTAAGAAAATATATTTTTCTATATAAAAACCTATTGGCCTGGAATTGTCTTTGAGTGTGTGTTCCTCATTAATTGCCTGTGTGTGTACAACAAATGCTTAACACTACTCTCTGATAAGCCTACTGCTCGACCACACTACCACAAAATAGAGCATTAGAATTATCTCTTTTTGCCACTATCTTACCTGTAAGGGGACCCTTGTGCATGCTATTTCTTGCTTTGAAATAGTACATACAGAGCCAACTTCCTACATATACATTTAATTTAATGTTAAAAATATCTAAAAATAAGCCTTCAAAAGTAATGCAACATAAGTTTGAATTAAAATACAATTACATAAATTTTACATAATTCTATACATCACTTTTAAAATTATGAATATATAATAAAATATTGTTGTTTACTTTAGGTAGGATTTGTTTCAATTTGAACATTGGAAAATTTATTGAAATTTAGTTTTTATTCGATAAATTTAAAATAATTAAATATTTAATTCAAAATTAAGTTAATTATGCTGTAGCTTTTTTGTATATTTTCTTCTGCATTTAAAATGAATGTATTAAATTAATTTACATTAATAATTAACATATTTTGTTATAAGTTTAATAAACTTTTTCACTTTTCCCTACACTTTACCCTAGGGAGACTTCTACCACTGACCACTGATCTGGTCTATCCTTGTAGAGTTTCCGGTGACTTCTCCTTTCAACTGGGTGTCCTTTTTGCCACCGTCAGCTCCCAGGTCCAGGGTCTTCTCTGCTGTCTTCTCCTTCTAGAATGTTTTTTAAGTGGTGGTCAAATCCTAGGATGGCATATAATTATTTCACTCCTATCCCAACTCTCCTGCACAGCATGTATGAGAATCCAACATAGTGCCCTCAAGTTATCTTTGGAAAGAGCTCGGCTACAAAGCTCAGCACCTCCCCTAGCTGACATCACTGACACTTCCCACCAAAACTTCAAAGGTGAGCCCTTCCTGTGTTGGCAGCAGGGGTCCTGTACCAGTGGACCTGAGATGATCCAGCCCAGGTACAATGTGACAATCTAATTATGAGATGCAGATTTCCCCCAACACCCTTTACTTTCCAAGAAACAGTCAACCACTGATAATTGTTCCTTTTGTCTAGGGAGACCTTTGTTCCCTCTGCTGGGGAGAAGAGTAAATAAGTTGATCAAGTAAATGGGACAAATACCTTAAATTTGATTATAAGCTATACCAGAGACATAGGCAATTACTGAAGCCCTATTTGAGGTGAATTTAGTATTTTGTGAATTGCAAAATCAAACTTGGTGTGCATGTTTTGACCCAGTATGACACCGTGCTGGACTGTGTAGACCTACACGGTGGGAAACTGCACTTTTGAGCAGATTTTGTGAAAGCACTACAGATTTTCCAGTACTTCCTGCAGACAAACTCTATGAATGAATGCCCACTATTAGTATAAGGCCTACCCCAGGTCAGCACCAATCCTTGCAGACTCCCTTATGTAAGAGGCTATAGGGGTCATTACAACCCTGGAGGACGGTGGAAAAGGTGCAGTAATACCGCAAACAGGCCGGCGGACAAAAAAATGGAATCATGACCCTGGCGGAAACCGCCAAAGACAGCCACTTTAACACACCGTCCGCCACAGCGGTACAGACAAGCAGCACGGCGGTTACCGCCAACAGACATGCGGGAGACAATGTACCGCCCACAGTATTACAACAGGCCAATCCGCCACCTTTTCCGGGACGGGTTCACCGTGGATAAAAACACGGCGGAAACAGCTTTTGCTATGGGAAAACGCTCACCTCAACACATCCCACGAGGAACGACGACTCCATGGACCCGGAACTCCAAATACTACCTGCCCTTGTCTTTCTGTTCCTTTACGACCAACAGCGACGTAGGCGAAGAAGATACCGGTGAGTACTGCATCTACGACACGGGGGAGGGGGGAGGCAAAAGTCAGGGGGACACCCACCAAACACCCCCACCCCCACCCTCGCATATTACAACATACATACCAATGCAGTCAAAACTATCACATTAACAACCCACAATCCCCCCAGAAGAATGCAAAGACAATGCAAATTTCGGACAAACATTGTAATGTGCCAATATACATGTCATACAAATATACTGTATACAGATATATATCTCTAAATCACTCATATTTATTTATCCAATACAAGAAGTAGTGCAGATATGTACACGACAATGTCCGTGCACCAACAGTCCAAAAATGCATGGGCGAGGCCCACAAAAGATACCTGACCAAAATCCGAGAGAACACTGCCGGGGCATCAGATAGAAATACTACAGGCACCTCAGGGGGAAGGGAAGGGGGGGCACCTCAGCCGGGTGACAGCAAAGCCACATCCACGACGGGGCTCCATGCCCATTGGTGTATCCTGGGGAGTGCAAAGCCACAGTCTCTCAAGTCTCTACAGTGGGTGGTTTGCCCACTGTGCCATCCTGGGGAGTGCAAAGCCACAGTCTCTCAAGTCTCTACAGTGGGTGGGTTGCCCACTGTGCCATCCTGGGGAGTGCAAAGCCACAGTCTCTCAAGTAGATGCAGGTCTCCACTGGTTCTGGAGGGGGACTGGTGCCCAGACTGGATGAGTCTCCCCGTGAAAGTTCCTGTCCTGTCACTGTCCCAGCTGCACATGGGATAAGGATGCCTGATGTGGCGGTCCATTCATTCCTACACAGTGCATGCCCTGTTCAGCGGTGCTTTGCCATGGCGGTCTTTGCCCTGTTCAGCGGTGCTTTGCCATGGCGGTCTTTGCCCTGTTCAGCGGTGCTTTGACATGGCGGTCTTTGCCCTGTTCAGCGGTGCTTTGCCATGGCGGTCTCTGCCCTGTTCAGCAGTGCTTTGCCATGGCGGTTCAGACTGTTCAGTGGTGCTTTGACATGGCGGTCTCTGCCCTGTTCAGCAGTGCTTTGACATGGCGGTTCAGGACTGTTCAGCAGTGCTTTGCCATGGCGGTCTCTGCCCTGTTCAGTGGTGCTTTGCCATGGTGGTCTTTGCCCTGTTCAGTGGTGCTTTGACATGGCGGTCTTTGCCCTGTTCAGCGGTGCTTTGCCATGGCGGTTCAGGACTGTTCAGTGGTGCTTTGCCATGGCGGTCTCTGCCCTGTTCAGCGGTGCTTTGCCATGGCGGTTCAGGACTGTTCAGCGGTGCTTTGCCATGGCAGTTCAGGACTGTTCAGCGGTGCTTTGCCATGGCGGTTCTGATACTGGACATTGGAGTGTGGCATGACGATCTCCACACTGGACATTGGTGTGTGGCATGACGATCTCCACACTGGACATTGGTGTGGCATGACGATCTCCACACTGGACATTGGTGTGTGGCATGACGTTCCATCATTGGCCAGCGGGGCTGTGGCATCCTGTCTCCTCCTGGGCTGTGACTCCGGTGGTGGTCTCCTGACCAGTGACGATACTTGGGCCCTCCTGGGCTGTGACTCCAGCGGTGGTCTCCTGACCAGTGACGATACTTGGGCTCTCCTGGGCTGTGACTCCGGCGGTGGTCTCCTGACCAGTGACGATACTTGGGCCCTCCTGGGCTGTGACTCCGGCGGTGGTCTCCTGACCATTGACGATAATTGGGCCCTCCTGGGCTGTGACTCCGGCGGTGGTCTCCTGATCAGTGACGATACTTGGGCCCTCCTGGGCTGTGACTCCGGCGGTGGTCTCTGGACCAGTGACGACGGTGCTGGCGGTTGTGTCTGGACCGCCGGAAATGATGGCGCACTTCTCCGCCGTGACACTCACAACAGGCTGGTGAGACTTCCTCTGGACCTTCCCCACCTTCTTTGGAGTTACAGCTGACTCACCAATCGCCTTGGATCCCATTTCACTTGTTGTCCCACCAGGAGTCTTAAGACGGTCCCGTCGTCCACTCCCCAATTTCAGAGCCTTTACAGGGGGTGGGCTGCCAGTGCCTTGGCTCTGGGTCCTACTGCCTGCCCTGGTGGACGGTGCACTCCAAAAACCTGGAACATGCACCACTGGTACTGGAGGCTTTTTGGCTGAGGCGCTACGACGGGACTGATGAATTGGAGGGGGGGTGGGGGCAAAAAGGTCAATTTGACATAGGGACAGTTTCTGACGGACACTGGGATGGGTAGCTGGAGGGGCCCTGGGAGTGGAGGAAGAGGAGGTGGTTGTAGGAGGTGTCACTTTAGGTGTTTTGGGTGCAGGTGCAGGTACTGGAGGCTGTCGTGAGGTGTATGGATGTTGGGTGAGTGATTGCTGGTGTTTGTGTACTTTGGGAGGGGGCGTCACAGACACACTGGGAGAGGACACAGGGGACGTGTAAATGGTAGTGGGGGTGGTGAGTGCAGGTGAGCGGATTGTGGTGCTGGGTGTCCTGGTGCGAGTCCTACTGCCTGTAGATGTGGTGCATGCAGGTGTGTGTGTAGACGAGACTGGGAGGGAGGAGGGAGAAGAGGAGGAGGGGGACACAGTGGAGACAGTGGATGTTGCTGTGTCTCTATGTGGGTGAGGCTTGCGTGAGTGCCTGTGGTGTGTGTGGTGCCTATGTTTGCTTGAGCTACTTGTGTGTGTTGACTTGTGTGCATGCTGGTCTGTAGGTGTGCTTGGGATGGGCTGGGGTACAGGGGATTGGGTCTGGGTGGAGGAAGTTGGAGGGGGGAGGCTGGACACAGGGACAATGGCTGCCCTCAGAGCTGAGGCCAGAGATTGCAGGGTTCGCTGAAGGGCAGCCTGACCAGAATGAATGCCCTCCAGGAATGCATTACCGTGTTGCAACTCTCTTTCTACACCATGGATGGCATTCACAATGGTAGACTGCCCAACAGTGAGTGACCTGAGGAGGTCAATGGCCTCCTCACTGAGGGCAGCAGGGGTGACTGGGGCAGGGCCTAAGGTGCCTGGGGCGAAGGTGATGCCCACCCTCCTGGGTGAGTGGGCACGGGGTGAACGCTGAGGGGCTGCTGGGAGGGCGGTGCTGGTGGGGGAGGTGGCGGCTGTACCTGTAGAAGTGGGGCGCACAGATGGTGCCGCCACCACAAGGGAGCTTCCATCGGCAGACGAGTCCGTGTCGCTGCTTGGTGATCCGGTGGCCGACGTGAAGCTCCCCTCGCCCTCCGTCCCACTGGTGCATTCAGAGTCTGTGGTGTCGCCCTCCATGGCCATGTGGGATGCAGCTCCCTCGTGCTCCGGTGCCACTGTACCTCCGCCTGATGATGCTGATGTACAAAAGGACAGGGAGAGCAAGAAAAGGGGGGGAGACAGAACAGAGAGAGTTTTAGTGCATGGCATACCGCTACCGTTGGCGGACAAGACAGACGCAGCAGCCCCATGCATTACGCCGTGCTCCTGGCCTCTGCACATGCAATTTCTGGGATATGGCCTACATGGCAATGCTGGAAATCTGCGCACATGGATGCCACAGGGGCAACTATACCTCAACTTGGCACTCTTCTGAGGTGGGGTAGAGTGCCACATGGCACACATTACGAAGGGGCCTTGCCTACCTAACTCGCCCTGGCCTAGGGACACACACAGCCCACCTCCCCCACCCAGACCCCTCCACTGCACGTAAAGTCTGCAGAATGAGGTTGTATTCACCCCCTTGTGTCTGCTGTGATGTCCTTAAGCGCCCATCCAACTCCGGGTAGGCCACCGCCAGGATCCGGAACATCAGGGGGGGTCATGGTGCGACAGGTACCCCTCCCACGTTGGGAGGCCATCCCCAGCTGAGCCTCCGCCGCCTTCTTGCTGCAGCGGCGAATGTCCTCCCATCTCTTCCGGCAGTGGGTGACCCGTCTCTGGTGGGCCCCCAGGGTCCGGACCTCCTTGGCGATGGCACGCCAAATGTCCCTCTTCTGGTGGGCGCTGACCTACATGACATGCACAAGGAAAGAGGAACAGTCATTACCAACTGCACCGTCATTGTGAGTGGCCCCCTCCCTACTCTGGCCACGTGGGCCTTTTATTCCCATGCTTTACTGTAGTATCTACTCTGCCCCCTTCCCTCTTCCACCCAGCCCTGTCCACCCCGGCCTAGCCCTTACAACGTGGTCCCTGTGTACTAACCTGTTGGTCTGGAGGACCATAGAGTAGCATGTACTGGGGGAGGACCCCATCCACAAGTTTCTCCAACTCCTGTGCAGTGAAGGCAGGGGCCCTTTCCCCAGACGCAGCAGCCATCGTCGCTTCCAGACCGAGGTCACAGCAGCACTAGCAGTGTAGGTCCAATCCTGTCGAAGGTCAGGTATCTAGTGATTGAAGAGATAGAAAATGGCGGTGACGTCCGCGGCGGTGCACATCATCACTGCCGGTGCACCTGTTCATTGGCTCCTGGGACCCATAGGGTCCAATGTTAACCAATGCAGCATTGCGCCGTGGTCTACGACCGCCTACCGCGACGGTGTGCAACGCCAGCGCTGTTACCCCCACAATCCCATTGTCCCAGTTTAGAGGTCAGGCAGCCGCCATTTCAGGGACCCACATGGCTTCATTTACTACTGTGTCACACATACCGAGGCCTACGCTCAACACACATCCAGGAAGGGCTTATTGTCTGGTGTAGTCTTGAGTGTGACTGTGGGTACATACCTGGAGGAATAGTGACTGTTTATGCGCTGTTGTCCTTCTTAGGCACCGTCAGCTGGGACATATGAGAAGATGGCGAATCCTCCGGTGTACCGACCGCTGGTGGACCTGTTGACAATGGAAGAGAGACATTTAATCGTCACCTACAGGTTTGACCGTGCCACTATCCATGAACTATGTGACCTGATGTCACCAATCCGCCATCCAACTGGAATCCCCCCTGACGTGCAGGTGCTGTCAGTGCTCCATTTCCTTGCAAGTGGGTCTTTTCAGACAACTGTGGCTATGGCATCAGGGATGTCCCAGCCTATGTTTTCCAACGTCTTGTCCAGAGTGTTGGCTGCCCTGCTGAAACACGTAAGGAGATACATCATTTTCCCTGAGGTGGAGGATTTGCCTACAGTGAAAGGTGACTTCTATGCTCTTGGACATATCCCCAACGTCATAGGTGCCATTGATGGGACCCATGTGGCTCTGGTCCCCCCGCGCAGGAGTGAACAGGTGTACAGAAACCGGAAGAGTTATCATTCGATGAATGTCCAGATGGTCTGTTTGGCAGACCAGTACATCTCGCAGGTAAATGCTATGTTCCCTGGCTCTGTGCATGACGCCTACATCCTGCGCAATAGCAGAATCCCTGATATGATGGGTCAACTCCAGAGACACCGTGTATGGCTATTGGGAGACTCTGGTAACCCCAACCTTTCCTGGCTACTGACCCCAGTGAGGAATCCCAGGACCAGGGCGGAGGAACGGTACAATGAGGCCCATGGGCGGACTAGGAGGGTGATCGAACGCACCTTCGGCCTCCTGAAGGCCAGGTTCAGGTGCCTCCATATGACAGGTGGGTCCCTATTCTACTCACCGAAGAAGGTGTGCGACATCATCATCGCCTGCTCCATGCTCCATAATTTGGCATTGCGACGCCAGGTGCCTTTTCTACAGGAGGATGATCCAGATGACGGTGTTGTAGCAGCTGTGGAGCCTGTGGACAGTGATGAGGATGACGCTGAGGAAGAAGAAAACGACAACAGGGAGTCAGTCATACAGCAATATTTCCAGTGAAACACAGGTGAGTACATTTTCAGGTTTAACATTATATTAACTTTCACACATCTACCTCTATCCTGTACCGACATTTCACTCACTATTTGTTAACTGAGTTGTCCCCTTCCATTTCAGTTTCACAAATGTGGTAATCTACGTGTCAACTGCTTGCATCCTTGAAGGGCTTGTGATGTGTGACATTGGTATGTTAGCCTTCCAATGGGTAACCCATTATGACACTGTCATTGACAATACAAAATTACAAATCATAGACTGGCTCCATTTTATTTAGTGTTTCAAGGGTGTTTATTTAAGTGCTAAAAAATGAAGGGGGTTTGTGAAATGGGGATGGGTGATGGTGGAGGAATGTCCATGGCAGAGTCCAGTCTATTAGTCTCACAGGTACATTGCACATCTGGCCATTGGAAGTGGAGCTGGGGCAGTTCCGATTTGGACAGGGTAACAAAGTGGGACAGTGGGGGACAATCAGGGTGGTCTTATTTCCTGGCGGGGGTCTTGCCATCTTGCTCTGTCCTGTTCTTGGATCTCAGGGCCCGCTTGCGTGGTGGTTGTCCGTCTGCAGGGGATGGGGTGCTGGTGTGGTGGTCCTGTGGCGGGGCGTCCTGTCCACTAGCGCCGGCGGAGGTGGTGGGCAGTTCGTCGTTCTGACTAGTATCAGGGGCCCCTTGGAGTGCCACGGTGTCCCTCAAGGTCTTTTGAATGTCCGTCAGCACCCCTACGATGGTGCCCAGGGCAGAGCTGATGGTCCTGAGCTCCTCCCTGAATCCCAAATATTGCTCCTCCTGCAGACGCAGGGTCTCCTGCAACTTTTCCAGGACCGTGGCCATCGTCTCCTGGGAGTGGTGGTATGCTCCCATGATGAAGGATAGGGCCTCGTGGAGAGTGGGTTCCCTTGGCCTGTCCGCCCCCTGTCGCACAGCAGACCTCCCAGTTCCTCTGTGTCCCTGTGCCTCCATCCCCTGGACCGTGTTCCCACTACCACTGCCCCCAGGTCCCTGTTGTTGTTGGGGTGTTGGGTTACCCTGGGTGCCCTGTAGTGGTGGACACACTGCTGATTGGCCTGTCCTGGGTAGGGAGGTTTGGGCCCGCTGGGTGGGTGCTGTGCTGGTGTTACCAGAGGGTGGAAGCTCGGTGTTGGGCTGTGGCTGGGCAAGGAGAACCGACTGTCCTGAGGCCCACAATGGTACGGGCTGGTCATCAAGATCCAGTAGGGCAGAGCTGTTGTCGTCACTGTGGGCCTCTTCTGGGGGTGGAGTGGTGTTGTCTGGACCCTCGGGTGTGGTGACGGTCCTTCGAGTTCCTGCGGGGGTATAAGTACATGATTATTGCATGTGTCTGTGTAATGGTGTGCAATGGTTGGGTGTGCGTGAACCCCAGTGCAAGCATTCCTGTGTGTGGGGTTGTGTGCTGATGGTTGGGGGGTGTTCTGGGTATGTGCAGTGGGCATGCTTTAGTGATGGGTGTCCATGCTTAGTTGTGTCATGCAGGTCTTGGGGTTGGGATGTGTAGTTGATGTTATGGGTACATTAGTGAGGAGTTTGGGTGATAGGGGAGGGTGTGATGGTGGGGGTGTGTGATAGCATGCAGGTAGGGTGGGGGATATGATAGTTAAGATTTGACTTACCAGTGTCCGTTCCTCCAACGACTCCTCCGAGGCCCTCAGGATGCAAGATGGACAAGACTTGCTCCTCCCATGTTGTTAGTTGAGGGGGAGGAGGTGGGGGTCCGCCGCCAGTCCGCTGTACCGCGATGTGGTGCCTGGAGACCTTGGAACGCACCTTCCCCCGTTGGTCGTTCCACCTCTTCTTGATGTCCTCCCTATTTCTTGGGTGCTGTCCCACTGTGTTGGCCCTGTCCAGTATTCTTTGCTATAGCTCCATCTTCCTGGCTATGGATGTGTGCTGTACCTGTGAGCCAAATAGCTGTGGCTCTACCCGTAGGATTTCCTCCACCATGACCCTGAGCTCCTCCTCGGAGAAGCGGGGGTGTCTTTGGCGTGACATGGGGTGTTGTGTGTGATGTGTGGGGTGGTGTATGTGTTGATGAGTGTGGTGAGTGTAGTTGTAGGTGGTGTTTTGTGCGTGGATGTTGTGTGGGTGATGGTGTTGTGTGCCTCTGTGTGATGGGGTTGTCTATTCTGTGCTCTCTCTCTCGCCTTCTCTCTGAATTTTTGGTTGTAGAGGTTTGTGGGTGATGTGGGTGTGTGTTTTATATTGACACAATGTGAGGCCCCCCTAGCCCAAGTTATATATTCACAAGTAAAATAAGTCAAAAATCAAGTGAGTAATGTTGCAACACAAGTAAGTCAAATTCAAGTGAGTTAGGTTCAAAGGAATAAAAAAGCCAAGCCTACCAATAATCCACTAAGTCACCACGTAAAAATAGTCAAAGTGTTACCAGCCACCAGGTAAATTGCAAATTCACAAGCATTCACATATGTGACCCACTTCTTTGCAACTTATTGGCATGTATTTGGATTGTGGATTACTTGCTATATATTTAATAGAATGTGGTGCTTTTCTCTGTCCAAATAGGTGTTTGGTATTTCATCTGACAGTCACAGTAGGAACATTACCTACTTCTTGAAGCTACATATTATTACTTAGGATTGGGAAATAAAAATATATAAGGTATGATTATGTGTCAGTACATTTCTAGTTTTGATTATTTGTGTTGTTTTACTTTATTTTTTCAACTCTTTATTTCACTTGTTGTTTAGTTAGTGGTCGTCGGGTGTGGACTTTGGCATTGAATTTTTCTTAGTGGTGAACAAAGAAGTGGGTCACATATGTGAATGCTTGTGAATTTGCAATTTACCTGGTGGCTGGTAACACTTTGACTATTTTTACGTGGTGATTTAGTGGATTATTGGTAGGCTTGGCTTTTTTATAGTGGGATTATCACAACTAATAGGATCACCTTTCCGCTATCACTATTGGGATTCTCCTTTCCTTTAACATAAGGGTCTGTTAAACATTATGGGGGTCATTCTGACCCTGGCGGTAAATACCGCCATGGCGGAGGTTGGCGGTAGCACTGCCAACATGCTGGCGGTGCTCCGCCGGGCATTCTGACCGCGGCGGTATAGCCGCGGCCAGAAGCGGAAAGCCGGCGGTGTACCGCCGACTTTCCGCTGCCCATGGGAATCCGCCATGGCGGCGCAGCCTGCTGCGCCGCCATGGGGATTCTGACACCCCATACCGCCATCCTGTTCCTGGCGGTTCGCCCGCCAGGAACAGGATGGCGGTATGGGGTGTCGTGGGGCCCCTGGGGGCCCCTGCAGTGCCCATGCCAATGGCATGGGCACTGCAGTGGCCCCGTAAGAGGGCCCCACAAAGAATTTCAGTGTCTGCTTTGCAGACACTGAAATTCGCGACGGGTGCAACTGCACCCGTCGCACCTTCCCACTCCGCCGGCTCCATTCTGAGCCGGCTTCCTCGTGGGAAGGGTGTTTCCCGCTGGGCTGGCGGGCGGACTTTCGGCGGTCGCCCGCCAGCCCAGTGGGAAACCCAGAATGACCGCCGCGGTCTTTTGACCGCGGTACGGTCTTCTGGCGGTTCCCGCTTGGCGGGCAGCAGGGTCTATATTTTGTAACATACAGTTTGAGCATTTTGGTTTCTAATATTAATTTTTACTCATAATGTAGAGCCCTGAAGAAGTCGTTGGGAACTAGAGGACTTCCCCATGACGAAACACGTGTTGGCTCGGAGTGTTTTTCCATGGATGATGCTGTAAAGTAGAAGATGTGATCTAATAAATCTCTGGACTAGATTGGACTTTTTATTTGATTGATGTGAAACTTTGGACTGCATTCCTTTGAACCTAACTCACTTGAATTTGACTTACTTGTGTTGCAACATTACTCACTTGATTTTTGACTTATTTTACTTGTGAATATATAACTTGGGCTAGGGGGGCCTCACATTGTGTCAATTATTGTTGGGTTTATTTAAAACCTCTGAGGGATGGGTGTTTTCCCTTGTGTAGGCAACCCCTAATGATACACTTGGCCGAGTGATTTCCTGAGCGCCACTAATCCCCTGTTATTACACCCCATTTTTCTGTGTGTTTTATATTGTATTGGATGTGTGGGAGTGGTGTGTGTATGTGTATCAGGTGTATGTATTTGTAATTGTCCAATGTGGCGGTGTTTTGGAGATGTGTGTGTATTTTGAGCGCGGCGGTGTGTACCGCCAATGGAATACCGCGGTTGAAAGCCCGCCATGTGGATTCGTGGGTCGTAAAGGCATGGACGTGCTTCTGTTGGCGTGGAGGTGGAGGTTTTGTTTCCACATGTTTATCGCTGACCTTTGGTGTGGCGGGATTGTGTGGGTGTCTGAATTTCGGCGGATTCCAAGATGTGTGTCATAATATCTGTGCCGGTCTACAGCGGCTGTGTATTGGCGGTCTTCTGCACGGAGGTAAGCGCCTTATACCGCCAAGGTTGTAATGACCCCCTATATGTGCATAGATACTGAACTGCACACAAATGTAGTCTCACATGTGCAGCTTGCATACATGCACACATGTATGTGCACATATGCACATGTGCAACCAGCATAGTGATTCTTACTCTAGCTGTGCAGCAGTGACCTTATCTTAAAAGAGGCAGACACTGATGATTAACATGCTCAGTCCAATTACCATGAATTTACCATGAGTGAGACTCACTCATAGTAAAGGTCTAAAAACCGAGCAGTAATAAATGAAAAATCCTGTTGTACTAAATGGGTAGAACAGAATTGTAGCATGTATATATACTTTCAAAAGTTGAAATAATTGTATTCAATTTAGCTTTATTTCCCTATAGGGTAACTTTATTTCCTATGAAGGGCTACTTTAAGTGTCTGCCTCCATTATTTTCTATGGGAGGGTGTTGCAGTACCAGTGGATGCCTTTGTTTAATGCTTGATTTATTACTGCCCCTTTTTGGCAGTAGTAGTTTTGTGGTTCTACTCCTTGTTTAGTGGATTGGAGACATTTGAGTCTACACTTTTGAGTAACTTTACACTTGGATCTTGTGAATAACCCACATTAGTAAAGATACTCAAGCGTGTAAGAATAGATATACACAGGTAAATTTAACTCTGTGACTAACTCCCTAATGGTTTAAGAACACAGTGAAAATGAGGGTGCCCACATTCGATGTAGGAACATGAACTGGCTAGGCTTGAGTTCTAACCTCTCAATCGCCACTGACCCATTGATGAGCAGCTGACTATTAAGGACTGCTAGCCATTGAGTGTATCAGCACCACTTGCATTCCCCAGGGTGAATAAAAAAAACTAACAATGAAGTACAAACAACCTCTAATTATCTTTCTGCCTGTTGCTTGACCATCTTGTTAATTAAGAAATTACGACACTCAGAAATGAGCTACAAAGTCAAGCAAGTTATTAAAGACATTTAGTTCAACTGAAACTGAATGCCACTTTAAAATAGCCCTGTCTTTTCAGGTTGAGCCTTCGAGACCTCTTGTATATACTTTAGTATACACTTCTTTGTAGACTTCAATTCCTCCCACTGCTTCTCATTAGTTTATGTCACTGTCCTTTAAAAATCCTTGCTTATAAGTGGCTAACCTTTCCTATTTGTCCCACCTTTTCCTCCTTTGTCTACTCCCACGAACCACGCCCCTAGTACTTGTACCTTTCCACTCATCCCATTATAGTATCTTTGTCAGGGACTTTTTTTTCCCAGTTGCTCCAAGTGCTTTTTCAGCCAGAGGAAACATTGTTATCTCCTCCAAGCTTGTTGTCGATCCCCTGCCTGCAGAGTTACTTAATTTTAATTATATTCCTAAATCACTTCATCTGCTCGTGCCATTCCTCCCCTCGCCCAACACCTCCCACACTTCGCTGCTGGCATTTCATTACATCCTACATCTCCCCATGACTAGCCCCCCAACCACCTTTGCTCCTCGCTGCTCGTTTTTCTTTAGCATTTGGATGAAAATACGCACAGTTGTTGGCCTTTTAATTAGCTTTTTTTAAATAAACATTTAAACATTTTATAAAAGCAATTCAGACAAAAACACACACACAACATGAGCATGGAGTCAGGATCCCTGCAAAAAAAACAAAAAAAAAAAAAAAACGTTTCCAGAGTCAAATAAAGTTGATTAGAAAAGCAAAGAATGGCATTTTGTTTAGTGATCAGAAAGCGCCAACCAACGCAAACTTTGACAAAGGTATTGTTTTTTCTGGGACTCCTACTCTGTGCTCCTGTCCTGTAAGCGTGTTTTGGTTTGAACTGCTTCCTGGCTGAAAAGAGCTCACTCACTTTGAGTTTGTTTTCTGAAATCTTGGCATGCCTCTTTCAGTGTGCACCCGTCCAATATGTGAGTTGTAAAACATAAACCTGTGTGGTTTGTTGCCTTTACAAAGCATTTTTTTTTTATTTCTCACACAAAAAATGGGAGCTTTCAAAACTGTTTTCTTTTTGCTGGACCTCTATCACAGCAAATTGAAAACGTTTTTGAAAACTCACGTCGGGAGCGCATATTTAATTTCGAAAAGAAAGAGCTTTGTAAAGGCTCCAGAACATATAGAAAACACGCAAGCAGCAAGGATTGCTTCTTTTGTCTATAAATTGTAAATAAAACACAATTCTTAAAAAAGCCTCAAACGCTGCTTTGCAATTACAATAGCAAGTAAACAAAATTGATTTTCTTGCTTTACTGGTGGACAAAGCAAGGGATATAATTTTACATTTGTTTGTTGTTGGGGAAGGCTTATGTTTTTCTTTTTAAAAGAACATATACCCACGTAGTTAATATGCATTTTAGCGGAAAACAAATATTTAGGGGGTCATTCTGACCCCGGCGGTCTCTTCAGGCATTCCGACATTCCCACTGGGCCAGCGGGCGCTAACAATGTTAGTGCCCGCCGGCCCAGCGGGAAGGGGGCCTGCAACACTGAAGCCGGCTCCGAATGGAGCCGGCGGTGTTGCAGGTGTGCGACGGGTGCAGTTGCACCCGTTGCGCTTTTCACTGTCTGCTAGGTAGACAGTGAAAAGCAGGCTGGGGCCCTGTTAGGGGGCCCCTGCACTGCCCATGCCAATGGCATGGGCAGTGCAGGGGCCCCCAGGGGCCCCAGGACACCCGTTCCCGCCAGCCTCTTCCTGGCGGTGAAATCCGCCAGAAACAGGCTGGAAGGAAGGGGGTCAGAATCCCTGGGCAGTGCTGCTTGCAGCGCTGCCCTGGCGGATTCGCTTTGCCGGGGGAAATCCGTCGGGAAACCGCCAGACCCGGTTTTCTGACCGCGGCTTTACCGCCGCGGTCAGAATGGGCATGGAAGCACCGCCAGCCTGTTGGCGGTGCTTCCGTCATTCGCGGCCCTGGCGGTCTTGGACCGCCAGGGTCGGAATTACCCCCTTAGTTTGGAAACACATGTTGTTTCTGGCAGTGAAGACTATCTTGGATGCTTTCAGCCTTTAAAACCTTTCACTGGATAAGACTAATTACTGGTGCATGTGGGACACAGACTCAGAATACTTTGCCTCCTTTGCCTCCTCACAGCATGGCTGTCTCCAACATTTTTTATAAAGAAGTGTTAAGTGTTAACGCTTTAATTAAAAGTGGGCTTAGCATAGACAAAAGGCTTGCTGGGACAGAAAGGTCGCCTGCAGCCTCCTCCTCTACCCGTCCTCAGTAATTTCAAAAACATAACACCTATCCTTTACTAAGTGTCATCTGCACCTACTAAACTACTCTGTTGCCTTTGTAAAAGGCGATCGTTTTTTTTCTTTCAAATCTGTGCGGTCACAGCACTGTTTTCAGTAAGCAGTGAATATTTAAGGTATGGGGTATTCTTAAATTGTTCTCTTTAAACACTCAAGTACTCATGCTGTCACTTTGACATTGCCTCTTCCCCCAAGGTGAATGCTCACCCTGTCACAACATCCAACATGCATAAATTATTTAGCAAAATATTATGGGTTATTTTTAGTATTTCTAAGCATTCCTAGCTTTCCTCCAGCATTTCTGTTAGTCAGTCGGCAACTCTGATGGTGGGATGGTGAAAGTGGTATTCTATTGTAATTAGCATGGCTGATTTAAATTAGGATGCTAAATGGCAATATTTTCATTTTTTGCTGTAGATGGAGGAAGAAGGTAAATGGAAGTGCTTTAGTTAAATGCTGGGCCACAAGAATTATGTGGCAGAGAGGACCAAATTATGGCGGTCATTGCAACCGCGGCGGGCGGCGGTAGCCGCCCGCCTGGCGGGAACCGCCGAATGACCGCACCGCGGTCAAAAGACCGCGGCGGCCATTCTGGCTTTCCCGCTGGGCCAGCGGGCGACCGCCAAAAGGCCGCCCGCCGGCCCAGCGGGAAAGACCCAGCAACGATGAAGCCGGCTCCGAATGGAGCCGGCGGAGTTGCTGGGGTGCGACGGGTGCAGTGGCACCCGTCGCGATTTTCAGTGTCTGCAAAGCAGACACTGAAAATCATTATGGGGCCCAGTTAGGGGGCCCCTGCACTGCCCATGCCAGTGGCATGGGCAGTGCAGGGACCCCCAGGGGCCCCACGACACCCGTTCCCGCCATCCTGTTCCTGGCGGTAACAACCGCCAGGAACAGGGTGGCGGGAAGGGGGTCGGAATCCCCCATGGAGGATTCCCTTGGCCAGGGGAAAACCGGCGGGAAACCGCCGGTTCCCCTTTTCTGACCGCGGCTTTACTGCTGCGGTCAGAATGGCCCAGGAAGCACCGCCAGCCTGTTGGTGGTGCTTCCGCGGTCATTGGCCCTGGCGGTCGGTGACCGCCAGGGTCAGAATGACCCCCTATGTGTCAGGGTTGACCAATTTATGGGGTAAGAAAAGCCCAGTTATGCATTTACAACACCAATAGCTCCAACTCTCGCAAATGCAAGACCTATTGCATTGCAAATGCTTGTTTTGTTATAGGAGCGACAGATGGCCTGCAGTGAGTTTAGAGCGTTTCTTACAGTAGACAGTACTTTTGCAGCTGTGCCAATCAAAAGCAGAGTCACTTTAATTGCGTCCTCTGTCAGGAGACCACGGATTGCGAAACATTATTCTCAGAAGAAAAGGCGAGAACTTACATTAGTGTAGATGAGTTTTTCAGATGTTCTTTTATTTATTCAAGCTATTAACCTGCCATGGCAGCCTAATCCCTAGGCGGCCACAAGACTTTGAGAAGGCTATTTGGGGGAAACAGCTTTTTAGAGAAAACAAATGATCCGTTCAGTGTGTAAAGCTTATGCCACATCCTATTCTCATATGGATGCCAATGAAAAAAACTAAAGTTACTTGGACATTTTGGTAGTATAATGTCCATCAGAAGCAAAACAGCAAGGAGGTAAAAGGGCATATACCAGGCCTCTCAGACTTTTGCAGTTTTCAATTCTTTTCTTTTTCATAGGTCCGCATTCAATGTACAGTATTACTGAGGCAGTCCTGCACCCAGAATAACGTATAGCATGCGTTTTTGGTAATTTTGGGGTGTGTAAATACCTCATAATACCCAGTTTTCCCCTGGGTAACCCCCAAGAAAGTGTGAATCAAGAATATTGCAGTAATTCCCTATCCTCACCTGAAGATTTCACGCGATTTCAACTAGTAAAATATCCAGTGGGAAGACATTGCTGAGGTGGTACTCCCTTACAGTTTACAATTACTGATTTTCCAGCTGGGCCAGGAATTACACAGCCCTTGTAATAAGGATTGAGTACTTGGGGAGGCAGTATGGATGTGGTACACACACTTCACATTACCGATTTTCTTGCGAAATTGGGAATTACACAGCCCTCTTAGCAGTGGCCCCAAAAGTCCCCCGTGGTGCATGGGGGCCACCGACCTCGAGGGGGCCTCCTCAGCACAGTACACTGGCGTGAGAGCTCCGGAGTGAGCTCGATGGGGCAGGCTCCATGTTCTATGCAGGGGATGGCCTTCAAGGTTCGTTACGACGCTGCTTCTTACTAGGGACTGAGGCGTTTTTAACGGACTGTGGTGTATCGTATTTAGT
The DNA here is from genome assembly GCF_031143425.1 of Pleurodeles waltl. NCBI lineage: Eukaryota > Metazoa > Chordata > Amphibia > Caudata > Salamandridae > Pleurodeles > Pleurodeles waltl. The sequence continues at coordinate 1,165,903,632 of NC_090445.1, read as the reverse complement.
AGGTATTTGTGGAGCTCACATTCATGAAAGCTTCATGGTGCTACTCTGTGATAAACAGTACAATTGTAGACAGATACTGCAGATTTATTAAGTGGTACTTCAGGAAATTCCTAAACCTGGCACGATCTGTTCAAGAGTAAACACATACATGCTAGTAACTCCAGGTCCTTGCCATGGTCGCCGAAAAACCCCTGTCTCCGAGCATGTGTTTGAGATCTTGACATCTTTAATAACAAGCATTTACAATGCAAAGGGTCTCGCGTTTGCTCATGTTAGAGCTGATCACGTTGTAAACTCCTACCTGACTTTTCACCTATCGGGCAAAAGTGCATTTATGTACAAAACCCGAAAAAGTTAAATTAACTATGTAAAGCGCTCGACTTCTGCCAAGTGAGATTGTGCTCGTAAATTAGAGAAAAAGAAGTCCACGAGCCCGATGGAAAACAGTGAGCCTCGCATATTTTCTGTACTTGATCGCTGCGCTCGAGCAGGGCTAGCCACCGGAAAAGGTATGACGTATGCTTGCCTTCGACTAATGAAAGCAAGCGGATTTTATTAGGCAAGCCCACGAACCAATAAAAAACATTGACATGAAGTTGACAGGGCTCCGAGCCCTTTTCTAACTACAAAAGTGTCTTGCTGCGATACGCATGCGTGAGCGCATGCAACGCAGGCTCGACCTTAAAAATTGGGGTGAGGCGTAGAGAGCTCACCTCGTGAAGTGCCACAACAATATTTCTTGGATCTAAATTCCAGAGATCGATGGTACATAGCTCCTTGGACTATGGTCATTGTTTTAAATTGGACATGGTTTGTAACAGTTGCCATTGTGGCTAACATAGCATGGGGAATATTTGTGAAAATGTAGGCGCGTTGGGGATGAGTCATGTAGTGGCATTTTGTACCAGTTGTTATTGAGGATAAAAAGCATTAAAAAAAAATCAGAGGAAGTTAGATGTATAGAGCTGCCATAATCACCTCTTGATTGAACAAGAGAATTTATGATGGGAATATGAAATTTAGGGGCATATATAAGAGCCCCTAGCTCCTCCTTGCGCCACATTAGTGTCATTTTTTTAACGCAAATGTGGTCCAATGAGGCCAAAATTCTGGTGCCATATTTACAAAGTGACACAATGCAGGCATTGTTCCACTTTGTAATCCTTTGTGCTACATTATGACTGCGCCAGGCATAATGTATGCAAAGAGGGTGTTCCCCCACTATGTGGGAAAAAAAGTAGTGCAAAGGAATCTAACTGATTTATTTGCGTCATTCTTCAGCACTTTCAACGCCTGCTCAGAGCAGGCATTAAAAGGAGGCACACCCTTGATTACAATGGGCCTCAGTGAGTTTTGCAGGATTAGCATCAACATTTTTTATCCTAATCCTGCAAAGCTCCGAACTAGCATCAAAAAGTCTGATGCTAGTCCCCTAACTACCACCATGGTGCACCATATTTTCAACATGGAACACACCTGGTGATGTTGGGGGGGAGTGAAGGGGCACAAGAAAAGGGGCACTGCACTATGTGCAGCACCACTTTTCTTAAATATGCCCCTTATTGTCAATGAATTTTTTGGGGGTTTTGAATTGTCAGGATTAGTTAGGGCTTCAGTATATTACCTGCTTGGGTTTGTGGCAGTTGTCAGAATTAATATAATGTAAAGGTTGCAGGCTGAACTTATTGTTACTGATTTTTGGCTTAAAGCAGCGAACCAGTTTAAAAAATCAACTTTAGACTAATCTGTGGATATCAGAAGGAGTTTGGTTTTCGGTAGCTTCCGTTTTAGGAAATTTAAAAAAATCTAACATTGAGTGACTGGCAGGCAATCTGCCATGGGGGTCTGTTTGAAACTTGCCTGAAATGTGTTATGCTTACTAAATGAAGGTATATCTAGAAATGTGTTCATATATTATGGTGCAGTTTAGCCAGAAGGTCATATAGATGTTGAATAAGAGTAGTGGTAATATGGACCCCCCCTAAGGTATACCACAGCTGAAAGTCTTAGGTTCTGAGTGGTGGCAGGTGGGGGGGGGAGAAATGCCACAATTTTTTACTGATATTTCGAGAAAAGATAGTAGCCATTTCAAGGCTACTGCTAAAACTCCTACTGCTATGCGTGTGGAGCTTTGTGTAGTGCAGTTGACAGTGCCCAATGCAGCAGACAGGTCAAGAAGGATGAGTGCCCCAACACCATCGTCATGCACCAGTCTATGTAGATTGTGAAAGACTGCCAAAACAACTAATTCAGTGCCCATACCTGGGTGGAAGCCTGTCTGCTAGCTTTCAAGACTGTTGGTATGTTAGTTGTGGAGTCATTGAATATCAGTTTCTGTAGCATTTTGCCTACGAAAATGAAGCAAGGAGGTAAGTATGTAACTGTTATTATCCCTAGTATTTAGGTAAAGCTTTTTTAATAGTGGTTTGACAATTGAAAGTGTCCCTGATGATGCCACTATACTGGATACTGGAAGAAAGATAACTATCAAAAATAGTAATAAAATCATAAGGTAAAAGATTGATTATAACTTTCATCAATAGTTCGGGACAACTGGTGTCTACAGACATACAGATCAAATGTTTTTCACAAGCTATAGTAAATGAATAACAGGACACCATACGAACTGACCAAAGCAATTATTGCTATTGTAGCTGATATAGCGTGACTCTGAAAGGTTAGGTTTAGTAATAGTATAAAGAGATACTTGGCCAAGTTTAGTGATTTAGAAATTTGGTCTGAGAAATAAGTATTTTTTGTTACACTGTTTTGTATGTTTCTCTTTAAAAGACAAGTCATAATGTGTATTCTATATCCGCTCAAGTTGCTGTGTTCGTGATTTCAGATTACCTAGTTCCTGGTTGAAGTTAAAATTCTGTCCATTAGGCCTATAGGCTCTTTTTTTTTTACAAAAAACACAGAATAGAAGAGTCATTTGACATTGTTAGGCTATTAAGAAAAGAGTTCACAACTTCTACGGGGTCAACATTTATCACCGGATTGCAACTGATGTTCAGCGAGTCAAGTATGAAAGGATATGTCCTTGGCCCAGTTTACAGAGGCATAGTATTATAGTTCCGTTGAGGGTTCACACTGATTCCATTTCCTTTAGGGAGAGAAGTTACTACAATGGTGGTGGTACCTTGACTGAAATCCGTGAATGGGATAGCAAAGTTATCATTCCAAGTGGGTTCAATAGGATTATCTACTTTTATGTAATCATTTAAAAAAAAATATAATAGAAAAGATAGCCTGCTTTATGTGTCCAGTAGGGATTCATTGAATGGAGGTTACATTTATCCAAATATAGTTTAAATTGAAGGACTGCTTCTACAGGGTGATCAAACTAGAGATAAATGCTGTCTAAGAAGGTTAATTTTCTGCTTTCCATTACATATAAAGACCAATATCGTCTGCTAGTTTGGCAAACTTAGAATGTGTTGCAGAAGGTGGATAATTCAGATTAATAAAATGGTGGCACTTAAATGATAGCAGCAAGACTGAGCAAACATTATGTAGCAAGATATGTACATTAAATTGCTTGTTGACAGAGAAGGCATGCAAGTAGACCACATTTAAAGGACTAGATGAAGGCATATTGGCCCTCATTACAACCCTGGCTTAAAATCCCACTTTCCGCTGTGCTGAAGACCACCAACATACCGTAGCGGTGGCGGAAATTCTGCTTCAGGTATTACGACCCACATCTCGGAATCCGCCACAATACAGACACCCACACAAGGCCGCCACACTAAAGGTCAGTGATGAACTGGCTATACCAAAACCTACACCGTCATGCCAACAAGAATACACTATCATGACCCACGAATCAATGCAGCGGTCTTTCAACCGTGGTAATCCATTGACGGTACACACCGCCACGCTCAAAATACACACACATTTACAAAACATAATAACATTGGACATTTCAAAATACACACACCTGATACACATACACACACCACACCCACAACACTATAAAACACCCACCCACATTAATCACAAACCCTTACAACAAACAAATTTGAAAGAAAGCCCAGAGAGAGAGATTATCAAACACAACACCAGCCTCCACAGACACACAACACCATGACTCATACAACATCCATGCACCACAAACAACAGACACCAACACATCCCCCCACACATCACAACAGACAGCACCTCACACATCACCCACACCACATTATGGCACCTCAAAGACACCCCAGGTTTTCAGAGAAGGAGCTCAGGGTCATGGTGGAGGAAATCATCTGGGTAGAGCCACAGCTTTTCGGATCACAGGTGCAGCACACCTCCATTGTAAGGAAGATGGAGCTATGGTGGAGAATCGTCGACAAGGTCAACGCAGTGGAACAGCATCCAAGAACACGGGATGACATCAGGAAGAGGTGGAACAACCTACGGGGGAAGGAGGGTTCCGTGGTATCAAGCAGTGCTGTACAGAGGACTGGCGGTGGACCCCCACCTCCTCCCCCACAGCTATGTCATTGCCACAACTAACAACAGAGAGAAGCTGTGGCAACTTATGGATGAAATGGGGGTTGAATAGGATCTGCTTGAGTTGATTAAACGTCTATACACTGACCTCACTATTTCAGTCCAGTATGGCCAGTATGGCGAGAGGTCCTCTTCCTTTCAATCCATGTGAGGATTTAGACAGGTTTGTATCCTAGCACCTTTTTTATTTTTGCTATATATTAATGGCCTTTACAGATTTCTAGTGAAAAATGGGAAGGATTTCCCCAGGATGGGTTCTAGACAACTTCCGGTTTTACTGTATGCCGATGATGCTGTTTTAATTGCTCGTACAGCAAACGGCCTTCAGAACTTATTGGATCTTTTTTTAACTTTTATGCAGGAGCTTGATTTGAAAGTTAATTTTACAAAGTCGCACGTTATGACATGTGGCCCTTGAAACACACAAACTAAATGTTTTACTGTGGGCGGAAATATTTTAACTAAGGAGAAAGACTTTTGTTATTTAGTATTATATTTCTTCCTTGTCATGGAACCCTCATTTTATTTTTAAGACCCAACAAATGGAGAGAAACATGGAAATGATTTTTTGCTTTGCTTGCAAACTAGGGCATAGACCAGTCCATCATATCATTATGCTCTATAAATCCAAATGTGTTTCTGCAGCTCCCTATGGGGTGGGTCTTTGGGGTTACACCAATTCAGTCCTTTTACAGCGCACGGAGAACACATTTTTGCACAGGCTGCTTTTGGTATCTAAGAACGTGGCAAATATCATCTGCCACGAGAAGCTGGGAGTACGGCACATTGAGGATTTGATTGGCATTGCTCCACTCCTGTTATGGTTAAAAGTCTGGTCAAACCCGGTGGCTAGCCTGGTACAAGACTGCTTAATTGATTATATTCAATCAGCAAACTATACAAAATTCTGTGGCTCACTTTTGTGCCGATTTTTTTCTGGAATTTAGGCCTGGAGAATATGTTTACTAATCCAGAGTCTCTGCCTATCAATGCTAAGGAACTGGTTAAAACACAATATATAGAGCACACCGCGAACCTTAGATATCAAGGGGCAGTAACATTGAACACATTTGATTCTTATGTGCAGATTTCAACTTCGACTTTGATAGAACCATATCTAACTTGGTTCCTGAACTCCTCATTATATGATTTAATTGTTTTATTTAGATTAAGGGGGTCATTCCGACCTCGGCGGTCTTTCAGCAAGACCGCTGAGGGACCGCCGTACGGAAGACCGCCAGTGCTGGCGGTCTTCCGCACAGGCCATTCTGACTTTTGGCTGCGCTCTGCCCGTTTCTGGACGAAGCGCCGCCAACAGCCATACTGGCGGCAGGCGGGGAAGTGGAGGTAGCTCCACCTCCACCGCGACGCCAACAGAACACCGCCCAGCGAATCACGAGCTGTGATTTACTGTGGCGGTGTTCTGTTGGCGTGGCGGCGTCGGAGGAGCTGCCCCCATGGGTCCTGTTCCCTCCCGGAGGATCACCAGGAACAGGTAAGGTGATCGTCCGTTAGGGAAGAGGGGTGGCGGGTGTTGTGTGTTGTGTGCGTGCATGGGGGTGTGCGTGTGTGTATGTTGAGAGGGTGCGTGTATGCGTGTATGAATGCGGGGGGTGTGTGTATGTGCATGTATGCGTGTATGAATGCGGGGGGGTGTGTATGTGCATGTATGCGGGTATGAATGCGGGGGTGTGTGTGTATGTGCATGTATGCATGTATGAATGCGGGGGGGTGTGTATGTGTATGTATGCGTGTATGAATGCGGGGGGTGTGTGTATGTGCATGTATGCGGGTATGAATGCGTGCGTGTATGTGTGTGTATATGTTGGGGATCGGGGTGGGGGACGGGGGTCCTGCACCCTTTTGGGGGTGGCAGGGGTGGTGGGGTTGTAGGGGAGGGAGTCGGGGTGGGGGTTGGGGGTGGGGGAGACCCCTATCAGTGCCAGGGAAGGGATTCCCTGGCACTGATAGTGCCTACCGACATGGATTTCATGGCGGTCCCAAACCGCATGAAACGCATGGCGGTAGGCCGGGGTCAGGCGGGTTGGAATACCGCTGGCGGTATGTGACAACCGCCGGGCTGGAGACCCAGGTCTCCAGCCCGGCTGTCAGAACCGCCGTGGCGGTCGGAACGGTAAAGCGGCAGCTGGCCATGGCGGTAACTGCCATGGTCAGTATTAAACAAAAAAGACCACCAGCCTGTTGGCGGTCTTCCCGCTGCTTCACTGCCGACCGCCACGGTCGGAATGACCCCCTAAATATGATACATTTTAGAGTGGCTTTTCCAAAGAAATGCACATGGCAAAAAAAGCTCCCTACTTGTCCCTGCGATAACTTTTCTAAGCAAAGCACTTGTCACTTTCTTTTATTTTGCACGCTCTACTCTGTTCTTAGACAAGTTTTTATATTGCCAATTTTGCACAATTTGCAAACTACTTCCTATAAGGAAGCACTGGCTATCATCCAAAGACTCTCATCAATACAAATGTGTCATTCTGTCTTAAATTTATCAAATCTGCCATGGCCATTAGGAACCGATATGAACTGGTCGAAGTAGACACATATTAACATAAATTGGTAATTCATGACCTTATTTTGATGTTGGGATCTTATTATATGTAAATTATTATATTTCTATATTTATGGGTCGTTGGATAGATTGACAACGGCAATATATACAGCTTTGCAATTAGTTGATTGAAGATGTTCTGTTATTATTGTCTTCATTTATATGTACTGCATTTGAATTTTCTTTTTTTTTTTAGTATGTAATGTACATGTGCTTTTATGGCATAATGCCGAATAAAGATTTTGACTGACTGAATGAAATAATTTTATAGAGTAAAGACGTAGCACATTTTTCAGCTTTTATTTAGGTATTCAACATTTGATTGATGTATATTTTTACATCCTTAAATATGTATATTTCAACTCAAAAGTAAATACTTATATTAGATAAATGAATTCAAGATTTTGAATACATTTGTATCAGTAAATGAAAATGTAATTCAAGTTTAAATGGTATTGTATTTTGTACATTTTCCACATTTTTCCATTATTTAACATTTTTAACATTTGTAAAATTGTTTTATATCCATTTTCTGACATATTTTCTAATTAATTTCTCTGGGAAGGTCGTCTTTGTTAGAAATTGGGTCTATAGTTTAAATGTGAAATAATGCTTATAAGTCACTAGTGGTCAAAAGGTTACTTGAGGTCCCGAGGGAGGGTGCAAATCCAAAATTCACGTCAACTGCAATGGAGGGTAGGACAGCTATAGAACCCACACAGGGTCTGCTATAAAAGTACCTTTGTTGGAGCAAAGCAATGATGTCCACGGCACGATGTGTCAATATTTTCCAGGCAGTCGAGTCAATGCATTGTCGTCAGGCTCTGCTGAAGTGAATGAGGTGCATCGTTGTCAAGCCACGCAGAGTGTCATCGTCGCGCTGTGCAGACTGGTAATCTGCTGTCATCGAACAGACTCTACGTTGGCATCAAAGGAGTGATGCAGCAGAATTTCTCAAGCACTCCAGGCAATACAGAGGTTTTTGCAGACATCAGCTGCAGAAACCACTTTTGAGGCACAAGAATGGAGGGAACACAACAGGCAAGGGAAAGACTCACAGATAGCAGAACCCAGCAGCACCAGGAGAGTTGCAGGCAGTCTTTGATGTCCCTGTGACATCAGAGAAACAGTGGGCAGGCCAGTAAGTCCTCGGAGTCACTCTGGGCTCACCAGGAATGGTCCAGTCCTCCCCTATGCAGGGTAGAGATCAGCAGGCCGCAGGACAGCACAGCAAAGCAGAGAAGCAGTTCCTTGGAACAATCAGTTCAGGCACAGTGGCAATCTTAGCAGCACAGCAGTCTTTACACCAACAGAGTTTTTCCCAAGTCCATAATCCAGAAGTGTACTGATTTGGTAGGGTTAAAGACCCAGTACTTACACCCAAATCTGCCTTGGAAGTGGGGCTGACTTCAAAGTAGTTCTTTGAAGTGCACAGAGATCATTTCTTTCTAGCCCTTGCTGCAGAGTACCATTATGGGGGTAATCATCCCTTTGTGTAGGGAAAGGAACATACCTATTAAAGTGTAAGTGTTAGCTCCGCTCCATCCTGCCAGCCCAGGAAGGCTCATCAGATTGCAGATGAATGCAGATGAGTCCTTTAACACACCCACACCCTCCTGTGTTTGTGTCTGTCTAGAGAGAATGCACAAAGTGTAGCTGTCACCTAGCCCAGACAGGTGTTAGAGACAGGCTTCAAGGCACACAGAGCAGTAAGAGCAGAGAAATGTTCACTTTCTAACAGTGGCATTTGTAAAATAATTCACCAATAGAGAGAATTTATCATTATCATTCTATTGATAAGAAACATGACATAGCTATTCCTTTTTCTGATCAGGAATTACAACTTAAAAGGCTATTAAGGGATTTCCTATGCTCACCTATGAGAGGAGTGGATCTCACAGTAGTGAAAAACAACTTTTGGCAATTTTTCACTACCTGGACATATAAAACATATCCCCTTTTCTACTATGGCTTGCCCCATTAGCCCCCAACCCTCCCACTGCCCTGCACTGAGCCTCTTGTGGCTATTTGGAGTAGTTCATGTTTAGGCCTCCATAATTTTTTATCCACATAAAGTATCCATGTCAAATTTGCATAATTTTTTCCAACATTCTCAGGATTCTAAAGGTACCCAAGGTTTGTGGTCTTGTCTGGAGGGGACCGAGAAATTAGCCAAAATAAGGCTACATTTTGGAGGGGGGGTTTGGGGAAAATGGGACAAAAGAGCTGCCTAAGAAAGTGTCCAGTCTTTTTCCCTGCCAGTGGCATCAATGAAGGTTTTTTTGGTGCTAAAATCACCTCCCAGCTTTCAGGACGAGACTGACTGGAGTCAGAAAATCAAATTTTACAAAACAGTTGTGGCATTTTACTAAAGGGACAGCCTATTTTTCCTATTTTTTGTGCTTTCAACCTCCTTCCAGTCAGTGGTAGAAATGGGTGTAAAACAAATGGTGGATCCCAGAAAACTATACATTTCTGAAAAGTAGACACAATTCTTAATTTAGCAAAGGGTAATTTGAGTAGATCCTTCAAGGTTTTCTTACAGAAAGTAATGGTTGAAATGAAAAAATATTGAAATTGAGTTGAATAAAACAGCAATTTGTGTCTACGTTTTCATGTGTAACTTCTTCTAACTATGGCAGATTTTCAAATGCAATGTACTGTTAAGTTCCCTGGATCCTTCTGGTTATAGGACTTGTAGGTTTACCAAGAACCTGAAGTGCACAGAGCCAAAAAATGAGCTGCACCTTGCAATTGGTTTTCATTGTGTACAGCAATTCTTTTGGTAAAATATAAAGAGTGAGAAATAGGTATCAAGGAAACCTATGGGATTCATTTACTAGAAACTAGTGCAACAGAATCAATGCACCAGTGTTCTAGCGCCAGCCCCAGTCCCCTTAACGAAGCCATGGTAGCGCTGTATTTATGATACAGCACTCCATAGTACACATTTCCCACTGATCTGTGGTGCCAAACTGATGCATTGCTGAACTAGCGTGAAAAAATTGCGCTACTCCAGCAATGGGTGAAAGGCACCCTTATTAAAAAAAAACTGCATCAGTTTAATGCCTGCTCTGAGCAGGAGTTACATTTTTGACACATTGATGTCACAGAACAATGCAGTGAAATGTAGTAAAGTTCACTGCGCCAGTTCTGCATGACTTTTAACATGGGAATGCGCACCCTGCATATATTATACCTGACACGGTCATAATGTTGCGCAGCGCTTTACAAACTGGTGCAATGGTCCCATTGCGCCAGTTTGTAACTGTGGCACAATGTAGCTGACTGCTTGCATTGCTGCAGCGTCACAAAAAAGTGATGCTGTAGTGACACAAGGGGCATTGTAAATAAGCCCCTTTGCATTTCTGAAATGGGCACAAGATATGGAGTTTAGAAGCAGTGGTAATTTGCACTTATCTGAATTTGTGGGCACCCATACTAGCATGTGATATGAAGACATTTCTGAAAATGACTTATTTTTTACACACTGTCTTATATTTGGAAGGCACAAATGCTGAGAAAGACAATCACCAATAACACTTTTTCTACTATTCTGTGTTCCTCTAAGTCTCCCGATAAAAATGGTACCTCACTTCTGTTGGTAGGCCTAGTGCCCGCTATTGTCATCTGCCCAAAACACAACCCAGAATCCCTTGCAAACCTCACAACATGTCGAAAAACACATTCTCCTCAAATTTCTGTGATGGAAAATTCAGGAATCTGTGGGGAGCCACAAACGACCTTCCACCCAGCATTCCTCAAGGTCTCCCGATAAAAATGATACCTCACTTGTGTTTGTAGGCCTAGTGCCTGCGACAGGTAATGGCCCAAAACTCAACATGGACACATCACATTTTTCTACTGAAAATGTACCCTTTTTTGCAATGTACCTAGCTATGGCATTTGGGACCTAGCTCAGGCAGGACCTAGGGAACCCTAGCAAACCTGAATTTTTTTTAAAAGTAGATATCTAGGGCGTTAGATCTGACAACTTAGGGGCGGTCTTCCCTCAACTTTTTGCCTGCCTCCATTTTTCTGATCTTGTTTTTGCTGGTTTTAGGACTCTGCTCTTTACCACTGCTGACCAGTGCTAAACTGCTTGTGCTCTCTCCCCTAATCATGGTAACATTGGCTCATACCCAATTGGCTATTTAATTTACTTATAAGTCCCTAGTAAACTGCACTGCATGTGTCCAAGACTTGTTAATGAAATGGTACTAGTGGGTCTACAGCACAGATTGTGCCACCCACGTAAGTAGCCATTGCAAGTCTTATGTGTGCAGTTTCACTGCCACTTCGACTTGGCAATTAAAACATCTTGCAAAGCCTGAAACTCCCCTTCTATTACATAAGAGTCACCCCTAAGGTAGGCCCTTAGTAGCCTACAGGGCAGGGTTCTATGTAAGTAAAAGGCAGGACATGCACTTGTATGTTTTACATGTCCTGGTAGTGAAAAACACCCAAAGTTGTTTTTCACTATTGTGAAGCCTGCTCCTCTCAGAGGCCAGTATTGCAAATTACCTTACATACCTTTAAGTGGTAATTTCTGATCTGAGTGGAGTGGCATTGTCATGTTTGGTATGGTTCGCATGATAGTAAGAAATCTTGCTCACTGGTGAAGTTGGATTTAACATTACTATTTTAGAAATGCCACTTTTAAAAAGTAGGCATTTCTCTACACTTACTGCTCTCTGTGCCTTACAGCCTGCCTCTAATCCACATCTGATCTGTGCTGGTTGACAGCTCCCCTGGTGCATTCCGCCCAGGCAGCCATAAACACAGGACACTCAGCTGAATCTGCATTCATTTGCATACTGATGTGTCTTCCTGGTCAGGAAGGGTAGAGGAGCTCTTTCTTATACTTCTAAGGCCAGTGGCCTGACCTCACACAAAGGACTGATAACTCCCCACAGATCTCCTGGCAGACAGGACTAGGTTGAAAGGGGAACAGGTGTACTTCAAAGCCACTCTTTGAAGGCTCCTCCACTTCAAAGGAACATTTGGGTATATATACTGTGTCTGTGATCTACTCAAATCAGACACTTCTGGACCTAGAACTGGACTCTGTCTGAGGGACTGCCGTGCTGCCCCAAGAACTCATCTGAACTGCTTTCCTGGAAGGACTGCTTTCCTGCTTGTTGCCCTCTGCCTGATGCCGAAAACCTCAAACTTTGTCTAACAATAAAAATGTTCTCACATTTCTGTGATGGAAAGTTTTAGAATCTGAGAGGAGCCACAAAATTCCTTCCCCCCAGCACTCCCCCCCCAGGCTCCCGATAAAAATGGTACCTCACTTGTGGGAGTAGACTTAGTGCCTGTGACAGGAAACAACTCAAAATACAACGTGGACACATCACAGTTTTCCACTGAAAACTAACCCTTTTCTTGCAATGTGCGTAGCTGTTGATTTTGGGACCTAGCTCAGGCGGCACCTCTGGAAATCTAGCAAATCTGTACATTTCTGAAAACTAGACACCCAGGGAAATCCAGGATGGGGTGACTTGTGTGGATTTCTCCATGTTCTATTACCCAGAATCCCTTGCAAACCTCACAATTTGTCCAAAAAACTAATTTTCCTCTCATCTCTGTGATAGAAAGTTCTGGAACCTGAGGGACGCCACAAACTTCATTCCACTCAGCATTCCCCCAAGTATCCCAATTGAAATGGGTACCTCACTTCTGTGGGTAAGCCTGGTGCCCACGACAGGAAATAGCCCAAAATACAACGTTGGCACATCACATTTTTCTACTGAGAACTGACTCCTTTTTTTGCAATTTCCCTACCTGTGGATTTTGGGAACTGGCTTAGCCAGCACCTACGAAAGCATATCAAATCTGCTCATTTTTAAAAACTAGATACCCAGGGGAATCCATGATGGGATGATTTGTGAGGCTCTCACCACGTTCTGTTACCCAGAATCCCCTGCAAATCTCAAGTTCTGGAATCTGAATAAAGTCACAAACTTCCTTCCACCCAGCATTCCTCACAGTCTTCAGACAGAAATAGCACCCCAACTTGTGTGGGTAGGCCTAGTGCTCACGACAGGAAACAGCCCAAAACGCAACGTGGGCACATCACATTTTCCACTGAAAAAAGACCCTTTTTTGCAATGTACCTAGCTGTAGATGTTGAGCCCGGGCTCAGCTGGCACTTCGGGAAACCTCGCAACCTGTACATTTTGGAAAACTAGACACCCAGGGGAATCCAGGAAGGGGTGACTTGTCACCAGGTTCTGTTACCCAGAATCCTTTGCAAATCTCAAAATCTGTCCAAAAAAAAAAATTCTTCACATTTCTGTGAGGAATAGTTCTGGAATCTGAGTAAAGCCACAAACGTCCTTCCTTCCAACATTCGCCCAGCCTCCCAATGAAATGATACCTCACTTGTGTGGGTAGGCCTAGGGGCCCAAAACGCAACGTGGACACATCACATTTTTCCACTGAAAACTGACCTTTTTTTTGCTTAGCTGTGGAGTTTGGGCCTTAGCTCAGCGAGCACCGAAGTAAAGCTAGCAAACCTGTACATTTTTTAAATATAGACATCCAGGGAAATTCAAGATGGGGTGACTTGTGTGGCTCTCACTAAGTTCTGTTACCCAGAATCCCTTGCAAACCTCAAGATTTTGTCTAGAAAAAACACATTTTCCTCACATTTCCGTGTAGGAAAGTTCTGGAATCTAAAGGCAGCCTCAAACTTCCTTCCAACCAGCATTCCCCCAAGACTCCTGATAAAAATGGTACCTCTCTTGTGTGGTTAGGCCTAGTGCTCGTTATAGGAGATGCACCAAAATTCAATGTGGACACATCACATTTTTTCACTGAAAACTGATCCCTTTTTTGCAATGTGCCTGGCTGTGGATTTTGGGCCCTAGCTTAGCCAGCACCTAGGGAAACCTAGCAAACCTGTACATTTTTGAAAAACTAGTCATCCAGGAGATCCAGGATGGGGCGACCTGTGTGGTTCTCACAAGGTTCTGCTACCCAGAATCCCTTGCAAACCTCAACATTTTGTCTAAAAATCATATTTTCCTCAAATTTCTGTGTCAGAAAGCTCTGGAATCTGCAAGGATCCACAAACTTCCTTCCATCCAGCATCCCCCCGAGTCTCCTGATAAGAATGGTACCTCACTTGTGTAGGTAGACCTAGTGGCTGTGACAGGAAGAGGTCCAAACGTATTGTAGAGATATCAAAATTATCTATCACAAAACAACCTGGTTTTGCAAGGGGTAACCTGTGATTTTGGTCCCAGGCTCACCAGCCAGCTTAGTCCAGGGAGGTGTGGCTTGCGTACATCCTACATTGTTTTCCTATCCAAAATCCCCTGCAAAACTCCAATTTAGCTAAAAAATCACATTTTGTTCACATTTCTGTGTGGGCTCACCGCATCAGCACAAATTCCCCACACCGAGCATTTCACCCAGTCTTCTGATAATAATGATATCTCACTTGTATGGGTGGGCAAGGGCCTGAGGGAAAGGCTAAAAATGTAAAGAGATTGAGGGAGCACCAAATAGTGTTCATCAGCACAGTTTTCTTTATACATTTTTAAGCTGATTCTACATTGAGCACCCGCACAAGTGAGGTATCATTTTCATCTGGAGATCAAGGGGAATGTTGGGTGGTAGGAAATTTGTGCTGGTGCAAGTCTCTGGTGTCTATAGGGCTTTCTGCCCCCAAAGAGGGAGGCTAATCAGAGAATGTTGCCCATATATGCCCCCCAGAGGGGCAGAAAGACTGTGCCAATTTCTTTTGGGGAGGGGGCAGTGGGTAGCCCCCTCACTAGTCTGGTGAAAAAATACTCCCTTCTGCCTATCTGGGTGGGAGCAGATCAGGGGCTATTGACCTCACTTGCCCCCCAGTGGGGCAGAAAGACAGTGCTCATTTTTTGGGAAGGGTGGAGAAAAACAAAGCCAGTTCCAGCCAGTCTCCACCCCTACTTGGCTAAATAAAATACTCCCTGGGGCCTAATGTGCTTTCTTCCCTGCAAGAGGAGGAAGAAAGGCTGTGTCCATTTTGCTGTGGGTTGGGACATTGACAAGACCAAAGTGGGCAGCCCGACCTCAATTCTAAAACAAAACATATAATCCCTGGTGCCTAGTGTGCCTTCTGCCATCCCACAAGGGCAGATCAGGGGCTATTGCCCCTAGCTACCCCCCAAGAGGGCAGAAAGACTGAATAAGGCCAACAAAAGAGGAAGCAAAAGCCCTTGCCCAAGGGGCTCCTCCCCCCTCCCTGATGTCTAGTCAGTGGATCCCTGCTTGGTTATCGCCCTCCTGTGGTAAAACTCAAACAGGGATCCTCTATGGAAGAGTACCATTGGAAAGGTGAGATTTCCCCTTTCCAGTAATACCTCTCCCATCTTCTTCAGTGCTAGACCCCTGAACACCGAGGCAGTGAAAGTGAATAAGCCAATTGGCTCACTTCACTTTAGTTTTCAGTGAAATTACATCAGCGCACCATGCGCATGTCTAGTCATTTCACTGAAAACCAAAAACAGCCTTGGGTGCTGGGAAAGCTCTTTCCAAACTCCCTAGGCTGTTTTTAGAAAAACCTAAACCGTTGTCTGTGAACAGCAGAGGAATTTGGAACTCATATGATGAGGACTGAATAGTTCCGTACTCCGCATACAAGCACTGGTGCGCAAGACGGAACCATTCATTCATGCGCCGAAGGGGTTAAAAGTACATGTCCTTTTACTTACATAGGCCCTCATTTGGACCTCAGCGGTCTTTTTTCAAGACGGCCGAGGTATCGCCGTGCTGAAGACCGCCAGTGCAGGCGGTTTTCCACGCGACGTATTATGACTGCTGGCAGCCCTCCGTCCTTTTTCGGATGGAGAGCCGCCAGCAGCCATACTGGCGATCGGCGGGGAAGTGGAGGTTGCTCCACCTCCACCGCCCCGTCATCAGAACACCGCCCACTGAATCACGTCCCATGATTTGGTGTGGCGGTGTTCTGGTGATGGGGTGCTGGCGGCGGAGCAGCCGCCATGGATCCCGTCCCCTCCCGGAGGATCAATGTACAAGGTAAGTTGATCGTCCGTTAGGGGAGGGGCGGCATTGTGTGTTGTGTGCGTGCATGGGGGTGTGCGTGTGAGTATGTAGAGGAGGTGTGTGAGTGCGTGTATGCATGCGGGGAGTGTGTTGTGTGTATGGGAAATGTGTGTGGGTCGGTCTGTGTGCATGTCTGTTTGTATGTGTGCGGGTATGTGTTGTTGTAGTATATGTGATCGTGTAGGGATGTGTGTATGTGCATATTGAGGGTGGGGAGGGGGGTCCTGCCACCTTTGGGGGGGTGTCAGGGGGGTGGAGGGGGGTGGGGGGAGGACTCCGGGTGGGGGAGACCCCTATCAGTGCCAGGGAAGGAATTCGCTGGCACTGATAGTGCCTACCGCCATGGATTTCGTGGCGGTTCCAAACCACCTGAAATCCATGGCGGCATGCAGGGTCCTGATACTGCCGGCGGTCTGGTGACGGCCGCAAAGCTGGAGACCGAAGTCTCCAGCCCAGCAGTCGTCACTGCCCTGGTGGTCAGAGTGGAGAAGTGGGGGATGACCATGGCGGTAACCACCATGGTCATAATTCCATTTTTTTTCCGCTGGCCTGTTGGCGGTATTACCGCCACATCTCTCCCGTCCACCACAGTTGTAATGAGGGCCATAGTGTTCTACCCATAGAGTCACTTAGGTCCTGCCTTAATGGTGACTTACATGCAATAAATGGAGAGTTTAGGGCTTGGCAAAAGGTTTAAAATGCCAAGTTGAAGTGGAAGTGGAGCTGCACACACAGGCTTTTCAGTGGCAGGGCTGATACATGTTTACAGGGCTACTTAAGTGGGTGGCACAATCAATGCTTCAGGCCCACTAGTAGCATTTAATTTACAGGCCCAGGGTATATGGTATACCACTTTATAAGGGACTTGCCACTAAATTAAATATGCAAATTTTGGATCCACAAATGTTACCATGTTTAGGGGAGAAGTACATGCACTATAGCTGTATAGCAGTGGTGAAGTGTGCAGAGCCCTAAGGTCAACAAAAAGATGCAGCAAAAAATTAGGTAAAAGGCAAAAAGTCTTTAGGGCAACCACCCTAAGGCTGTCAGGTCTAACAGTCCCTTTTTAAAATTGTATCTAGCGGTCATTTCTTTCTACTGCTATTTTCTATTTTGTAGACTATTTGTGTCATTCATAGTCTATTTTCTCAGATCCAGGTTGTGGTTAGGAGCTGCTGTTCATTGGAAGAGGTATGGGTTTTTTAAGGTTTTGTAACTTGCCACTTGGGGGGTATATCAGACACACAAAAGTTGATGGTAGGAATGCTTGCAATTTCTCAAACCACTGGCAATCCCTCCGGGTAGCATCCCAACTCACGGAATGCTTGATGTACTGCCCCAAATGGCAAGGATATGCCCAGATGTGGTTCCCATGCCCCTTGTCTCCATGAAACCAAGCTGTACCTGGCTGATGCGCTCTTACCAGCGCAAATTGGTCCTGGGTTGCTTGTGTTCCATTTCATTGCAGACCTGGCAGTTCTGGCTAAAATGTTCCCATGAGTAGCAGGGCCAAGGCTGATTTACATATGGCTGGGTCTAAACTGAGGTGACATGAGAAAAACTACGTTAGGTTGGGATGCTACACCGAATGATTGCCAGGGGTTAGACAAATTACAAGCATTCTTCATATCACCTTTTGTGTGTTTTATAGCTATACCATAAGCTATGATATCTGCCTTTGGGATCTATCCAGGAGTGGCAATGGCATAAATGCTTAATGTAATTAGCCATGGCATATGCTCTGAGCAGTCCAAATAAGAGAAACCCATGGGAATAGCTGTATACCACCACCCTTTGCATATGTTTCTGTGTGTCATTCCAAGAGATGCAGGAAATAACCCATAGGAACAGGCATCATATGTTCTGATAAGCATCTCCAATGAACAAGA
This sequence comes from Pleurodeles waltl, assembly GCF_031143425.1. NCBI lineage: Eukaryota > Metazoa > Chordata > Amphibia > Caudata > Salamandridae > Pleurodeles > Pleurodeles waltl. The sequence continues at coordinate 1,165,885,617 of NC_090445.1, read as the reverse complement.
CAGAAGCAACCATTACATGACCAGCTTCAATATATGGTCTAAAGAAGCAACCCTGTGGAATCATTCTTAATACACTCAGACACTGAACAGGACATGGGGGCAAACCAAGAATTGACAAGTTTTAGTCATACTGCAACCAGATATGGCATGCTCTCTGCAGGAGAAGCACATACAAATGGACAGTATGCAACCAGTGATGTTATATATTGAGAGGTGTCCACTGACGAGTGGGCAATAATCGCTACATACAAGCAAACATGGTATACATTTTGAGGAGTCACACAGGAAGCTGCAGGGAGCAGTTCATTGAAATGAACATTGCACAATTACACAGTAATCCTTAGTGTATGATGTGAGGATTACACCAATGTGTGTCAGAGCCACAATCAAAGTGAAATCTGTAGATACCACAAGTACATGGACTGTGGGGTATAATGACAAGCAGTGATAAGAGCCAAGGAAATGAACACACACGGCCCATGCAAGGGCATGAGAAGTACACCCATGAGTGGTGATAGCCTGAAAAGGAGTGATTCTGCAGAGGAAATGCATTTGGTTTCAGAATATGGGACTGGGGGAGCGTTATTCAAGAAAGGATGAGATTGGATGAAAAAGTTCATGGGGTCTGGTCCAAAGATCTACCAGACCGCAACAGGGAAGACATCTTGATTTCTCTGTCCTTTACCTGGAGACTTAATCTGACACCCAGGCTGGATGCTGAGGGGGAAGAAACTAACTGGTTCTGGACCGTTAATCTGCACCTGGGGAGCCAGTCATCAACAACTGCACATAGTTACTCTAGGCAGTGATCCTCAAATGTTTTAATGCTGGTCCCGATTAGTGTATAAAGAAATCACTGCCCCCCCAAGAATTTTTTTCACAATTATTCTAGTAAAATGGCAATGTTTAAACATGTCTACCTTTATTGAAACATTACCGTTAAGTTATGTGACCCTTCATAAAAATGCAAATACATGGTTGTGAAACATGCTATTCTGGTTTGCTAGGCTTTACTAAAGTGTAAAGGTATCCACATTGTGATTATCAGAGAATCGGGTGAGGCGTTGAGGAGTATTTTGAGTCCCTACCCTGTTGACTCATACTCCCAGCCAGATATAAATGACATAAGATATTATTGACTGCCCATTACAGAACGGTTTACTGCGGCTATTTTTCTTCAGCTTAAAACAAAGGACTGTTATCAGTATAATGCATCTTTTGGCCAGAGCCTGGCACCCCCCTGGGATCAATTAAGGCCCATCTAGGTGGCCCCTCAGTTTGAAGATCTCCTGCTGTACAGGCACAGGGAAGCAACAGGAAGCCTATGCAAAATTAGCAGAAACACACAAACCAGAAATGTACTTTATGGTTTCAGTGGCAATTAAATGCGGCTAATGAGCAAAATGGTGTCTGTGGCTGTTCATCAATGCCCCGGGCTTGGTGAGGAGAAACTTAAAGAAAGTCACAATTGGGCCAGACAACGTGCATTGGCGAGGCCTAGGGCTATAAGAAATTGTGTTACCGCTTGCTAGTGCCATTAGATGGTGGATATGCATTCACAGTCCTCTCAGATGTTTTTCACTGCTTTGCCTCCTTAAACTGGAAAACAGAGACTAATGTGAGAGTCTAGGGAGCAGAAACCTCCATGTCACTTGGCCGAGTAGAAAGTCACCAACACTGGCTTGCCCGAAAAGTAGACTTCTTTATGGGCAGCCCACATATCCTTCCGGTTAATAGAAACTTTGCTACTGGTTTAATAGTTAATGGCTTTCTTCACAAAAGTTGTGTCTTTCTGTGTGCCCTTCCATATACATCTTAGTGCCATAATTTTACTGACGTGGTACACACTAATTTGATCAAGTTGTTCACAACGGCTGATCGGATGTCTGTGACCTCATTAAAGGCAAGAAGCTTGTTAATAGAGGCTCGAAAGTTATATTTTATGCCTTATTGTAGGATGCATTATGATGGTAGAACTTAAAACTGCAATACTAATGGATATTGGAATTATGAGGCATGGGAGGACCCAACTACGCAGCAGTGTTGACTAAGTTATTGAGCAAGAAAAGGTATATTAAGTTGGATGATTCGACACATATTGTGGCTGTACGATATCACAAATTTGTTATTTTTATACATATTTCCACCTTTGATCCATGTGAGTTAGAAATAAATCCTTTGTTAAACATTCAATTTATGCAGACAATGAATTATGTGGCAAATGGAAAAAATCTAAAACTATATGCAAAATGCAGCAGAATCGCATCATTCAGTGGCCCAGGTTATATATTTAAGTACTGATATTTATCTTGACGTGTTCCTATCAGGAGGGTGATAAGGGGGCTTCAATATTTTCCTACTTCAAACAATATTTTTCGTAGATATTTTGCCATCAGTGTCATCCACCCATTCTAACCAGACCTGTACAAAATTTTTCTTTTGCTGGTTTAATCTCACATAATTCCTGACTTTCACATTTACACAAATGTAGGTCAAATTTTTGTCATTTTGTATGATGTTACATTTCAAATGAATTGCTGGACACTGGTATGAGTTGAAAAAGACTTGCCAGCAGGTATTTTCTCTTGGAATTATACTTTAAGGGCCAGATTTACAAGGCCCTAGCTCCACAGGAGCATCACCTTTAGTGATGCTCTGGTGGCGCTGTGCAGTGCACTACATTTACAAGGTGGTGCTGAGTCATTTTTTGTGGTTTAACGCCACCTTGTAAATGTGGGCCCCTCTGATGCAGTTTTCTGCATCAGAGGGGCATGCAATGGGTGTTGCTGTGGGTGTTCTGCCACAACACCCATTACTTTTGATGATTCCCCCATTTTACTAGAAGACATAATTCTGTGTCAGCGTCAAAAAACCTACACCACCCCAGGGGTGCCGTCAGCATGGCACAACATGGAGTAGTACTCCTTGTTTCCATTCTGTGACTCTTCCTGCTTGTGTATTACCTGTCTGGGTCAGACTGACAGTTGGGCAGTTTGTGAATCCCCCCTAGACAGTGACACAAAGGGAGCTGGGGTGTAGCCTCCATATCCTGATGGGCCATGTGAGCTAGAGTGGAGGGAGGAGTGTTCACTTACACCTGAATGGGCTGTGCCTGCCCTCACACAATACAGTCTCCAGCCCCCTGGTGTGAATCTGGATCCAGGCCTGGGCAAGGCAGGATCTTGTGAACAACAGATACTTTCCTTTGAAGTTTGCCTACTTCAAAGGCAGGAAGGGGTCTAAGTAGTGGACCCAAAACCCCAGTTTTTCAGATTACTTCTAGAAACAAGAGAAAACTCTGCCAAGGAGAAGAGCTGAAGAGCTGGAGGAGGAGTACTGCTCCTTTGCCTGTGACTGTGTGTTGCGGGGTTGGCTTGCAGTTGCTGTTTCTGCCTGAAAGAGAACAAAGACTGAACTTTGTAGTATATTCCTGCTTTTGAAGAATCTCCAAGGGCTTGGACTGAGCTTGCCTCCTGTTTTGAAGTCTCAGGGCCTTCAAAGACTTCCTATGCCAGCACCTGGACTCTCTGCTGAGACTCCTGCCCTGCTAAGTGGTACCCCTTCCAGTCCCTGGTCCCTTGAGAGGTTGGCAGAACAAGGACTGAAATTCACACACATGACACCGTGCTGGGAAAATTTTGATGCATCACCTGCAAAGTGGCTGAAAAACGATGCGCTGCCGGCTAAGTGGCTGAAATCGATGAACCACCTGTAACACAGCTGGGAAATCGACACATCACCTGCATCGCAGCTAGAGAAAAAATGCAACACCCGCTTGCGGCTGCTGATAACAACGCAATCCCCAAGGAGCGCTGTTTTCCGACACCGTGCAACCTGATTTCTCACGCATCCTCGCTGGACATCAAAAATCAATGCAAGCCTATGCGGATCTGACGTGTCCAGTCCGGAAATCGACGCATCACTCTCTTGTGGGAGAGAAAAATGACACATCGCCTACCTGACCGAAGAAGAAACGACACACGGCCTCACTTGCGAGTAAGGAATCGAGGCATTGCTGACTTTTTCTACACACGCTCACCTGTTCAGCTTTATTTTTGATCCAAACCATGTACTTTGTGTAACAACAACATTTCCATTGTTTTCTATGGAGTAGGACTCTTATTCTCTTGAAAACTCATATCTTGACTTGTGCATGTTGGATTTTTGTTGTTTTGGTCTTGTTTGATTTAGATAAATATTGTCTATATTTCTAAACTGGTGTGGTGCCCATTTTGTAGTGTTTTCACTGTATTACTTTGTGTCTTGGTATAAATACTTTACACATTGCCATTAAGATAAGCCTGAGTGCTTGTGCGAAGCTACCAAGAGGGTGTGCCGTGGTCATCCAAGTGTGTACCTCCATTATCCTGACTAGAGTGAGGGTCCCTGCTTGGACAGAGTGCAAACTGACTGCCAACTAGAGATCCCATTTCTAACACCACCATTGTAGATTGTGTATATGCAGGAAGGGACACCTTCCTGCACATAAACAATCTATTCCCTCAACGCAGACTACTATGCACTAAGGTGCAAGGATGCCTGCATTGGCGCAGGCAGCTAAATTTAGGGCCCACCAGTGGGAAACACAGAGGTGTGCCATATTTAAGTAAACACGGCTCATCCCTGCATTTCTGAAGTGGCACAGCGTGGCAAATTTTTAAGTAGCACCACGCTGCGCCACTTTTTAGTAAATCTGTCCCTAAGTTTTAATTGCAAACTATCTCTTGTACCGTGCATGACTTTATATCGTAGTGGTGAAAAGTTAGTTGAAATACCTGAAAAAGTTTGCAAAAAGTAAGAATGTTGCTAAAAAAATAAAAAATAAAAAAATATTCACAAATTTTCCACATCCATGATCAAGGTAGAGCAGAAACCGGTCCTAGGATGTTTGTGGCCAGTCCAGGGAAGGCCTGGTCTTGCAGTGAGGAATGGACTGTTCCCATGGAGAACAGGGTCATGACTGATTTGCATATGGTTTGGCCAAACTGGAATGGCATGGGCAGCAAAAAAGCGATGGATTTTGGCCCAGATCACTGTACTGAGGGGTGAATGTCTGACATTGATCAGCATTTGTCCATCAGGTGTTCTTTTTGCAAATGTTGCCCTAAGTGGTACAGGTATGCCCAGGCGAGGGTCCCATGCTCCTCATGCCGGAGTCAAGCTAGCCTGGCAGATGAAGGGCGATATCCCGAAACCGATCCCAGGATGCTTGTTTCTGGTCCAGGGAAGACCTGGCCACGCAGTTTGGTCTGGACTGTTCCCATGGAGAAAAGGGTCAAGACTGATTTGTATATGGCTATTTTCAAACTGGAATGGCATGGGTACCAAAAAAAACAATCACTGTACTAGGAATAAATGTTTGGCATTGGTCATCATTCCGTCCATCACTTGTTCTTTTTGCAGTTCATTCTAACAGTAGCAACAAAGTCTTTCCATTTTGGTACCACTATTTCCAAAGGGTAGGAATCTGTCTCGGTGGCAGGGGGAGGCCGGGGGATTCTTGTACTTAAAAAATTTCTGCCAGTATTGACAAATATTAGTGGAATTTCCACTGAAATGTTAGTCTACCAAAGTGGCTCCTTCATAAGGGGGTACAATTCTGTTAATGAAGTAATATCCTTTGAACCAGCAGACATCACTAAATATGACATTCTTTTATTCAGTTACCAAACTCTAAAGCAGCCTCTTAGCATTTTGAAGAAACATAAAACCATTGGAATTGGTGACTCTGAGTCAGTGCTGAATTAAACAGATTTAATAGTCACGCATCTTTAATAATATTATTAGAGAATTTATGGGCGTTGAAAGTTCTAAATTACTCTGCTGATTTTTTGCAGGATTCCTGATTTTCTCTTGTTCTCAAAGTTTGCAAGGTTTATCGTTGAGGCTTACTTTTGCCATGCACAGTTCTTCAGAATATATTCACTGCACTGCAAAGTCATTTTAATGGTAATCCATGTAAACCGAAATGATACATTTATGCAAAGTTTTTCTCTTCAAGTATTTTGCAGATTCATTTTTATGTATAACAGCAAATGTGTTTCTCTGCAGACTTACGATTTGCAAAAAAACATTTTGCAAAAGTCACAATTCTCAAGCAAATGTGGTAGAGTGTAAGTGCTACGGAACATTGCGAAGTTCACATATTTTGCACTGAATATTGTGAGGGTTGAAAAAAACATAACTTTTCAATTTTGCGAATCTCTATGGAGACGTCCTTTGAGACAGCCAACAAGCATTGCTAGTTCAGAGACGTGCATGAACTCCTTACGGCGAAGGCCAATGGAATTATGCGATTCTGAGCCTGCAGCAGTTCTATACAATTAATGCCTTGTCAAATTTGCCACGTACTCCATCATCTGCTTCATGATCTGCATACTTTAACAAAAAAAAAGTTTCGAGCTCGTATGGACTAAAAGTTACAAAACAAATAGTGATCCGTGTTACTACTCACTGAAAGGACCTCACAAAGGTTGACTTATCCCATTTAATTTCCCTTTTTTGATTGTATGCGGCTGTTAATCTGGTATTATTGAGATGAAACCGTTGTTCAGACAACATGACAAAATAACGAAGTAATGTTATTACAACTCCGCATAAGTTGTCTTTTGTTGCCACATAATTCAGGGAACCCTGACTCATATATGATTCTCTCCTGACACATAACACCAGTGGCACTGCGTATTGTGTGCGAAAAGCTACATTGCTCAACATTTACAAAAAAATCTTATTAGCGACTTGTCATCTGAAAATAAAGATAAAAGTCATGGTGACAGTTTATAAAAATGTTAGACATATTTGCAAGGAAAGAGACCGGATGACCTTTAAGATAGGAACATTGACTATTTTTAGAATGCACATCCATTTTAAATAAGATCAACCACCAGCCAGTGCAGATTTATTTCTCGGGTAGACTATAAGTGGATCATGTGGTTGTAGTTCTAGTCTGGCTAATAATAAGGTGGGCCTGTTAAAATGCATTCAAGGGGCCACTAAATCCCACCTCTGTCCGGTAGTAAATGGCGAGAGCCTGGTATTACTCTCCAATCAACCAACACCCCCCCCCAAAAAAAATAGAGTAGCAAAGAGGGTGAAAAATGATGGTCCGGACGGTAGCACCAATAAATTGCTAGTGGCTAAGATTTATTCAAGCAATTTTTCTATCACGTTGTTATTTGTTGCATTAGATCCTATAAGTTGACTAGGTTAACCCAGATGTGGGTGCCATGGAAGGAATTTAGTGTTTTGGGTTAGGTTTTACATTTTGTTATGTACATACTTATGTTATGCACTTATGTTATGTACATATGTTATGTTATATGTTAAGCACTATTACCAGCAACCGCGTGACAAGCCATACTGAATGAGGTTCAACTGTTGTTTATTTTTGAGAAAGGAAAAGACTTGGTGACTACATTCTGTTATAATAATTTTAACAGAAAACCGGAGTTTTAGAATTGAATAAATTCTAAAACTGAACAACATTTGCTAAATATCTTAGAATCTACAAGCAGCTTCTTCAAGTAAGGACCCAGCAATGTATCTTTCCTTTCTAAAGGAACAGAGGAGAGTGTGAAGAAACAGACCTTTTTTGAGGTCACTCCCACTTTTTGCCCCTATTTTGACTACTAGTCACTGGTGTAATGACCCTGAAATGCCATGAGCCCTGCTAAACAGGACTCAGTACATGTGTGCTCATCCTTCGAAAGAACATGTTTATGGTATGTTAAGTGTATTTCTATAGCGCATGGCTAACCAAACTGGCCTCACAGCGCCGCTAGCTACACACCCTGCAGTCCTTCATGACACGCCGATGTCTCCAGGTCACATTAGAAAAGATGACTTTTTAACAGTTTCCTAAAGGAGATCTCCGATTGCTGACTTCTAAGGACTACTGGAAGTGTGTTCCGAATTCTGGGGCTGAAAAATGCTGGAAAGCGGCCTCCATGCCTTGCTCCTCTGATCTTAGGCACAATCAAGAGTCCCTGATTACTGGATCACAGTGACCTTCCTGGTGTGTGGGGAGAAAGGAGAGACTGAATGGTCCATGGGCCTTTTCTATAAATGGTCCATTGTGCAATGCAGAGGGCCTTAAACTGAATCCTCTTTTGTATAGGTAGCCAATGCAAGGCTCGCAAAGGCCGGTCTAGCTGTTTCTTGCTTCAGTAATTTATATAATATTCTTGCAGCAACATTTTGTACTACCTGTAGCCTATTAATCACATATTTTGGGCTCCCCAGACAGAGGAAGTTCCTGTTGTCAAGGCGATAGTTTATTAAACTCTGTACAACTATCCTTCTTATGGGGAATGGTAGCATTTATAAGACTTTCCTTATGGAGCTTAAAATCCAGGAGCATACACCAGATAGTATTGTACCCTGTGTCTCCATTGTAGCTTGGAGTCAATTCAGACACCTAGGCTTTTCACCACTTGAGCTGGCACCAGGCGATCACCTAGGTAATCTGGCCATGAAAGTTCTAGCCACTCCGGGATATTTATGCCTACCACCAATTCTTCAGATTTGTCACCATTAAGCTTTAACCTACTGTGGCCATCCAATCTGTGACTTCCCTCAGACAGGAGCTTAGTTAGTAGGAAGTGTGACTTGTGTCAAATGAAAGGGCCAGGATGATTTGTGTGTCATTGCAGGAGGCTGGCCCTTTATGTAGTGTGCAAAACTAGGCACACTATGCAGGAGGTCCAGGCAACCACACCTGGGTTTCCAGAGGTAAACATTAGACCACCTAATGCTCCAATTTTTAAGGTAGCTGGTCAAGCAATTCGGCTAATCCAGGAGATGTGCTAAGCATTTGCTACACTCATGCACCACGCACACTCAATGAATAACTCAAGACCAGATTTTATAAAAATACTTCAGACTTTTATATAAGTTTTAAGACCAAGATAGTCCAGATGGGTTAAGTACTTTTTTAGTTATGAATTATTTTAAGTTGCAATAAAGTTAGTCTTTCTGTGCGTAATTACGCACCATAGGAATCAATAGGCAGTCACTTTAAAAAATGCATTAAAAATCACAGGATAGTTTTACCAGTCTCTTCTTTTGTGGGGTGGTCAGTGCAGTCGGTGGGCATCTTGTGCCAGTTGGAGAGCCTCGGGCGGCTCCCGGTTCTGGCGGGAGCAGAGCTGGAAAGTCTCTTGGCACAGGCACATGGCCACTTGTAGGGGCCACCTGGAAAAGGAGCTGGTTTGCAGATTTAAAGATGGTGCCTTGTGGTCCACTTGGGCTGTTGAGATTGCAAGGGGTTGGGGACCTGTGGAGCACAGCTGGTTCCTCGGCGAAGGGCGGCCAGATGCAGGGCGATTTGGAGATCCAGGAGCTGTGAGCAACAGAGTCCTTTGGAGCTGGAGGTGAGTCCGTTTGAGGGCTGCTTACAGGACAATGGGGACACTCTGGTCAGAGGTCTAGGGTGTTCCTGAAGTCCCTTAACTGGGGTTTCCTCCTGATCCTGTGGGGTAATATTACCCATAAGATTATGCCCTCACATATAGTATGGTGCACCCTGCCTTAGGTAGGGTGGCAACATACAATTTGGGCAAAACCTACACCTAGAGGATGTGACGCAGACATTTCTGCAAACTGCCCACACTACATGTGACATGCAGGTGAGGCACAGACCTGGGAGAATGCTTAATGACAGGAACAATGAACTGGAACCAAGATGATAATGTGCAACTAATAAGAAGTCAGGCATGTCACATTACAAATGCCACAACATAGACACACTAATTGTACAATATCTCACTGCAGAGGACAATGGCTCTCCTCGGGATATGCCTGTCCTGGACTTCACTGATTACATGGATGACGAGCTGACAAACATTAGCCAGCAGACCCTCCAAGATGTCCTTGGAACCCTCCTGACCCCACCTTCAGTCACAAGGAGGAGCACTGAAGTAGCAGCCATCACAGAGGAGCCACCCACCACCCCAATTGTACGACCTGCCAGCTCCAACCCAGCTGAGGACTCTGACGACACTTTAGCAAAACAAAAGGATGATGGATGGAGTGCTGAGCAATGCAAACACTCACCCCCAGTCACAGATCTGGGTTTAATCCATCGTTCTTTTGCTCACCATGCCACCCCAGTTTGGACCCAGCCATATGCAAATCAGTCTTGACCCTGTTCCTCATGGGAACAGTCCATCCCGAACTGCCAAGCCAGGTCCTCCCTGGACCGGAAACAAGCATCCTGGGACCAGTTTCAGAGTTTCACCCATCATCAGCCAGGCTAGCTTGAATCCAGTGGCACAGTGAGCAAGGGACCCACGTCTGGGCATACCCTTCCCACTTAGGGCAACTTTAGCAAAACAAAAGGATGATGGACGGAGTGCTGAACAATGCAAACACTCACCTCCAGTCACAGATCTGGGTTTAATCCATCGTTCTTTTGCTCACCATGCCACTCCAGTTTGGACCCAGCCATATGCAAATCAGTCTTGACCCTGTTCCTCATGGGAACAGTCCATCCCGAACTGCCAAGCCAGGTCCTCCCTGGACCGGAAACAAGCATCCTGGGACCAGTTTCAGAGTTTCACCCATCATCAGCCAGGCTAGCTTGAATCCAGTGGCACAGTGAGCAAGGGACCCACGTCTGGGCATACCCTTCCCACTTAGGGCAACTTTAGCAAAACAAAAGGATGATGGACGGAGTGCTGAACAATGCAAACACTCACCCCCAGTCACAGATCTGGGTTTAATCCATCGTTCTTTTGCTCACCATGCCACCCCAGTTTGGACCCAGCCATATGCAAATCAGTCTTGACCCTGTTCCTCATGGGAACAGTCCAGCCCGAACTGCCAAGCCAGGTCCTCCCTGTACTGGAAACAAGCATCCTGGGACCGGTTTCAGGGTTTCACCCTTCATCAGCCAGGCTAGCTTGAATCCAGTGGCACAGTGAGCAAGGGACCCACGTCTGGGCATACCCTTCCCACTTAGGGCAACTTTAGCAAAACAAAACTCTGACGACACTGGCACCAGCTTTGAGAGGTCTGTAGTTGGAGTGCAGCAGGAGCTGGCCAAGGAGGTGCGGGTGGGGATGCAAAATATGGCAGCCAGCCTTGAGGGGATGCTTTCGTGCATGATGTCATCTGCAGAACAGGCGGCAGCCACGCAAGCACAAACATCTATCCTGCAAGAACTTCAACAAGGTGTAAAGGAAATCATCACTGCAGTAAGGGAGTTGCCACAACACCTCGCACACCAAACCTTTCACTGCGTGCACGAATGCAATCATGACCCCCACAGGGATGACCTGGCTGCCTACCACAGTGATGTAGCTGCTATACTTAAGAACCAGCAGCTCCTCCTTGCTGCAGTACAGCCCTTAATAGCCCCACAGTTGGCAGCTACTGGGAGTTCTGAATCCACATCTTCAAACACTGAAGTGTGTGCTGTCAATACAAACCCCAAAAAACAAAAGTACACAGTTCCAGCCAATAGACTAATCTAAATGTATACAGTAAGTAATAGAGTCTATGAGTCTGCTCTTATTAGAACAAGAGCCCTCACTCACCAAATGGTGACATGCTTCATCATCGGGCTTTTGCTCCTCATCAGGCCGGCACTGCAGTGCCCGACGGGCCCCTCGTGGGGGCTCTTTGCCGGAGATCTTTTGAGTGTAAAGAATGCCGGTAGCTGAGTGTGCGTATGTGGGATTGGTATATGGGTATGTGAAAATAAAAATGGCCAGAGGTCTGGAAATATTGTATTTAATCAACCTAGACCCCTGTCATGATTAAAAACAGAGTGTGGGTAAGGATTGGAAGTAATGTCTACTTCACCCTCAGAAACAAAAAAAACTGTCAGTCCCTGAATTGGGGGAATGTGGAGAGTTAGAGTTCAGAACTAACTATACTTCTATCATCGGGGTCAACATGTTTCTCGCAACAAATGTCTGTTAAGATCGGTGCGATTCGTCAGGACCAAAAAATGTACCTAATCCACATGTTATAACCCAATACAGGATTTCTTCGTACCACAAAAACCCTCCTTGTATGAAAGGATGGGCCCCATCGGGATAGCAAAAAGCATCAGTGGACCAGGCTTGTATAGTCAACCCACTCGTGTGGCCACCAGGTGGATAACCTACCCCTGCTCGGCGTCACATGAAAAAAAAACCACCACCACCAAGGGCAGAGGAGACCACACACACATCACAAGATGAAGACGTGGAACAGATCATTTTTCCTCATAAGAGTGCCCAGTAGCACATGTCCATGCCATATGGGCACTTATATCCTAGGTCCTGTGCTTGTTAACATGCCAGTCTTGCAAAAGCTGCTCACATGCACTGTTCTCCAGCCCACTGTTTACCTGGACACTATGTTCTGTGATTGTCTCTCACTACCTCATTGGCTATTCATGTTCCTCTGCACTGTATGACAATTCACCCCAGCATGTCCAATGACATGTCCCATTGCACCTATGTAGTATCACAATAGTAGGCGTCACACTAATGGACTCACAATCCTGGACTATGTAAACATTGCACTTCAGCACTTTCAAATAAATAGCACTTACACAACCACTTTGTCTCTGTGTAATGTGACACATCAACCGTGTAGGAGATTAGTGATGTATCTGACATGTCAATGGCCATAGAATGTCATTACAACTGCCTTGAAAGATTGTGGGCTGATAACTGTGCACTGGGGTCTGGATTGTATCATCATCTGTACTTCCTGAGGGTTATTTCTGAAGTAAATAGAAAACTAACAATATAAAGATGGGTTGGACTGAAAACGTCTGCTTCAAGGGATGTTTAAGCAGAAAATCAAAGTATTCAAAATTCCCCTCTAGACAATATTTATGCAGGTGATATCTGACTATAAACTTTCATCACACACACACACCATACAGCAGGAATGGATGTGTATGAGTGTATGGACAAATATGTAACCTGGGAGTACAATGTTAGAAATGATAGGTGTGAGTTATGCATACAATACTACATAAGATTATACCATCACTCACCTTATCAGGGTTCACTTGCACATGAGGCTGCAGGCAGACGTACCACAGTGCCCAAGATTCCAAATCTGGTCTCAAATGATGAGAGTGAAAACACACATCCAAACTTAACAACACATTAGGAACCATAGTAACCTTGAGTCGTGGGTGCAATGGATGGCAGATGCATAGAGAAGTACCTTTGGTGTAGCTGCCAATGTGACAGCTCAATTGGAATTGGGAATAACCATGTCAATAATGGGATTTGGATGCAGGATGGAACACAAATGCAAAATCTACAATGACACTTGTAGGAAGTTGGCTCTGTATGTACTATTACAAAGTAAGAAATAGCATGCACAGAGTCCAAGGGTTCCCCTTAGAGGTAAGATAGTGGCAAAAAAGAGATAATTCTAATGCTCTATTTTGTGGTAGTGTGGTCAAGCAGTAGGCTTATCAGAGGGTAGTGTTAAGCATTTGTTGTACACACACAGGCAATAAATGAGACAATTCCAGGCCAATAGGTTTTTATGTAGAAAAATATATTTTCTTAGTTTATTTTAAGAACAACAGGTTCAAGATTTACAAACAATACTTTAAATGAAAGGTATTTCACTCAGGTATCTTAGGAACTTTGAATCATCACAATAGCATGTACAGTTTTGGCAAAAATGGTAATAAGCTATTTTAAAATTGGACACTGTGCAAAATTCAACAGTTCCTGGGGGAGGTAAGTATTGATTAGTTTTGCAGGTAAGTAAAGCACTTACAGGGTTCAAAGTTGGGTCCAAGGTAGCCCACCGTTGGGGGTTCAGGGCAACCCCAAAGTTTCCGCACCAGCAGCTCAGGGCCGGTCAGGTGCAGAGGTCAAAGTGGTGCCCAAACCACCATCTGCATTGGCATGGGCAGTCCCAGGTCTGTGTTCCACTATAAAGTCCATTCCCTGTCGGGAGATGGACCACCTCAACAGTTTTGGATTTTCACCTTTCATTTGCATTAGCCATCTGAGAGGTCTGTGGTCAGTTTGAACTACAAAGTGAGTACCAAAGAGGTATGGTCTCAGCTTCTTCAGGGACCAAACCACAGCAAAGGCCTCCCTCTCAATGGCACTCCAATGCTGCTCCCTGGGGAGTAACCTCCTGCTAATGAAAGCAACAGGCTGGTCAAGGCCATCATCATTTGTTTGAGACAAAACTGCCCCTATCCCATGTTCAGAGGCATCAGTCTGCACAATTAACTGCTTGGAGTAATCTGGAGCTTTTAGAACTGGTGCTGTGCCCATAGCTTGTTTCAGGGTGTCAAAGGCCTGTTGGCATTCTATGGTCCAGTTTACCTTCTTAGGCATTTTCTTGGAGGTAAGTTCTGTGAGGGGTGTCACTATTGATCCATATCCCTTCACAAAACTCCTGTAGTAGCCAGTCAAGCCAAGGAATGCCCTAACGTGAGTCTGGGTTTTTGGAGCTACCCAGTCCAGAATAGTCTGGATCTTGGGTTGGAGTGGCTGAACTTGGCCTCCACCCTCAAGGTGTCCCAAGTAAACCACAGTTCCCTGCCCTATCTGACATTTGGATGCCTTGATAGAGAAGCCTGCTGCTTGCAGGGCCTTCAAAACCTTCTTCAGGTGGACCAGGTGATCCTGCCAGCTTGAGCTAAAGACAGCAATTTCGTCAAGATAAGCTGCACTAAAGGACTCCAAGCCAGCAAGGACTTGATTCACCAACCTTTGGAAGGTGGCAGGGGCATTCTTTAAGCCAAAGGGCATCACAGTAAACTGATAATGCCCATCAGGTGTGGAGAATGCTGTCTTTTCTTTTGCTCCTGGTGCCATTTTGATTTGCCAGTACCCTGATGTCAAGTCAAAGGTACTTAAGTATCTGGCAGCACGTAGTTTGTCAATTAACTCATCTGCCCTTGGAATGGGATGGGCATCTGTCTTGGTGACAGAATTAAGTCCCCTGTAATCCACACAAAACCTCATCTCTCTCTTACCATCCTTGGTGTGAGGTTTGGGGACTAAGACCACTGGGCTAGCCCAGGGGCTGTCAGAGTGCTCAATGACTCCCAATTTCAGCATCTTGTGGACTTACACTTTGATGCTTTCCTTAACTTGGTCAGACTGTCTGAAAATTTTGTTTTTGACAGGCATGCTGTCTCATGTGTCCACATCATGGGTACACAGGTGTGTCTGACCAAGGGTTAGGGAAAAGAGCTCAGCAAACTGTTGTAAGACTTTCCTACAGTCAGCTTGCTGTTGGCCAGAGAGGGTGTCTGAATAGATCACTCCATCTACTGAGCCATCTTTAGGGTCAGTGGAGAGGAGATCAGGGAGAGGTTCACTCTCAGCTTCCTGGTCCTCATCTGTCACCATCAACAGATTCACATCTGCCCTGTCATGAAAGAGTTTGAGGCGGTTCACATGGATCACCCTTTTGGGGGTCCTGCTAGTGCCTAGGTCTACCAGGTAGGTGACCTGACTCTTTCTCTCTAGCACTGGGTTACGGCCACTCCATCTGTCCTGAAGTGCCCTGGGAGCCACAGGCTCCAGAACCCAGACTTTCTGCCCTGGCTGAAATTCAACCATAGCAGCCTTTTGGTCATACCACATCTTCTGGGGTTGTTGGCTGGCCTCAAGGTTTTTACTTGCCTTTTCCATATACTCTGCCATCCTGGAACGTAGACCTAGTACATAGTCCACTATGGGGGTCATTCCGATCAAGCAGATCGCTCGCCGGCCCAGCGGGAAAGCCCCAGCAAAGATGAAGCCGGCTCCGAATGGAGCAGGCGGATTTGCTGGGGTGCGACGGGTGCAGTGTCACCCGTCGCGATTTTCAGTGTCTGCTTTGCAGACACTGAAAATCTTAATGGGGCCCTGTTAGGGGGCCCCTGCAGTGCAGTGCAGTGCAGTGCCCATGCCAGGGGCCCCACGACACCCGTTCCCGCCAGCCTCTTCCTGGCGGTGTAAACCGCCAGGAACAGGCTGGCGGGAAGGGCGTCGGAATCCCCATGGCGGCGCTGCATGCAGCGCCGCCATGGAGGATTCCCTGGGGCAGGGGAAAACCGGCGGGAAACCGCCAGTTCCCCTTTTCTGACCGCGGCTTTACCGCCGCGGTCAGAATTGCCCCGGAAGAACCGCCAGCCTGTTGGCGGTGCTTCCTCTACCCTCTGCCCTGGCGGTTACAAACCGCCAGGGTCAGAATGAGGGCCTATATCTTGTTTAGACTCATGAAGAGGTCTCTCCCAGCCGTCTTTTACAAGAGCTAGTGATCCCCTTACAGGATGGCTAAACAGAAGTTCAAAGGGGGAAAACCCTACTCCCTTCTGAGGCACCTCTCTGTAGGCGAAAAGCAGACATGGCAAGAGGACATCCCATCTCATTTGAGTTTTTCAGGGAGCCCCGTGATCATGCCCTTCAATGTCTTGTTGAATCTTTCCACAAGACCATTGGTTTGTGGATGGTATGGTGTGGTGAATTTGTAAGTCACCCCACACTCATTCCACATGTGCTTCAGGTATGCTGACATGAAGTTGGTACCCCTGTCAGACACCACCTCCTTAGGAAATCCCACTCTGGTAAAGATACCAATGAGTGCTTTAGCTACTGCAGGGGAAGTAGTGGATCTAAGGGGAATTGCTTCAGGGTATCTAGTAGCATGATCACTACTACTAGTATGTATTGGTTTCCTGAGGCTGTGGGAGGTTCAAGTGGACCCACTATGTCCACACCCACTCTTTCAAAGGGGACCCCCACCACTGGAAGTGGAATGAGGGGGGCCTTTGGGTGTCCACCTGTCTTACCACTGGCTTGACAGGTGTCACAAGAGACACAAAACCCCTTTACTTTCTGGGACATGTTGGGCCAATAGAAATGGTTGACTAACCTCTCCCAAATCTAGGTTTGTCCCAAATGCCCAGCAAGTGGAATATCATGAGCTAAGGTCAGAATGAACTTCCTAAACTCCTGAGGGACTACCACTCTCCTAGTGGCACAAGGTTTGGGATCTCTCACCTCAGTGTAGAGGAGTCCATCTTCCCAATAGACTCTATGGGGGTCATTCTGACCCTGGCGGTCATGGACCGCAAGGGCCAACGACCGCGGAAGCACCGCCAACAGGCTGGCGGTGCTTCAGGGGGCATTCTGACCGCGGCGGTAAAGCCGCGGTCAGAAAAGGGCCGGCTTCCCGCTGCCCCAGGGAATCCTCCACGGCGGCGCTGCAAGCAGCGCCGCCATGGGGATTCCGACCCCCTTCCCGCCATCCTGTTTCTGGCGGTTTTCACCGCCAGAAACAGGATGGCGGGAACGGGTGTCGTGGGGCCCCTGGGGGCCCCTGCAGTGCCCATGCCACTGGCATGGGCACTGCAGGGGCCCCCTAACAGGGCCCCATTGAGATTTTCAGTGTCTGCTTGGCAGACACTGAAAATCACGACGGGTGCAACTGCACCCGTCGCACACCAGCAACTCCGCCGGCTCCATTCGGAGCCGGCATCCTCGCTGCTGGTGCTTTCCCGCTGGGCGGCCCGGCGGCCTTTTGGCGGTTGCCCGCCAGCCCAGCGGGAAAGTCAGAATGACCGCCGCGGTCTTTTGACCGCGGTACGGTCTTCTGGCAGTTCCCGCCAGGCCGGCGGCTTCCGCCGCCGGCGGGGGTCAGAATGACCCCCTATGTGTTCCAGTGATTTTTCCTTTGGTCTCTTCTGCAGCTTGCTGCCTAAGGCTTCAAGAGAGGGACAGGTTTCTTGCCCCTTAAACAACTGTTTCCTTGTGGGTCCCCCTGGGCCTAAGAGTTCAACCTGATAAGGTTCCAACTCCATGGGCTTAGTTCCATCAGAGGGCAGAATTTCTTCCTGGGAAGAGAGGTTATTTTTCTTTTGTTGTGTCGAAGCTGGTTCCCCAGTCTTCTTTCCTTTTCTCTTGGAGGGTTGGGCCATTATTCCAGGCTCCAACACCACCATTTCACCCCGAGCCTTGCACTGTGCCCTTGTCTTGACACACACCAGTTCAGGGATACCCAGCATGGCTGCATGGGTTTTGCGTTCTACCTCAGCCCATGCTGAGGTCTCCAGGTCATTTCCAAGCAAACAGTCTACTGGGATATTTGAGGAGACTACCACCTGTTTCAGGCCATTGACCCCTCCCCATTCTAAAGTTACCATAGCCATAGGATGTACTTTAGTCTGATTGTCAGCGTTGGTGACTGGATAAGTTTGTCCAGTCAGGTATTGTCCTGGGGAAACCAGTTTCTCTGTCACCATGGTGACACTGGCACCTGCATCCCTCATGCCTTCTACACTAGTCCCATTAATTAAGAGCTGCTGCCTGTATTTTTGCATATTAGGGGGCCAGGCAGCTAGTGTGGCTAAGTCCACCCCACCCTCAGAAACTAATGTAGCTTCAGTGTGAACCCTGATTTGCTCTGGCAACACTGTTGATCCCACCTGGAGACTGGCTATTCCAGTGCTAACTGGAGTAGAGTTTGAAGTGGAACCTTTCTTGGGACAGGCCTGGTCTCCAGTCTGTTGTCCCTGCTGATTACAGCTACGACACCAGGCCTTTTTGGAATCAAAGTTTTTACCCTCGTACCCAAAATTGGGTTGTGAAGAGGCTTTGGACCCTCCCTCCTGAGCAGGTTTTTGGGGGCCTGTAGAAGAGTCTTTACTTTTACCCTTGGATGTCTCAACACTCTTCCCCTGGGCAGTCTTTGTGACCCCTTTCTTTTGGTCACCCCCGTGGAAGTCTTGGTCACCCTAGTCTTGACCCAATGGTCCGCCTTCTTTCCCAATTCTTGGGGAGAAATTGGTCCTAGGTCTACCAGATGCTGATGCAGTTTATCATTGAAACAATTACTTAAAAGGTGTTCTTTCATAAACAGATTGTACAGCCCATCATAATCATTTACACCACTGCAATTAATCCAACCATCCAGTGTTTTGACTGAGAAGTCAACAAAATCAACCCATGTCTGGCTCGAGGGTTTTTGAGCCCCCCTGAACCTAATTCTGTACTCCTCAGTTGAGAATCCAAAGCCCTCAACCAGGGTAGCCTACATGAGGTCATAGGATTCTGCATCTTTTCTAGAGAGTGTGAGGAGTCTATCTCTTCACTTTCCAGTGAACATTTCCCAAAGGAGAGCACCCCAGTGAGATCTGTTTACTTTTCTGGTTGCAGAAGCCCTCTCAAAAGCTGCAAACCATTTGGTGATGTCATCACCATCTTTATATTTAGTTACAATCTCTTGGGGGATTTTTAGCATGTCAGGATAATCTCTGACCCTATTTAAATTGCTGCCACCATTGATGGGACCTAAGCCCATCTCTTGTCTTTCCCTTTCTATGGCTAGGATCTGTCTTTCAAAAGTCAATCTTCTGGCCATCCTGGCTAACAGGAGGTCATCTTCATTGAGGCTGCCCTCAATGCTTGCAGAGCTTTTGGACTCTCCTGTGAGAGAAGCAACATCTCTGACTATCACTTCTGGAGTCAGGGTTGGAGAAACCCTGTGCGCCTAACTAGGGCTGGAAGTGAGAGTTTTTCCACATCACTAGCATCCCCCTCTGTGAGGACATCATCAGAGGGGTTGTTTTTAGCAAACTCTGCCAAAAGCTCCTGGAGCTGTACTTTGGTAGGGTTTGAGCCAGTTTTTATCTTTTTGATTTTGCAGAGAGACCTTAACTCTGACATCCTAAGATGCAGGTAAGGGGTGAGGTTGAGTTCCATCACTATCTCTTCTGCAGCAGACATTATGGGGGTCATCACAACCCTGGCGGATGGTGTTAAAGGTGCAGTAATACCGCAAACAGGCCGGCGGACAAAAAAAGGGAATCATGATCCTGGCGGAAACCGCCAACAAAGACAGCCACTTTAACATACCGCCCGCCACGGCAGTACAGACAAGCAGCGCGGCGGTCACCGCCAACAGACAGGGGGAAGACAATGTACCGCCCATAGTATCACAACCTACCAATCCGCCACCTTTTCTGGGGCGGATTCACCGTGGATAAAAATGCGGCGGAAACAGTTACTGCAATGGGAAAACGCTCATCTAAACACATCCCACGAGGAAGGAGGACTCCGTGGAGCCCGAATTACAAATCCTACCGGCCCTTGTATTCCTACTCATCTACAAAGAGCAATGCCGGCGCCGGCGAAGACAACGGGGAGTACTGCACCTACGACATAGGGGAAGGGGGAGGCAAAAGTTAGGGGGACACACACGAAACACCCCCACCCCCACCCTTGCATATTACAACACACACACCAATGCATTCACAAAAATCACAGTAACAACCCACAACCCCCCCCGGAAGATTGCAAAGACAAAACGAAATCAGTTCAAACATTGTAATGTAGCAATATACATGTCTCGAAAATATACAGATATATTATAAAATCATTCAAAAGTATATACAGTACGAGAAGTAGTGATGATATGCACATCTCAATCTCCGTGCACCACTAGTCCAAAAATGCATGGGCGAGGCCCACAAAAGATACCTGTCCACAAACGGAGAGAACACTGCCGGGGCATCAGATCGAAGTACTACAGGCACCTCAGGGGGAAGAGAAGGGGGGGCACCTCAGCCGGATGAGTGCAAAGCCAGATCCACGACGGGGCTCGATGCCCATTGATGTATCCTGGGGAGTGCAAAGCCACAGTTTCTCAAGTCTCGACAGTGGGAGGCTTGCCCACTGTACCATCCTGGGGAGTGCAAAGCCACAGTCTCTCAAGTCTCTACAGTGGGTGGGTTGCCCACTGTTACATCCTGGGGAGTGCAAAGCCACAGTCTCTCAAGTCTTTACAGTGGGTGGCTTGCCCACTGTTCCATCCTGGGGAGTGCAAAGCCACAGTCTCTCAAGTCTCTACAGTGGGTGGGTTGCCCACTGTTACATCCTGGGGAGTGCAAAGCCACAGTCTCTCAAGTCTCTACAGTGGGTGGCTTGCCCACTGTTACATCCTGGGGAGTGCAAAGCCACAGTTTCTCAAGTCTCTACAGTGGGTGGGTTGCCCACTGGACCATCCTGGGGAGTGCACAGCCACAGTCTCTCAAGTCTCTACAGTGGGTGGCTTGCCCACTGTTACATCCTGGGAGTGCAAAGCCACAGTTTCGCAAGTAGATAACAGCCTCCACTGGTTCTGGAGGGGGACTGGTGCCCAGACTGGATTAGTCTCCCCGTGAAAGTTCCTGTCCCGTCACTGTCCCAGCTGCACATGGGATAACAATGCTTGATGTGGCGGCCTTTTCATTCTTCCCCGGTGCATGCCCTGTTCAACGATGCTTTGCCATGGCGGTCTCTGGACTGTTCAGCGGTGCTTTGCCATGGCAGTCTCTGGACTGTTCAGCGGTGCTTTGCTATGGCGGTCTCTGGACTGTTCAGCGGTGCTTTGCCATGGCGGTCTCTGGACTGTTCAGCAGTGCTTGCCCTGTTCAGCGGTGCTTTGCCATGGCGGTTCTGGACTGGGCATAGGTGTGTGGCATGACGTTCTCTGGACTGGGCATTGGCGTGTGGCATGACGTTCTCTGGACTGGGCATTGGTGTGTGGCATGACGTTCCCTCATTGCCCAGCGGGGCTGTGGCAGCCGGGGCCCTCCTGGGTATTGACTCTGGCGGTGGTCTCCTGACCAGTGACGATACTTGAGCCCTCCTGGGCACTGACTCCGGCGGTGGCGGTGGTCTCCTGACCAGTGACGATACTTGGGCCCTCCTGGGCATTGACTTTGGCGGTGGTCTCCTGACCAGTGACGATACTTGGGCCCTCCTGGGCACTGACTCCGGCGGTGGCGGTGGTCTCCTGACCAGTGACAATACTTGGGCCCTCCTGGGCACTGACTCCGGCGGTGGCCTCCTGACCAGTGACGATACTTGGGCCCTCCTGGGCACTGACTCCGGCGGTGGCAGTGGTCTCCTGACCAGTGACGATACTTGGGCCCTCCTGGGCAATGACTCTGGCGGTGGTCTCCTGACCAGTGACGATACTTGGGCCCTCCTGGGCAATGACTCTGGTGGTGGTCTCTGGACCAGTGACAATACTTGGGCCCTCCTGGGCAATGACTCTGACGGTGGTCTCCGAACCAGTGACGATACTTGGGCCCTCCTGGGCAATGACTCTGGCGGTGGTCTCTGGACCAGTGACGATACTTGGGCCCTCCTGGGCAATGACTCTGGCGGTGGTCTCCGGACCAGTGACGACAGTGCTGGCGGTGGCGTCCCGACCGCTGGGAAGGATGCCGCCCTTCTCCGCCGTGATGCTCACACCAGGCTGTGCAGACTTCCTCAGGCCCTTCCCCACCTTTGGAGGAGTCACAGCTGACTCTGCAATCCCCCTTGGCCCCCTGTGAGTTGTTTTGCCTCCAGGAGTCTTCACAGGGTCCCGTCGGCCAGTTTCCAATTTCAGAGCCTTTACAGGGGGTGGGCTGCCAGTGCCTTGGCTCCGGGTCACACTGCCTGCCCTGGTGGCCGATGCACTCCACACACCTTGAACAGGCACCACTGGTATTGGAGGCTTTTTGGCTGAGGCACTACGACGGGACTGATGAATTTGAGGGGGGAGAGTGGGGGCAAAAAGGTCAACTTTACAGAGGGACAGTTTCTGACGAACACTGGGATGGGTAGTTGGAGGGGGTCTGGGAGTGGAGGAAGAGGAGGTGGTTCTCGGAGGTGTCACTTTAGGTGTTTTGGGTGCAGGTGCAGGTACTGGAGGCTGTCGTGAGGTGGATGGATGTTAGGTGTGTGGGTGCCCACGTTTGTGTACTTTGGGAGGGGGCGTCACAGACACACTGGGAGAGGACACAGGGGATGTGTAAATGGGAGTGGAGGTGGTGATTGCAGGTGAGCGGGGTGTGGTGCTCGGTGTTCTGTTGCGACTCCTGGTGCCTGTAGATGTAGTGCATGCAGGTGAGAGTGTAGACAAGACAGGGAGGGAGGAGGGAGACGATGAGGAGGGGGACACTGTGGAGGCAGTGGATGTTGCTGTGTCTGCATGTGGGTGATGCTTGTGAGTGTGCCTGTGGGTTGTGTGGTGCCTATGTTTGCCTGAGCTTCCCTTGTGTGTTGACGTGTGTGCATGCTGGTGTGTAGGTGTGCTTGGGATGGGCTGGGGTACAGGGGATTGGGTCTGGGTGGAGGAGGTTGGAGGTGGGAGGCTAGACACAGGGACAATGGCTGCCATCAGTGCTGAGGCCAGAGATTTCAGGGTTTGCTGAAGGACAGCCTTACCAGAATGAATGCCCTCCAGGAATGCATTACCGTGTTGCAACTCCCTTTCTACACCCTGGATGGCATTCACAATGGTAGACTGCCCAACAGTGAGTGACCTGAGGAGGTCAATGGCCTCCTCACTGAGGGCAGCAGGGGTGACTGGGGCAGGGCCTGAGGTGCCTGGGACGAAAGTGATGCCCACCCTCCTGGGTGAGCGGGCACGGGGCGAAGGCTGAGGGGCTGCTGGGAGGGCGGTGCTGGTAGGGGAGGTGGCGGCTGTACCTGTAGAAGTGGGGCGCACAGATGGTGCCGCCACCACAAGGGAGCTCCCATCGCCGGAGAGGTCCGTGTCGCTGCTTGGTGATCCAGTGACCGACGTGAAGCTCCCCTCGCCCTCCGTCCCACTGGTGCATTCTGAGTCCGTGGTGTGGCCCTTCATGGCCATGTGGGATGCAGCTCCCTCGTGCCCCGGTGCCACTGTACCTCCGCCTGATGATGCTGATGCACAAAAGAACATGGAGAGCACAAAAAGGGGGGAAGACAGAAGAAAGACAGGTTGAGTGCATGGCATACCGCTACCGTTGGCAGATAATACAGACACAGCAGCCCCCTGCACTACGCCGTGCTCCTGGCCTCTGCAGATGCAATTTCTGGGATCTGGCCTACATGGCTATGTTGGACATCTGCACACATGGATGCCACAGGGGCATCTATACCTGTACTTGGCACTCTACTGCGGAGGGTAGAGTGCCACATGGCCTGCATTACAGAGGGGCCTAGCCTACGGAACTCACCCTGGCTTAGGTACACCCACAGGCCTCCTCCCCCACCCAGACCCCTCCACTGCGGCCAAAGTCCGCAGAATGAGAGAGTACTCACCCCCTTGTGTCTGCTGTGATGCCCTCAAGCACCCATCCAACTCAGGGTAGGCCACCTCCAGGATCCGGAACATCAGGGGGGTCATGGGGCAACGAGCACCCCTCCCACGTTGAGAGGCCATCCCCAGCTGAGCCTCCGCCGTCTTCTTGCTCCAGCGGCGAATGTCCTCCCATCTTTTCCGGCAGTGGGTGCCCCGTCTCTGGTGGACCCTCAGGGTCCGGACGTCCTTGGCGATGGCACGCCAAATGTCCTTCTTCTGGTGGGCGCTGACCTACATGACATGCACAAGGGAAGAAGCGAAGTCATTACCAACTGCACCGTCGATGTGAGTGGCCCCCCTCCCTACCCTAGCCATGGGGCACATTCATTCACATGCATTCATGTTCCCTGAACTCTGCCCCCTTCCCTCTTACAACCAGCCCTCTCCACCCAGGTCTAGCCCATACGACGTGCTACCTGTGTACTAACCTGTTGGTCTGGAGGACCGTAGAGTAGTGTGTACTGGGGGAGGGCCCCGTCTACCAGTTTCTCCAACTTCTGAGCAGTGAAAGCAGGGGCCCTTTCCCCAGACGCAGCAGCCATTGTTGCTTCCAGACCGAGGTCACAGCAGCACTTGCAGTGTAGGTCCTCTCCTGTCGCAGATCAGGTATCTAGTGATTGAACAGATAGAAAATGGTGGTGACGTCTGCAGCGGTAACGTCCGCGGCGGTGCGTATCATCACCGCCAGCGCACTTGTTCATTGGCTACTGGGACCCATAGGGTCCAATGTTAACCAATGCAGCATTGCGCCGCGGTCTACGACCGCCTACTGTGACGGTGTGCAACGGCAACGCAGTTACCCCACAATCCCATTGTCCCAGTTTAGAGGTCAGGCAGCCGCCATTTCAGGGGGGCACATGGCTTCATTTACTTCTGCATCACACATAGCTAGGCCTACACTCAACACACATAGAGGAAGGGTTTTGTGTTTGGTGTCGTCTGCTGTGTAACTGTGGGTACATACCTGGAACAAATTGCCTCGATCGTCGCTGTTGTCCTTCCTAGGCACCGTCAGCTGGGACATGTGAGGAGATGGCGGAATCCTCCGGTATACCGACCGCTGGTGGACCTGTTGACAATGGAGGAGCGACATTTAATCGTCACCTACAGGTTTGACCGTGCCACTATCCAGGAACTATGTATCCAGTTGGAGCCAGACCTGATGTCACCAATCTGCCATCCCACTGGCATACCCCCTGACGTGCAGGTGCTGTCAGTGCTCCATTTCCTTGCAAGTGGGTCTTTTCAGACAACAGTGGCCATGGCATCAGGGATGTCCCAGCCTATGTTTTCCAACGTGCTGTCCAGAGTGTTGTCTGCCCTGCTGAAACATGTAAGGAGATACATCATTTTCCCTGAGGTGGAAGATTTGGCTACAGTGAAAGGTGACTTCTATGCCCTTGGACATATCCCCAACATCATAGGTGCTATTGATGGGACCCATGTAGCTCTGGTCCCCCCCCACAGGAGTGAACAGGTGTACAGGAACAGGAAGAGTTATCATTCTATGAATGTACAGATGGTATGTTTGGC
The DNA here is from genome assembly GCF_031143425.1 of Pleurodeles waltl. NCBI lineage: Eukaryota > Metazoa > Chordata > Amphibia > Caudata > Salamandridae > Pleurodeles > Pleurodeles waltl. The sequence continues at coordinate 1,165,860,006 of NC_090445.1, read as the reverse complement.
CGACCAGTACATCTCCCAGGTTAATGCTATGTTCCCTGGCTCAGTGCATGACACCTACATCCTGCGGAATAGCAGCATCCCTGATATGATGGGTCAACTCCAGAGGCACCGTGTGTGGCTATTAGGGGACTCTGGTTACCCCAACCTGTCCTGGCTATTGACCCCAGTGAGGAATCCCAGGACCAGGGCAGAGGAACGCTACAATGAGGCCCATGGGAGGACTAGGAGGGTGATCGAACGCACCTTCGGCCTCCTTAAGGCCAGGTTCAGGTGCCTCCTTATGACAGGTGGTTCCCTATTCTACTCACCGAAGAAGGTGTGCCAGATCATCATCACCTGCTCGATGCTTCACAATCTTGCTTTGCGACGCCAGGTGCCTTTTCTGCAGGAGGATGGTCCAGATGACGGTGTTGTGGCAGCTGTGGAGCCTGTGGAGCCTGTGGACAGTGATGAGGAGGAAGCTGAGGAAGAAGACAACGATAACAGGGAGTCAGTCATACAGCAATATTTCCAGTGACACACATGTGAGAACATTTTCATTTTTACCATTATATTCACTGTCACACGTCTTCCTCTATCCTGTGGGTAATTTCATGGGATTATTTGGTAACTGAGTTGTTTCTTTCCATTACGGTTTCACAGGTGTGGTTACCAACGTGTGTCATCTGCATGCATCCTTCAAGGACTTGTGATGTGTGACAGTGGTATGTTGCCTTTACAACTAAAAACGCATTTTGACAATGTCATTGATAATACATTTTACCAAATCATAGACTGACTCCAGATTGTTTTGTAGTTCAAGGGTGTTTATTTAAGTGCTCAAAAATGGAAGGGGGTTCTAAAATGGTGATGGGTGATGGTGGAGGAATGTCCATGGCAGAGTCCAGTCTATTAGTCTCACAGGTGCACTGCCCATATGGGCATAGGAAGTGGAGCTGGGGCAGTTTAAGTATGGACAGGGTAACAAAGTGGTGCAGTGGGAGGACAATCAGGGTGGTCTCATTTCCTGGCGGGGGTCTTGCCATCTTGCTCTGTCCTGTTCCTGGATCTCAGGGACCGCTTGCGTGGTGGTTGTCCGTCTGCAGGGGGTGGGGTGCTGGTGTGGTGGTCCTGTGGCGGGGCGTCCTGTCCACTAGCGCCGGCGGATGTGGTGGGCAGTTCATCGTCCATGCTAGTGTCAGGGGCCCCTTGGAGTGCCATGGTGTCCCTCAAGGTCTGCTGTATGTCCTTCAGCACCCCTACGATGGTGCCCAAGGCGGAGCTGATGGTCCTGAGCTCCTGAACTCCTCCCTGAACCCCAAATACTGGTCCTCCTGCAGGCGCTGGGTCTCCTGAAACTTGACCAGGACCGTCGCCATCGTCTCCTGGGAGTGGTGGTATGCTCCCATGATGGAGGATAGGGCCTTGTGGAGAGTGGGTTCCCTTGGCCTGTCCGCCCGCTGTCGCACAGCAGCACTCCCAGTTCCCCTGTGTTCCTGTGCCTCCGTCCCCTGGACCGTGTGCCCACTACCACTGCCCCCAGGTCCCTGTTGTTGTTGGGGTGGTGGGTTATCCTGGGTTCCCTGTAGTGGTGGACACACAGTTGATTGACCTGTCCTGGGTACGGAGGTTTGGGCCCGCTGGGTGGGTGCTGTACTGGTGTTACCAGAGGGTGGAAGGTCAGTGTTGGGCTGTGCCTGTGCAAGGGGAACCAACTGTCCCGAGGCCCACGATGGTCCGGGCTGGTCATCAGGCTCCAGTAGGGCAGAGCTGCTATCGTCACTGTGGGCCTCTTCTGTGGGTGGAGTGGAGATGTCTGGACCCTCCGGTGTTGTGACGGTCCTTCGTGGTCCTGCAGGGGCATAAGAGCATGATTATTGCATGTATGTGTGTCATGGTGTGCAATGGGTGGCTCACCGTGTACACCAGTGCAAGTATTCCTGTGTGGGGGCTTGTGTGATGATGGTTGGGGGGGTGTTCTGGGTATGTACAGTGGGCATGCTTTAGTGCTGGGTGTCCATGCTTAGTTGTGTCATGCAGGGCTTGGTGTTGGGATGTGTGGTTTGTGTTATGAGTACATTAGTGAGGAGTTTGAGTGATAGGGGAGGGTGTGAGGGTGGGGGTGTGTGATAGCATGCAGGTAGGGTGGGGGATATGATAGTTAAGATTTGACTTACCAGTGTCCATTCCTCCACCGACTCCTCCGTGGCCCTCTGGATGGATGATGGTCAAGACTTGCTCCTCCCATGTTGTTAGTTGTGGGGGAGGAGGTGGGGGTCCGCCGCCAGTCCGCTGAACCGCGATGTTGTGCCTGGAGACCGTTGAACGCACCTTCCCCCGTAGGTCGTTCCACCTCTTCCTGATGTCCTCCCGATTTCTTGGGTGCTGTCCCACAGCGTTGATCCTGTCCACTATTCTGCACCATAGCTCCATCTTCCTGGCTATGGATGTGTGCTGCACCTGTGAGCCAAATAGCTGTGGCTCTACCCGGACGATTTCCTCCACCATGACCCTGAGCTCCTCCTCTGAAAAGCGGGGGTGTGTTTGGCATGCCATGGGGTGGTGTGTGTGATGTGTGGGGCGGTGTGAGTGTTGATGTGTGTGGTGATGTGTAGTGGTGTGTGGTGTTTTGTGCGTTGATGTTGTGTGGGTGATGGTGTTGTGTGCCTCTGTGTGGTGGGGTTGTCTATGCTGTGCAGTCTCTCTGGCCTTCGTCAACATTTTTGGTCGTAGGGGTTTGTGGGTGATGTGGGTGTGTGTTTTATATTGTGATGGGTGTGTGGGAGTGTTGTTTGTATGTGTATCAGGTGTGTGTATTTGGAATTGTCCAATGTGGTGGTGTTTTGGAGATGTGTGTGTATTTTGAGCGCAGCGGTGTGTACCGCCAATGGAATACCGCGGGTGAAAGAACTCCGCGTGGATTCATGGGTCGTAATAGCATGGGCGTGTTTCTGTTGGCATGGAGGATTTGTTTTCGCCAGTTTAACACTGACCTTTGGTGTGGCGGAGTTGTGTGGGTGTCTGAATTTCGGCGGTTTCCGAAATGTGTGTCATAATAGCTGTGGCGGAATTGCGCGCCCGCGGCGGTGTATTGGCGGTCTTCTGCACGGCGGTAAGCGGCTTTTACCGCCAATGTTGTAATGCCCCCCTATATTTCTAAAAGTTGGAATACTTTTTAAGAATCTAAAACTATCTCTAGAACTTAATTCAAACTTTTACAAAACTTTTAAACTCTTAAAGAAATGCTAACAGGGACTAACACAAGGCCCTAGCAGGACTATTAAAAATTTAGAAAAATAGCTCACATTTCAAAAATCAGTTTCTGATGACAATTTTTGGAATTTAGTTGTGTGATCAGGTATTGGCTGAGTAGTCCAGCAAATGCAAAGTCTTGTACCCCACCGCTTATCCACCAATGTAGGAAGATGGCTATGTATGTACTATTTCAAAGTAAGAAATAGCATGCACAGAGTCCAAGGGTTCCCCTTAGAGGTAAGATAGTGGCAAAAAAGAGATAATTCTAATGCTCTATTTTGTGGTAGTGTGGTCGAGCAGTAGGCTTATCAGATGGTAGTGTTAAGCATTTGTTGTACACACACAGGCAATAAATGAGGAACACACAGTCAAAGACAATTCTAGGCCAATAGGTTTTTATACAGAAAAATATATTTTCTTCACTTATTTTAAGAACCACAGTTTCAAGATTTACACACAATACTTTAAATGAAAGGGATTTCACTCAGGTATCTTAGGAACTTTGAATCATCACAATACCATGTACAGTTTTGGCAAAAATGGCAATAAGCTATTTTAAAATTGGACACTGCAAAATTCAACAGTTCCTGGGGGAGGTAAGTATTGGTTAGTTTTGCAGGTAGGTAAAGCACTTACAGGGTTCAAAGTTGGGTCCAAGGTAGCCCACCGTTGGGGGTTCAGGGCAAACCCAAAGTTACCACACCAGCAGCTCAGGGTCGGTCAGGTGCAGAGGTCAAAGTAGTGCCCAAAACGCATAGGCTCCAAAGGAGATAGGGGTGCCCTTGTTCTAGTCTGCCAGCAGGTAGGTACCCGCGACTTCGGAGGGCAGAACACGGAGGTGTTGTAGGGCACCGGGGGGGACACAAGTCAGCACAGAAAGTACACCATCAGCGGCACAGGGGCGGCCGGGTGCAGACGGCAAACAGGCGTCGGGTTCGCAATAGGTTTCAATGGGAGACCCAGGGGTCTCTTCAGCGAAGCAGGCAGGCAAGGGGGGGGAGCTCCTCGGGGTAGCCACCACCTGGACTAGGAAGAGGACCACCTGGGGGTCGCTTCTGCACTGGAGGTCGGATACTTCCGGTCCTGTGGGCTGCGGGTGCAGTGGGTTTACCAGGCGTCGGGTTCTTTGAAGCAGGCAGTCGCGGTCAGTGGGAGCCTCTGGATTCCCCCTGCAGGTGTCGCTGTGGGGGCTCAGGAGGGTCAACTCTGGCTACTCACGGTCTCGCAGTTGCTGGGGAGTCCTCCCTGTAGAGTTAGTTTTCCACAGGTAGAGCCGGGGGCGTCGGGTACAGAGTGGAAAGTCTCATGTTTCCGGCGGGAAACGTGAGGTCTTTAAAAGTTGCTTCTTTGTTTCAAAGTTGTAGTTTCTTTGGAACAGGGCCGCTGTCCTCAGGAGTTCTTGGTCCTTTTAGATGCAGGGTAGTCCTCTGAGGCTTCAGAGGTCGCTGGACCCTGGGGGACGCGTCGCTGTTGCAGTTTTTCTTGAAGTGGGGAGACAGGCCGGTAGGGCTGAGGCCAAAGCAGTTGGTGTCTCCGTCTTCTCTGCACAGCTTCAGGTCAGCAGTCCTTCTTCGTCTTCAGGTTACAGGAATCTATCTTTCTAGGTTCTGGGGGCCCCTAAATACTCGATTTAGGGGTGTGTTTAGGTCTGGGAGGATAGTAGCCATTAGCTACTAGCCCTGAGGGTGGCTATACCCTATTTGTGCCTCCTCCCGGTGGGGAGGGGGTCACATCCCTAATCCTATTGGGGGAATCCTCCATCTGCAAGATGGAGGATTTCTAAAAGTCAGAGTCACCTCAGCTCAGGACACCTTAGGGGTTGTCTTGAAGGCCAGTGACTCCTCCTTGTTTTTCTCATTATCTCCTCCGGCCTTGCCTCCAAAAGTGGGGCAGTGGCCGGAGAGGGCGGGCATCTCCACTAGCTGGGATGCCCTGTGGCGCTGTAACATAGGGGGTGAGCCTTTGAGGCTCACCGCCAGGTGTTACAGTTCCTGCAGGGGGAGGTGAGAAGCACCTCCACCCAGTACAGGCTTTGTTCCTGGCCACGGAGTGACAAAGGCACTCTCCCCATGTGGCCAGCAACATGTCTGGTGTGTGGCAGGCTGGTAAAACTAGTCAGCCCACACTGGAAGTCGGGTATGTTTTCAGGGGGCATCTCTAAGATGCCCTCTGGGTGTATTTCACAATAAGATGTACACTGTGCATTTATTGTGCTGAGAAGTTTGATACCAAACTTCCCAGTTTTCAGTGTAGCCATTATGGTGCTGTGGAATTCGTGTTTGACAGACTTCCAGACCACATGCAGCAGCACTTAGAGACCTTCCCTGGAATCAGGGCCCTTGGTACCAGCGGTACCAGTTACAAGGGACTTATCTGGATGCCAGGGTGTGCCAATTGTGGAGACAAAGGTACAGGTTAGGCCCCAGAACACTGGTTCTGGGGCCTGGTTAGCAGCCCTCAGCACACTTTCAAATCATCACTTTGTATCAGCAAAGGCAAAAAGTCAGGGGGTAACCATGCCAAGGAGGCATTTCCTTACAACACTGTTCACCCATGCCAAGGCCCTGATCCCCAAGCATATGACACATAACTACATCTTTATTTAACAGTAAAAAAGATACTAAAACTAGGGGAAACGCTTTAACTAACATAACCTATCCTAACTACACATCACCCACAACTGGCCCTAACTACGCTAATCTAAACTTACTTATCACATTTAACTAAACACTCTAAACATCAACCCCCCACCCCCATTATATGACGGGACACATGTAGGACAACATATACTAACCTAAACACATACTATCTAATCCTAAACACATATATATAAATATATATATATATATATATATATATATATATATATATATATATATATATATATATATATATATATATATATTTATACACAAATATATTTGTATATATTTTTTAATTAAAAAAAAATATTTTATACACATAAACCCAAACATCATCCTACAAACACACACCCACAAAAAAACACATGTGAAGATATAATCCCCTCCACCCCCAACCCACACATACTAACTTAACTAACAGCCTATTCTAACCTAACACTAATCCCCCTAAAAACACTAAATATAAGAACCAGGAAAGAGGAGGAAGGGGAGGGAATCATGGCTGAGGGTCAGAAAGTCACAAGTTTGCCCTCTGCAGGTTCTTCTTTATTCCACACAGTCTCCTGCTATTGCGGGACACCTTCTGCTGCAGCCTGTCCATCCTGCGCTACATCTGTTGCATGTCACGTCTCATGTTCATAAATTTGGTATTGTCTATGACTGCAGCAGGGGTTGTCTGTGTGCCACTAGTGGATGGTGGTGCTGGTGCCATGCTTGGAGGGGGAGATGCAGGAACTGCAGTCCGCGGGCCTGGAGCTGATGATGTAGAGTGACCTGCAACAGTGACTGTCATCCTTGGTGCGACAGTAGTCGGAGTGGTGGTGCTGGTGGTGGTGCCTGTTGTGGGCAAGGATGGCCCCACTGGGGCAAATGCCCTCCAGACCGCTGTGGCTCTCTCATGGCGATAACCCTGTGCCATGTTGAGGAACCCATACTCCACATCCAGAATGTAGTGGTAACGCATCACCCTCCTCTGGAATTCCCTGATCTGATTGGCATCCATGTTGGAAGCTGTAAACATAGAGAAAGCCAAACATTAGTTACATCATTGTGTGATACATCTACTGATGATATTCTAACACTTCCTCAAAATTTGCTTAAACAGTCCAAATCACAGTACAGATCATAGATTGTCCATGAGGAATGACATGTCAACGCAGCCTACACATCTCCTGTCTAACAGCACAGTAATACTCAAAAAGGTGAGTATCGGCTTAAATGATCTATGCATCATTGTTCTGCCATTAGTCACATAACAAATGCTGCAAGTCCTCCACATGTGACAGGCCAACTAATGACTATTTGCTGGATGACAGTCAAGGGCCACAAGATCTGCGATTGGTAAATGGAATTGCCAGGACGGTATGCAGTTGCTAATCATGAGGGGGTATCCTAGGTTGGAACAAATGAAAGTTGGAATTATATGTCTGTCTTCTACACTGGGATCCTCACACCTAGGTACACATATTTCATAAACCTAACCCTGTGCCTCAGGGGGTGATGGACATGCAACACATAATTTCAAACATCAAGGACAGCCAGGAAGCTTTGGACAGTTGTCCATGGGTTTAGTCAGTCCACCACAGTTAAGGAGGGCTGCCAACTAGAATAGACAGAAACATTGGACAATCACATCCACATTTATGTTCCTAATTGCGGACAATTGTCAACATCATTTGATCTCACTAATACCTTTCCAAAAACAAGCACTTAGATGCAAGCACCCATCGGGGCTTGAGCTGCATGCACACCTATGACATTCTACTCAAGTGCCACATAAACGCAGCACAGCATGTGGAGCTAGATGCTGCTAGAAAATCAAACATAGAGTCCTACATGTTCATTAGTTAACAGGGAGGCTCAAGTCTGTGGGTAATACTTTGACATCACTGGTCTGTGTGAATCAGGGTATGACTTGCTGACTAAATCATGAAAATGGATATCTCCAAACATTTCATTGGCACAAATGTAGCAACAAATATCACCCGGTTCACCTGCCCATGCCTACAGCGCAGCACTAGATTCCCAAAATATGACTCTCCGCCACTGATTGTCCAAATCAAAAATGGAACAAAATGTCAAATTCCAATAAAGTCACATACCAGATATTGTGCCAGCACATCATACTTCCGACACACAGGAGTCAATCACACAAGAGCTGCAAACACAACACAGAACTAACATATCAACACTTACTGGATATGTCTGGGTCCGCAAATCGAGCCACTTCTTCAATTGTGTAGGGGGCTGGTCCACCTGTAAAACATGGAAGGGTGAAATGTGCTCAATGTGTGCTCACTGTACAAAACTTGGAACAAAAACTCTGTGTGTGACATTTTATATGATAGACCAGCATCCTCAGGCATGTAGACACCCCAACAGACATACCACTGCAAACATATATTGACCCCGTCACTCCAGTGAGTGATAGAGACACATATGCACACATGCACTGGCCCTAACAATCATGTGGTGACAAACATGATTACTCAACTGGGTGTAGAATTATTTGTAGAGGGTACTCAATTTCTTAATTTGTTGTTATTAGAGACATGCAAAGCCACATTCCTGGTGCACTGTTAAACCAGTTACTCAGGTATTATGGCTTGTGCATCAAGGGACAATCAGTTACTGTGTGATGCTCATGGGGGTTGAGTTTAGCTCAGGAAGTATTATGCTTTCTATGGTCCATTATATGTGGGGCTGTGTTGTCTGTAGATTACATATGCCACATTGCCAGTGTACCCAGAGCCGTAGATGCCCCCTATGACACCATGATGGCAGGGCTCCTGTGTGTTACTTGATGACAATGTTACACTAAACATGTATTGGCCATTTATCTAAATCAAAATAACAAACAAATATATGCAGACAGTGTCTAATTTGATCATCCGTGACAGAATGCATGGGCACAGGTGTAGTCATTGCACCCGAAATGTGTTACTCATGGCCTTGTGTACCTATATCAGGTATTGTAAATCACAGGTAGCCAACTTACATTTGCCAAGTTGGGTGATCCGTGGTTATACAAAGAACTGACATTGTCCCCTAATTCAAACCTGGTTTAGCAAATGTCCTACTGTGGCAATCTTGATGAGGTCGGTCTCAATTTGTATGCCCCTTGGGAATGGCAGCAGTCACAGGAATGCTGGTCTGCTGATCTTAGCATACACCCATGTCTGTGATAGCCTTCATACTGAGAAGTTACCTATTGTACATATGCTGCACTAGATCAGCAGGGGTGTACCAAACGTAAACTAGCAAACTAGTTCGTCACTTTAAATGTATGATGGAAGCAGTCAGAGGTCCCTTGCACAACATCATGGAAATAAATAATTTGTGACCATGCATTCACCAAGATCCCATGATGACTCATTAACTTATGAACATTATTTGGCTAGAAAGTGACACAGATGGCAAATGCATCAGCTCTATACCAGCAATTGTGCCCAAGGCAAATTAAAACACACAGGAACAATGAACATAGGGCCAAATAATCTTTTTGTTTTTAATGTGTAGCATTTGCTTCATGTTTTTATGCTACAGCTATGGAAAGCAGCACCAAACATTTAGATATTATCCTGTGTGCATTAATTTAGCATCCATTTCTAATTTAAATGCTGCACGCACAAACCAGGTCAAAGTATCGGCCTAAGATATTACCAGAGGTTAGGAAGAACTTTGTACATATGGCCATGAATACATTTCAGACATGTATTCCAAATAATTGGGGACTAAATGAATTCCTTGCTTTGGCACGTGAAATACATCTCATTCCTTGTACACTCACAGTCCATGAATAAAACATATGTTTGAGCTGCATTACCATCAACGGTAATGTGTAGCAAATATTGTATAAGTCAGGGCCACTGTATATTTAACTTGCATTCCACATGTCCACAAACATTGCATGCAGCATGTAAACAAATCTGCTACTGTCACTACAGAGCATTTGAATGTGCACATTAGTCTGATCTGTACTCACCAACAGGGCCACCAATCACCACACCCAGGTGGTCCAGCAGGTCTTGCTCTCTGGCCACAAAGTCAGCCCAGCAATGCTTGAGTTGGTGGTCGTTGCACTGGCTGTTGAATACTCTCTTCAGATGGAACAGCACCTTGGACCACCTGAGCCTCCTCGCTTCCGTGTGATACCCCTGTATCACCCTGCCACCAGCCTCTAACATCAGGGGAAGGAAGTGGCACACCTGCCAAATTAAAGCCCCCAGCTCCTCCTCACCCATTCTCCCCAGACGTGGCCTTCCCAACATGACAAAAATAATAGGGATAGGAAAATACATGAAAGGAGGTAGGAAAATTAAACTTAAAGAACCCACAAACAGCCCAACTATACCCCAACTAACAATACCCACTACACACTACCAACAGTACAAAGACAAAATTAGACACAAAAAATGACAAAAACACACTCACACTGATTAAATGAGACAATTACAAAAACAACAGATGACAATTGGAATGGCACACAGAGGACAAAAGCACAATTTGGACAGACACAACTCTCAACACAGCTACACAGTCTAGAACAATCACAGACTGCAAAGTGAAAGTGAAAGTACACCCACTGTATCATTTCTGTAAACAGGATATCCTATTACATCACTTCCTGTCTCAAATGAGGTGCGTTTATATTATGAGGTGTGAACATATTATGATGTGTAAACATTTTATGACGCTTACGGCCTTTGCGTCAACATTTTTTTACGTAAATGCTTAAAAATTGCCCTGCATTCAAAGATCAATACATTTTTCAGGGATAACCAATTTCATGGGGTGCAGTGTTGGAATTACCGCTAGGGACCAATGGATGTATAATGGCGTGAGTGTCATTTTTCAACGCATATGCGGCAAAATTTGATGCGTTTGCGCCAGAATATCTGTCTTTAACTGTGTTTGTGTCATTTTTCTCATTTTTAATGTACATGAAAGCGGTAACAATACAGAGATAGGCTGTTAGGGCCTGCTGTGTGTGTTCCAGTGTTTGGGCACATGTGGCAGACCACACTGCTGTGGACCATAATACTCATGTTGTTGTGCCGGATTAGCACTCTTAACTGACGCAACAGCAACCCAAACATTTGGAATGACAATTGGTATTCCCTAGTTTGAGCAGGTGGTGCGTCAATAGAGGATAGCAAGGCTACGTAACTTAATACATTCACTCAGGGCCTGTGTGTATATGTCTGTGAATTGGATATCTCAATTGTTGTTGTGCCTCTGTCTGAACTTCACAAGATGTGTTTTGCATAATGTGCTTGTATGTGTGTTTTGTAAATGTGGATAACCATCAGATGCCATTCATTGAGGTACATCAGTCAGGCTATGTGTTTGTCATACCCGTAGCGTCTTATGCTGTGTAAACTTCTCTGACTTTGGGGACAAAACATCTCCCATGACAAACTATGCACAGGATACATAGGGGACGGTTGATTATGACAATGTTACAAGGGTAAGCCATCACATGTACAGGAATGTTGGATACCACTTCCTGGTCACTTATTTGTATACTATCCATGACTCGGGCATTTGAACATGCTAGGTAGGTACAGTGTTTGTGGCAGAGGGTCCAAACACCAATCCAAAAACGTTATGGTACACTACAGTTTGAGTCATGTAAATGACCTATGTTTCTCCTGTGGCAGTGGAGGACCAGCAGACCATGCTGCATGTGTTCAGATATTTCCATTGGTTCATTGCACAAAGGTGTCCAGTTCAAGTGTGAGGACGTATACCCTGTGTTAGTATTGGCCTCCATATTGTCACAGTTACGTGCAGGTCTCCCCATGAGTCTGTGGAGCTGTTCCATGCATTAACAGAGTTTCCTTCAAAGCAGAATTGACCTAAAGCCAAAGATAAATTGACAACACATATGGGGATAGTCCAGCTATGGCACTGCAGATCTTTTATAAGGCTGACAACAGGGCAACCTTGGTGTGCTCAAAAACTTTATGGATCAGTAATAGGAAACAGGCAGGTTTCATCACAACACTTGTACACAGGGTGGCCTCTAAAATTCCCATTGCAACAGGGAACATCAGTGCCTCTGTGCTGATTAATCTCACAGCTAGTCACCACGCAAGCCCCATCAATAGAGTGCGGCCGATGTGATTCCACGTGTGGTCCGTCAGGGCACAAACATGTTTTGTCCTTTCATACACATTAGCAAACCTTGTTTGTTGTGCTGGAGGCACCATACCAAATCCATGCATACAGCCACAGTACACTGTCACTGTTTGGGTTTCATGTAGTCATGAGTGCCAGACAAGGGATGGGGGCTGGATTAGGCAATTTGAATACACGTCCCAGATCATAATACGATAAGTAAACTGATTAAACTATACTATACATTTGAGGATTCATTGTAGACCTACCAGAGACAATACCCCAGGAGGAAAGAGAGGGCATGGAAAGCAACTATGAGACAAATGTAGCCACAGGGAACCTCTATGGTTAACACAAAGCCAGGAGCCAGTCAGGTTAAGAGGATGCAGGTTCTGTCAGGAACAAACATTAACAAGGCAAATAAACAGTGAGCAGACTCTGACTGGGAAAAGCTGGAACAACACTGTGGGAACTAAAAACTGTACTTGTGCAGTGGGCTGCAACGTTACACAATCCCCCAAGGGCTCTGTTACACAAGTGATTTATACGGCAATGCAGAACAAGGATAGTCAGAAAATGTCAGCTTCCAAGCAGTTCCAGACAGCAGCAATGGTAGTGCAGGTTCAAATGGCTGGTCTGCATGGAAGTGCTCACAGGTGTGTGCACCTTCATTCTCTCACAAGTCCTGTAGTTGAGAATCAAGTTCAAAAGGCCAACTGGACCTTTCACATGGGAAGCAATGGACAACTGATTACAAGTCCTACCAACTACCAGGCACTGCATTATTGGACCTGAAGTCCATGTAGACTGATGACCTATGACTATGGCATGCCATACTGAAGAGAGAAGCACACAGGAGTCAGATTGGGTGTCTTGGTGTGTGTAGATGAAGGTTATCAGGGTACAGATAGTACAGTTACAGGACCCCCTAGAGAAGGGTGGAGTGAGACTTAAAACATAGCAGTGGCAGGACTTTTTACCTGGGATGGACTGCGCAGGGCATGTCTTGTGAGAAATGCTTGTCATACCTGGGGCACTCGTGCTATCCATTTTCAGCATAGTTGGACTCCTTGCCACACATGCTCCGGGCAAAGATAGCTGATGTCACACTTACTGCTGTCAAGGGTCTGGTCATACATTCCTGTTACCAATGCAATAGCACATCCACTGCCTCATGTATGAAACACTTTTTTACCTTATGATTGATGGTGTCTTAGTTGCCTGTCATGTGCTGCAATGAACCATGTTGGCAACATGGATGTGTGTCATAGCTGTGGTCCTCTTATTTTGCCCTTCACATGTGAAATAGCCAGGACACATGTCATTTCCACTGTGTGTGATGTTGGCTGTACATTCATACCCATCAAATGTGATGTGGCTTTTTCAGTATTCTAATCTGTATCTCTGCAATGCTCCACAAGGCTAAACTCTGATTCTGATTCCTAGGGATCATATGATGCAGAAATAATTAACCAGACCATGATTGAGTGATGAAGTGAGGTGTTTAATGACATATGGTAAGAAAGTAGTGATGGTGACTAGAGTTAAAAGACGTTTTTTGCAATGTGTTGTCTCCAATGCAATCCTGCCTCAGTGTTCGGATGGTCCCCCTCATGTTGACGAACAGCATCCTCCTCTTCCTCCTCTTCAGACATTTGTGGGTCTGGTTCATAGCGGGGAATGTTCCTCCTTACACAAATGTTGTGCAGGATGGCACAGGTCAAAATGATCTTGCAGACCATTTCAGGTGAAAATAAGAGGCTGCCTCCGGTGATGTCGAGGCTCCTGAATCTTGACTTCAGGATGCCAGAAGTCCTCTCTACTATGGTGCGTGTCCTCTGAAGTGCCTCATTATAGGCACGCTCTGCTGCTGTGCTTGGGTTTGCAAATGGGGTCCTGATCCATGGCTGGACCCCATAAACCGGATCAGCTGAAAGTGAAAATGAGTGTAAATATTTGGATGTTGCTTTCACCTTGATTATCACTTTGCATGGCAGTTGTTATCTTGTGACGTCTGTGACTCGTCTGTGTTTGTGTTATTGTGTGGGATCCTAGGCTTCTAGGATGTTCTTTCAGCATTGGGTTGTTTATTTATCTAAACTGGTGTTTGGATGATTGAACGGATATCAGCAGTATATTTGTAAACTTGCAGTTCATTGTGTATCCTCCCTGTATTATGTCATGTGAAAGAAGTGTCCATGTGCCTTCACTGGAGGTGCGTTGATACTTCCACACACAGAATCGATTACACTGTGGTGGTAAGACGGTTGCACTATGTGGCCTGAAGATCCCATCCAATTCAACATATGTAATAGCATGGGAAAAACAACAGTGAGGCCCTTTGATTTGGTCAGGTGACAATGTACAACACATCTCCATAAGTTGGCAGCACTGAAGTGTTCACAATTGACAATGCACAAATATCCCATGTGTGACACGTTCTATGCAAACCTATTTTTGTGCCCTCACCGAGTTGGCTCATCTGCAAACGTGTACCTACACTACGTAACCTGCTCCAGGTATGCTGGCTAACTTGGTTGTGGGGGTGAAGGTTTAAGTGTCAGAAGGTCCAAGTGCCTATACATCTGATATGTATATGGGGAATTGTCTCAATCCGTATGTGTAGCAGTGTGCACTTTGAATTAGTGTCACATCAATATGTGTTCTTAGCACAGTCCATTTCCTTATTGCTAGGGGGCAATGTCACCCCAGGAGTGATGTGAGTTGTTGGTACAGCCTCAACGATTCCATGTCACCTTCATTCGAGTCATCATCATCATGATATGTGTCTCATGGTGTTTGACCTGCAGCGAAACACATTACACAACCCTTGCACAGTACGTATTGCTTGGAAGAGTGTGTGATTGAGTGTTATTGATGTGATATTGTAAGATTAATCTTCCAACTTGTACTGCCAGTTAAGGCCATGTCATTGTCACTGTGTGGTTTCAAATTGGTCCCCTGTGGCTCTGGAGTGGCATCTGTTGTTATTTGCATCTGTCATCTGTCCATAGGTGTGTATCCCATTGGATCAGGATATCAAACATGACTACCAGTGTCACAACCTCAGTGCTTTTTGGCCACATGTTAATGTAGTGGTGTATGTGTGGTGTGTCCTACAGGGCTGCTGTGCTGTGTGTATATGACTAGGGTTCTGTACTTACCAACAAGTAGGCCATTTCCATATCGTATATAAGTGTTGATTGATGGTGCTGTGGTGGAAGATGAATGAATCATGTATACTCCCAGGATACTTTGCCACGATGTTGGTGATCAATCCCCGGTGATCCACAATGGCCTGCACATTGATGGAGTGTGTGTGCTTTCTTTTGCGGTATTGATGCTCGGTTGCAGCAGGTGGCACAATCCGTACATGTGTGCAGTCAATGGCACCAAGCACGTGTGGGAAGCCATAGATTTGGTAGAAGCCCTGTTTGGTCTCCTTCTGCTTTAGCTGTGTGTTTGGGAAGCTGATGCGGCGGGGTGTGAGGGAGATGATGGTGTCCAGTACCTTGGCTAGGAAGGCAGAGAATGAGGACTGTGAGATCCCGGCAACCAGGGCACCAGTGGTTTGAAAAGAGCCACTTGCCAACACATGGAGGACAGCTAGCAGCTTGGTCTCTGGTGGAATGATGTGGGGTGTCTGCAAGCTGGATGGCAACTGTGGCTCAATGTGGCGCAGCAGCTGGTGTGTGGCTTGCCAGTTTAGTCTGTACCTCTGGATGATGTCATATTCCCTGAGGCCCTGAAGGGTTGTCCTGGTCCGGAATATCCTCTCCGGCCTTCTGCGTAGCCTTTGGGGTCCCTGCTGGTGTGGTGGAAGCTGCTGCTGTTGGTCCTGTGCTCTGCGTCTTTGTGCATGCCGGATGAATAGCACCTCCATGTCTTCCTTTTGGAGCTCTGATGTTGCTTCTGTGTGTTTTCCTTAAGTACTGGTGTGTTTGCCTCATTTTAATACCTGCGCTGACGCAGGCGTTAATTTTTGGTGCAAATCAGGATGTGCGCCATTTTTCAACTCTGCCTCCTAGCCGTGCGCCATTTTTGCGCCATTGAATAAATATGGCACACAGGTGTTTAAGTCCTTTTTTGGACGGGAACGCCTACCTTGCATCTCATTAATGCAAGGGGGTTCCAAGCATCCAGAAAATGACGCACATTAACTGGGTCTAGCGTCAAAGTATAAATATGGTGTTAGATTTGTACCGAATTTGCATAAACAAATTACGCAAATCCTGCGCAGAGTATAAATATGCCCCTAATGTTTTATCCAATTTCCAACATGTACCACTGTCTTCTTAACTGCTTTTCTCAAATCATGCCATTTTTCCTTTTATCCATTTTCTCCTTTTCCTTCTCTTCCCAACCTTCTATTCTGGCAAAACTGTCATCTACACTTCTCCTTTTCTCAGTCAACCACATGGGAATCACTCCAGTATTAGCAACTCTTCCTTTGAAGAGCCAAAACTGATTTACTCCTGTTGAGGAGTGTGGGATAAATCGATATTAATGTACCTTCTTTCATATCGCCATTTCCCAATCCAAACCAGACACTAGAGCTTGTTGTAAGGTCTCTTTCAAAACCTCCACAAATCTCTCAACAACTCCATTGCCCTCAGGGTGATACAATGCTGCTTTTTTTATGTTTTATACCTCTATTCTTCAGAAATTCCTCTACCCCTCTAAAAGTAAATTGTACCCCATTTTCTGAGAGTAATGTCATAGGAAATTCTTCTCTCTCAAAATGTTCCACCAAAGGGTCTATGTCAATTCTCGCTTCTATCAAATTCACACCTTTAATTTCAGGCCATATAGAATACATATCTAGACATACTAGCATGTATTGATCCTGAGATCTCACTCTGACAGGACCCTAAATGTCTATGGCAACATCCGACAACTTACCACTGGCTTGCTACCTCACTACCACTGGTTGAGCCCTACATTTCAGAACTCTGCCACTGCAGGAACATTCTACACAATTTCTAACTTCTCTTTCAATGTCCACATCCATTGCAGGCCACCCATATGCTTCTCTCATTCTTTCCTTTGTTTTTGCAATTCCCATGTGACTCGCATGGGCATTACTTATTAATCTCTCTCTTAGCTCGCAAGGGGAAATCAGCTTGCTGCCACGCATCAATAATTCATCCACCCCAGCGAACTCATCTCTAACTTGCCAATATCCTTTTATTTGTTCTTCGCAATCCTTCTTTCCACTCTAACTCTCATTAACCCTTGTACAAACGTTTTGTAAAATACTGTCATTTCTCAAATTCTCTCTCCATTCCTCCTCAGATACTAATCCTTCTGTAATCACACATACTTTGATTTCTTCATCAAATTCTTCTCCAGCAAACCATTCACCACCTTCCTTATTTTCACTTTCAGCATTACCTAGTCTGGACACACAGGTGGTCATTCTGACCGTGGCGGTAAAGCCGCGGTCGGACCGGCACCACTGGCGGGGTCCCGCCAGTGTACCGCGGCCCCATTGAATCCTCCGCGGCGGCGCAGCTTGCTGCACCGCCGCGGGGATTCCGACCCCCCCTACCGCCATCCAGATCCCGGCGGTCGGACCGCCGAGATCCGGATGGCGGTAGGGGGGGTCGCGGGGCCCCTGGGGGCCCCTGCAGTGCCCATGCCACTGGCATGGGCATTGCAGGGGCCCCCGTAAGAGGGCCCCTACATGTATTTCACTGTCTGCTGCGCAGACAGTGAAATACGCGACGGGTGCAACTGCACCCGTCGCACAGCTTCCACTCCGCCGGCTCGATTCCGAGCCGGCTTCATCGTGGAAGCCTCTTTCCCGCTGGGCTGGCTGGCAGTCTGAAGGCGACCGCCCGCCAGCCCAGCGGGAAAGTCAGAATTACCGCCGCGGTCTTTCGACCGCGGAACGGTAACCTGACGGCGGGACTTTGGCGGGCGGCCTCCGCCGCCCGCCAAGGTCAGAATGAGGGCCACAGTCAGCAATAATAATCTTGACACCCAGTAACTAGGAAACTGTGAAGTCAAATTCTTGCAATGCTACCACCCATTGTCATATTCTGTGAGCCACAAAGCCATGCCCTTTTTGATGAATTCTTCGTTGAGAGGTTTATGATCAGTTTGAATCTCAAATTTCCTTCCCCACAAAAATGTTCTCCGTTTGCGTACCGCCCAAATAACTCCTGGTTCTTCTTTCTCAATAACTGAGTAATAGTTTTCAGATCCCTTTAGAGATCTGGAAATAAACAATATAGTTATTTCTTTTCGATCAATCCTCTACATAAGGACAGCTCCCAAACCTCTTGAACTTATATCCGTTTTAATGTAGGATTCTCATTCCAGATCAAAACTCCTTAGATTTGGTGCTTTAGACAAACATTTCTTAACCACATCACATTCATCTTCACAAACATACACCTTGAATTCCTTTCCTTTCTTAGTAATTCTGGTATGTTTTTTCTGCAAAGTTTTGGATAATTCAGCCTTACCAAGGAATTTCATGAGTTCCTCTTTGTTTTGAGGTGCTCGTAATTTACATATTGTTTCTACCAGATCCTTTTTCAGTTTGATTCCTGTGGCTGATACCAAATGGCCCAAGTATTCAATTTCTTGCACATCAAAATTGCATTTATCTGCTCTAAGGGTAAGACCAGCAGTTTGTAATCTTGACAACACTTCCCTGAACCTACTTTAATCTTCCTTAGGATCCTTTCTAAGTATAAGCAGATCATCCTGATACACTCTGACTCCTCCTATACCCCTCAAAATTCTTTCCACCCCCCTCTGAAATACTGAGGCTGCAGAAATTAAGCCAAAGGGCATTCTTAAAAATCTGAACGTGCCAAAAGGAGTGATAAAAACTGTTAGACCTTGGGACATAGGGTGCACTTTTACCTGATTCAATTCTTCTGTCATGCTTTTCTTCACCAAAATAGGAACATTCCTAACCTTTGCCACTTTAGGTGATGCATCATGTTTGGGTTTTATGAAATTTATGTAATAATTTAGACAGCCAAATTTGTTACAAAACACCTCAGGGAATTCTTTAACCCAACCCAACCAAACGCATGTCTTTGAGACAAACCGAAGGGATCAACTGCTTCTCAGCCTCCCATGGTAACAATCATGCATTCTAAACAAGTTACATCACAGCATGATAAATAGGGTTCTACATCATAACTTGGATACAGAATCATGCTCCCTCACCCCTGGATAGAGAACACCACACCATCACATCATGAAGGTAGGCCGAAGGAATAATGCTATTATGCTGGGATAATTTCACCCAGTTTCTGACATGTCACTTAACAGAGGTTATGCACGTTTTCCAAAGTTAGACCATTGTGACACATTGCCTAATTTCAAGTCTATTCCAGTAAAAATGTTATCATGGGAGAAAGGAACAATGTGAACGAACAGAATGAGAAAGACTGTTGCTTTCTGCACTTTTGTTTGTTGCTCTGAAATACAGTGCTAAATGCGAGATCTGAATTTCTCTTAATTTCTCATTATATTTCAGAAATTTCAAGCTATTATGCCAAACTAAAATGCGTGAATTGTGTGCATCCCTAATCATGAGAGGCCCTTTCAACCCTCAAAGAGTGATGAATAGTAAATGTGGTTTGAGAAAAGATGTATCTTTTCATAATGAAAAGTGTTCACCTGCATTACATTTTTAATTGTTTCAGTGTCTCCCTCCCAGCAGATAGCAGTTTGTTCATTTTGCTGTTCACAAATTGTGTGTTTGAGAACTTTTCTCTAAAGCATAATAAAAGTGCAAACTGATCGTGGCCACCGTCCATTTCTTTAAATTTCTAAATTGGTGAAAAATGATTGATGTTAATGTAGTCAAGCATCAGTTTGATTTGTAATGTGAACAAGCAAGCTATGAGGCAGAAGGTTTTAAGACCATGCTGCAGTCACCAAGGTGCATCATGCAGCTTAAAGGTCGACCTCTCCATGCATTGGGACCGACTTTTAAATGTTTAACATGGATAAAATGAGTACCATTCAGCATGATTACTGTGGCAAGGTTTCTTGATGATTTAAATCCTGGCAACAAATGTTTGTTTGGAAGTTCACATTGCTGTAGGGCTGGGCTGGCCTGGCCTTTCATCATTGATATTAGTTGCACTTATTGGTCACAGCATGTAGAAACAACTAAACAAACAGTATGCCTTGTAACATAAAAAATAACAAAAATATATTTGTAGGTTGCTATACCACCTGTCAAATGTGTACCCTTAGGCAATTCACTTTGTTTCATGAGCTGTCCAAGTAGTAAATAGGTACATTTTTATTACAGCTAATAAGAACTGTAAGTATTAAAATATGATAGAATACAGGGATCTACATTCATCACTGTACAAAACGTGTCTCCCTGGAAGCCAAGGGTATGATGTAGACTAAGATAGCATTTTCACCCCCACCCAATGACACATTTTCAGTCATAGGCATCAGTGATGTATCAGTAAGAATCTGCACCCGCTCTGTGGCAACTCATCACATGCTGAAAGTCAGTGAAATTCTTTTAAACCTGTTAGAGTGTGAAAATTACTAATACAATTGCATGATTAACTGAAAGAAAAACGTGTGTTTTAAAGTGCAAGGCTGAGATGAAAATGAGGCCTACACTGATAATTGACACAGATAATTAAATGTATTTTATGTTTTACTAACTGAGAATAATGGAAAAATAATAGTTACATGTTCAGAAAATAAATAGCTTGAGGTTTATGAAATGTTGTACACTGCACATTTTACTGCTTTTTTAAACAGGCCTATGTTAAGCTAATTCCTAATGAAATGTGATGCTTCGAAAATGCTAATGGCGGTGGAAAGGGTCCTGTTCTTTCTGAAATATCCAATGTATTTTGATACATTTATTAGTCCCTGATAGATAATGTTCCACAGAAAACAATGGCTTTCAGTAGTTTTATGTAGTTTGAAACATTTTACTTCTGCAAACGGAAACTGGTGATGGCACTGAAAGAAGCTGAACCAATGAGGGAGAAAAAGAATACAAGAAAAGCAACATGAAGAAATGTGCTTTAGTTTTAATTGGTTCTGTCCTACCCACTCCATAGTCTGACCAATGGTAGAGTAGCTAGTTATTTTCTGGGACTTTAATATAGCAATGGTTAGGTGATATCAGTTCAGACTGATTATTTATATGTAATTTAAAAAAATGTGGAGATTTGATTTTACCTATGTTTGTTTGAAAATTTGAAATTTTTGAAATTTGGTTTTGCCATGGCTTGTTTGGATGGAAGTTGATTTTGCCAATGCTTGTTTGAAGATGTTCTCAGCGTTTCTAGTGTGATTTGTGATTCAGTTAGGGTTTTGCGCTTGCACTGCTTAAGCAAATCACAGGTGAATTGTGATGTTTGTGAGAATTAGGGGGTTGGCGTTCTCCAATGTAGTTTGTTAGGGAGTGTTCATACTCCAAAGGGTGCATGTATGGAAGTCATCGAATTTCAATTGTGTGTGGTGCTTTGTGCTAAAAAAAAATGCCCATGTGGTTCTTGATGTACCGACCCTGCGTGGTCTAAGACTCAGGAGTATTGATTCAATATATGAGATACTTGGGTTTTTGTTGTAACTTGTCTGTTTTAGCAGGTCGATAGAATGTGATTGACAAAATTCCTAGAGTGCGTGTTAAAGGGGATTGTTAGTTTGACCAATACTGGTGATTCCTTAGTGCACAGGAAGGATCTAGTATTCCTCAAGGTACAATTTGCTGATTGAATTTTACTTGCAAGTCAGAGAAAGCTGAAGTTGAATGAGTAGTTGTCAGAGCTAAATGTCGCAATCGAAAATTCTGTGAGGCTTCTGAAGTCTTTGTGTTCTCTACCTGTAGCAAACAGACAAGTTGCTGTTGATTTGTATTAGCACTCACAATATTTTGCATTAGTTTTGTGAGATTTGAGTTTCGGGAGGACAAGCAGTGAGACTTTGTGAGCTTGTGTGTGTAAGAGTGACTGTAGGAAAGTCCTCCTTTTTGCCCTGGTCACCGCCACACTTTTTGGACAGGTACTGGTGGTTACTGACACTTGGCTGTGCCCTGGGTACTGCTTACCAGTCCCAGGGCCAGTGCTCTGTGTAAAGTGGATATGCAAAGTAGACTAATTATAATTGGCTAGGTTAACCTACCCATAAGTCCCTAGTATATGGTAGGGCATGTAGGTTTAGGGACCACAGCATGGGTACTGCACACATAGGTCCATTGCTGAGGTGCCCAGTGTCATTTTAAAGGCAGGCCCGCCTTGCTGCCTGCTTTTAAATTAAAGTTATATGCAAATTCAACTTTGGAATTAAAAGTAGTTCCAAAATCTTAAACTACCTTATTTTTACATATAAGTCACCCCTAAGGTGTGCCCTATGTGCCCCTAGGGCTGGGTGCCATGTGACTTTAAGCAGGGACCTTATAAAAGTAGTTTTATAAGCCCTGGTGAGGTAAAAATAGCCAAATTTGTTTTTCCCTCATTGTAGTAAATGGCCTTCAGAGGCTAGAATGGGGAGACTTTATTTTAATTTTTAAAGTCCCCTTAAATGACAGAAACAAAGAGTTTGGTATCAAATTAATTGTTATAATAAATCCCACAACCTCCAGTTGTGGGATTTAATATAACTTGTTCAGGTAAAGAGTTTTAAACTTTACCTGAAAAGTTGCCAATTTCAGCCCTGCATTGTTTTTGCTGCAGTGCCCTGATTGGCCAGCCTCTGGCAGCCTGGCCAGGCTGCCTTGATGAGGTGTGAAGTGGCCTGGCTTCACACAAATAGATGTGCCTGTGGGAGGGAATTTCCCCTCAGCA
Organism: Pleurodeles waltl; assembly: GCF_031143425.1. Classification (NCBI taxonomy): domain Eukaryota; kingdom Metazoa; phylum Chordata; class Amphibia; order Caudata; family Salamandridae; genus Pleurodeles; species Pleurodeles waltl. The sequence goes on along the minus strand of NC_090445.1, from coordinate 1,165,837,208 downwards.
GATGGTGAGGCAGGAAGGGGGAGGGCTGCCAAACTGGTCTTCAAAGGCAGAGAAGGACATTTGGAGCAACCCAGCAACACCCCCACATCCTGCAACCCCAGACAACTAGGTGCCCCCTTGATTAGATTAGGAGAGGGCAGGAGAGGGGTGTGTTTATGATTTGTAGCCAGACCAGTGGGTGGGCTCAGCAGATGTATCCTCCAAAAATCATTTTTAACCATGATGGATGTTTGAGGAATGTTGCCTACTGAGATTGATTTTTGCCACGCTTCTCAGGAAGTGGTCATCACAAGGGGAAGGACCCTGCACCTGATTTGAGAATAAGGACCCCCCTGTTTTTTACCCAGGAGCAAGGATAAAACTGGAATACCTGCACCCACACCTCAGATCCCCATCAGATTCCAACAAGGAAGAACCAAAGGAGAAGAAGGACTACCCTGCTGGACCCCTGTCCTGCACCTGGAACCTGCACTCAGAAGGACTGCAACAGCTGCACACTTGGGCTTCACCACAAGAAGGACTTTGCCTGGCTTCAATTGGTTCAAGGAGGGACTCCCTGTTCGCTACAGGTGACAAATTGCTAACCTGAGTCCCCTGCATCAACTCCTGAAAAAATCAACCAGCTGACCACTGCCCAGTGGCCAAAAAGGAGTTTGTGCCAGGTGCTTTCTGGGAGTTGTAGTTCACACCCCCAAGGATCATCTCAGAGCTTCTGGACCCTTGGGTGAGCTGTGGACCCCAAAAGAACCTAAAATTAACATCTGGGAGAAGCCCCAGAAGTTTGGAGAAGTTTGGAGAACTTTTGAAAAAAAGCTCCATAGAGGGACCGACCCGCCGCAGCAACTCTAGCCGTGACCCGGCCAGATTTGCGGGTTCATCCCAGTGAAGAAAATCTCCAAAAAAGAGACTAAGTCCGAAGGTAAAAAGTTGACCGGGACCTCCCAGCCAGCGTATCCGAGGAGGGTTCCGAGGACGTCGGATCAAGATCCAAGTTTGCCCTGGTCGAAGGATTTTCACCTAAAAAAAACCGACTAAGTCCGAAGGTAAAAATCTCCACCGAGGGCTCCCGTGACGCGTTTCCGGAGAAGAGTTCCAGGAGGTCGGATTGGACTGGCAGGTTCGTCCCGCTGAAGAAAATCTTCAGAAAAACGACTAAGTGCAAAGGTAAACTTTTGACCGAGGCCTCACGCGGGCTGTAGCCGAGCCGGGCTCCATCGCAGTCGGCCTTAAACTTTGACTTTGCCCCGTCGAGGTGCAACCAGATGACCTGATTGGTGCTTTTTGTTTCTAGGTGCTAAAAAAACAATAATTCTTTAAAAATTCATATCTCCGGTTCCCCTTATCGGATTTTATTTGTTTTTGTGACATTTTAAAGATAAAAATATAATACATTTTTATAAATTGGTTTTGGATTTTCAAACTGATTCCTATTTGAATGCTTTACACTCTGTCTCTTAAGTTAAGCCTTGTCGCTCGTTGCCAAGCTACCAAGGATTGAGCTGGGTTTAATTTACTGAGACCTAAGTGGAGGTTAGTGGCCTGTTGCTAAGTGTAGGTACCTACCTGCCCTTACCAACAACCCATTTTCCAACAGTGACGTTGCGTAGGTCCGCTGTGGGATAGGTCGACTGGTGAAAGGGAGCTTGTGAAGGGATTGGTGGACAACTGTGACGGGATATTGGTCGAGAGAGGCAAGCGCAAAGGATTTTGGGATTTAATTACTTCCTGTTTTGAATTTAAATTGTAGTTTTGTGTCAAATTTGAGTAATAATGACATTTTTCAAAGTGTTAAAGAGTGCACTAAGGGAAGATGAATATATTCAAGCTAGAGTAGGAGAGATTTGCCACCCAGAAGCTATGCCAGCATATATAGTAATTTAGGAAAAAGGTACAGGAGCATGTCTTTGGTTAAAACATTGGTGACAAATTACAGAGAAGGACAGTAGTTTAGCATTTCCTGTCCATGGAACTTTTAATATGAGAATTTTACAAAATTTTAGAAAAGTGTTGTATGATTTAAAACCTTCTCCTAGATCAGCACAACAAGAGAAATTAAAATTTGAGAGAAGAATGAGAAAAGCGGAGAAGACATTAGCAGAAGCTAGATGGGACAATGAGTTCAAAATTTGGAGAACTGATACTTTACAGGGAATTAAAATGTTTCCTGCAATTATACACGAGAAAGATGGATGTGTCAAACAAAAGACTAAAAGGAAAAATAAAGACTCTTCTAAAGAAGATGTGTCGAAGTCAGTTGAGGCTAGAAAATCATTGACTTGTGAGGATGAATCAGATGATGAGGAATTTATAATGCAGTTACACCATATGCGGCACAAGAGATAAGTCCAAGTTCTAGTACTGATCCAAGTCCTCCAGTTTCAGTTGTAGTAACACAGAGTTAATACAGGTCTCAACTAATGCTCCTGCTATTACTGTTACTCAGACACCTATGATTACGACTGTCCCACCTGTAGCCTACCCTACTGTTCCTGTTGTAAGTTCTGCACCAATTATAACAGGGCCTATTGTACAGTCATCACAGATATCACAGGCGTACAAGAAACCAGTGATGGTCCAGATGGTGTCTACACCTAGTTTAGTGTCTCCAATACGGGTTCAGAATATTAAGGGGTACACACCTGTTTGTAAGTTCACAGACGCGTTCCTCAATTTTAACTGGTCAGAATTCAGGAGTAATATATTCAAGAAATCAGAATGTTCAGACAGGTCCAGAAGCATTGACAATACCTGTTACCTTTGGGCCTGTTGTACCATTGGTTATCCAGGGAAATAATGAAAATAATGGACAGAATGTTTTCAATTCAAATGCAGAAATGGAGAGATTAAATGTTCATACGGGAGTCATGTCTCCAGTGAACCAGACTTTTGACAAGACAGGTCCACTAATTGATTTGAGTTATTCCAGAACTTCACGGATTCCAGAGACTCCATATATCACTCCACAGGGCATGGCAAATGTAAATAATAAAGTACCTAATGTAAGTAATGATAATGTTTCATTACAAGGTTTGACAGCTCAGCAGTCAACAGACTGGCTAGAGAAGATGAGTGGAACGAAGACAAAAGCAAATACTGAGAGGGAAAATTCTTTGAACCCAGCAACCCTTAAATTAGAAATAAATGAAATGATGGAGGGAACAATTAATGTAAATAGAATAGATTTGTATAATGAGGATGAGTTATGCTTCACATGCAAAATTGTTACACACAGAGCAGGACTGGTACACCAGAAATTAGCAGTCCTTGCAGGAATGAAGATTCATATTAAAGAAATAATTCAGAATATCCAATTATGAGGAGCATTAGATAAATGGGAAGGCAGATGGGTGAAGAAAAAAGATCAGAAGAAAAAGGAATCTGCAAATTTTAATATTAATGCACAGCAGACTGATAATACAGTAAAAGTATTTCCAATGTGAGAAATTCCAGGAGGGAATTTTGTACATGTTCCTTGGAGAAGAAGTGATATTTTGTCATTTACAAATGACTACCTGAGATTGGGAATAGAATTGTACCAACAAACAGATCGGTTTGTGAAGCTTACAAAATGCCTGTGGGATTACTTGAATTTCCTGTTAGAAATAGTGGTTCCAGCTGATTTATGGGTTGAATGCAAGAGGAGTATGGAGTAGCCAACAAGAGAGCCTCCATGAGATCCAGTTACAGGTGCACCATCACCTGATGTAATGTAGTACTATTACAAAGTGTTTGAATTTTTGAAAATGAGAATTTCACCTAAAAGTATTGATTGGCAGAGAATTGATAGGGCAGCATAGGAAGCAACAGAGTCAATACATGCATACTATGAGAGACTGCTGCAAGCTTTTAAACATTACAGTGCTAAAGAAACAATTGAGCCGAAGGACATGATTCATTTTGCGGTTAGATTTGTTGAAGGTTTGAGACCTGAATTTGGACAGATGCTTAAGAGTCATGTGAAATGTTGGCAAGCAAAACTGATTGATGAAGTGTTACAGTTTGCGAAATACTGTAGTGATGAGACTGGAATAAAGCAGAAGAAATTGAAGGAAAAAACAATGATGATGCAGATTAAAGCAGCACAATCAGGGATGCAGGGAAATTATCCACAGCAGCAGGGAATCTCTCTTCAGCAACACGGAAACATGTTGTTTCTGAATCAAGTAAGAGGTAGAGGTTGTGGTGAAAATGGAATTGGTAATCATGTTGATTCAAAAGTGATGGTCGATTCAGGTGATATGCAGACAATGAAAAAGATGTTACCTTGTCATAGTTGTGTTTTTTGGGGCATTGGAAGCGTGAGTGTCCAATGTTGGTACAAGAAGGCATGGTTACGCAGATGAATGAAAACAATCAGTTTCTCAAATTCGAGAGGTCCGAGAATGAGGGGTCCCAATTTAAATGTTCAAAATAATCAAATGCAGATTCCTCATCAAATGCAAAGTTCTCAACCAATGCGGAAATACAAATGCCACATTTTCAGGTTGCACAGTCACAGTTCATTTGGCCTCGTGCACAAATGCTACCAAAGCAACAAATTCAAATACCTCAAGCTTCACTGGTGCAGCAGCAGATGATGCTTCCTCAACAGAACACAGGTCAAAAGTTATATACAGTAATCATCCAGTTCAACAGTTCACACTTCACAGTAAGGATGAATCGAATTATGATTTGATGAGTGATGGAATGATAGGGAGAGTGACAGTTCATTTGAAGAAGAATGTGTGTTACCAGCTTTGTTAGAAGTGGATCAAAAGGGTCCTTATGTAAATGGAAAAGTTATGAGTCATGGTGTCTCATTCCTAGTTGATACAGGGGCTACACATTCTACAGTGAGAACAGCAGAAGTGCCTAATGTGCCACCTTCTGGGAAAAAAATCCAGATTGTAGAAGTTGAAATCAGTTTCTGATAAACCCGATTACTGGAAACTTTGAAGGACTACACAAATTTGTAGTTTGCGACTCAAGTCCAGTTTCCTTGTTAGGAAGAGATCTATTGTGCAAAACAAAATGTTTTATTACCTGTTCAAATGATGGGCTGCTATTCAGGCAAATAGTGATGATGATGGTGATTCATCTATGGAAACTGAATGTGATTTAGTGAATGAAGAGTTTCCACTGATTAGTTTCTATTATGCTTTCACAATAAAAGACCTGCCAACTGACATACAGGATACAGTTAGTTTAAAAGTTTGAGATTTATCTGGAAAAGATATTGGTGTGATCAAACGAGTTGAACCAGTTAAAGTCACAGTCAAACCTAATGTAGTTTTTCCACAGATACCGCAATATCACATGGCACCAGATGTAACTGAAAGAGTAATTCCTGTTATTGAAGATTTTGTGAAGCAAGGAGTTCTAAAAGAAGTGCTGAACAGTCCATGTAATCCTAATTTGCAAATGAATCCTTCAGTGACACAAAGAGATGTCGGGATGTTTGTTCTTTTTGATGAACCTCATATGAAAGATTTTACTGAGTTGAAAGAGAGTTTGTGCAGAGCACCAGCTTTGGGAACGCCTGACTACAAAAAAAACATTTATATTGTTTTGTCATGACAGAAATTTCTGTGCTTTTTCTGCCTTTATACAGGTATACAGGGCGATTTGCACACAACCTGTGGCATATTTTTCTGCTATTTTTGATCCAGTCGCCACAGCTTTACCTGGCTGTTTACGACCTGTGGCAGCGGTTGGTACTTCTATATGACAATGTGAAGCTATTGTGATGGGACATCTTTTAATTGTTTTGGTCCCTCAGTATGTTGAAGTCCTTCTTACAAAGACTAAGACATAGTATTTGAAAAAGTTCAGGTTTAATCTAAAGTTTAGACTGGTTGCAGAAGCAATTTGTCACAGATGCATCACCTGCCAGCAGAACAACGTGGGAAAAAGAACAGTTGTCAATCTGAGTCGCATTGGAAGAGTAGGAGGGCTATTTAACAGAATGCAAATGGATTTCATTGAAATGCCTGTGTGTGGTGGTTTGAGATACGTGTTGGTGATTGTATTTTTAGTCGCTGGATTGAAGCTTACCCTACACGTAGAAATGGTAGTCTCACAGTAGCAAAGCTTTTGCTTGGAGAATTGATACCAAGGCTCAGATTTCCAGCCTCTTTAGAATCAGATAGCGGAAGCCACTTCAATAACAAAGTGATAAAGTTACTATGTTGAGCCTTAAACAGTGAGCAGAAGTTGCACTGTAGTTATCGACCAGAAGCATCTGGATTGTTAGAGCAAATCAATGGTACACTGAAAGCACAACTTGCAAAGATGTGTGCATCTACGAATTTTAAATGTCCAGATGCATTGCCTTTGGTTTGATGAGCATGAGAAACACATCTGATAGGAAGACAGGACTGTCACCCCATGAAATCCTCGTGGGTAGAGCAATGAAGATGCAGGCTGTTCCTGCAAATGCTCTTGTGAATATAACAGATGATATGGTGCTGGATTACTGCGAAAATATCGGTGATGTGGTTCGCTCTTTCTCTCATCAGGTGGAAGCAATAAGCGTGCAACCATCCCAGGACCAGGGTCACAGTCTGTGGGCTGGCGACTGGGTAGTGGTCATCCACACAAGGAAATTGCCCTATCCACTAGAAGATGAAAATGAACAGTCTCAAGAAGCAATAAGAAAGACTGTGGAAACAGAAACAGAGACAATGCAAACTGGTGAAGATCTAGGTACACCTTGTATTTTGTAAGTTTGAACCGCTTTTGGGTCAAAAAGTGATACAAATGCGGCGCACAAAAAATATAAATATGGGCCTAAGACCAAAAAGGGAAACCTATTCTGAAATAATTGGGGTGTTAAACGTGGCATCCTTGGTGTGGTCTTTCCTGTCTTTTGCCCCTGCTTCCCATGTTTTGGTGTGAATTCCCTCTAGACAGTGAGACAAAGGGAGATGGGAAGTAGTCTGCATATCCTGATGGGCCATCTGAGCTAGAGTGGAGGGAGGAGTGGGCAATTACACCTAAATGGGCTCTCCCTACCCTCACATAATGCAGTCTCCAACCCCCTCGTCTGAGTCTGGAGCCTGGCCTGGGAAAGGCAGGATCTTGTGAACAACAGAGACTTTCCTTTGAAGGTTGCCAACTTCAAAGGCAGAAAGGGGTATCAGTATTGGGCCCAAACCCACTGAAAATCAGATTACTTCAAGGATTCAAGAGGAACCTCTGCCTGAAGAAGAGTTGAACAGCTGAGGAGAAGTGCTGCCCTGGCCTGTGCTGTGTTGGGCTATCCTGCACTTGCTGCTTCTGCCTGTGCAAGGGGACAGAGACTGGACTTTGTTATATTCCTGCTTGAGAAGTAACTCCAAGGGCTGGGAGTAGAGCTTGCTGCCTGTTTTGAAGCCTCAGGGACAGCAAAGGCTTCACAATCCAGACCCAAGTCTACTTGCTATGAACTCTAGCTTGCCAGAGGGTGACATTCCAGTTTTGCGACCCCTGGAAGTGAATTCCTGGAGAAAAAACAGCCTAACGACACCGTGCAACTTCGCAAAGGGCTCCGCTGCCCAGAACCACGCCACCAGCTGCCCCGAGGCCGTGAACCTGTCTGAGTGTGACAAATCCTATGACCCTGTAGGCCGACGCCACTACTCCGGAACCAGAACACTGCCTGCCCAAGGCCGTGGACCTTAAAGAAGTCCGATGACCCTGTAGGTCTCTTATCGCTGCAGCCACTAATCCCGCCCGATCTCGCTGACATCAGAGTGTCGTAAGACCGACGTCTGTGACGAGCCAACACCATTGCAGCACCTGCAGCCCTGTGATATCATCACAGCCCCGTGAGGTTGATCCACAGCATTGTGACTCCGCTGGACCTCGCATCTGCCAGAACCAGGGGACCGACTTTGCATCTGAAGCTGCTTCATCTCCACCGCCCTGCAGTAAGGACCTGACGCCGCTGTGCGACGCCTCTGCTCTTCTGCCCTGTGTCACAGGAACCGACGCCGCATCGAACGCAGTGACACCGCTGTCCCCGACTCCGTGCCCCGGCCTGTTTTCTACTTGTTTACTAAGGTATTGTACCTGGGGGTCAAAAGACTCCATAAACAACGCCATCGCATTGTAGGAACGACTCCATCACAACGCCGCTTGTTACCAACTTTCAGTATTTGTGCCTCAAGGCACTGTTTTCATGCTTTTTAGTGCTAAATTCACACTTTTAACTGTATGTTGTGGATTTTTGTCATATTTGGTCTTGTTTATTTAGAAAAATAATAACTATTTTTTGCTAAAGCCGGGTTGTGTCATTTTGTAGTGGTTCACTGTCTTACTGTGTGTGTTTGTACAAATACTTAACACATTGTCTCTGAAGTTAAGCCTGCCTGCTCGTTCCAAGCTACCAAGGGGGTGAGCAGCAGTTAACTGACTGTGATTCTCCTTTACCCTGACTAGAGTGAGGGTCCTTGCTTGGACAGAGTGTTACCTGACTGCCAACCAAAGACACCATTTCTAACATGAGATATATTTGGAGAAATTATTCCTTCTACAAGAATTGCTCTGAATGATCTGAAAATTAGAAAGTTGTCTACTATTGTGGATAACATGATTTTTCTGGAGGTGTAATTTTAATGGATACTGAAATGTCTGCGGTCCGTTCAATGGTTCTTCAGAACCATCTTGCATTAAAAATCATTTTAGCAAAAGAAGGCTGAGTATGCCAATACTGAAATCGAAACATTGTTGTGCGTACATTTCCGAAAATTGTAAAGGAATTAGAAATGTTATTAAGAACCTGACAGATTCAAATTCAGACTTAAAAGATCTTGGTTAAGGGAAAATGCTGGCAAAAGTGTGAGAAAGTGTGAGAAATTGGCTGCGAAATCTTGGTTTGGGAATTGTGGGAAAAATTCTAATACCATTATTGAGCGTAATTACTTGTGTCATTTGTACTATCGGATTTTATAAACTGTATAAACTGATTAAGAGAAATCGAATTAAAAATTATCATAGGGGGGAAGAATTGAGCCTTGAGAAACTGAGAAGCAAACAATGTTATGAATTAGGACAAACTGAAAATTGGAGAAATACACAAAAGAATAGATGTATTAGAGAGACTAAGGCCCTCATTAGGACCTTGACGGTCGGTGCAATAGTGGCGGAAGTACCGCCAACAGGCTGGCGGTACATACTGCATATTATGACATTGGCGGTTTGGCAAAAACTACCAATCTAACACACCGACAGCCATGGCAGTAACGACCGCCAGGCTGGAGACTACCGTCTCCAGCCCAAAGGCCGTCACTAGGCCACCCACGGCAGTATGACCCCACCCACCGACCATAGTTTCCGTGGTTTTGTACCACCACGAAAACCATGGTTGTAGGCAATATCAGTGCCAGGGAATTCCTTCCCTGGCACTGATAGGGGTCTCCCCTGCCCCCCTCCCCAGAGTCCTCCCCCTCCCTTCCGCCCCTCAACATAAAAATACATACACACATGGCAAAACACACACATACACACGCATACCCACATTCACCCACGCATGCATACATCAATTCACACACACACACCCACATACACTGACATCCATACAAGCACACACGCAATCACACATCACAACATACACGCACACTCGCCCCACACCCGCAATCACGCACACAGACACAAACACACACACACCACAAACTCACACAACACCCCCTTTCTCCTGTCGGAGCACTTCTTGCCATGATACTGTTGGCGGCGTTCTTCTGGCGTGGCGCTGCTGCTGGCAGCAGCGCTACCTTGCCGCCGTCCGCCGTCGTGACTGCAGCTGGAATTCCGCCAGCCTTCTGGCGGAAATTCGGCCACGGTCAAAATATGGTGGATGGTAGCTAGCCATAGCAACAGTCTTTTTGTGGCCTTGGCCATGGCGGTAGGTGGAATTTACCACCATTATCATAATGAGGCCCTAAGATTTGGGCTAACATAAATGAATTAATAAATTAATTAATTTACTATTGTGATGACATATATATGGTCATTAGAGGAGTGATTGTTAGAGTGTGAAAATTACTAATAAAATTGCGTGATTAACTGAAAGAATAACATGCGTTTAAAAGTGCAAGGCTGAAATTAAAATGAGGCCTACACTGATAATTGACACAGATATTTCGAAAATGAAAATAAATTAATGTGTAATTAAATGTATTTTACTAACTGAGAGTAATGGAAAAATAATAATTAGAATAATTCCTCCTTACCTGGAATGTAGACTCTGCTAGCTTGGAAGTGTGGATTCAGCCTGTCTGTATCCAAGGAGATTCTGAATAGAGCAGCAGTTGCCTTTCCCCCTGACCACAGGGACTGGACTTAGCTGATTGGCTCCCTGAGTCCCTGCTGCACCTGAGACCCGCCCCCCCACCTGCTCTGGCCCCTTAAGTTTGTGGAGGGAAGCCCAAGACAACCACCTCCATTTTGGGAGCCTCTGTGCATCTCCCCTGTGTCCTGATACAGCCCAGTGTTCAAGGATTTCAAAAAGACCTAGGTAAGGAGCCCAGAGATTTTTCTTGGTAAACAGTATTATTTGTTCAAAGTTGTTTGTTTCAGCTACCTGTGTGTGTTCTACTGTGGAGTCTCTGTGTTTCAGGCAGCCTGGCCTCTTTTGAAGTGGTGTTTATTTGAAAATCATTTTTGCCGTGACTTGTGTGAATTGCCTTGCTAGTTTGTGGCACCCCCCTCCCTTTTTTCTCTCCTAAGTAAAAAGGCTACATACATCTTGCAGAGTGTGTCTTTTAGGAGACTGTTTTAATCTGTTTGTGTGATTTAAATTGTGCTTAAAAACTGTCTGCCACCCTGTATTTTTGCCTTTAAAAAAGCCCGATTTTAGAGTGTGGCCCCAGCACTGTTGCAGTGTTTGTATCTTAATCAGTCTCCCCCTTACCTGGAAAGTAGACTCTGCTAGCTTGGAAGTGTGGATTCAGCCTGTCTATTCAGAATCTCCTTGGATACAGAGCAGCAGTTGCCTTTCCCCCTGACCACAGGGACTGGACTCAGCTGATTGGCTCCCTGAGTCCCTGCTGCACCTGAGACCCACCCCCCCACCTGCTCTGGCCCCTTAAGTTTGTGGAGGGAAGCCCAAGACAACCACCTCCATTTTGGGAGCCTCTGTGCATCTCCCCTGTGTCCTGATACAGCCCAGTGTTAAAGGATTTCAAAAAGACCTAGGTAAGGAGCCCAGAGATTTTTCTTGGTAAACAGTTTTATTTGTTCAAAGTTGTTTGTTTCAGCTACCTGTGTGTGTTCTACTGTGGAGTCTCTGTGTTTCAGGCAGCCTGGCCTCTTTTAAAGTGGTGTTTATTTGAAAATCATTTTTGCTGTGACTTGTGTGAATTGCCTTGCTAGTTTGTGGCACCACCCCCCCACCCCCCTTTTTTCTCTCCTAAGTAAAAAGGCTACATATATCTTGCAGAGTGTGGAGGTCATTACAACATTGGCGGTAAAAGGCGCTTACCGCCGTGCAGAAGACCGCCAATACACCGCCGCCGCGTCCGGAGACCGCCACAGTTATTATGACACATATCACGGAATCCGCCGAAATTCAGACACCCACACAAGTCCGCCACACCAAAGGTCAGCGATAAATATGCGGAAACAAATCCTCCACCTCCATGCCAACAGAAACACGCCCATGCTATTACGACCCAAGAATCCATGCGGTGGTCTTTCAACCAGGGTATTCCATTGGCGGTACACACCGCCGCGCTCAAAATACACACACACATACAAAACACCGCCACATTGGACAATTCAAAATACACACACCTGATACACATACACACACCACTCCCACACACCCAACACAATATAAAACACACACCCACATCACCCACAAACCCCTACGACCACAAATTAGAGACGAAGGCCAGAGAGAGACAGCACAGAATAGATAACACCATCACACAGAGGCACACTACACCATCACCCACACAACATCCACGCACAAAACACCACATACCACTACACTCACCACACTCATCAACACATACACCACCCCACATATCACACACACCACCCCATGTCACGCCAAAGACACCCCCGCTTCTCCAAGGAGGAGCTCAGGGTCATGGTGGAGGGAATCATCAGGGTAGAGCCACAGCTATTTGGCTCACAGGTACAGTACACATCCATAGCCAGGAAGATGGAGCTATGGCAAAGAATAGTCGACAGGGTCAACGCTGTGGGACAGCATCCAAGAAATAGGGAGGATATCAGGAAGAGGTGGAAGGACCTGCGGGGGAAGGTGCGTTCGACGGTCTCAAGGCACCACATCGCGTTACAGCGGACTGGCGGCGGACCCCCACCTCCTCCCCCACAACTAACAACATGGGAGGAGCAAGTCTTGTCCATCTTGCATCCTGAGGGCCTCGGAGGAGTCGTTGGGGGAACGGACACTGGTAAGTCAAATCTTCACTATCATATCCCCCACCCTACCTGCATGACATCACACCCCCCCACCCTCACACCCTCCCCTAACACCCTAACTCCTCACTAATCTACCCATAACACCAACCACCCATCTCAACCCCAAGACCTGCATGACACAACTAAGCATGGACACCCATCACTAAAGCATGCCCACTGCACAGACCCACAACACTCCCCAACCATCACCACACAAGCCCCCACACAGGAATGCCTGCACTGGGGTTCACGCACACCCAACCATTGCACACCATGAAACACACACATGCAATAATCATGTACTTATACCCCCGCAGGAACCCGAAGGAACGTCACCACGCCAGAGGGTCCAGATAACACCACTCCACCCCCAGAAGAGGCCCACAGTGACGACAGCAGCTCTGCCCTACTGGATCTTGATGACCAGCCCGGACCATCGTGGGCCTCAGGACAGTCGTTTCCCCTTGCCCAGCCACAGCCCAACACCGAGCTGCCACCCTCTGGTAACACCAGCACAGCACCCACCCAGCGGGCCCATACCTGCGTCCCCAGGACAGGTCAATCAGCGGTGTGTCCACCACTACAGGGCACCCAGGGTAACCCACCACCCCAACAACAACAGGGACCTGGGGGCAGTGGTAGTGGGCACACGGTCCAGGGGACGGAGGCACAGGAACACCGGGGAACTGGGAGGGCTGCTGTGCGACAGAGGGAGGACAGGCCAAGAGAACCAACTCTCCACGAGGCCCTATCATCCATCATGGGAGCATACCACCACTCCCAAGAGATGATGGCAACGGTCCTGGACAAGTTGCAGGAGACCCTGCGTCTGCAGGAGGAGCAGTATTTGGGGTTCAGGGAGGAGCTCAGGACCATCGGCTCCGCCCTGGGCACCATCGTAGGGGTGCTGACGGACATTCAAAAGACCTTGAGAGACACCATGGCACTCCAAGGGGCCCCTGACACTAGCATGGACGATGAAATGCCCACCACCCCCGCCGGCGCTAGTGGACAGGACGCACCGCCACAGGACCACCACACCAGCACCCCACCCCCTGCAGACGGACAACCACCACGAAAGCGGGCCCTGAGATCCAGGAATAGGACAGAGCAAGATGGCAAGACCCCCGCCAGTAAATAAGACTACCCTGATTGTCCCCCCACTGTCCCACTTTGTTACCCTGTCCAGATTGGAACTGCCCCAGCTCCACTTCCAATGGCTAGATGTGCAATGTACCTGTGAGACTAATAGACAGGACTCTGCCATGGACATTCTTCCACCATGACCTCTCCCCATTTCACAACCCCCCTACATTTTTATGCACTTCAATAAACACCCTTGAAACCTTAATAATATTGGAGTCAGTCAATGATTGTGAACTTTGTATTGTCAATTACAGTGTTAAAAAAGGTTACCCATTGGAAGGTCAACATACCAATGTCACACATCACAAGCCTTTCAAGGGTGCAAGCTGTTGACACGTAGGTTACCACATTACTGAAACTGAAATGGAAGGGGACAACTCAGTTACCAAATAGGGAGTGAAATGTAGGTACAGGATAGAGGTAGACGTGTGAAATGTAATATAATGTGAAACATGAAATTGTACTCACCTGTGTCTCATTGAAAATATTGCTGTATGACTGACTTCCTGTTGTCGTTTTCATCTTCATCAGCTTCCTCCTCATCACTGTCCACAGGCTCCACAGGCTCACCCACTGCAACAACACCGTCATCTGGATCATCCTCCTGCAGAAAAGGCACCCGGCGTCGCAATGCCAAGTTATGGAGCATGAAGCAGGCGATGATGATGTCGCACACCTTCTTCGGTGAGTAGAATAGGGACCCACCTGTCATATGGAGGCACCTGAACCTGGCCTTCAGGAGGCCGAATGTACGCTTGATCACCCTCCTAGTCCGCCCATGGGCCTCATTGTAGCGTTCCTCTGCCCTGGTACTGGGATTCCTCACTGGGGTCAGTAGCCAGGACAGGTTGGGGTAACCAGAGTCCCCCAATAGCCATACACGGTGCCTCTGGAGTTCACCCATCATATCAGGGATGCTGCTATTCCACAGGATGCAGGCTTCATGCACTGAGCCAGGGAACATTGCATTTACCTGCGAGATGTACTGGTCTGCCAAACAGACCATCTGGACATTCATGGAATGATAACTCTTCCTGTTCCTGTACACCTGTTCATTCCAGCGAGGGGACCAGTGCTACATGGGTCCCATCAATGGCACCTATGACGTTGGGGATATGTCCAAGGGCATAGAAGTCACCTTTCACTGTAGGCAAATCCGCCACCTCAGGGAAAATGATGTATCTCCTTACGTGTTTCAGCAGGGCAGACAACACTCTGGACAAGACATTGGAAAACATAGGCTGGGACATCCCTGATGCCATGGCCACTGTTGTCTGAAAAGACCCACTTGCAAAGAAATGGAGCACTGACAGCACCTGCACGTCAGGGGGTATTCCAGTCGGATGGCGGATTGGTGACATCAGGTCTGGCTCCAACTGGGTACATAGTTCCCGGATTGTGGCACGGTCAAACCGGTAGGTCACAATGACATGTCGCTCTTCCATTGTCAACAGGTCCACCAGCGGTCGGTACACCGGCGGATTCCGCCATCTTCCAATATGTCCCAAATGACGGTGCCTAAGAAGGACAACAGCGAAAAATCTGTCAGCATTCCTCCAGGTATGTACCCACAGTCACACACAAGACTACACCAGACAATTAACCCAGCCGGGAAAGGTTTTGAGTGTAGGCCTCGGTATGTGTGACGCAGTAGTAATTGAAGCCATGTGGGCCCCTGAAATGGCGGCTGCCTGACCTCTAATCTGGGACAATGGAATTGTGGGGTAACAGCGCTGGCGTTGGACACCGTCGTGGTAGGCGGTCGTAGAGCGCGGCGCAATGCTGCATTGGTTAACATTGGACCCTATGGGTCCCAGGAGCCAATGAACAGGTGCGCTGGCGGTGATGATGTCACCACCATTTTCTATCTGTTCAATCACTAGATACCTTACCTTCGACAGGAGAGGACCTACACTGCTAGTGCTGCTGTGACCTCGGTCTGGAAGCGACGATGGCTGCTGCGTCTGGCGAAAGGGCCCCTGTCTTCACTGCACAGAAGTTGGAGAAACTTGTGGATGGGGTCCTCCCCCAGTATACGCTACTCTACGGTCCTCCAGACCAACAGGTTAGTACACAGGGAGCACGTTGTATGGGCTAGGCCTGGGTGGAGAGGGCTGGGTGGATGAGGGAAGGGGGCATAGTACATAGAACAGTCATGCATGTGGATGAATGGGCCACAGGGATAGAGTTGGGAGGGGGCCAATTACAACGACGGTGCTGTAGGTAATGACTGTTCCTCTTTCCTTGTGCATGTCATGTAGGTCAGCGCCCACCAGAAGAGGGACATTTGGCGTGCCATCGCCAAGGAAGTCCGGACCCTTGGGGCCCACCAGAGACGGGGCACCCACTGCCGGAAGATATGGGAGGACATTTGCCGCTGCAGCAAAAAGACGGCAGAGGCTCAGCTGGGGATGGCCTCCCAACATGGGAGGGGTGCCCGTCGCACCATGACCCCCCTGATGTTCCGGATCCTGGCAGTGGCCTACCCGGAGTTGGGTGGGCACTTAAGGACATCACAGCAGACACAAGGGGGTGAGTACAACCTCATCCTATGGACTTTGTGTGCAGTGGAGCTGTCTGGGTGGGGGTGGTGGGCTGTGGGTGTCCCTAGGCCAGGGCGAGTTAGGTAGGCAAGGCCCCTCCGTTATGTAGGCCATGTGGCACTCTACCCCAGCTCAAAAAAAACCAAATTGATGTATAGTTGCCCCTTTGCCATCCATGTGGGCAGATTTCTACCATTGCCATGTAGGCCATATCCCAGAAATTGCATGTGCAGAGGGCAGGAGCACGGCGTAATGCAGGGGGCTGCTGCGTTTGTCTTGTTCGCCAATGGTAGCGGTATGCCATGCACTAAAACTCTCTTTCTTCTGTCTCCACCCTTTTTCTGCTCTCCCTGTCCTTCTGTACATCAGCATCAACAGGCGGAGGTACAGTGGCACCGGAGCACAAGGGAGCTGCATCCCACATGGCCATGGAGGGCCACACCACAGACTCTGAATTCACCAGTGGGACGGAGGGCGAGGGGAGCTTCACGTCGGCCACAGAATCACGAAACAGAGACACGGACTCGTCCGCCGATGGGAGCTCCCCTGTGGTGGCGGCACCATCTGTGCACCCCACTTCTACAGGTACAGCCGCCACCTCCCCTACCAGCACCGCCCTCCCAGCAGCCCCTCAGCGTTCGCCCCGTGCCCGCTCACCCAGGAGGTTGGGCATCACCTTCGCCCCAGGCACCTCAGGCCCTGCCCCAGTCACCCCTGATGCCCTCAGTGAGGAGGCCATTGACCTCCTCAGGTCACTCACTGTTGGGCAGTCTACCATTGTGAATGCCATCCAGGGTGTAGAACGAGAGTTGAAACACGGTAATGCATTCCTGGAAGGCATTCATTCTGGTCATGCTGCCATTCAGCGAACCCTGCAATCTCTGGCCTCAGCACTGATGGCAGCCATTGTCCCTGTATCTAGCCTCCCCCCTCCAACCTCCTCCACCCAGACCCAATCCCCTGTACCCCACCCCATCCCAAGCACACCTACACACCAGCATGCACACACGTCAACACACAAGGGAAGCTCAGGCAAACATAGGCACCACACAACCCACAGGCACTCACGCAAGCATCACCCACATACAGACACAGCAACATCCACTGCCTCCACTGTGTCCCCCTCCTCGTCGTCTGCCTCCTCCCTCCCACTGTCATCTAGACTCTCACCTGCATGCACTACATTTACAGGCACCAGGACTCGCACCAGACCACCCAGCACCACACCCTGCTCACCTGCACTCACCACCCCCACTACCATTTACACGTCCCCTGTGTCCTCTCCCAGTGTGTCTGTTACGCCCCCTCCCAAAGTACACAAACGCAGGCACCCACACACCCAACATCCATCCACCTCACGACAGCCTCCAGTACCTGCACCCAAAACACCTAAAGTGACACCTCCTACAACCACCTCCTCTTCCTCCACTCCCAGACCCCCTCCAACTACCCATCCCAGTGTTCGTCAGAAACTGTCCCTCTGTAAAGTTGACTTTTTTGCCCCCACCCCCCTCCAATTCATCAGTCCCGTCGTAGCGCCTCAGCCAAAAAGCCTCCAATACCAGTGGTGCCTGTTCAAGGTGTGTGGAGTGCACCAGCCACCAGGGCAGGCAGTGTGACCCGGAGCCAAGGCACGGGCAGCCCACCCCCTGTAAAGGCTCTGAAATTGGAAAGTGGCCGACAGGACCATGTGAAGACTCCTGGAAGCAAAACAACTCACAGGGGTCCCAGGGGGATTGCAGAGTCAGCTGTGACTCCTCCAAAGATGGGGAAGGGCCAGAGGAAGTCTGCACAGCCTGTTGTGAGCATCACGGCGGAGAAGGGCGGCATCCTTCCCGGCGGTCGGGACGCCACCGCTAGCACTGTCGTCACTGGTCCGGAGACCACCGCCACCGCCAGAGTCGTTGCCCAGGAGGGCCCAAGTATCGTCACTGGTCAGGAGACCACCGCCAGAGTCATTGCCCAGGAAGGCCCAAGTATCGCCACTGGTCAGGAGACCACTGCCAGAGTCATTGCCCAGGAGAGCCCAAGTATCGTCACTGGTCAGGAGATCACCGCCAGAGTCATTGCCCAGGAGGGCCCAAGTATCGTCACTGGTCAGGAAACCGCTGCCACCGCCAGTGCCCAGGAGGGCCCAAGTATCGTCATTGGTCAGGAGACCACCGCCAGAGTCATTGCCCAGGAGTGCCCAAGTATCGTCACTGGTCAGGAAACCCCCGCCAGAGTCATTGCCCAGGAGGGCCCAAGTATCGTCACTGGTCAGGAAACCGCTGCCACCGCCAGTGCCCAGGAGGGCCCAAGTATCGTCATTGGTCAGGAGACCACCGCCAGAGTCATTGCCCAGGAGGGCCCAAGTATCGTCACTGGTCAGGAAACCCCCGCCAGTGCCAAGGAGGGCCCAAGTATCGTCACTGGTCAGGAGACCACCGCCAGAGTCATTGCCCAGGAGGGCCCAAGTATCGTCACTGGTCAGGAAACCACCGCCACCGCCAGTGCCCAGGAGGGCCCAAGTATCGTCACTGGTCAGGAGGCCACCGCCAGTGCCCAGGAGGGCCCAAGTATCATCACTGGTCAGGAGACAACCGCCAGAGTCATTGCCCAGGAGGGCCCAAGTATCGTCACTGGTCAGGAGACCGCCACCACCGCCAGTGCCTAGGAGGGCCCAAGTATCGTCACTGGTCAGGAGACCACCGCCAGAGTCAGTGCCCAGGAGGGCCCCGGCTGCCACAGTCCCGCTGGGCAATGAGGGAACGTCATGCCACACACCAATGCCCAGTCCAGAGAACGTCATGCCACACACCAATGCCCAGTCCTGAACCACCATGGCAAAGCACCGCTGAACAGTCCAGAACCGCCATGGCAAAGCACCGCTGCCCAGTCCAGAACAGCCATGGCAAAGCACCGCTCAACAGGGCATGCACCGCCACTGGCAAAGCCCCGCTGAACAGGGCATGCACCGGGGACGAATGAAAAGGCGACCAAATCAAGCATCGTTATCCCATGTGCAGCAGGGACAGTGACGGGACATGAACTGTCACGGGGAGACTAATCCAGTCTGGGCACCAGTCCCCCTCCAGAATCAGTGGAGAGATCCATCCACTACCTCTGTCCTTTACAGGATGAAGCACTCTGGGCACCAGTCCCCCTCCAGAACCAGTGGAGGCTGTCATCTACTTGAGAGACTGTGGCTTTGCACTCCCCAGGATTGACCAGTGGGCAACCCACCCACTGTAGAGACTTGAGAGACTGTGGCTTTGCACTCCCCAGGATTGACCAGTGGGCAACCCACCCACTGTATAGACTTGAGAGACTGTGGCTTTGCACTCCCCAGGATTGAACAGTGGGCAAGCCACCCACTGTAGAGACTTGAGAGACTGTGGCTTTGCACTCCCCAGGATGGAACAGTGGGCATGGAGCCCCATCGTGGATCTGGCTTTGCACTCATCCGGCTGAGGTGCCCCCCCCCCCCTTCCCTTCCCCCTGAGGTGCCTGTAGTATTTCGATCTGATGCCCCGGCAGTGTTCTCTCCATCTGTGGACAGGTATCTTTTGTGGGCCTCGCCCATGCATTTTTGGACTAGTGGTGCACGGACATTGATATGGGCATATCTGCACAACTTCTCGTACTGATATACTTTGGAATTATTTTATTTTATTTCTGTATATTTTCGAGACATGTATATTGATACATTACATTGTTTGAACTGATTTCGTTTAGTCTTTGCATTCTTCCGGGGGCGTTGTGGGTTGGTAATGTGATTTTTGTGAATGCATTGGTGTGTGTGTTGTAATATGCGAGGGTGGGGGTGGGGGTGGGGGGGGTTTCGTGTGTGTCCCCCTAATTTTTGCCTCCCCCCTTCCCCTATGTCGTAGGTGCAGTACTCACCGTTGTCTTCGCCGGCGCCGGCGTTGGTCTTCGTAGAGGAGTAGGAATACAAGGGCTGGTAGGATTTGCAATTTGGGCTCCATGGAGTCCTCCTTCCTCGTGGGATGTGTTCTGGTGAGCGTTTTCCCATTGCAGGAACTGTTTCCGCCGTGTTTTTATCCACGGTGAATCCGCCCCGGAAAAGGTGGCGGATTGGTAGGTTGTGATACTATGGGCGGTACATTGTCTGCCGCCTGTCTGTTGGTGGTGAACGCCACGCTGCTTGTCTGTACCGCCGTGGCGGGCGGTGTGTTAAAATGGCTGTCTTTGTTGGCGGTTTCCACCAGGGTCATGATTCCATTTTTTGGTCCGCCGGCCTGTTTGCGGTATTACCGCACCTTTAACACCGTCCGCCAGGGTTGTAATGACCCCCTTAGTCTACAAAGACATCCAACACATGCATCACAACTGACCACAAACAGATTGCATTGCCCCCTCACCCAACACAATACCATACATACAACACATATACACATACCCCCCACAACTACTACAGTCAAACCCCTTCATTCTCACAGCAATCACTACTCTGTCCACTCCCACTAACACAACCTGCCATCACCCACACAATACAAAACTACAACATGCATTTCTCTCAGTTTCAGTCTTCCAGATACACACTCACTGCTCATACTAACCAACTACACTATCCGCTATTCGCTCCACACAGACCACCTGTCGTCATAACAATGCCCAAACCCTGCCTTCAAACACATCATCTACAAACACTCTTCCCCTCTCTTCACCAATTACACACAACCATACAATCCCAACATTTCACCTCCACCACACATGTTACCTCTTCCAGGCATTGCAACTAATACTAACTCCCCTGACACACACCCATCACCTCTTACACACCTCATACATTCATCTCCAAAACACATCAACACCCCATCTAACACTCATATTCCACTTAGCAGCACTAACTCACATACAAATCCCTCACCAAAAACAACTACATCAATATCCCCTCTCATTATTCCACAAAAACAATACCAACCACAAACATCAGCACATCAAAGCAACACAAACTTACATTACACTCATCGTCATACCCACTCCCACCCCCAGGACTACACAAAGAATACAAATTCCATCCTATCCCCACCCCTACCCCCCCACTCTTCACAAACACCTACCACAAGCACCCCAACCCAGCAACTTTCATTCACTCGCCTCTCCTCCATTTCACAATTTAGAGCCTTACATCATGATACACATGCTCCTCCACCACCCCTAACCCATACTCCATCCACACTAAACAAACACAAACAAAATAAAAAAACATGCCACTCATAGCAACCTCGCATCCCCTTGTCTGTTACATAATACAACTACCCTACAAAAAACAGTACACTCCTCATAGCTCTCTCAGCCACCAAGTCCACCACCCACACACACAGACCCAACAAAATGCCTCCTTAACCTGCTGCAAGAGGAACACTATGTTGAAAAGCAAGACTATTGTGACCCTCAAACAGTTATCACAACTAGCAACACTCCTGCTTCAAGCACACATTACACTACTTACCCTTCTACTAAACAAAACAACACTACCACTAACACACCTTTTCTAAACTGCCAGCTCATAAATGCCCGATCACTCTCAAAAAACAAGCACCACATTTACGACCTGCTCACAGACACACAACCTGACTTACTATTCATTACTGAATCCTGGTTGGGAGATGACATGGCACCAGTGTTGCACGAAGCCGTTCCTCCGGGCTATCAAACCATCACTCAAAACCGTATAGGCAAGAGAGGAGGTGGACTAGCTATTATATTCAAACAGGCAATGAACCTCAGTAAAACAGACAACATCTCCATACAAGGTTGTGAAGCCCTCCTTACCAGATGCCACCCTACTCCAACTTCCTCCTGTAACTTTCTCCTCCTTTACAGACCTCCACTTAACAACTCCACTTTCCCAGATGCTTTTCTAGACACAGTCTCAAACCTTATTACACTATACTCCAATCTATGCATTCTTGGGGATCTAAACATTTGGTTTGACAAACCCAATATGTCCCATCCAAAAGCTATCACCACTGGCCTACTCGCATTGAACCTACATCAGATTGTACACAATCCCACACACATCGCTGGTCACATCCTAGATGTCATTTTTGCTAAGCCTGAACTAGTTACTATTCATAGTATCACGCCAATCACCTGGTCACTTTCCAACATACAACTCCACAAATCAACACACCCCACAACTACTTACATACATACACCTATCGACCATGGAGCAAACTCAATTTGGATCACTTAGAAACACAACTAACAGCAAACACAGATCTAGATGCAATTAATTCTGTACCAAAACGTTATGAGTGGCTACAGGAAGCTTTTGATGTCCTAACACCACTCAGAAAAACTAAACACAACAAAAGAAAACGAACACCTTGGAGAAACGCAGAACTTAAAAAGATAAAGCAACAAATCAGAAAGTTGCAGCGGACCTGGCTCAAAACAAACAACAGTCAAGACAAACTGCAGCTACACAAACTTAACAGGATATACAAATCATCAATCAAAAAAGCTAAAAAAAGATACTACTCAGACAGAATTCAAAATGCTCAATCTACAACCAAGGAATTTTATAAAATTCTCAGTGAATTTCGAAAACCTATATGCATGAAAGGAAGTCATCCCACTACTCAAGATTTCACAAACAAATTGGCAACTCACTACACAACCAAGGCAGACACATTGGACTCCTATTTAAAATAGAAAAAAAACATCAGCACCAACCCCTTTCCTAAAATACCCTCTAAGAATAAACCATCCCAACCTCTACAGTCCTTCAAACAAATATCCCAGGATGAATTTATGGATTTGGTCAAAGCAAGCAGACCTTCTGGTTGCCCCTCTGACCCTTGCCCACCACAAATCTTCAAGAACATCCTTCTATCTACGTCTGCTGCCACACCTGTAAGAAGAATCATCAACAACTCTTTAACTTCAGGGACTTTTCCTGCAGACCTGAAAAAGGCATACATACGACCTTTATTAAAGAAAACAAACCTAGACCCGCAAGACCCCAACAACTACAGACCAATCACAAATGGACCTTTCCTGGGCAAATTGATAGAAAGAGCAGCATTCGCCCAGATGTCACAATTCATTGAAGACAATTCTACACTTTCAGACTTCCAAACTGGATTCCGCCCAGGAAGAAGCACTGAATCGGCACTCATGGCAATCTGGGACGATCTTAAAAACACAGTCGACCAAAATGGAGTTGCTGCACTACTTCTCTTGGACCTCTCAGCTGCCTTTGATACGGTTGACCATGACACCCTAACTCAAAGACTCCACGAAGCCGTATACAAGGGATTGCTCTTGACTGGATTACTTCCTATCTTCAAAAAAGATCGAATATTATCCACTCGCCCCCCTTCTCGTCCGAACCCTACCTCACAAAAGCAGGGTTCCCCCAAGGGTCAATCATCTCACCTTTGCTTTTCAACATCTACATGATATCTTTAACAGAACTGATCAATGATTTCCATCTCACATGCTACAACTATGCAGATGACACACAAATACTACTTAAATCAGAATGCGCCAAAAACATTGAAAACTCACAAATCTTCAGTTGCCTCAGAGCCGTTGATCAGTGGATGACCTGGAGCCATCTCAAACTAAATACCTCCAAAACAGAAATACTCACATGTGGTGACTGGAAAAATGATGACCCTCTGTGCGTCTGGCCTGATGATCTCGGACCACATCCTCAATTATCCAAAGAAGTTAAAAACCTAGGAATCAACATGGATTCCAAGTTAACTATGAATGCCCAAGTAGACAAATTAGCACGCTCAAGCTTCATCACCTTAAAGACTTCAAGACGCATCTTCCCCCACCTCGGATTTCCACACAAGGTGCAAGCTACTATCTCGCTTGTACTATCCAAACTGGATTATGCCAATAGCCTCTACCATGGATCATTGCTATCTGTTATGGAAAAACTACAACGTATCCAGAATTCTGCAGCCAGGCTACAATTACATATAAAGCCGCAAGCCCACATCTCCCCTGCCTTGAGAGCACTACACTGGTTACCCGTTGCCAGAAGATGCACTTTCAAGCTGCTTTGTATCACCCACAAAGCTTTACATGGAACAGGACCGCTTTTTATCAGAAAGAAAATTACCAAATACATCCAACAAAGAACCATCCGCTCAAGATTGGCACCCCGCCTTAGAACACCACCATACAAGAAAAAGACTATAGGTGGTACATCTTTCTCCGTCCAAGCAGCCAAACTATGGAATTCATTACCCCCAACTATAAGAGCCACAGATAACTTTCTTGTCTTCAGAAAACTACTCAAGAGTTGGCTCTTTCCTTCATAACCACCTCATTCAAACAACTATGAACTGCATATGCCTATGTTAATAAATATTTTTTCAGATTATATGTATATTTCGATTTATTTATAGTTTCTTTAGAAAATATGTATTGCTACTATGTCATAACAATAAAATACACACACACTGTGTAAACCAGTTTGACTAAGTATTTTTTACCCATGGTTCTAATTGCATATGTGTGTGTATTCATGTATATGTGTGTGTGTGTGTATATATATATATATATATGTATATATATATATATATATATATATATATATATATGTATATGTTGTTTCTGTGCTTGGCATGTTCGTAGATCATTGCTTGGCTCCTGGGTGGGTTGTTATACTAGATATCTATGAATTCCTGCTCTCATCTTATCACACTTATCTAATCATCACTCTTATGTCATGTCTCTATCAAACTATCCTCCATTCTCACTCTGACTCATCCCGAATCCCTTTTACCACTTTCATCTCCTAAATAGCTCTGCCTAAGCTCTTCCCTCCGCTTCCACATCTAACTCACCAAACCTCACTCTACTACTGTGACCTCCCACACAACCCTACTAAATTCTCCTGCATTTATCTCACCCTGCTACTATGCTCTCCCTAACCCTTCCACATACTTTTCCCCCTCCGCCCCCCTTTACTCATCCCAAGCCTTTCGGTTGAGTAAATGAATGAAATACTCCCAATTAACATTTATGGATTTCTTACCTCCTTCACCCCTCCATTACTCCAGTCAATCTAACTAACAAACTCTCATATCCGTTGGTCAAATTAACTCATAATAATACTAAAACTGTACTCATTATTTAACAATACTAATCCATCACTAATTCTTGTTGGGTTCCAGAGTAGCGTGCTACTCATCGAAAAGCGCTTCGAAGCTTCGTCAGGAGTAGTAAGCGCTATATAAATACGATTACAATTACAATTACATGTTGAGGAAATAAATAGTTTGAGTTTTAGGAGATGTTGTACGCTGCACATTTTACTGTGTTTTTAAGCAGGCCTATGTTAAGCTAATTCAGAATGAAATAAATGTGATGCTTAGAAAATGCCGATGGCAGTGGAAAGTTTTCTGTTCTTTCTGAAACATCCTGTGTGATGATCTAATGTCGGAGAGAAATGTTCTTGTGCTGTATATTTTGATACATTTATTAGTTCCACAAAAAACAATGGCTTTCAGTAGTTTTCTGCAAACGGAAACTGGTGATTGCACTGAAAGAAGCTGAACCAATGAGGGAGAAAAAGAACACAATAAATGCAACATGAAGAAATGTGCTTTAGTTTTAATTGGTTCTTTCCTAACCACTCCATAGTCTGACCAAGGTCTGACCAATGATAGAGTAGCTAGTTATTGTCTGGGACTTAAACATAGCAAAGTTTAGGTGATGTCAGTCCAGCATTATTCTTTCTTGCTCAAGCTCAGACTGATTCAAGATTCTCTCTTGCAGCAGACTGTCTGTGCTGTGTTCAGATGTGCTTTTATTTCTGCTAGTGAAATAATGTGCTTTGCACCACTGACAATTCAGATGCATTAAGGCCAAACTTTACTGAACTGTTTCCCCATATGTCACTGTCCACTGAAGCTGACCATGAAGATGCTCCACTGAAGAACACTTCACTGCCTGCTTAACCCATTAAGGAGAGGTATAACATAGTGTGCACATTTGTCTTTCTTGTAGGTTTTCAATTTTTTCTCTTTCGGAAACCCAACCGCTGTTTTTGCTGGCGCCATAGATAGATGTTTTCCAAATTAGGTTTTGTCTTCTTTTCTTTTTGCATGAAGTGCAACATGCTTAATCCAATTAGGGTACTAGTTAGAATGTCACAATCTGAACTTGGTTGTGCAAATAACTGATTATGAATAATACATCTGTGTTAACTCAATGTATTCAATCTCAACTGTGCATCTTTAGAGGTTTGGTCAAACTGTGTTATTCATGTATCTTTATAATTTGGATTTGTGCTTGATTTACGTGACCTGAGCATTGTTAATCTAAAGGGCAATAAATGTTTGAACTTTATTAAACTGATGTGGTGATTCATGGCCAAATAGGTATTGGTGCATATAAATTACTGACTCTAATGTTGCTTAATGATGATATTCTTTGATTTTGTTTATTGTTGACTTCGTTTTGTTCAGAGCCACACCTATCTGAGTCCAAAGGTTCATTCAACCTCATGAGGGTAGATGATTGATGACCCTTACGTGTCCCCTCATAAAATAAATTATAAAAACAAATATAAGGTAGGACGTGCCCACAAACATGCATTTTTCAAAACTCTTAAATCTTAAAGTACCAGTGCCGAAGTGCAACAGTTTAAACCAACATCAATAAAGTGCTAAACGGCAAAAGTCATTTTAAGCATATAATACTAAAGTTCTTAGTATCAATACAACCCTTAAAACCATCTTGTTAAGTTGATCCACAAAACTAACATACTGCAAATCAGCCACACTTGTTATAATAGGAACTAAAACATAAATAAAACATGGTACAGATAGGCAACTGGTTAGTACCCCAGCCACAATATAGTACTCTCATATCTAGGATGTTTTTCCTATAAAACCTATTTTGTCAGCAACATTTGCAGATGATAAAGCAGTTTAGAGACTGTAGGAAGTTGGCTCTGTATGTACTATTTCAAAGTAAGAAATAGCATGCACAGAGTCCAAGGGTTCCCCTTAGAGGTAAGATAGTGGAAAAAAGAGATAATTCTAATGCTCTATTTTGTGGTAGTGTGGTCGAGCAGTGGGCTTATCAGAGGGTAGTGCTAAGCATTTGTTGTACACACACAGGCAATAAATGATGAACACACACTCAAAGACAATTCCAGGCCAATAGGTTTTTATATAGAAAAATATATTTTCTTACTTTATTTTAAGAACCACAGGTTCAAGATTTACAAACAATACTTTAAATGAAAGGTATTTCACTCAGGTATCTTAGGAACTTTGAATAATCACAATAACATGTACAGTTTTGGCAAAAATGGCAATAAGCTATTGTTAAAGTGGACACTGCAAAAATCAACAGTTCCTGGGGGAGGTGAGTAAATGTTAAGTTCACAGGTAAGTAAAACACTTACAGGGTTCAAAGTTAGGTCCAAGGTAGCCCACCGTTGGGGGTTCAAGGCAACCCCAAAGTTACCACACCAGCAGCTCAGGGCCGGTCAGGTGCAGAGGTCAAAGTGGTGCCCAAAAGACATAGGCTTCAATGGAAATAGGGGTGCCCTGGTTCCAGTCTGCCAGCAGGTAAGTACCCGTGACTTCGGAGGGCAGACCAGGGGGGTTTTGTAGGGCACCGGGGAAGACACAAGCAGCACAGAAAGTACACCCTCAGCGGCACAGGGGCGGCCGAGTTCAGAGTGCAAACAGGTGTCAGGTTTGCAATAGGATTCAATGAGGAGACCCGGGGGTCTCTTCAACGATGCAGGCAGGAAAGGGGGGGGGGGTCCACAGGGTAGCCACCATCTGGGTTAGGAAGAGGGCCGCCTGGGGGTCGTTCCTGCAGGTCCTGGCGGCTGCTGGTGCAGTGTCTTTTCCAGGCATCAGGGGCCAGATGTAAGAAAGGTTTAGCGACTCGCAAACGGCGAAAAACGCCGTTTGCGAGTCGCTAAAGCCCATCTGGCATGTAGAAATGCATTTTGCGAGTCGGAACCGACTAGCAAAATGCATTTCCGAGTCGCAAATAGGAAGGGGTGTTCCCTTCCTATTTGCGAGTCGCACTGGTATGCAATTCGCGGTCGCAAATGGACTCGCAGTTACCATCCACTTGAAGTGGATGGTAACCCAGTCGCAAACGGGAAGGGGTCCCCATGGGACCCCTTCCCTTTTGTGTCTGGACCCAAATTTTTTTTTTCAGAGCAGGCATTGGTCCAATGGACCACTACCTGCCCTGAAAAATACAGAAACAAAAGGTTTCGGTTTATTTTTCATAGTGCAGCTCGTTTTCCTTTAACCTGTTCTGTGCCTTGGACGAGATGATCTCGTCCAAGGCTACAGTTCCCCTGTGCCTTGGACGAGATCATCTCGTCCATGGCACAGGGGAACTTGGGGGCACGCTATGCCCCATGTGCACCCCCCTCCCCCCCCAAGTCGGGGATGGAAGGGGAAGACCTTCCCCTTCCACCTGACCCCCCCCACCCCCCCCCCTGTGACGTCAGTGCACAAGCGCGCGCTGATTTGTCACAGGGGCCTCCCTAGTCCGCGATTGAAAGAGAAATGCAAAAGCATTTCTCTTTCAATCACTGGGGAGGCCCGGAGGGGCTTCAAAGGGAAGGAAAAGTATTTCCTTCCCTTTGAAGTCTCTCCGAGGGTTTCAAAAGCCGGATTGCTTGCAATCCGGCTTTTGAAACCCCACTAGACACCAGAGATTTTTTTTTTTTTTACTGTTATTGACAAAAGGGAGCAACCCCTTGGGCAAGGGTCGCTCCCAGGGGAGGCATATTTTCGGGAAGGCCTTTTCTGCCCTAGGCACCAGGGACCATTTTTTTTTTTTTTTTTTTTAATGTTTCAATTTTTTTTTTTGGTGGAGAGCGACCCCTTAGGCAATTTATTTTAGGTCATTTCTGCCCCCCCTGGGGGCAGATCGGACTATTATTAGGCCGAACTGCCCCCAGGGGGGGGGCAGAACCCTCAGGGCACCAGGGCAATTTTTTTTTGTTATGTTTTTTCTTTTGTTTGTTTGTTTTTTTAGAGATGGGGAGCGACCCATCAGGCAAGGGTCACTCCCCTGGGGGGCAAATTGTATTTAGGCCATTACTGCCCCCCTTGGGGGCAGATTGGCCGATTTTAGGACAATCTGCCCCAAAGGGGGCAGAAACCACTAGGCACCTGGGATTTGATTTTTGGCGCCAATGTCAAGCAGGGGGAGCGACCCCGTAGGCAAGGGTCGCTCCCGGGGAGGGTGGGGGCGGCAAATTTATTTTAGGTCATTTCTGCCCCCCCTGGGGGCAGATCGGCCTATTATTAGGCCGAACTGCCCCCAGGGGGGGGGGGGCAGAACCCTCAGGGCACCAGGGCAAATATTTTTGTTGTGTTTTTTCTTTTGTTTGTTTGTTTTTTTAGAGATGGGGAGCGACCCATCAGGCAAGGGTCGCTCCCCTGGGGGGCAAATTGTATTTAGGCCATTACTGCCCCCCTTGGGGGCAGATTGGCCGATTTTAGGACAATCTGCCCCCAAGGGGGCAGAAACCACTAGGCAACTGGGATTTGTTTTTTGGCGCCAATGTCACGCAGGGGGAGCGACCCCGTAGGCAAGGGTCGCTCCCGGGGGGGGGTGGGGGCTGGGGGGGGGAAATTTATTTTAGGCCATTTCTGCCCCCCCTGGGGGCAGATCGGACTATTATTAGGCCGAACTGCCCCCAGGGGGGGGGCAGAACCCTCAGGGCACCAGGGCAATTTTTTTTTGTTGTGTTTTTTCTTTTGTTTGTTTTTTTTTTTCGAGATGGGGAGCAACCCATCAGACAAGGGTCACTCCCCTGGGGGGCAAATTGTATTTAGGCCATTACTGCCCCCCTTGGGGTCAGATTGGCCAATTTTAGGTCAATCTGGCCCCAAAGGGGCAGAAACCACTAGGCACCTGGGATTTGTTTTTTGGCGCCAATGCCACGCAGGGGGAGCGACCCCGTAGGCAAGGGTCGCTCCCGGGGGGGGTGGGGGCAAATTTATTTTAGGCCATTTCTGCCCCCCCGGGGGGGGCAGAAACCTCTAGGCGCCAGGGCAAATTTTCTTTTTGTGCTTTTTTTGTTTGTTTGTTTGTTTTTTTAGAGATGGGGAGCGACCCATCAGGCAAGGGTCGCTCCCCTGGGGGGCAAATTGTATATAGGCCATTACTGCCCCCCTTGAGGGCAGATTGGCCGATTTTAGGTCAATCTGCCCCCAAGGGGGCAGAAACCACTAGGCACCTGGGATTTGTTTTTTGGCGCCAATGTCATGCAGGGGGAGCGACCCCATAGGCAGGGGTTGTTCCCGGGCAGGGGCAGGGGGGGCTTGGGGGGTCAAATTTATTTTAGGGCATTTCTGCCCCCCCCCCCTCGGGGCCGGCTGAGCTAGAGGCCAAACTCCACAGGTAGGCACCTCTATTTTCTGTGAAAAAATATGTTCTGTCCACGTTGTGGTTTGTGCCATTTCCTTTCGTGGGCGCTAGGCCTACCCACAGAAGTGAGGTACCATTTTTATCGAGAGACTTAGGGGAACGCTGGGTGGAAGGAAATTTGTGGCTCCTCACAGATTCCAGAACTTTCTGCCACTGAAATGTGAGGAACATGTGTTTTTTTAGCCAAATTTTGAGGTTTGCAAAGGATTCTGGGTAACAGAACCTGGTCCGAGCCCCGCAAGTCACCCCTCCTTGGATTCCCCTAG
Source organism: Pleurodeles waltl (assembly GCF_031143425.1). NCBI lineage: Eukaryota > Metazoa > Chordata > Amphibia > Caudata > Salamandridae > Pleurodeles > Pleurodeles waltl. The sequence continues at coordinate 1,165,806,457 of NC_090445.1, read as the reverse complement.
GTCTCTAGTTTTCAGAAATGCACAGGTTTGGTAGGTTTCCCTAGGTGCCGGCTGAGCAAGAGGCCAAAATCTACAGGTAGGCACTTCGCAAAAAACACCTCTGTTTTCTTCCAAAAATGTGGATGTGTCCACGTTGCGCTTTGGGGCCTTTCCTGTCGCGGGCGCTAGGCCTACCCACACAAGTGAGGTATCATTTTTATCGGGAGACTTGGGGGAACGCTGGGTGGAAGGAAATTTGTGGCTCCTCTCAGATTCCCGAACTTTCTGCCACAGAAATGTGAGGAACATGTGTTTTTTTAGCCAAATTTTGAGGTTTGCAAAGGATTCTGGGTAACAGAACCTGGTCCGAGCCCCGCAAGTCACCCCTCCTTGGATTCCCCTAGGTCTCTAGTTTTCAGAAATGCACAGGTTTGGTAGGTTTCCCTAGGGGCCGGCTGAGCTGGAGGCCAAAATCTACAGGTAGGCACTTCGCAAAAAACACCTCTGTTTTCTTGCAAAAATTTGGATGTGTCCACGTTGTGCTTTGGGGCGTTTCCTGTCGCGGGCGCTAGGCCTACCCACACAAGTGAGGTATCATTTTTATCGGGAGACTTGGGGGAACGCTGGGTGGAAGGAAATTTGTGGCTCCTCTCAGATTCCCGAACTTTCTGCCACAGAAATGTGAGGAACATGTGTTTTTTTAGCCAAATTTTGAGGTTTGCAAAGGATTCTGGGTAACAGAACCTAGTCCGAGCCCCGCAAGTCACCCCTCCTTGGATTCCCCTAGGTCTCTAGTTTTCAGAAATGCACAGGATTGATAGGTTTCCCTAGGTGCCGGCTGAGCTAGAGGCCAAAATCTACAGGTAGGCACTTTGCAAAAAACACCTCTGTTTTCTTCCAAAAAATGTGGATGTGTCCACGTTGCGCTTTGGGGCGTTTCCTGTCGCGGGTGCTAGGCCTACCCACACAAGTGAGGTATCATTTTTATCGGGAGACTTGGGGGAACGCTGGGTGGAAGGAAATTTGTGGCTCCTCTCAGATTCCAGAACTTTCTGCCACAGAAATGTGAGGAACATGTGTTTTTTTAGCCAAATTTTGAGGTTTGCAAAGGATTCTGGGTAACAGAACCTGGTCCGAGCCCCGCAAGTCACCCCTCCTTGGATTCCCCTAGGTCTATAGTTTTCAGAAATGCACAGGTTTGGTAGGTTTCCCTAGGGGCCGGCTGAGCTGGAGGCCAAAATCTACAGGTAGGCACTTCGCAAAAAACACCTCTGTTTTCTTGCAAAAATTTGGATGTGTCCACGTTGTGCTTTGGGGCGTTTCCTGTCGCGGGCGCTAGGCCTACCCACACAAGTGAGGTATCATTTTCATCGGGAGACTTGGGGGAACGCTGGGTGGAAGGAAATTTGTGGCTCCTCTCAGATTCCCGAACTTTCTGCCACAGAAATGTGAGGAACATGTGTTTTTTTAGCCAAATTTTGAGGTTTGCAAAGGATTCTGGGTAACAGAACCTAGTCCGAGCCCCGCAAGTCACCCCTCCTTGGATTCCCCTAGGTCTCTAGTTTTCAGAAATGCACAGGATTGATAGGTTTCCCTAGGTGCCGGCTGAGCTAGAGGCCAAAATCTACAGGTAGGCACTTTGCAAAAAACACCTCTGTTTTCTTCCAAAAAATGTGGATGTGTCCACGTTGCGCTTTGGGGCGTTTCCTGTCGCGGGTGCTAGGCCTACCCACACAAGTGAGGTATCATTTTTATCGGGAGACTTGGGGGAACGCTGGGTGGAAGGAAATTTGTGGCTCCTCTCAGATTCCAGAACTTTCTGCCACAGAAATGTGAGGAACATGTGTTTTTTTAGCCAAATTTTGAGGTTTGCAAAGGATTCTGGGTAACAGAACCTGGTCCGAGCCCCGCAAGTCACCCCTCCTTGGATTCCCCTAGGTCTCTAGTTTTCAGAAATGCACAGGTTTGGTAGGTTTCCCTAGGTGCCGGCTGAGCTAGAGGCCAAAATCTACAGGTTGGTACTTCGCAAAAAACACCTCTGTTTTGTTCCAAAAATTTGGATGTGTCCACGTTGCGCTTTGGGGCGTTTCCTGTCGCGGGCGCTAGGCCTACCCACACAAGTGAGGTATCATTTTTATCGGGAGACTTGGGGGAACGCTGGGTGGAAGGACATTTGTGGCTCCTCTCAGATTCCCGAACTTTCTGCCACAGAAATGTGAGGAACATGTGTTTTTTTAGCCAAATTTTGAGGTTTGCAAAGGATTCTGGGTAACAGAACCTGGTCCGAGCCCCGCAAGTCACCCCTCCTTGGATTCCCCTAGGTCTCTAGTTTTCAGAAATGCACAGGTTTGGTAGGTTTCCTTAGGTGCCAGCTGAGCTAGAGGCCAAAATCTACAGGTAGGCACTTCGCAAAAAAAACCTCTGTTTTCTTCCAAAAATTTGGATGTGTCCACGTTGCGCTTTGGGGCGTTTCCTGTCTGGGCGCTAGGCCTACCCACACAAGTGAGGTATCATTTTTATCGGGAGACTTGGGGGAACATAAGGGGCAATAACACTTGTTCTGCTAATCTGTCTTTCTCTACATTTTTTCCTTCCAAATATAGGAGAGTGTGTAAAAAAGACATCTATTTGAGAAATGCCCTGTAATTCACATGCTAGTATGGTCACCCCGGAATTCAGAGATGTGCAAATAACCACTGCTCCTCAACACCTTATCTTGTGCCCTTTTTGGAAATACAAAGGTTTTCTTGATAGCAATTTTTTACTCTTTATATTTCAGCAAATGAATTGCTGTATACCCGGTATAGAATGAAAACGCACTGCAGGGTGCAGCTCATTTATTGGCTCTGGGTTCCTCGGGTTCTTGATGAACCTACAAGCCCTATATATCCCCGCAACCAGAGAAGTCCAGCAGACGTAACAGTATATTGCTTTCAATAATCTAACATTGCAGGGAAAAGTTACAGAGTAAAACGTAGAGAAAAATTGATGTTTGTTTCACCTCAATTTCAATATTTTTCTTTTTCAGTTGTTATTTTCTGTAGGAAACCCTTGTAGGATCTACACAAATGACCCCTTGCTGAATTCAGAATTTTGTCTACTTTTCAGAACTGTTTTGGTTTCTGGGATCCAGCATTGGTTTCATGCCCATTTCTGTCACTGACTGGAAGGAGGCTGAAAGCACAAAAAATTGCAAAAATGGGGTATGTCCCAGTAAAATGCCAAAATTGTGTTGAAAAATTGGGTTTTCTGATTCAAGTCTGCCTGTTCCTGAAAGCTGGGAAGCTGCTGAGTTTAGCACCGCAAACCCTTTGTTGATGCCTGTAACCGGGCGCCTCCGGACGCCGTTTCCGGGTCGGAGCGAACGGCCGCCGGAGGATACCCCGGGGGCACCCGAGGGATTCCTGACGTGATGACGTCCAACGTCATCCGTCAGATAGAAGGAGGAGGGACGACCGACGGAGAGGAAGAGTCGCGCAACCCAGAGAGAGACGCCGACGTCAGGCAGAGCCGGAGAGACGAACGCCGCGGACCACCAAGAGAGAGGGAAAACCCCGCCGTAGAGAAGGAACAGCGGACAGAGAGCGGAAACCCTTGGGCGCCTCCCGCCCCTGTCGAGACGAAGTCGGGAGATCGCCTACAAGCCGGCCACGTCCCTGGAGGGGCGTGGCCAAGTCAGGTACGAGCGTACCGGGGCTGGGACTGGGGTTCTGGGTGGTTGGCTGGGTTTAAAGGGGCTAAGAGGAGAGGGCTGAGGTCGTGTAGGGAAGGGGATCCTATTTAATCAGCACCACAGTTAACTGAAGGGTAACCCCACAAAGACCGTACCCAGACCAGTGGATAAAACTGTAAGGGGGTCACAAACAGGGCACAACGAAAGGAAGACACAAAAGAAACGTACCCCCACATTCCTCCACCTCCACACAAACCCCCCCCTCTCACTCCTTACTAACCCCAATTAACCCTATATAGATAAATTTCCCCACTTACCTGTTCCTTTCTCCTTCTTTGTTTTGGGAAATCCTGGGGCCATGAGAGCCGGGTGAACAAGACCTCTCCCTCCGGACCGGACCAGGCTGTCCCGGGAACATCAAGGAACCCTGAAAAGAAAAGGGATTTATATATTAGTTTTGGACTTGGAATATAACACTTTGGCGGAAAAGCTAGTGCTACAATCTCAACGAATAAATAAATAAACGTACTACACCCTTAAGTGCCGCGTCTGTCACCTTCTTCCAATATCCCCTCGACTCGGGATAAAGGACCCCGTCACAGTGGTGTCAGAAGTGGGATGTTGGAATAGGTGACAGGGACTTCCCAACCATGGAGGAGAAGTGTACCCTATCCGATATGATGCAACAGTTGGCCTCCGGACAAAGACACCTACAATTAGTGTGGGAAGAGCAACAAAAAGAGGCCAAATTGGAAAGAGAGGCACTACAAAATGCCCTTAAGAGTCAGGCCACCATAATGGCCAACAACCAGTTGGTTCATGAAACCGCCATTAAGAATCTCACAGATACCATCGCTGCTACCCGCGTACACCCGAATGTGCCCAGTTCGGTCTTACAACGATATCAAGAAGGTGAAGACCCCGATGCCTTTTTCACCAATTTTGAACGAGTTGCTACTTCCGCTACTTGGCCTCAGGAGCGATGGGGCCAATATATCGCCCCCTTATTGACGGGGACTCTTCAAGCCGCCTATCAAGCGGTAAACCCCGGTGGAATAACCCCCTATAAGGATATTAAAAAGAGCATCTTGGAACGGGTGGGTTTTGATTCTGAACATTATCGCGTCCGGTTTAGAAAAGCGAAGTGGGGAACCAATGAAAATCCCCGGGCCCTATATTTTAGGATCAAAGATCTGGGTCTCAAATGGTTGGGTCCCATAGGGACAAATCGGGAAGACATTATTGAGATCGTGCTCTTAGAGCAATACTTGGATGCTCTGCCTCCGTCTACACGCAACTGGATCAAACAACATCCAAACCCGGATACCAATACTACCATTGAGTTGGCCTGTGCCTTTCATCACTCCCTTGAATTCAAAGTAACCCCCCCCGATCAACACCCAGTCCCCTGCGTCTGGGTTCGGGAACACCCTCGACAGCGGGACGAGGAATCAATGAGGACATAGCGAAATCCCGGGGACTAGATAGGCCCTATATACAACAACCTCAGTGTTTCAGTTGCGGGGAATGGGGCCACATAGCTCGAGGTTGCCCCCTGAAAACAGAAAAACCAGAACCCATGGAAATAGGGGTCACAAGGGGAAGAGTCTTTTACACAGGGAGAAGAGACACCCCTTATAAAAAGAGACTGATTATCAATGGGAAAAGCACAGTGGCCCTCATCGATTCAGGGTGCAGCCAATCTGTGGTCAGGGCCGGGTTGTTCAACGCACATTACTATACTTCGGAATTCACGGTATCAATCTGTTGCATCCATGGGGAAACCAGAGAATATCCCCTAATCTGGACAACCCTCACCTGGGGAGGAAAAGAAATACCCATAAGAGTGGGTTTAGTAGAGCAACTGGTTGAAGAAGCGATTATAGGAACTGACTTTTCGGAGTTCCCGCAACTCCTAGACAGCCTTAGACAGCTCGAAGAAACCAACAACTGGTGGAAGGACGCTCCTTTCTCCAATATGCCTCTATCACCTCCGAGGGTACGACCTAAACTCACCCGGAAGGAGAAAAGAATAATTAAGAAAGCCTATACCCAAGGCCCCTCCAGCAGGACCAGGGTAATTACAAAGGTCCTCGCCCTCACTGCTCTTCCCAGCTTCCGGACTTCGCAAAGAGAAGACCCCAGTTTAATTCATGCATGGAAAAGTGCACGCCCACGGAACCCCCAGGATAAGGGTCCCTCGTTCACCATAGTTAAGGACCTATTATACCGAGTCACTTACAAAGACCAAGACGAAAAGAAACAATTGATAGTTCCAGAACCTTATAGACAACAAGTTCTACACTTAGCACACAGCCAGCCCGGGGGTGGACACTATGGGAGGGAGAAAACAGAGGAGTATTTGTTGAGGAAATTTTACTGGCCGGGGGTATTTTCCCAGATTAGGAAATTCTGTCAACAATGTCCAAAATGCCAATTGATTGACCCAGGCTCACGGAGAAAGGCCCCTTTACAACCCCTCCCCATCATTGATGTCCCCTTCTCCAGAATAGGGATGGACCTCGTTGGCCCTCTTCTGCCCTCGTCGAGAGGCTATCGTTATATATTGGTATTAGTAGATTACGCCACGAGATACCCTGAGGCTATTCCCCTCTCTAGTATTAACACCAAAAGTGTTGCTCACGCCATGATAGGATTCTTTTCCCGAATTGGGTTTCCTCGAGAAATCCTAACGGACCAAGGTACCCAATTTATGTCCAACCTGATGACACAAATATGTCAGCTATTGGGGATTAAACAGTTACGGACGTCGGTTTATTATCCACAAACCGATGGTTTGGTGGAGAGATATAACCGTACCCTCAAAACACTACTAAAGAAAACTATCTCGGAGACTGGTAAGGACTGGGATAGGAAACTCCCTTTAGTATTATACGCAATCAGGACACACGAACAAGCCTCTATGGGCCATAGTCCGTTTGAGCTGTTGTTTGGGCGACAACCACGGACCCTACTAGATATGGCCGCTGAGATGTGGGAAGAAGAAGACGGGGAAAAAACCATTCTAAAGTACGCCCGTGAGTTAAAAACCCACCTACATACAGTATGGGAAAGCGTAAGGGAACACATGGAGAGGGCCCAAGACAAACAGAAAAGGAATTATGATCGGAATACCCAATTGAGGTCCTTTTCCCTAGGAGATAAAGTGCTAGTTCTTCTTCCCAGTTCAGACAACAAATTGTTGGCCAAGTGGCAAGGACCCTACACCGTAACAGGACTAGTAACCCCCGTAACTTATAAAATTCAGCTTAACGACACTCCCCCTAGGTCACAGATCTTCCATGTTAACTTATTAAAAAGATGGGAAGAACCTCCGAACGACCCAAGGCACGGCTGCCTAGTTAATACCGTTAAGGAACTAGAGATAGGGTGGTGCCCCACTGATCCCCCTGGCGAGAGAGAGGTTCCTATCATTAATACAGAGATCTCGATTCAACAAAATAGACAATTGAAGAATCTCTTCGATAAACACGGTCGGTGTTCTCCTCGGTACCCGGTAGGACACGATTGGTACATCATCAAATCCTCACACCACCTGGGAAGACCGTACGACTAAAACCTTATCGTATCCCTGAAGCTAGGAAAACCCTCGTAGAAAACGAAATCGAGAAGATGTTAGATCTAGACATCATAGAACCTTCCCAAAGCCCCTGGTGTTCGCCCGTGGTCTTGGTACCCAAACCTGATGGGTCTATACGTTTCTGTATTGACTTTAGACGGGTCAATTCCATATCACAATTTGACACCTATCCTCTTCCTAGGATAGACGAGCTCTTAGAAAGGTTGGGGAAAGCGAAATACATGTCTACCCTTGACTTGACCAAGGGATATTGGCAGATCCCGTTGGGTCCCGAAGACAAGGAAAAGACGGCTTTCGCTACCCCCTCAGGATTGTATCACTTTAAGGTTCTCCCTTTTGGGTTACATGGCGCCCCCGCCACCTTCCAACGTCTCATTGACACCATATTACGACCTCATACCAGATACGCGGCGGCCTATCTGGATGACATCGTTATTTTCAGTGAGACCTGGGAAGACCATGTGGTCCAAATAGACCACATCTTCTCGGCTTTAAGGAAGGCTGGACTGACAGCCAACCCCGCCAAGAGCCGACTGGCTTTTAGTGAGATCTCCTACCTGGGTTATCACATTGGCAACGGTATACTTCGACCCCAAAAGAATAAAATCGAAGCCATCCTACACACCAATGCTCCCACCACGAAGAAGGGAGTTCGTTCCTTTTTAGGTCTAGTAGGATACTATCGAAGGTTCATTCCCCACTATTCCAGTTTGGCTGCCCCCCTAACCAATCTCTTAAGAAAAGGACAGCCCAACAACATCCCACGACTAGACCCGACTCAACTTCATAGTTATCATACCTTGCAAAGGTGTCTCACCACTCAACCGATATTGAAATGTCCTGAGTTTGACAAACCCTTTCATCTCCAAACGGATGCCTCCGACGTGGGGGTAGGGGCCGTTCTTTTTCAAAAGGATGAAGACGGAGTGAGCCATCCCGTCGTCTTTATTAGCCGTAAGCTATTTCCCAGGGAGCAAAGATACCCCATTATAGAGCGGGAATGTCTTGCCATTAAGTGGGCTATCGAAAGTCTCCAATACTATCTTTTGGGCAGACCTTTCCTACTGTATACGGACCATGCACCCCTTACGTGGCTCTCAAGATATAAGAATACCAACAATCGTATATTGAGATGGTTCATGGAACTCCAACCTTTCTCCTTCCAGGTTTGCCACCTCCCTGGTGACCTTATGGGTCAGGCTGACTATTTGTCCCGGTTTCCGGATCTGGTGGGGCTCGATCAGCCCCATTCATGTGAGGGGATGTGTAACCGGGCGCCTCCGGACGCCGGTTCCGGGTCGGAGCGAACGGCCGCCGGAGGATACCCCGGGGGCACCCGAGGGATTCCTGACGTGATGACGTCCAACGTCATCCGTCAGATAGAAGGAGGAGGGACGACCGACGGAGAGGAAGAGTCGCGCAACCCAGAGAGAGATGCCGACGTCAGGGAGAGCCGGAGAGACGAACGCCGCGGACCACCAAGAGAGAGGGAAAACCCCGCCGTAGAGAAGGAACAGTGGACAGAGAGCGGAAACCCTTGGGCGCCTCCCGCCCCTGTCGAGACGAAGTCGGGAGATCGCCTACAAGCCGGCCTCGTCCCTGGAGGGGCGTGGCCAAGTCAGGTACGAGCGTACCGGGGCTGGGACTGGGGTTCTGGGTGGTTGGCTGGGTTTAAAGGGGCTAAGAGGATAGGGCTGAGGTCGTGTAGGGAAGGGGATCCTATTTAATCAGCACCACAGTTAACTGAAGGGTAACCCCACAAAGACCGTACCCAGACCAGTGGATAAAACTGTAAGGGGGTCACAAACAGGGCACAACGAAAGGAAGACACAAAAGAAACGTACCCCCACATTCCTCCACCTCCACACAAACCCCCCCCCTCTCACTCCTTACTAACCCCAATTAACCCTATATAGATAAATTTCCCCACTTACCTGTTCCTTTCTCCTTCTTTGTTTTGGGAAATCCTGGGGCCATGAGAGCCGGGTGAACAAGACCTCTCCCTCCGGACCGGACCAGGCTGTCCCGGGAACATCAAGGAACCCTGAAAAGAAAAGGGATTTATATATTAGTTTTGGACTTGGAATATAACACTTTGGCGGAAAAGCTAGTGCTACAATCTCAACGAAGAAATAAATAAACGTACTACACCCTTAAGTGCCGCGTCTGTCACCTTCTTCCAATATCCCCTCGACTCGGGATAAAGGACCCCGTCACAATGCCATTTTCAGGGGAAAAACCACAAGCCTTCTTCTGCAGCCACTTTTTCAAATTTTTTTGAAAAAAATGAAATTTTCCCTGTATTTTGGCCAATTTCTTGGCCTCCTTCAGGGGAACCCAAAAAGTCTGGGTACCTCTAGAATCCCTAGGATGTTGGAAAAAAAGGACGCAAATTTGGCTTGGTTAGCTTATATGGACAAAAAGTTATGAGGGCCTAAGCGCGAACTGCCCCAAATAGGCAAAAAAAGGCCTGGCACAGGAGGGGGAAAAGGCCTGGCACAGGAGGGGGAAAAGGCCTGGCAGCGAAGGGGTTAAGGAAAACGGGTTTCACTGTGAAAAAAAAAAACTGCTTTATTTAAAAGCAGTCACGGAGATGGAGGTCTGCTGTTCCCAGCAGGCCTCATCCCTGTGAGTGCCCTGAGTCGCTATGGGGTCGCAAATTGCGACCCACCTCATTAATATTAATGAGGTGGGTGTTTGCGACCCCATAGCGACTCGCAGAAGATGTCTGAGACACCTTTCTGCATCCCGAATTGCGACTTGCAATTTGCGAGTCGCACGGACTCGCAAATTGCAAGTCGCAATTTGGAACTTTCCTACATCTGGCCCCAGGTTCCTTGAAGCAGGCAGTTGTGGTCAGGGGGAGCCTCTGGATTCCCTCTGCAGGCGTCGCTGTGGGGGATCAGGGGGGTCAACTCTGGTTACTCACGGGCTCGCAGTCGCTGGGGAATCCTCCCTGTGGTGTTCGTTTTCTGCAGGTCGAGCCGGGGGCGTCGGGTGCAGAGTGGAAAGTCTCACGCTTCCGGCGGGAAACGTGTGGTCTCTAAAAGTTGCTTCTTTGTTGCACAGTTGCAGTTTTGTTGAATAGGGCCGCTGTCCTTGGGAGCTTCTTGGTCCTTTTAGATGCAGGGTAGTCCTCTGAGGCTTCAGAGGTCGCTGGACCCTGGGGGACGCGTCGCTGTTGCAGTTTTTCTTGAAGTGGGGAGACCGGCAGTTAGGGCTGGGGCCAAATCAGTTGGTGTCTCCGTCTTCTATGCAGGGCTTCAGGTCAACAGTCCTTCTTAGTCTTCAGGTTGCAGAAATCTAGTTTCCTAGGTTCTGGGGAGCCCCTAAATACTGAATTTAGGGGGGTGTTTAGGTCTGGGAAGGCAGTAGCCAATGGCTACTGTCCTTGAGGGTGGCTACACCCTCTTTGTGCCTCCTCCCTGTGGGGAGGGGGGCACATCCCTAATCCTATTGGGGGAATCCTTCAAAACCAAGATGGAGGATTTCTAAAGGCAGGGGTCACCTCAGCTCAGGACACATTAGGGGCTGTCCTGACTGGTGGGTGACTCCTCCTTGTTTTTCTCATTATCTCCCCTGGACTTGCTGCCAAAAGTGGGGGCTGTGTCCAGGGGGCGGGCATCTCCACTAGCTGGAGTGCCCTGGGGCATTGTAACACAAAGCCTGAGACTTTGAGGCTCACTGCTAGGTGTTACAGTTCCTGCAGGGGGGAGGTGTGAAGCACCTCCACCCAGAGCAGGCTTTTGTTTCGGTCCTCAGAGAGCACAAAGGCCCTCACCACATGGGGTCAGAAACTCGTCTCTCTGCAGCAGCCTGGCACAGACCAGTCAGTCCTGCACTGAACAATTGGGTAAAATACAGGGGGGCATCTCTAAGATGCCTTCTGTGTGCATTTTTTAATAAATCGAACACTGGCATCAGTGTGGGTTTATTATTCTGAGAAGTTTGATTCCAAACTTCCCAGTATTCAGTGAAGCCATTATGGAGCTGTGGAGTTCGTTTTTGACAAACTCCCAGCCCATATACTTAATATGGCCACAACTGTACTTACAATGTCTAAGAATAGACTTAGACACTGTAGGGGCATATTGCTCATGCAGCTATGCCCTCACTTGTGGTATAGTGCACCCTGCCTTAGGGCTGTAAGGCCTGCTAGAGGGGTGATTTACCGATGCCACAGGCAGCATTTTATATGCATGGCCTCCTGAGGGGGATGCCATGTTGACTTTGTCTTTTTCTCTCCACCAACACACACAATCTGCAATGGCAGTGTGCATGTGTTAGGTGAGGGGTCCCTTAGGGTGGCACAACATATGCTGCAGCCCTTGGGGAGCTTCCCTGGCCACAGGGCCCTTGGTACCACTGGTACCTTTTACAAGGGACTTATCTGTGTGCCAGGGGTGTGCGAATTGTTGAAACAATGGTACATTTTAGGTGAAAGAACACTGGTGCTGGGGCCTGGTTGGCAGGGTCTCAGCACACTTCTCAGTCAAGTCAGCATCAGTATCAGGCACAAAGTGGTGGGTAATTGCAACAGGGAGCTGCTTCTCCTGGTTGCCAGGTTACGGACTCTTCCCCCGGCCCGCCCTCTGCTCTACAAATATGGCACGCCCCTCGCGGGACGCGGTTGCCGCTTCTCCTGGTTGCCGGGTTACGGACTCTTCCCCCGGGCCCGCCCTCAGCTCTACAAATAAGGCGCACCCCTCACAGGACGCAGTTGCTGCTTCTCCAGGTTGCCATGTTACGGACTCTTCCCCCGGCCCGCCCTCAGCTCTACAAATAAGGCGCGCCCCTCACGGGACGCAGGACAGGGGCGGGACATGCCTGGGCGAAGACCAGGCCAAGACGGGCCCGTCTACGCCCATCTTCGACCAACTGAGGCCAGGCCGGGCCCAATCTCTTTTATTGCTGATTCATCTAACACGTAAGACCTAAAGTACTTTAACTTTTTACTGTGTTGTTGTCATTTTTTACCGGCCATATGGGGAAGAGGAAAGCTGTACATCCATTGGATCCCCTGATTGACTGCAAAAAGCAGAAAAAGTGTTCTAGAAAACCAGTTATTAAGACCAAAGGAAGTAGCCATAAACCATTTGAAAAGATAGATCAGTTATTTGAAGAAGTGCAGGCCATTTTAAATTGCACAGCGGGGAATAACGGAGTCCTGCCTCCAAAGAAGGCTTTAGCTCATCCTTGGAGGATCCAAGAGTTTTTTAACAAAAAAATAGATGAAGGATCAAGTCTCAGATCCTGTTATTTTGTCTAATAGAGGAGGGGCTCTATCTAACACATTTAATACTATCCCCCGCCTCACCCCAAGGATCAACGATTGCTGTTACTGATCTTTTATTTAGACGAGGGCCACCCCAAACAGAAGAGGAAGGAAGTATGGGCCAGATGCAGGTAGGGAAAAATTAGCTCGCAATTTCCGACTCGCTAACTGCAATGCAGGAAGAAAACGCGAGGACAATTTGTGACTCGCAAATGGAGTCGCACTGCAGATAGCGAGTCTGCTGTTTGTGAGGTCGCTTTTTGCGACCGCGCAAAAAATGGATACGCAATTTGCGAGTGGGTGTCGCAAATTGCGACTGTGCCGAAAATTGAATGCAAGTGCTGCAGAACACTCTGGAAAACACTTCCTGGCACATGATGATGACATCACAGCCAGGAAGTTTACAAATACACCTGGGAGGAGGGAGGACCACACCCATTTCAACTGCAGAACTGCAAACACACAGAGCTCCAGCAACCATGGCAGAGACCCCAAGGAAAAGGAAACTGAAGTTTGCAGAAAAAGGATTGGAGGTGTTGACTGAGGAGTGTTGTCAGCACCATGACCAGTTATTTGGCAGGGCAGCCCTCACCGTGCCAGAGAAAAAGAAACTATGGATGGAGATCCAGGAAAAAGTAAACTCCCTGGGTGTCAGCCACCGGAGTATTAAGGAACTCAAGAAAAGGTGGAACGACCTGCGCTCCCGGAGCAAGGAGAGGGTGGCAGAGCGGCTCCGGGAGATGAGAGGCACAGGAGGGGGACCATCAACAGTACCATTACCCACACCCCTGGAGGAAAGGGTAGAGGAGACCCTTGAGCCTGAGGCTGTATGCGGGATGGGAGAGCTGGACATATCTGAGCCAGGACCATCAACCGGTGAGTACCATGTGACATGCATGTACCCTCAATAATGCCATACCCCCACCCACCTTGGACACAGGAGCATGCACAACCAAAATAGTTAAATTTCAGAGTAGCAAACACCAGAATGGTGCATTATGGGCAATGTAGTCAAGTAGGCAGTTGATAGGCAACAGTTTATTAGGAAGTTGATAACAGATAGTAGATACTGACAGTGTGTTCCCTATGTCCCACAGGTCTCCCACAAGACACCCCCACCAGCCCAAGCAGCCAGGGGCCACTGGTCAGCCAGCAGACACACGAGGGAACAGGACCAGCCACCACTGCGACCTGCACCACCGACACCATGTCCCCTCACGAAACACCAGTTGCAATAGTGGTGTGTGAGCCTGCACCAGGTACCAGCCAAAGTGCCACGGGAGACGTCACAGGGCCTCCACCGCGTCGCAGGCGACGTGGAACTCCATCCTCACAGCGGCAGGCAGAGTCAGGGGATGCCTCCATTTCACATACTGAGGCAGCACTCCTACTGGGTCAGCACCTGCATACACAGGAAATCAGGAGGATTCCCAGGGCATTGCGGCGCATGGAGCGCAATCATGGAAACAGCATGCAGCTTGTACATTCTGAGTTGCAACTGATAAGTTCACACATGGGCGACCTTGCACTCTCCATGCGTCAACTAGTGGCAGGACTGCTAACGCAGACAGAGAGTGCACGGCGTCGGGACCGCCAGCTGCTGAACCGCCTAGACAGAATGTCATCCTCAATTGTAAGGCTGGCCGTTAACACAACAGGTCTTTCTAGGCGCACTGTCAGCCTCCAAGTGGACATGGGCCACTTTGCCAGTGAGGTGGCACGTGGACTGGGCCGTCTTAGCCACGCAGTAGACTTAATGGAGGCACGGCAGGTGGCCAGGGGCACAGGCGACACGCCACAGGATAGTGAGGAGGGCTCCACTGTTGGCAGTGTCTCTGCCGGTGACACCAGGGTGCTTCGCAGTGGAAGCACAAGGCAGGGCACTGCTGACCCCCCTAGTACCAGCCATGCTGGCCGAGCCCGGCGTAGGGTTTGAGCTCCACACAGTCCTGAGGTTGGGGCACATGACGTCAATGTGTCCCATGCCAGGTGGACTATTAAAGCCCCTGAACTGTTCCAATTGTATATAGTTTTTTTGTATGCACTTATTAAATCACTTGTTCTTTCCACTTAACACATGGACTCTTTGTGTGTGACATTGGTGAGTATGGTAAAAGTTAGCACGTACCTTCCAAAGTATTGGTTTGCAATGTGTTCCCGTCTCAGTCTGCCTTGATTTGCGATGCTCCTATCCCCATGATGGCGATGTGGTAGCTCTTGCTCTTCATCCTCAGAATCAGGGTCTTCAGGGGTGAGAGGTAGCCCACGTCTGGTGGCAATGTTGTGCAATATAGCGCATGCGACAACGATTTTGAAAGCTGTTATTGGGGTATACTGGAGGGCACCTCCACTTCTGTGGAGACATCAGAACCTTGATGTTCCTGGTCCGCTTATGTGCACTGTTGTATCGCCTCTCTGACTCATTGCTGGGTGTTAAGTACGGGGTAAGGATCCATGGTCATAGTGCATATGCACTGTCACCTGTTTGGCTCAAAAAGTACAATGTTAGCTGGGCATGGGTGGTTTCCACATTGACCTGTGTGTATGTCTGCAAGGTGTTTTCAGCTCTACCTAGGAGGTATCCGTCTCCAAACTCCCCACGTTCTAGGCGTTGGTGTATCCCACTGTGCCTAAAAATGTAGGAGTCATGAGTACTGCCTGGAAATTTAGCTACCATGTCAGTGATGACATAATGGGCGTCACATACCACCTGAATATTGAGTGAGTGGGTACACTTCCGATTGCGGAACAGATATTCCAGGTTTGCAGGAGGGCATATTTGTATATGTGTCCCGTCTACACACCTTATGGCATGGGGGAAGTTTGCAATCCTGTGGAATTCCAACTTGGTGCTGTTGATTTCTGCCTCATTCCTGGGTAGGTATATGTATCTGGACATGTGTGTGAGTAAGGTGTCTAGGAATGCCCTAAAGAACCGTGACAGTGCACTTTGGGATACCCCACCTGCCACAGCAATGACCCCCTGATAGCTACCCGAGGCCAAGAGGTGCAGTGAGCATAGCACTTGCACATGTGTAGGGATGGCGCAGCCGCGCACAGTCTGGCGTTGTAGCTGTGGTTTGAGTAATTCTATTAAATCTAGTATAGCTGCGCTACTGAGTCTATATTTATCATAAATCTCCTCCTCAGTTTGTTGGAAAAGTGTCTGCCTTGTTCTGTATATCTTCTCCTGTCTCTGGCTCCTCCTCCTCCTCCTCTGCTGGGTGGCGTGGGCTCTCCTCCTCATTGCTATCACATATATCTCCGCCATCTTGAGTAACCCAGATGCATTCTGGGTCTCCTTTTATACTTAATGGTTACCACCTGCTCTGAGTTAGTGGTAAAATGGGCTTTTTGCGACGAGTCGCAATTTGCGAGTTGCTATTGCATATGGTTTGCGACTTCCTATTTGCAGGTTGCAAAATGGGGTCGCAAATTTTGCGAGTCGGTAATGGGATTTTTGCATCCCATTTCCGATTTTGCAGGGTCGCAAATGGCGAATCGGGCCATTTGCGACTCGCAAAAGTTTGCTACATGTCACCCTTAATCTATTCCAGCTGTTCCACTAAGCCCCGTGATAAATCTGATCCCAAACATACCCTGCAGAAATAGGTTCGAGGCCCTAGCTGAGGAGGGTGATCCACTTAGGGGTAACGAACACCTTGCAGTCGAGCTCAATAAAGAGGATACAATTTGTCCACTCATTTCTATCTCTGCTTCCCATTTAGAGCAACCTTCTACTGGGACCAATGTGTCTCTTATACTGCAGAGAGCGGATGAAGTTAGGACCCTGGTACTGCAATTAGCCAAAATTCTGCAGGAAAGGACAGTACATCCGTGTGGATGCAAATGCCATTCAAGAGGTGAAGGGGCGAAGGGTGGATTTATAACGACCGACTCGATTACATCCACCTCGACTGTACATAGGGGTCAAGCTATTCACCATCAAAGGAAAAAGGCATACAGGGACGGGTCAGATGTGAATTTAACATGCCCTGCAGATGATTTTATATATGAGCAGCTAGGCAACAAATATACCTCTACCTAGGGGACCGCTACGACAAATCATATTGCCCCTATTGGTCACCCTCCTGACCTCTCAAATTGTTTGTCAACTAGGAGGTGTAAAGTGATTGACAATTCCTCATGCAAGGGGGACCGCTTTTTTTTTTATGCTAGTAGGCCACTTGCACCTCTCCCTACTTCTGATCCTATTTGTGATGTTCCCCCTCCACAGAGAGCCCCCAGTGGTCCAGTTACGCTGACAAAAGATCAAGCCACTAAGCCTGGGTCCAACACTCTCTTCTTGAACAACGTCCCGAAGTTGCTTCCGGGGCTCACTGAGGACCATGAGTCCAGGGTCAACAAGGTCACCCACTGGCTACGACATCAACGGAATTGCTTATCGGTCATACGTACAGACATTTCCAAAGTCAAACGGTGGAGCCCCTCTGGGTTGAACTATGATGTAATCTCAATTGAGTTCTATGAGAAAACCTTGGTTGAGTGCCTTATTGCATTTGATGAACCTACTCGCCTTCTCAGGGGGCAAAGCAAGGGAGGTAATACCCTAGAGACAGAAATAGACGAAGTAGGCCAGGCTTCAGCTAATAGTAATTCGTGCCGCAATACTGTATGGGATCAATTAGGGTGTAGTGAGCCTATTCAGACTAATTCTGTATGACTGTCCACAGTTCAGGAAGCTATTTCTGGGGGTAGCTTAGAGGAACCACTTTTGATCAGTCTTGATGGCCCTACTATTAATGAGTTAATTCCAGAGAACACTAGTTTCCAGACACATAGTGCTGCGTCTGACAGAAATGGTCTATCAATAATGACATGGAATCTAGCTGGCCTTGGGAGGAAATTATATGATATTGACTGGTGTTCATATATAAATACTCAAGACATATGACTCTTTCAAGAAACATGGGCTGAGGAGAGGATTAACATAGATGGGTTTCTTTCTTTTAATATAGCTGCCCAACCACGTGAAAAGGCGACAGGTCGTGCAAAAGGGGGGCTGCTGATGTTACTAAACAAAAGAGTGCAATGTGAATATAAGATTTTAAAATTTGACTGTGCTGATTTGATGGAGTTACAAATTTCGTTTCAACAGAGTTTTAATGTAATTTTTATCAATGTCTATACCCGATCTGTACCACATGGAGCAGAATCTCAGATTTTAACCCAGCTACTTGATTTTTTTAGATACCCTACAACCAACATCCTATCTGATAATAGCTGGTGACATAAATTGCACCATTGAACCTTCTGTGTTACTTAGTGGTCTAACAGAGGAAGAAGATCAAATATGGGGGATTGCACAGCTGAATTGTGATTGTTTTTGTCCTCGTTCCCGTGCAGCGTCCCAGTTGGCTTCCCTTTGCTTGAAGCATGGCCTTAGGGCCTGCAATGGTCGTATGTCCTCTAACTTGGACACTGCACCTATATTCAAACGAGGCACAATTACAAGCGTAATCAACTACTTTTTTAGTTGACGTAAGACTGTGGCCCCTGCTGAGAGATATGAAGGTGGATGTTAGATGTGAAAGTGATCATTATCCCTTGTTACTCTCCATCTCTGGGGATGTTTTTGGTAGAACCTAGAATAGCCAATTTACTATGGTTCCCACCCCCATTTTGAATAATCTATCCATGAAGGTTAGGTGGCCGAAGGTGGTGTTGAACCCCTACCTGTTAGGCAAGATTTACCTATTTTTATAGATAACTTGGCTCCATAACAAGACCATGATTTCAAGGATATTCCATTTCTTCGTATACACGAAAACATGGTTGTCAAATTGCAAAGTATCTTTTACAGGAAGGTTGGGGCAAGACAGCAAGGAGGGACTTCGGCAAACAACTCATGGTTTGACGAATCATGTAATAGGTCCAAGACAGGGTTAAAAAACGCCATAATGAAAGGGATCCCCATGGAAATACAACAAGCCAGACGCACATATAAGGAGTCTATTACACGAGCAAAAAGATCTTGGGAAGAAACAATTTGCAGGAGCTGCTGGATGCTACGGAATCCAACAACAACAAGTTGTTCTGGGAATTGTTGTACAAGCGAGAGAAAGAGGGTAGGACTAGCCTAAGGAACCACATACAACCTGAAAGATGGGTGGAACACTTTTCATGTCTTTATGATAAAATTGACATCCCTGCGACCCACGTCAATCAGGATGTGGGGCAAGACCCTCCCCCTTTCCCACATGCGGTTTTTGCCCTTGTTTCTATAGGAGGTTGTCCACAGGATCCTGAGGGCCACATCTGTTTCTCTATTGAAGAAACTGCTGAGGCAATCCGTTCATTAAAACCCGGAAAAGCACCAGGTCCAGACAAGATACCAGGGGATCTTTATAGATCCGAGCCAGAAATATGGACCTGGTACATTAATACACTCTCTAATAAAATTTCCCCATGACATGGAAGGGTGCTGAAATTATTCCTATCTATAAAAAGGGTAATGTAAACCTCCCAGAAAATTATAGGCCGGTCAGTTTTATAGATAATCTGCAAACAATTTATGCAAAGCAACTCCTAGGCAGATTAATGAGCTGGGCCACGGAACAGCGGATCCTTTCTCCCCTCCAGGCAGGGTTTCGATCTAGAATCAGTACAGTGGATCAGGTCTTTAGGCTGGCCGTACTGTACTGGAAATACACAGCTCTTGCAAAACAACCTTTATATGTTGCTTTTGTTGATTTGAGATCAGCTGTCGCGTGGGCCCTCATTATCCTAAATGAGACTACTGGATTTCTAGGCAGCAGGATCGTTCACAGTGTGGGGGACTGAGTCTGACCCAATTAGAAGGACCTCTGTCACTCTAAACCCGGTTTTGCTCCGGCTAACTAGCAGTGCCTCATTTCTCCAAAAGGGAAGAGATGATTGGGCAGCCGAGCGTATGACATCTTTGGAGCTTCTCAGGGAAGTCGTGGTCACTAAGATCCAAACCAACTCTCTCATTTACAGTATGATCTCATATATAAATGACAAAGGCAGTATAAGTTTTATATAATGTTTTAATAAAACGACTGCGTTTTAGTTAATAAGGCGTGAGCCGCAATAACCAGAACCATACAACACAGTAGGATTGAAATAGTCACGAGGAGAGTGAAACATAAGAACAACGCTATCATGGTGTTTAACAATTTCTACTCTCCCTCAGCTAGTTCTATTTCGAGCACAGCATGTTAAGCTTCTAACTTGCCTTTCTGAATCCCTTGGGAGACATCAGCCCTCATACCTGAGCAAAGGCTTGTGATCTGGTTCAGCATCTGCAACGAGGCAGTCAGCGTCTAGTTGTGGTTCCCTGGTTGGAATCTCCCTCTTGCGTGTATTGGGACAAGGAAGTGTTTTTATAACTAACATGTCAGCGTGATCACAAAATGTCCCTACGCAGTAATGCCAAAGACTAAACTCCTACCACGTCTATCGGCAATGTACCAGACTGTATCCTTGACTGAAGCACAGAGTGAAGAGGAATGTGTTTATGGAGAATTCCAGTGCTGAAGTAGGCTAAACAGTGTGATATAAAAAATAAAACAAGACCGTAGAACTGGCTATTTGAAAAATAACAGTACGAAGCCGAATAAAAGCATCTAGAGCAAAGTGCACAGAGGCTCTAAGCTGTGAGCAAAGGAATAAAATACATCCAGGGCAAAATGCACAAAGGCCTAAAGCCTGAAGCTAATGCCCAAAAGATACGTAATACTGACCACACTACACAGCCTTTGACCTGGTTCCAAGAGAAAAGCTAGGTGTTCCATAGACTAGGGACTCCAGCTAACATAATTCAACACCTGAAGCGACTGCATGAAGATAAATACGCGCAAGTGAGATGGGGCAACCAAGGCAAACTAACAGACAAAATCCCCATAAATAGGGGTGTTCGCCAGGGATGTGTGCTGGCACCGTTTTTATTTTCTATCTTTATCAATCAGGTGGTGCAGGTTCTGATGGCATGCTAGAACGATGCTCCCACCCTGTGCGCTCAGAAAATCCCAATCCTTCTTTTTGCAGACGATTCCCTTCTTATCTCCAAATCCCCTATGGGCCTACAAATTCTCATAGACAGATTCAATCTATTTTGCCGGGATTATGGCCTGGAGTTGAATCACAAGAAAACTAAGCTAATGGCACTTCGCTTTGGAGTGTGGAAGAAATGCACCATCTGTTTAGATGGTGATCCCTTGGATAAGGTCAGCTCCATTGACTATTTGGGTGTAAGGATCACTGATAATTTGCACTGGGCAGAGCAGGTTAACAAAAGTGCTGGTCTTTTGCAGCATAGTGCAGCACCTATCCTGCACTTTTATAGGGGTACGACAGCAAAAACTGTCTCCCCAGCAATTAAGATCTATGTTGCTAGGGCGCAGGGAACTGCTGTCTATGGTACGGAGGTCTGGGACTTTTCCGACAGCAACAGGCTAACTATTGGAGAGAATAGCTTTGCGAGGGCTCTATGTGCTTGCCCTCCCAGCACTCCGCTGATTCCATTGTTTTTAGATCTGGGCTTGAGACGGATAGCCAACCTAATTTTTTTAAGACCACTTCTATATTGGGTAAGGCTATGGACTGTCCCAGAACTGGATGTTTACAAGACCTCACTTTTAGATCTGTTAAAGTGTCCCAATTCAGCCTCTATCCCCTGGGTCAAACACGTATCTAGTTGGTTTAGCAACTTGGGCCTAGGAGACTTTTGGGAGAAACCCCACAATCTTGAGAAAGCCCACACCAAAGTGTTGAAGCGTGTATACTGGTCCTATGTATGGACCGACTACATTAGTCGCAGATCTCATGGTTGCCTAACAAATCTTTTTATCGACTTCAAATGGTACCCCCAGTTTGAATTATATCTAGACATTATACCTGATATTTTAGGCAAAAGCTTATAGACTCCACTTTGGGACCCTGCCGCTGAAGACTTTGATGTGTAGACTGGGTGCAAAAACAATAACTGATATATGTCCAGCGTGTGGTATAACTTCTGAAACAGTTGAACATTTCATATTTTTCTGTCAGCATATTCTTCTCCCAGGTTCAAATGGATCCGTAGCATTTGCGGGGAAATGGGAATAAGGGAATGTGCCTTTGCCCTGAGGATTTTAAAAAGCCATTGTTGTAAAGTTCTAATATATGCTGTTAGCAAGTATTTACTGGCAGCATGGCGTATACGTAACTCTTTTATCAGCAATGTGTTTTAACCATGATTGGATGAGATTCTTTTAAATAGTGCAGTGGGGGTGCTGTTCTTTTCCTTTTATTGTTAATATGGTTTTAAATTGGAACTATATTTTATATCTTTGATTTTATTATTTATTGTGTATTTGCTTTGATGATCCATTGATCGAATAAAGCTTGTGTTAATGGTAAATAATGGCAACAGGGAGCCATTTCCTTACAGAGACAAATTGCTAAAATTCTAGGGAGCTGATTTAAGAAAAGTGGCAATGCACCCAGTGCAGCGCCACTTTCCTTGCGCCTCTCAGCATCCACCTACCGCCACTATGTGTGCACCTTATTTAAAATACGGTGCACTGTGGCGCAGGGTAGGGGGCAATCTCATCAGAATTCCTGATGCTATTGATGTACTCTGCAGGAGTAGCACCAAAGTTTTATTCAATGGCATGCCTTCTTTTAACGCCTACTATGAGCAGGCATTAAAAGTTTTTAAAAAAATGGTGCAAGGAAATCTCTTAGATTTCCTTGCACCATTTTTTCGGCACCCCTAATGGGGAACGCCACCCTTACATACGTTGTGCCTGGCGCAGGCATACTGTGGCGCAAGGGCTTACAAAGTGGCGCAATGCATGCATTGAGTCACGTTGTAAATATGGCGCATGTAAAAATTACGTTATGGTGGCGCTAAGGTGGCGTAAGGGCCTCTTAAATCAGGCCCTAAGTTCAACACTAACTTTCATGCATGTAACAGACTAAAATATGCTATAACATATAGACATAACAACGAGGGTGCAAAGTAGCCTAGCCAGCTCTGTATTGGATTTCAAGGGTTTGCTGAGCTTACCCAGCTAAATCTCCTGTACTGCTGGAGGTGGACTGTTATCAGCTAAAAGATGCTTCGTTTTGTCCATAAATGTAATAAAACCAACTGTCACCATAGGAAAGTCACCATTCAAGCAGAAAATTATTGTTTGTCGGCAAGATCTGATGCAGAATTGTAGAAATAACAGTTGTGACCGATATCTCCTTTCAGATAACAGACTGGGGCAAATACAAAGGTAGTGCAGAAAAATGTTTTGATGAAGTAAACACAGTCTACATGTGTTATGAGGTGTTGAAAACACCAATTTTGGAAGAAGAGCTAATGAGGAAAATGACCCAAAGCGTGGTTAATATAAAATAGCATCTATAGCTTTCAGCTAGATAGCTTTGGGTCTGCAGTCGCTTATTGGAATTAATTAACATCCAGCTGTGTTTTCTTTGCCTACTTTTTTCCTCATCTCTCATAAAAGAAAGCCAATTTAATTGCTTATTCAATGCTAATTTAAAGCTACGGTATGGCAGGTTTATTCCATAGGCTTTCAGCCTGAAGATCTTTGAGGGCAATTCAACTTTGACCTCCCTGTATTTTGTGATGCACCTATCTGTTTTCCTTCAAAATGTAGGCATTGAACGTACTCACATAAAATGAGTACTTAATCAATCAGGCCTTCGGGTCTGTCTGTTGTTCCATAAGGCCAAATTCAAGCCTCACCAACGGTTGTGATGCGTTGTTGGGAGATAAATTAGAAGACAATACACTTTACTTTGGGAAAGATTTCAAAAGTGCCTTATTTTTGGGGAATACTAAGGAGAATGACGCTAGGGTCAACTTTGCCTTGATTACTCCTAACAGCAGAATTAGCAAGGGGCTCGATAATTTAAGGAAAAGAACCTGGAAAACATAGATTGGCGCTTTCAGCTTAGCTCCTCATGCATTCAGCTGTAAAAGATGCAAACCGGGATCCTGCAACCACACTCCCAGATATTTGTAACTATGGCTCCTTTTAATCAGTATCTAGCCCACATGCCTAGCTCCTTTCTGGTTCACCTTTATACAATTTTTTTTCTTGTCAAAATAGACTGATATATAGGGCCTGATGAGATCTTGGTAGAGGGGAATACTCCGTCACAAAGATCATGGAGATCCAGTCTCCCGTATTAATATCCTGTTATGTACTATGGTGAACGTAATACGGCGGACTGTATAGCTGTCATGTTAATGCCTGAGTTTTCCATCTGCCCAGACCTAAATCAGGCCCGTAGTTTTCTAATATTCATTAAAAACATTTAAAAGCCTATGAGGACTAGGGGGTGTGGATGGAGCTCGCAAAGCTCTACTTAGCGGAATTCTGCAGAGCTGGTAAACAACTCCGTGGAATTCCACGGAGTTCCACACGCGGCAAAGTGCCGCCTGCCCTGGCCTGAATGTGCTCAATCTTGAAAGCACTAAGCAGGGTCGGACTTTTCGGCCCAGAGACTGCATCACCATGACATTTAGTAATTCCTCCTAAAATGTCTTGTCGGGAATAGGTTACTTAGCTTAGTGAGCGGTCACCACAAGGCCAGTCTAATGCTACACCCTTTAAATTGTTCATTTATGTAAGCTGCCCATGATGCTTGATCAACAGTGTTTCCATCTGTAAACTTCTGATCTCTTTCCAGATGATTGATATAATCCCTAAAGACTTACTGATTCTTGCTCTTGCTGTTAAGATTGTACCCATACTTGGTTTTGTGAGTCATCCCATGCAAATACTTAATTCAGGTACTATTGGTTTCCTAGGTTCTTCCAATAACACCATTGGGTATCTGGCACCAGGCTGACAGGTAACAGTAGTGAGAGCAACCGCTGCTTTCATAAAAATTAAATGGGCTGTTTCAGTGGAGGCCCAGGTGATGACTGTTGTTTCATTCAGCTCCCCAGCTAATGGAGGTGTTACAATTCAACTGCTTCAATGTAAATTGGTGTTAAATCATTAGAATCACTGTGGGCAGCTAACAGCCTTAAACTGTTATCCCTTTTCAAAATATAATTTCAATCTCTGGCCTTTTATTCAGGATAAAAAGATGTCTCAGTTATATCTTGTAAGCTTAGAATGCTTTATTGAAAAACAAAATTAAATAACAAATAGAGGTACATTGTAAAATACATGTTCAAAGTACTTTAGGTGCATGAGGTAAACAAGTACAAATATGGTCATAGTAAACACATAAATGCATAATACAATGTATACTATAGAAAGCTGAGGCAATGTACCATAAATTTGATAGCATTTTTAAACCACGTTTGATAGTAGAGAGAAAGAGAAAAAGAAGGAAAAAGACGAGAAGAAAAAGAAAAGAAAAATCGATTTAGTACTCCAAAATGCAGAACTATACAATCAGAAAGTAATACTTATAGCAACCACATAATTGGTAATGAGAATCATTGGGGTTCAAAAGTGGTACTGGTACTTAAAAGGGTAGCATTTCGTCTAGGTAAGAAAGATGCGAGAGGCAACCATAAAAGATCTCTTCTGATCATCATTGGAGTCGTGTTGGCATTAGTACTATCTAATCTGTGATTATTTCAAAGTAAATTCCATCTACCTATGAATCGAATTTTAATGGTAGCTTTCTAATTCAAGGTGATAATTTGTAATGCAACTGTGATAAGTAAGTCAACAAATTTGGCAACCATAACTAGAGACTGCCACAGAGAAGAGAAGCGGTGGACAAAATATTGTTTCTTTTTTTCCAGATTTGTCACAAAAAAGTTTTAACACACGGACATTCAAAAAACACATGTTTGAGATCACTATTTTCATGAGGGCAAAACTAGTATTTGGTACCTTTTGGCAATTTAAGCCAGTAGAGAGATTTGGGGGTAAAAAAAGCCTGTTGTAAAATACCATAGTGTTTGAGATGTGCTAACTGAGCGAGATGTAGTATGTACCTCAGACCAGCTTGTATCCCCAAGTTTATAAAGAGAAAGCCTTATGTAAGTCCATTTCCCATTGTAGTTCCACCTGACATTTAAGTCTGTCATTAGGGGAACCTTGTAGATAGAGGATGCTTTTACCTGTGAGAAAAAATCATAAGAGGGAGAAGAGGATTGTGTACTGAGTGTAAGCATGAGAGTTGGGAGCAAAGATGAAGGAGTATGACTTTAAGGTGTTTACGCGTGATACCAAACTTTTGTTGAATATATTGAAATTCGAAAATATCTCCATCAAAAGGTATATGGCTGACGGTTATTACTTCTTTGTGTATCCATTCTTTCCACAAGAGAACTCTGTTATTCAATTTTTTGTTTTTATTGTACCAAATAGGAGTATGCTCAACAATTTCTATGGGAGATGCAAATGGGTGAGGAAAAGTGGAGAGACAGAAAATAGAATGAGTAAGTATTGGTGAAAGGAAGGATTTTGGAGGTTGTGAGATGTAAACTATGTCATGGATTTGGAAAAGGTGAAATTTGTGAATGTTCCAGTTGGCCCCATAGGGTAGGTTGATCGAAATTGGTGGGAGGGAAAAAAGTCCAAATTTGTTTGAAACTAAAAGTGCTATGATATTTCCTAAAATTTGGGAAACTGATCCCTCCATTGTCTCTGCATTGTTGAAGTTTGGCTACAGAGATACACAATTTTTGTTTTCTCCATATAAATCACATAAGCAACCTGTTAATAGATTCTAAAAACAGCAAGAGGGAGTGTAAAATGGAGCATAGACAAATTGAAATTTATAATGGTCAACATCATCATTTTGATGGTGGCTACTCTTTCCCACCATGACAGGTCTAGAGGAACCCAACTATCGGACATAATATAGAGTTTAGATTTTACCTCATTAAGATTTGGTTTAATTGTATCCTTCATGAGGATGGAGTAAAAAATACCTAGACATTTAAAGCTTTGGAATTCCAAGTGAAGCCAGTATCTTTAAATAACTAATGAAAACAATATTTGTTCAAGGGCACAACTTCTGATTTGTCTATATTGAGTTTATATCCTGATACCATTGAATATTCATTTAATCAATGAAAGAATCCGGGTGTTGTGTTTTGATGGTCTGAAACAAAAGAAAAAATGTCATCTGCATATGCTTTGAATTTAATCTCTATGTCTTTGTGTGTAAAGCCGGATAACAAAGGAGACCTACAATTGTTTTCCAAAAATGTTTCTAAGGATAATAAAAATAGAAGGGCGGATAATGGGCAACCATGCCCAGTAGCTCTTTCCAAGGGAAAGTGCTGAGACTGCTTGCCATTAATTAAAAGAGAGGCAGAAGGAGCAAAGTATAATAAATGAATGTAGTTGCGGATATGGGGACTACAACCATGCCATTTCAATGCTCCGATCATGAAATCACTATTAACACTGTTGAAGGCTTTTTCTGCATCTAAAGTTACAGCTGCTATAAGGATAGTGGACTTCGAAGCCAAATGTAGGATATTAAGGAAAGTTATAGAATTATCCAGGACATACCTTCCCCTCACAAAGCCCGACTGTTGATTACCGATTAGGTCAGGTATAACTTGGTTAAGACGTAAAGCAAGTACTTTTGCAAAAATCTTGCAGTCTGTATTTATGAGTGAAATTTGGTCTACAGTTACCATATATGAATAAATCCTTGCCTTTCTTTGGAAGTAAGCATGACATAGCTTCAGAAATGTACCTAACACTTGGCCTTAAGCTAGAAAAAAATTGAATTAAAAGTAATAATTTTGGAATTAAAAGATGTGCAAATTTTGAATGAAACTCAACTGAAAACCCATCAGGACCAAGAGCCCTGTCTTTGGGAATTTTGGAGTTGGTTATTTTGATCTCTGTCTCGGATATTGTGGAATCCAAAAGAGAGATATCTACATTTTGATCAGCTGATTTAGGAATAGAGTAAAAAGAAATCTATATCTCCTGCAGTAGGAGAAGTCTCCGGGGTAAATAATTTAGGACAATAATCTATAAAGCACTCCAATATTTCTGAATAACTTGTGTGTCTGACCCATCTCTATCAGTAATAACAGTAATTGCAGATGTTTATTTTTTTTTATTTCAGGTATTTTGCCAATAGATTGCCGACTTTATTTCTGCCTCCATAAAATTTTGCATTCAATTTGAGATGAGTAAAGCATGCACTGTCCCAGGATTGTTTATTAAATTGTAATTTAGCCTGAATTAATATGGACAGGGTGTTCATTTTAGTGGATGAAAAGTATTCATGTTCAAGAATTTTGATCTGTTTGAGCAATTGTGAAGAGTCTTTCAGGGCTCGTTTCATTTTAATTGTGACAGAGTCTATGATGAAGCCCCAAGCTGCAGCTTTAAAGGTGTCCCATTTAAAAGACATCCATGTAGCTGAGGGTAAAATATTGGAAAAGAATTCATTAACAAAAATTGTACATCGTTCAATAAATAATTGATCATTTCATAGGGCATTATTGAATCTCCATCTCCTTGAGGGAGGTGTGCCATTTGGAATGTCTAAATCCAGTATAGCAGGTGCATGGTCCGATGTAAGGATAGACCCTATCTTTGCATGCAACATAAGATGGAAGACATTCTGTGTGAGGAATAAGTAATCTGTTCTGGTAATATGAGTGGTGAACAGGGAAATAAAAAGTGAATTCCAAAACATCAGGATGTGAAAATCTCCAGGCTCTAGTAAACCACTGAAATTTATCAATTTTTGAAAAGCTTTCGTCATTCTGTTGGGAAGGTATCTGGTCTGAGAACGACAATCCAAAAAAGGTTTCATTTATTAATTACAATTGCCTCCTACTATGAGGTTGCCTAATAGATATAGTGAGAGTGTAGAGGAGAAACATTTCCGAAAATGTGGGCCTACTCCTCTAGTACTATAAACATTACCAATAGAGAGTTGGGTATCATTAATCTTCATGGCCAGTGTAATTCATCTGCCTGCTTCATCTTTAACTTCATCTATAATCTGAATATGTAAGGCTTTATAAAACAAAATTAATACACCATTTTTGTTATTAACTGGAGGAGAACACAACACTTGTCCCACCCAATGATGAATAAACAATCAATGTCTTGTTTTTTAAGGTGAGTTTACTGCAAAAGTGCAATTTTGCAATTCAATTCTGGGAGATGAGTAAGTACTTTCTGTTTTGTAACCGGATTGCGTAGTCCTTTCACATTCAAGTAGACTAAACATAAACTATTCATTCAAGAGATTTTCGGAACAAATAGACAACAGGAAGCAAATAAAACCTATGCTGTAAACAAAGTAAAATTTAAGGGAATTAATGGGATGAAGACTGATGATCTATAATAGGACAAGTTTGCATATTGGAAAATGAACTACATATAGAAAAGAGAAAAAAAGATAAAAAAGGAGTAGAGAAAAAAGGCTCCCCAATGATAGGAGGAAGAATAGGATGACTAAAGCCAAACAACTTTAGTCATGGACGTCAATGAAGAAATAGGTAATTCTTGATAAGGGAGGGGGTGGAGTGTGAAGTAGTGGTCAACCAGGAAGAAAAAACCCAAGGATGAAAAGGTAATACTAAACTTGAGGGAGGAAACACATTGGAAAACTAACAGTTCTCATTTGGACTTACCAACAAGAAAATAAACAGTGAAACTTTAATAGAACATGAACATGAGAATAGGAAGACACTGGAAGACACAACATCAGGATCCAGTACCTCAGGGAGAGCTTGGGACCTGCAAAAAAAATAAAACAAGGTGAATGTTAAGGGACTCAAAGAATCCAAATCAAGTCAAGTTTTGCTACGTTCCATGGATTCTGCTTTGTGGATATATTTGAACTGCTTCAAATCAGTTTGGTTAACAGACGTAGTTGTTTTGTCTTTAAATGTGCCCTTACAGAAACATGGGTAATAAGACCATATTGAACACTCATAGATCGTTAGGCTAGTTGCGGGTCCAAAAATTATTTCCTTTGAGTTGCTGTCCCCCTGGAGACATCTTGACTAAAGAAGATCTAGTGGCCAGACCATAGCATTTGTTTAGATTGTTGAGCTGCTGACAGGATTTTCATTAGGTCAGGATACTGTAGGAAAAGAGCAATAATCCCTCTTGGTCTGGCAGATGTAAAAGCTTGTGATGAACCGACACAGTGTCCCCCTTGAATGTTGAAGTCAGTCAAGTCATCTAAGCCAACAATTTTGGGAATATAGATTTTAAGGAACTTAATCATAACTTGCCTTTCAGATCCTTCAAGAATCCCATAAATGTGAAGGTTGTTTGCATGTTACGGTTTTCTAAATCTTCAGTTTGTTTTTTGTAGCAGACTGAGTTCTCTAGTCAAAGTTTTAACTTTTCTGAGCATCGCTGAAATATTGTTAAACTCAGTGATTCTAGAATCAAGATGAGACCACCTGTCTTCAATTCTTTGCAGAACCACATTTGTGTCTACCACAAATGGTTTCATTAGCTTATGTTTGTCCATTATGTCATCTAACATTAAAGGTAGAGGTGATTTAGTGGGGGAAATTGGGCCTTTCTTGACTCTTTTGTTGTTTTCACCCACTTCTATGCAGCCATTGATGTTGGAAGAAGATGAAGTTAGGGCTTTTGAAAATTGCGAAAGAGCCATTATGATTACCAAGTGTCTGGATTGGCCCCAACAAGGACTTGAATAAAAAGCCCATGAAAAAGAAGCTTCCTGTGTTCAAGGCTAATACTGAATAAAATGGTGAAGAATTAAAATGCGAAAATAGAAGAGATTAGTGGTGTTTAGTCCAAGCATAAAAGTGCTATGTAAGAATAGTGGGGAAGTGAGGAAAAGTGACCTAAGCATATGAGGCATCATCAGAGAGAAGCCACCTACTGAGACCCATGAGGAACATAAATATAGGCTTTTCCATAATGGGGAGGAAAACAGCACTGGAGATATAGAAGATTAAATTCTCAGCAATTGGTTATAAATGTCTTGGTAGTAGACACAATAGGCAATGGTAAGGAAACAATATGTGTGTCAAGAGCACCTAAAATGGTGGCCGTGACGGAGCTGTGATGGGGGCGGTAGGTTGAGAACTGAAAAAAGCTATGTACAGACTATAAATATGTCTATAAACTAACCACACTTCTCCCTGATGCTTCTGATGCCATTTTACGTCATAAAAAATGGATAGTTTATAAATAAAGCATTCCTCCAGCATGAAGTTCTCCTCCGTGGTCGTCTTGATTCACTACCCTGCACCGTTATTAGAGAGCAAACATTATTAATAAAAATGTGCAACTAAAATGAAATGTTTAATGTGTATTAAAAGGCCTACCTGACAACATGTGTTAGAAAAATAAACGTGCAACTTTAAACGTGGTTGACATGGTGTCAGAAACCTCGAGTTCAATCTGAAATAATATATAACTGTGAAAATGTATTTTGATTTATTATAAATACATGTACTGACAAAACATAAATAATATTATTGTAATAAGAACTAATGGTTTAAAAATATTAGAAATGTTTTATTCTTCAAGTATTAGCATTAGTGAAAAGGCCTACATTTTAGTATTTTTCCAGATGCACAATGTTTAAATGTTATGCTGATTTTACTGCAATGCTTTTCAAACACTGGGCCAGATTTATGCTAAAGTGGCGCAGCATGGTTCTGCACCACATTTGAAACACAGGGGTGCGCCATATTTAGAGGACTATGGCGCTATGCACTTCTTCCTGGACTGGTGCTGAATTAAGCTGCCTAACGCAGGTATCCATGCACCCTAGTGCAATGGTGTCTGCGTTGAGGGGATAGATTGTTTACGTGCGGGAAGGCGTCCATTCCTATACATAAACAATCGACAATGGTGATTTGGTACTTCTATGTGTGCCGCAAAATGCAGCACACATAGAAGTACCAAAGCGTCATTTTGAATGATTGTTTATGTGTAGGAAGGGACACCTTCCTGCATGTAAATATCTGTCCATGGCATTTTGCTTCTTCTGTGTGTGCTGCAGAATGCAGCATGTTGGACCTGGCCCTTTTTGCAGCTTCCTTGCCTCCGTCTTCCTATTTCTTCTGACCTCTTGCTGTTGGCTCTAGGACTCTGAGCACTTTATCACTGCTGATCAGTACTGACGTGCATGTGCTATCCCTTCTATAGTTGGTATGATTGGCTTACACCTAATTGGCACATTTAATTTACCTGTAAGTCCCTTGTACAGTGGTATCCCTAAACGTAGGGCCTGTAGATTACATGCTACTGCTTGCACCACCCACTGAAGTAGCCTTTCAAACCTGTCTCAGGCCTGCTAGCACAGGTCCTGCATGCACAGTTTACTGCCACAGGGACCTGAAATCTAAATTTACTTGCCAGGCCCAGAACTCCCCTTTTACTACATGTAAGTCAGCCCTAAAGTAGGCCCTATCTAGCCCTACAGGCAGGGTGATATGTATGTAGAAGGCAGGAAATGTGCCTGGTTGTGTGGCCTGTCCTGGTAGTGACAAACAGCTTGTTTGGTTTCTCACTGTTGTGAGTGCTGCCTTCTCAAAGGATTGCATTGGAAATGCCCTGGCTTATGTCGAGGGGGTATTGTCTGATTTATTAGGGGTAGCGTAGACATATTTTGCATGGTTGTAATGGTAGTTAGAAATTCTGCTTACTGGAGTAGGTGGATTTTTATTATCTTTACAGAAATGCCACTTCTAGAAAGTGAGCCTTTCTCTGTGCTTATGACTCTTGTGTTTTGCAGCTTGGCTCCAATCCAGGTCTGGGCATAGTGACAGTTGAGCTTTAGGCATACATTTCGGACAGCCTGTACACATGGGAGGATGAAGGTGTCACAGAGGTGCATCTGCATATTGAATGGTCTTCCTGGGCTGAGAGAAGGGGAGGAGGGGCACACCCACAGTTGTAAAGGCTGTGCCCTGACCTCACACAAAGGGCTCATTTACCCCCAACTGATGTCTGGAGCCTGTGCTGGAGGAGGTTGGGGACACTCCTGGAAACAGCTGTAACTGGTTAGAACCTCCTCTCCCCCTCTTTGTTAAACCTTTGCAAAACTGAGTATAAGTACAGGGGAGTTTTCCCCACACTTTGGAGACACTTTTGACATAAGAAACATACTTGTAAATGGATGCAGAATGCTGCTGGAGGGACTCACAAGGAACCGCCTTGGACTGCTGCTGCTGTGCTGACCTGTGACTAACTGGGTCACTTGGAGGAACTGCCACTGACTGCAACCCTTTGTGCTGGCCTGTTACTGGTCCCTACCACCCTGTACTCCATTCTTTGTGTCCCCAGGGGCTGAGTGCTGTGGCCCCTGACCCTTGCCAGCACCTACCATAGCGCATGAGGAGCACTCCATGTTTAGTGCATAGCACCTTAAGAAGCACTTTCTTCTAGGCATGTATCGCTGGAGAAGTGCTCAGCCTGCTGTCTGGGCACCGGGAGAGTGCCTCACATTATCTGTTAAAGCGCCTGGGGAGTGCTTTCTTTTTATTCATTTCGTGCTTTGTAAGTGCTTGCCGACATGCTGGGGTGAAAGAATCACCGTCGCAACCCAGGCGTTCACAAAACATGAGCACGTCGAAAGCGCACTTTGTCCCATGCCCTCAGGGCATCACCGAGTGAAGACTGGAGTGAGCGCGGTACTAGCAGTGCACCCGGGGAGAAGCATGCTCCGAGGACTGCCCAAGGGTTACCAACCAGCCCCAACTGTTGCCGGATCACCGCTGTGGGCTGCGTTGGACTCGTGCACCAGGTCGAGTATGGGCGAGCCTGCCAGTGGGGGCAATATGGGCAGGGAGGAGGCCTCACCAGAGGCTCCATGCCCCATAGGGCCCTTCAGTTGTTTCCTGAGGACAGGTGGGGAAGGAAGCCTCATCTGAGGCTCCCGGCCACACCGGACCCCTTATCTGCTTTTGGAGGTTATGGGCAGGAAGGAAACCTCATCAGAGGTCACCGTACCTCTTGGCCCCTTACTTTGTTGCTCAGCTTCTCCCCAGGAGGGCCGGTCGTGGCCCCGGGGCAGGCGGAAGACCACGGTTTCCCCAGGAGGGGCCCCCTGTATGAAAATGGAGGGGGTGCTTGCCACCCCCCCCCCCCCAATCACCAGAGTGGCCAGTGATTGAGCACCACAGAGCACCAGGGGGCCCCTATTTTTGGCATGGTTCTCAAGGTGCCTTCCACATAGAAAAAAAAACAGGTACTGTGAATAAGCATCTGTGTTTTGTCTAACTTGCCACATGATATGCCATATGCATCTGCTAATGTTCCTTTTATGGGCATTCCCTGATAATATGTGTTATGACTTGCTATGGATTTTATAATGTTCCTGGTATGGGCATTCATGGTTCTTTCATGACAAATGTATTTCTATATTAATGTGACTCCTGACTACTGCTTAAGTTGCAGAATAATAAGTAACCTGTGTGTTATGTGTGACTACTGCTGGTTTCTGCAGAGTAACATTACCGTGCAATGATCTGACAACTGCTTGGGTGACAGGGTATTACTGACATGTTGTGTATGGTCTAATGATGTTATGTACAATACAGTTTTATTTTATAGAACTTGGTGTTGTGCTTCCTTTGTGGTGGGTATAGTGCGTCATATGTGTGTTGTGTGTTTTGTGCAAAGTTTTTACATTGCATCCTGGATAGGCCTGACTGCTTGTGCCAAGCTACCAAGGGGGTGAGCATGGGTTATCTTGGATGTGTAACTCCCTCACCCTGACTAGTTTGGGTGGGCTCTGTCTGGCTTAGGTGCATACCCTAGCCAACCAGAATCCCCATTTCTAACACAGCACACATAGAAAAACAAAAAACAAGGAGGAATAAAAGCATTCCTCCTCGTTTTGCCATGCTAAGGCCACCACTGGGGTGGCATTCGTTTTTGCTGCTGCCTCAGATTTACAACAACTTGTAAATCTAAGGCAGCGTCAAAAGAAATGGGTGTTGCGGTGAAATGCCCACAGCAACACCCGTTGCACGACCCACTGACACAGAAAACTACGTCAGAGGGGCCCATATTTACAAGGAGATGTATTGCCACAAAAAGTGGCATTAAACCTCCTTGTAAATATGGAGCAGTGCTTAGCACCACCAGAGCGTCACGAAAAGGGACCCTCTGGTGGCGCTAGGGGTTCTTAAGTATGCCCCATTGTTTATTAGACATCCTATTAAACGTGCACAGTGGAAAGCTTCTGCTCTCCCTGTTATGCCTGTACTGTATTTCCTTGTGATAAATGTTGGAGTCTTTAACAATGAACCATAGTGACCGAAAGGAAGCAATGTCAGCTAAATGTCGTGTTTGGTGCTGCTGTTTAACTTTATTATTGTTACACGGAAATTGCTGTCCACAGAGAAGCATGAAAGTGAGCCTATCTAGGAAAAGTAACGAAAAGAGATACAACACAGTCTCAGATGAAAGTCTATTGGCCGCACACTAACCCACCTCATAGTCTTGTCCAATAGAAGCTTAGCTAGTAACTTTTGGACTTTAAGATAGCAAGCTTTTGGTGATGTAACTCAGTTTAGATTCCTTTTAGTTCCATTCAGAGTCAGTTTCTGTTTAGCTTTCTGCGCAGTCAAGTTATGATTTTAACAGTTCAGTTACATTAGGCACAACATTACTGAACTGTTTTTCCCTTTCCTATGTTCCTGATCGCTGAAGACCTGCTGTTCCTCTTCTCCACTGATAAAGGCTCTACAAGCTGCTGTCTCATTTAGGAGAGGTATAACCAATGTGCATTTATTTATTTTTTGCAGGTTTTCCCCTTTAGAAATTCAACTGCATATTTTTTGGTTAGCACAATAGTTAGTCAGGGGGGTCAACTCTGGCTACTCACAGGGTCGCATTTGCCGGGGAGTCCTCCCTGTAGTGTTTCTCTGCAGGTCGAGCCGGGGTCATCGGGTGCAGAGTGTATACTGTAGGGGCATAGTGCTCATGCACCTATGCCCTCACCTGTGGTATAGTGCACCCTGCCTTAGGGCTGTAAGGCCTGCTAGAGGGGTGACTTACCGATGCCACAGGCAGTGTGAGGTTGGCATGGCACCCTGAGGGGATTGCCATGTCGACATAGTCATTTTCTCCCCACCAGCACACACAATCTGGTAAGCAGTGTGCATGTGCTGAGTGAGGGGTCCCCAGGGTGGCATAAGACATGCTGCAGCCCTTAGAGACCTTCCCTGGCATCAGGGCCCTTGGTACCAGGGGTACCAGTTACAAGGGACTTTCCTGGGTGCCAGGGTTGTGCCAATTGTGGAGATAATGGTACATTTTAGGTGAAAGAACACTGGTGTTGGGGCCTGGTTATCAGGGTCCCAGCACACTTCTCAGTCAAGTCAGCATCAGTATAGGCAAAAAGTGGGGGGGGTAATTGCAACTGGGAGCCATTTCCTTACAATTACCGAAGGTGCAAAACTATCACAGTTCGAAATTGCAGTGAGTTGTCACTAATGCTGAAAGTTGCTGCTTCTGTAATTGATGGTTGCTGAGTCATGCGTAGATCCGCTTTCTAAAGGAACTGTAGAGCAGAGGAGGCTGATTACGTAGGGCAAGAACCTCCACCTTAATTCCTGCCTCTTAGTTTATTGTTCAGTTTGCAGTAACTGAACTTTTTAGAGCTTCTGAACCTCACTTCTTAGTGATGGTCAGGAAAAATTAGAGTCCTTCAAAAGACACATGTACTAGTTCGCATTTGCTTGCCATCACAGTTTTAACGGGGCTCACCAGATTTCAGCCCCAACCCTCAGTGACCTTCAACACTGTGAGGCCAATGACTCCTATGATGCACTGAAAAGTCATTTATTTAAAAGAGTCTGAGCACTTTGAGTTTAAACCATGGGTTTCATAAACCTGTCAGTAAGCCAGCGTACACCACACATTTCAGAACTCATCACAGGGTGGGGTTGGACAAGCAAGCTTCCTTAGTCCCACTCTATCCTGAGAGGAGATGGGAAGCGTGCAAAATGCAAACTAGCCTGATACAAGAGGATATTTTGCACAAGTGCTTCATTGCGGGGAAAACCTGGACTATGGGCTACTATATACACCTCCGTAGAATCAATATGAGAACATAATATATATTGTGCGCACAATGTGCAACTCTCACCCCTACAAAAAAAGAGTTGTGACAACTTAAAGTATGTGGATCACCCCCGCGTAGCCTTTTCATACCAGTATAACACATTAAAAGATCATATAGCAAATTGGTGTATGCCACTTGTAATCAATCGACCAAAATACCCCCTCCCCCCAACAAGGGACAGCAGAATTCGACAGACAAACGCTTGAGGTATCAGAGATATGAAAGATATGACTTTGAGCATTTACAAAATGTTTACAAGGACGGCAGAAAGCAGATTGGTTACAGCAATCTTGGAAACAGTCTTTTGCCACTACGGCTGTAATGCGCATTGTGCCGGCAGGCCTCAATCAGCACCTCCACCAGTACATTTAAGTAGAGTTTATCACCATAACCCCACCGGCTCAACAACTTTTGACATCCCTCCAATCTAGAAGGGTGCTCCCATCAAATGATAGGGCAACGTATAGCGAATTGGCCCGCCTATGTATCTGAACAATGGCGTAGCCCCCAATGTTCCAACCAGGCATTCAGGGCAAGATAGTCCAAGGCCATCGGAAGGTAAACCATCCTCTCTCGCCAGCCTATTGCCCACAAAATCACACTCCGTTAAGGGGTCAGTCCAGCCAAGAGTCCATACTCTTTCCACAGGGCAAGGAGCTACCCGGCGGAACCCGCCCTCCCCCCAACAGCACTGGGCATGATCGATATGGCCCCCAAAATGGTCTGGATAAATAACTCTTGGCCCCTGATGGACAAATGCACTCCATCAGGAAGGAATAACTTGGGTCTGGTTACATGGATCAAGTAGTGCCGGACCGTGCCCATCGATGAACCAGCTAGGATTCTTTCTATTGAACGATTCAACTTTCTCACCAAATCATTGATTGCCCTGGTGGACACCCCTCCAGGCCGCACCCAATCATGGGATAATCTCTGACTACAGCATGGCTGCAGCCGGTAGCCGAATCTGCACCCTTGACAGGGTGGAGAAGAGAGCCTCCCAACCCCCGCCTACCCAAGGGAACCATATTGTTGCTTCCCACATGGATGATGATTATGTCAGGAGTAGGACCCTTCCTTCATTCAGGACCCTCTCAAGATTGTGAAATAAATCTCTTAGCTTGAGGCCTCCAATGCCCACCCAATGATGCTGGAACCCTACCTCCCACTGGGCCTTCTCCAGGCCAGAGTCAGTGAAATATTGGGACGCTCTTTGACTGAAGGAGTATGTGCACCAACACACCATGAACTGTACAGCGCCCGAGGACTGGAACAGAGGGTAAAAAAGGAACATAGGCATTAGAGAAGCCCAAACCAAATGGAGGCACACATAGCATTGCGATTTCCACCTGCCAACCCTCTCGATGGCGTCCCCCGATAGGCCTAGTGAGAAGGCATGGCTGAATAGACTAAGGCCCATATTTATACTTTGTTAACGCCGCATTTGTGCCTCTTTTTGATGCAAAAGTGGCACAAACTTACAAAATACAATTGTATTTTGTACGTTTGCGCCGCTTTTGCATCAAAAAATGATGCAAATGTGGCGCTTACAAAGTATAACTATAGGCCTAAGTTCATAGGGAGGTCAGCATACCCATTTCAAAACTCCCACAATTTGTGCCAGCCTCGCTGCATCAATAGGTCTCCTGGCGTCTTCCTTGGGGGGGGCATACGTTCCCAACCCATGATAGCCCTCCTCACCCTAGGATCTTTGATCGGGTCTGTCACCCCTTTGAGCCCAGCAAAGAAGGCAAATGCAGACAGCTGTCTCCATACTAGGTACAGAGACTTGCCACCCTCTCTTTGCTTCACCAGGAACTTTAGGATGCCCTGCACCTCTGCTGCAACAGGGGAATCAAAGGAGGCATTGTATATTTGCCAAGCCGACTCATGCGTACCTTTGGTTTTGCGTGCCAAGGATGATGTGATCAAGAGGCGATGAGGCACCAAGCCTCCATAACTCCTGAGGGAAGAATTACATTGTCTTGTCTGCTTGTGGCGACAGTGCTCTGAACTCTGCCAACTTGGAATGAAACAAGGCATCAGCCCCTGCGTTATTACCCCCCGGGACATGCTTTGCTGAGAAGAACACATTATGCGTTAAGCAACTGCGGACAAGGGCCTTAAGCAAGAGTAACACAAATGGACACTTTGCACTCTGATTATTTATTGCCATGATTGCCGACACGCTGTCTGACCAGAATACTATCCTGCTGTTGGCCAAAGTGTCTTCTCAGATCTGCACTGCTACAATAATAAGGAAAAGCTCTAGGAAGGTAAAGTTTTGGATGAGCCCAGAGGCCCTTCATTCTTCTAGCCAATGCTGCATGCACCATCTTGTGCCATATATTGCCCCAAAACCTATGCTGCCCACTGTATCAGTGAACAGGGACAGCTCAGTGCTGGACTGCAGCAGCTGTTGCTATAGGAGGGTGCCATTGATGTTATCCAGAAAGCATTTCCAGGTCCTCAAGTCCTCCCTGACCTCAACGGACAGTCTGGTGGGGTGATGCTTGGCCTGAAGGCCTGCCATAACCCTGAAGACATCCTTTGAAAAGGCTCTCCCCATAGGAATCACCCGTAATGCAAAATTCAACTGCCCAATCAACACTTCCAACTGGCGCAAGGCGATCTTCCTGCCCACTAGACAAGTCTGAATGGATGCTTTCAATGCCATAACCTTGTCTGCTGGGAGCCTGCACACACGAGCCACTGACTCAATTTCAATACCCAGAAATGTTATCCGCATAGAGGGGCCCTCCATCTTGTCAGCTACCACTGGCACCCCCAGGGCTTGGGCCAACTGTTGGAAGCCCACCAGGGCCTTCTCACAGTATGTAGAGCCTAAGGGTCCCATAAACCGAAAGTCATCCAGATAGTGCACTTGCTTTCGGGGTGCCCCTGGGACCCACAGGAACAAATGTGTTTATATTTGTATGCTGGCCCGTTACTGCATTCCTTTTTTATATATTGCCATCGTGCAAGTTTATTGTCCCTCTAACTTTTATCAGACCAAAAGGGCTTCCAAGTGATTGACCCATAGGGGGACATGGTGAATTTGGGGTGCTACAGATTAGTCTCCCTTTGATCCTAATCCATTTCTGGCCTGACCGCCTTCATCTGCCTAAACTTAACTTCGTATAGGAGCCAGGAGGAACCCTGAAATTCTGACGTTGCACTATCAATAAGTGTAAGGAAATACCTCCTTGGCATGGTTACCCCCTGACTTTTTGCCTTTCGCGGATGCCAAGTTATGATTTGAAAGTGTGCTGAGGCCTGCTAACCAGGCCCCAGCACCAGTGTTCTTCCCTAACCTGTACCTTTGTCACCACAATTGGCACACCCTGGCATCCAGGTAAGTCCCTTGTAACTGGTACCCCTGGTACCAAGGGCCCTGATGCCAGGGAAGGTCTCTAAGGGCTGCAGCATGTCTTATGCCACCCTGGGGACCCCTCACTCAGCACATACACACTGCTTGCCAGCTTGTGTGTGCTGGTGGGGAGAAAATGACTAAGTTGACATGGCAATCCCCTTAGGGTGCCATGCCAACCTCACACTGCCTATGGCATAGAAAAGTCACCCCTTTAGCAGGCCTTACAGCCCTAAGGCAGGGTGCACTATACCACAGGTGAGGGCATAGGTGCATGAGCACTATGCCCCTACAGTGTCTAAGCAAAACCTTAGACATTGTAAGTGCAGGGTAGCCATAAGAGTATATGGTCTGGGAGTCTGTCATACACGAACTCCACAGCACCATAATGGCTACACTGGAAACTGGGAAGTTTGGTGTCAAACTTCTCAGCACAATAAATGCACACTGATGCAAGTGTACATTTTATTGTGAAATACACCCAGAGGGCATCTTAGAGATGCTCCCTGAAAACATACCCGACTTCCAGTGTGGGCTAACCAGTTTTGCCAGCCTGCCACACACCAGATATATTGCTGCCCACATGGGGAGAGTGCCTTTGTCACTCTGTGGCTAGTAACAAAGCCTGTACTGGGTGGAGGTGCTTCTCACCTCCCCCTGCAGCAACTGTAACACCTGGCGGTGAGCCTCAAAGGCTCACCCCCTTTTTTACAGCACCACAGGGCATCCCAGCTAGTGGAGATGCCCCCCCCCCCTCCAGCCACTGCCCCACCTTTGGCGGCAAGGCCGGAAAAGATAATGAGAAAAACAAGGAGGAGTCACTGGGCAGTCAGGACAACCCCTAAGGTGTCCTGAGCTGAGGTGACACTGACTTTTAGAAATCCTCCATCTTGCAGATGGAGGATTCCCCCAATAGGATTAGGGATGTGCCCCCCTCCCCTCAGGGAGGGGGCACAAAGAGGGTGTAGCCACCCTCAGGGCTAGTAGCCATTGGCTACTAACCCCCAGACCTAAACACACCCCTAAATCGAGTATTTAGGGGCTCCCCAGAACCTAGCAAGATAGATTCCTGCAACCTGAAGACGAAGAAGGACTGCTGACCTGAAGCCCTGCAGAGAAGACGGAGACACCAACTGCTTTGGCCCCAACCCTCCCGGCCTGTCTCCCCACTTCAAGAAAAACAGCAACAGTGACGCGTCCCCCAGGGTCCAGCGACCTCTGAAGCCACAGAGGACTACCCTGCATCTAAAAGGACCAAGAAACTCCCGAGAACAGCGGCCCTGTTCCACAAAGACTGCAACTTTGCAACAAATAAGTAACTTTTAATGACCACACATTTCCTGCCGGAAGCGTGAGACTTTCTACTCTGCACCCGACGCCCCCGGCTCGACCTGCGGAAAACTAACTCTACAGGGAGGACTCCCTGGCGACTGCGAGCCCGTGAGTAGCCAGAGTTGACCTCCCTGAGCCCCCACAAAGACGCCTGCAGAGGGAATCCAGAGGCTCCCCCTGACCACGACTGCCTACTTCAAATAACCCGACGCCTGGGAAACACACTGCACCCGCAGCCCGCAGGACCTGAAGGATCCAAACTCCAGTGCAGGAGCGACCACCAGGCAGCCCTCTTCCTAGCACAGGTAGTGGCTACCCCGAGGAGCCCTCCCTTGCCTGGCTGCAGAACTGAAGAGACCCTCGGGTCTCCCATTGAATCCTATTGCAAACCCAACGCCTGTTTGCACTCTGCACCAGGCCGCCCCTGTGCCGCTGAGGGTGTACTTTCGCTGCCTGCTTGTGTTCCCCCCGGTGCCCTACAAAACCCCCCTGGTCTGCCCTCCGAAGTCGCGGGTACTTACCTGCTGGCTGACTGGAACCGGGGCACCCCTATTTCCATTGAAGCCTATGTGTTTTGGGCACCACTTTGACCTCTGCACCTGACCGGCCCTGAGCTGCTGGTGTGGTAACTTTGGGGTTGCCTTGAACCCCCAACGGTGGGCTACCTTGGACCCAACGTTGAACCCTGTAAGTGCTTTACTTACTTGTGAACCTAACAAATACATACCTCCCCCAGGAACTGTTGATTTTTGCGGTGTGTCCATTTTTAAAATAGCTTATTGCCATTTTTGCCAAAAGTGTACATGCTATTGTGATGATTCAAAGTTCCAAAGATACCTGAGTGAAATACCTTTCATTTAAAGTATTGTTTGTAAATCTTGAACCTGTGGTTCTTAAAATAAAGTAAGAAAATATATTTTTATATGTAAAAACCTATTGGCCTGGAATTGTCTGAGTGTGTGTTCCTCATTTATTGCCTGTGTGTATACAACAAATGCTTAACACTACCCTCTGATAAGCCTAGTGCTCGGCCACACTACCACAAAATAGAGCATTAGAATTATCTCTTTTTATCACTATCTTACCTCTAAGGGGAACCCTTGGACTCTGTGCATGTTATTTCTTACATTGAAATAGTACATACAGAGTCAACTTCCTACATTGGTGGATCAGCAGTGGGGTACAAGACTTTGCATTTGCTGGACTACTCAGCCAATACCTGATAACACGACTACATTCCAAAAATTTTCATTAGAAACTGATTTTTTAAATTTGAGCTATTTTTCAACATTTGTAAAAGTCCTGCTAGGGCCTTGTGTTAGTCGCTGTTAGCATTTCTTTTAGAGTTTAAAAGTTTTGTAAAAGTTTGAATTAAGTTCTAGAAATAGTTTTAGATTCTTAAAACGTATTCCAACTTTTAGAAACAAAATGTCTGCTGTAGAAGAGATGGTGGTGGAACTCAACCTCACCCCTTACCTGCATCTTAGGATGTCAGAGTTAAGGTCTCTCTGCAAAATCAAAAAGATAAAAACTGGTTCAAACCCTACCAAAGTACAGCTCCAGGAGCTTTTGGCAGAGTTTGCGAGAGACAACCCCTCTGAAGAGATCCTTACAGAGGGGGAAGCTAGTGAAGTGGGGGATGATTTCCCCCCTCCACTCCTAGTTAGGGAAACCAGGGTTTCTCCAACCCTGACTCCACAAGTGATAGTCAGGGATGCTGCTTCTCCCACAGGGGAGTCCAGAAACTCTGGAAGCATTGAGGGCAGCCTCAATGAAGATGACCTCCTGTTAGCCAGGATGGCCAAAATATTGGCTTTGGAGAGACAGCTCCTAAGCCCTAGAAAGGGAAAGACAAGAGATGGGCTTAGGTGCCATCAATGGTGGTAGCAATTTAAATAGGGTCAGAGATTCTCCTGACATGCTAAAAATCCCCAAAGGGATTGTAACTTAATATGAAGATGGTGATGACATCACCAAATGGTTCACAGCTTTTGAGAGGGCTTGTGCAACCAGAAAAGTAAACAGATCTCCCTGGGGTTCTCTCCTTTGGGAAATGTTCACTGGAAAGAGTAGGGATAGACTCCTCACACTCTCTGGAAAAGACGCAGAATCCTATGACCTCATGAAGGCTACCCTGATTGAGGGGTTTGG
The DNA here is from genome assembly GCF_031143425.1 of Pleurodeles waltl. Classification (NCBI taxonomy): domain Eukaryota; kingdom Metazoa; phylum Chordata; class Amphibia; order Caudata; family Salamandridae; genus Pleurodeles; species Pleurodeles waltl. Next base: position 1,165,763,055 of record NC_090445.1, on the reverse strand, counting down.
ATTCTCAACTGAGGAGTACAGGATTAGGTTCAGGGGGGCTCAAAAATCCTCGAGCCAGACCTGGGTTGATTTTGTTGACTTCTCAGTCAAAACACTGGATGGTTGGATTAATGGCTGTGGTGTAAATGATTATGATGGGCAGTACAATCTGTTTATGAAAGAACACCTTTTAAGTAATTGTTTCAATGATAAAATGCATCAGCATCTGGTAGACCTAGGACCAATTTCTCCCCCAGAATTGGGAAAGAAGGCGGACCTTTGGGTCAAGACTAGGGTGACCAAGACTTCCACATGGGGTGACCAAAAGAAAGGGGTCACAAAGACTCCCCAGGGGAAGAGTGTTGAGACATCCAAGGGTAAAAGTAAAGAGTCTTCTACAGGGCCCCAAAAACCTGCTCAGGAGGGAGGGTCCAAAGCCTCGTCACAATCCAATTTTGGGTACAAGGGTAAAAACTTTGATCCCAGAAAGGCCTGGTGTCGTAGCTGTAATCAGCAGGGACACCAAACTGGAGACAAGGCCTGTCCCAAGAAAGGTTCAACTTCAAACCCTACTCCAGTTAACACTGGAATAGCCAGTCTCCAGGTGGGATCAACAGTGTGCCCAGAGCAAATCAGGGTTCACACTGAAGGTACATTAGTCTCTGAGGGTGGGGTGGACTTAGCCACACTGGCTGCCTGGCTCCCTAATATGCAAAAATACAGGCAGCGACTCTTAATTAATGGGACTAGTGTAGAAGGCCTGAGGGATACAGGTGCCATTGTCACAATGGTGACAGACAAACTGGTTTCCCCAGGACAATACCTGACTGGACAAACTTATCCAGTCACCAACGCTGACAATCAGACTAAAGTACATCCCATGGCTATGGTAATGTTAGAATGGGGAGGGGGTCACTGGCCTGAAACAGGTGGTAGTCTCCTCAAATATGCCTGTAGACTGTTTGCTTGGAAATGACCTGGAGTCCTCAGCATGGACTGAGGTAGAACTCAAAACCCACGCAGCCATGCTGGGTATCCCTGAACTGAGCCCATGGAGTTGGAACCTTATCAGGTTGAACTCTTAGGCCCAGGGGGACCCACAAGGGAACAGTTGTGTAAGGGGCAAGAAACCTGCCCCTCTCTTGAAGGTCTTAGGCAGTAAGCTGCTGAAGAGACCAAAGGAAAAATCACTGGAACACATAGGCCCATATTTATACTTTTTGACGCAAAACTGCGCCGGCGCAGTTTTGCGTCAAAATTTTTACCGCCGGCTAACGCTATTTTGGTGCACTGTGCGGGCGTCATATGTATACTTTGACGCATGGCTGCGCAAACCACAGGTGGGAGTCATTATTTTTGATGCACACCGCAGCGTCAAGTCGTAAAGCAAAATGACAATAACGCAGCGTAAATTACTGTGGGTCGATTTACGACCCCGCAAACGGGATATGCGCTGTTTTTTGACGCAATAGCGTTAAAAAAAAAACGCGAACATCGCTATTACACCAGAGGAGAGCCAGATGCCACTACAGACCCGAGGAAGATGACAGTAGACCAGGAACCAGCCAGGATGACCCACACAAGAACCAGGACACTTTTAAGAAGAAAATAAAGTGTCGCTTTAGTGCAGAGGTGCAGGAAATTCTGGTTAAAGAGGTGACGGAACACCAGCACCAACTGTTTGTCACATCAAAGTTGCCAATCAGTAGAAGAGAGGCAATATGGCAACAAATTGTCGACAAGATTAACAGTGTGGCTGAAGTACTCAGAACTGTCATCGAGTGCAAGAATCGCTGGCATGACTGCAGGCGCAGGACCAAGGAAAAGATGGCCAGGAACAGGAAGGCAGCACTGCAGACTGGAGGGGGGAGTCCAGCACACCAGGAGGCCCTGGACCACATGGAGGAGATGGTCGCAGCCGTCATCCGTGAGGAGATCGTCACAGGGATTCAAGGACAGGACAGCGCAGACTACCAGGAGACAACGCACATGCAGGGTAAGTCGCATGGGGAATTATAATGCAATAATGTCAACTGTGAGCAGGGGGGGGATACCGACCACTAAATGCATGGAAGTCATCTAATACACGGAATGGCATGGGTAAAGGGGCACGGCATGGGGGCATGGCCCGTTCTGAGAAGACCTGGGGCACACCATTACACAACACCAACAACAGTCCCATTATGGCAGGCTGTCATGCCAACAATGGAGCAAAGGGAAAGCCACGCCAGGAGGGAAGGCCACAACGTCAAACTGACATCCCGGCACACGTCAGCCACCATACCGCCTACATTAACTAGGGCCCTCTTAACAACCTCTAGCCATACCGACAACTGGAATGTAACTGCGACAACAGTTGCCACTACCACCTCAGCTCTGTGTGCAGCTCAAGTAGCCAATGGCAGTAACTTCCCCATGGATCATACACACCTAAATTAGGGGGTGAGGATGACAACTTCATCAATCCCCAGAAACAAGACAAGGGCCCCAGTACTCTCAAATGGAAATGCCCATAGTTGTCGCAAACATCAGCCAATGTAACCAACAATAGGAGCTACACAGCACTAAGGACACACCCATGCTGCATATGTCTGGGTCCATCCTGTGCCTGGGTAACAATGCAACATCCCAAATGTCATACTGCTCAGACAACAACATTGAGGGGGGGACACATGTAACTGGTCACTGAAATACACCTGCACAGTCAGAGCAGGAAATAGGACATTGATACGATTATCAGGGCAATCCAATGTAACACACATTCCCCAACATCAGCAGGACACATTACCAATGTTAACATCCATATCAGATCATAACATTGCCATTCATAGGATATGCCACATGTCAATTACATTTAAGTGGATGTGAAAGATCAGAGATTGGGGCAGGTCCAGATTGTTTAGTGTGCTGCCAGGGCCATCAGTACACCCAAATCAAATCAAATCAAATCATTAACATTTATAAAGCGCGCTACTCACCCGTGCGGGTCTCAAGGCGCTAGGGGAAAAAAGGGGGGGTTATCGCTGCTCGAACAGCCAGGCCTTTAGGAGTCTCCGGAAAGCGGAGTGGTCCTGGGTGGTCCTGAGGCTGGTGGGGAGGGAGTTCCAGGTCTTGGCCGCCAGGAAGGAGAAAGATCTCCCACCCGCCGTGGAGCGGCGGATGCGAGGGACAGCAGCGAGTGCGAGGCCAGAGGAGCGGAGGAGGCGGGTGGGGACGTAGAAGCTGAGGCGTCTGTTGAGGTATTCCGGTCCCTTGTCGTGGAGGGCTTTGTGTGCGTGGGTGAGAAGTCGGAAGGTGATCCTTTTGCTGACTGGGAGCCAGTGAAGGTGTCTCAGGTGTGCGGAGATGTGGCTGCTGCGGGGTATGTCGAGGATGAGGCGGGCCGAGGCGTTTTGAATGCGTTGCAGGCGATTTTGGAGTTTGGCTGTGGTCCCGGCGTAGAGGGTGTTGCCGTAGTCCGTAGGTTTTTCTGGTGTCGGCGGGGATCCAGCGGAAGATCTTGCGGAGCATGCGGAGGGTGAGGAAGCAGGCGGAGGACACGGCGTTGACTTGCTTGGTCATGGTGAGAAAAGGGTCCAAGATGAAGCCGAGGTTGCGGGCGTGGTCTGTGGGGGTCGGTGCGGTGCCGAGGGCTGTGGGCCAGCAGGAGTCGTCCCAGGCGGACGGGGTGTTGCTGAGGATGAGGACTTCCGTTTTTTCAGAGTTCAGCTTTAGGCGGCTGAGCCTCATCCAATCTGCGACGTCCTTCATACCCTCTTGTAGGTTGGTCTTGGCGCTGGCGGGGTCCTTGGTGAGGGAGAGTATAAGTTGCGTGTCGTCGGCGTAGGAGGTGATGATGATGTCGTGCTTGCGTACGATGTTGGCGAGGGGGCTCATGTAGACATTGAAGAGTGTCGGGCTGAGTGATGAGCCTTGGGGTACGCCGCAGATGATCTCGGTGGGTTCTGAGCGAAACGGAGGGAGGTAAACTCTTTGGGAACGGTTTGAGAGGAAGGAGGCGATCCAGTCCAGGGCCTGGCCTTGGATTCCGGTGGAGCGGAGGCGGGTGATTAGGGTGCGGTGACAGACGGTGTCAAAGGCACCCGAGAGGTCGAGCAGAATGAGGGCGACTGTTTCACCGTTGTCCATCAGGGTTCTGATGTCGTCAGTGACTGAGATGAGGGCGGTTTCAGTGCTGTGGTTGGTTCGGAATCCGGTTTGTGAGGGGTCGAGCAGGTTGTTGTCTTCCAGGAAGGTGGTCAGCTGTTTGTTGAAGGTCTTCTCTATTACTTTGGCTGGGAAAGGCAGAAGAGAGATGGGGCGGAGGTTTTTCAGGTCGCTCGGGTCAGCCGTAGGTTTCTTTAGTAGGGCGTTGACTTCGGCATGTTTCCAGCATTCGGGGAAGGTAGCAGAAGAAAAAGAAGAGTTGATGACGGTCTGGAGATGCGGGGCGATGATGTCGTCGGCTTTGTTAAAGATGAAGTGCGGGCAGGGGTCCGAAGGATTTGGTTTCTTCCGTGTTGATGTGGGACCAGTTGTTGAGGGTGATGGCCGTGGATGCCGGTTCGGTGGTGTTTGGTTGGGTCTGGTGTCCGAAGCTGTCGTGGAGGTCGCTAATCTTGAGATGGAAGAAAGTGGCGAGGGATTCGCACAGATCCTGTGAGGGTGTGACGGCGTTGGCGCTGGGGTTGGAGAACTCCTTGACGATGCTGAAGAGTTCTCTGCTGTTGTGTCTGTTTTTGTCCAGTCTGTCGGTGAAAAAGTTCCTTTTGGCGGCGCGGATCAGGTGATGGTGTTCGCGGGTAGCGTTCTTGAGGGCGGTCATGTTGTCAGAGGTGCGGTCCTTGCGCCAGGCTTTCTCAAGGGCGCAACAAGTTTTCTTTGATTCTTTGAGGGTGTCAGAGAACCAGAGAGGTTTTTTGGTGTTGGTCTGTCGATGCGTGCGTTTGAGGGGAGCAAGGATGTCTGCGCAGTTGGAGATCCAGTTTGTGAGGTTGAGGGCTGCGTCGTTGGGGTCGGTGGTGAGGGTGGGTTGGTTGGCGGCGAGTGCGGAGAAGAGTTGCTCTTCGGGGATCTTGTTCCACTGTCGACGAGGGATGGGTTGGGTGCGGAGGTGGCGGGTCTCGCGTCGGAATGTGAAGTGGACGCAGCTGTGGTCGGTCCAGTGTAGGGCGGAGGCGTGGCTGAAGAAGACGTGTTTGCTGGTGGAGAAGATGGGGTCAAGCGTGTGTCCGGCGATGTGGGTGGCGGTGTTCACCAGTTGTTTGAGGCCGAGGTTGGCGAGGTTGTCGAGCAGGGTGGTGGTGTTGGGGTCGTTGTTTTGTTCCAGATGGAAGTTGAGGTCACCTAGGAGGATGTAGTCCGGCGAGGCGAGGGCGTGTGGGGAGATGAAGTCGGCGATGGCGTCGCTGAAAGGGGCGCGTGGCCCGGGAGGACGGTAGATGAGGGATCCTCTGAGGGTGGTCCTCGGATCGGTGCGAATCTGAAAATGCAGGTGTTCAGCGGCGAAAGGGGTGTCTTCGGTGGAGGTGGTGACGCTGATGTCGTCTTTGAAGACGATGGCGATACCTCCTCCTACCTGGTTGGTGCGGTCTTTTCTGGAGATCTTGTAGCCTTCGGGGATGGCAGTGGCGATGTCAGGGGCTGAGGAGGCGTTCATCCAGGTCTCCGTGATGAAGGTGACGTCCGGTGCTATGGAGTCCAGGAGGTCCCAGAGTTCAACGGCGTGTTTGTGGACGGAGCGAGCGTTGACTAGGATGCACTTGAGGTGGTTGATGGCGCGTGGGCTGGTGGTCATAGTTGTTGCGTGGTGGAAGGTGCGTTTGCAGGAGTTGCAGGCGAAGGGTCCATGGGTGCGTTTGGGGTGAGTTGGAAGCAAGAGTTGGAGCGTCCTGGGTTGAGGGCGTGGAGGGTGGTGGGGTCGTAGCGGGTCAGCGGGGCTTGGGAGAGCTGGGGACCAGGGGTCGTGGCGCTGGGCGCGGGACAAGCGCGGACGGGCGCAGACGGGCTTGCCTCTGGCACGCCTCCGCGCCAGCGGCGCGGTCGCGCAGCAGCCGCCATATGAGGTAGGAGGGGGGGAGGGGTCAGGTGGGGGCGAATGGGAGCTGGGGGGCGGGGCGTGCAGGAGGTCGCGGCGGGAAAGCACGAGGGAGGGGGGGGACAGGTAGAGTGAGAAGAGCTGGGGGAGGGGGGTTTAAGGGTGGAGGGGGGTGAGTGTTAGGAGGTTTAGGAGATAGGGGAGAAAGATAGGAGTAGGGTTGAGAAGATAGGGGATGGGGGGTTGTAGAGGTGGGTGAGGGTGAGAGGTAGAGTGAGAGGATAGGAAGATAGGTAATAGAGGGGGTGAGGGAGGGGGGGAGAGATAGAGAAATAGATAGAGAAAATAGATAGGGGAATCGATAGATAGCGAAATAGATAGAGAGATAGGAAGATAGGAGGAGGTGGAGAGTGAGGGAGTTAGATAGTGGGATAGAGAGATAGAGAGATAGGTAGATAGGAGGAGTGGGGGAGGTAGATAGTGAACGGGTTAGATAGGGGAGATAGAGAGGGGGATGCGAGTGGGGGAGGGGGATGAGGCAGGAGCAGGAGGGCAGGCGCGGGTAGAAGAGGACGGAGGAGGCAGAAGAGCCGAAGTCAGAAGACAAGAAGAACAGAAGACAAGAAGACAAGAAGAACAGAAGACAAGAAGAACAGAAGAACAGAAGAACAGAAGAACAGAAGACCAGAAGGAGAGAAGAAAGGAATATCAGAAGACCGGAAGGAGAGAAGAAAGGAATACCGGAAGAACACAGAAGAACACAGAAGAAGATACAGAAGAAGATACAGAAAACGAAGAACAGAGGGCAGAAGACCACAGAAGAAGATGAGGAAGAAGAGAAGTAGAGTGAAGACGGGGGAAAGAAGAGTACAGAAGAAGATTACAGACGAGGAGCGAGGAGGAAGAACAGAAGAACAGAGAAGAAGAAAAGAAGAAAAGAAGCAGGAGAGAGGGTGAGTAGCGCAGGGCAGAGCGAGGGGCTGGGAGGTGGGGGGTACTTACTGTGAGGTGGGTCGCAGGAACTCGGGAACCTGGAGGAGCTGCAGCGGCAGGGGGAGCGACCTACCCTTGGGTCAAGGGTCGCAACCACTGTCGCGCAGCGGCCGCCATATGAGGTAGGAGGGGGGGGAGGGGTCAGGTGGGGGCGAATGGGAGCTGGGGGGCGGGGGCGTGCAGGAAGTCGCGGCGGGAAAGCGCGAGGGAGGGGGGGACAGGTAGAGTGAGAAGAGCTGGGGAGGGGGGTTTAAGGGTGGAGGGGGTGAGTGTTAGGAGGTTTAGGAGATAGGGGAGAAAGATAGGAGTAGGGTTGAGAAGATAGGGGAGGGGGGTTGTAGAGGTGGGTGAGGGTGAGAGGTAGAGTGAGAGGATAGGAAGATAGGTAATAGAGGGGGTGAGGGAGGGGGGGGAGAGATAGAGAAATAGATAGAGAAAATAGATAGGGAAATCGATAGATCGGGAAATAGATAGAGAGATAGGAATATAGGAGTAGATGGAGAGTGAGGGAGTTAGATAGTGGGATAGAGAGATAGAGAGATAGGTAGATAGGAGGAGTGGGGGAGGTAGATAGTGAACGGGTTAGATAGGGGAGATAGAGAGGGGGATGCGAGTGGGGGAGGGGGATGAGGCAGGAGCAGGAGGGCAGGCGCGGGAGAAGAGGACGGAGGAGGCAGAAGAGCCGAAGTCAGAAGACAAGAAGAACAGAAGACAAGAAGACAAGAAGAACAGAAGACAAGAAGAACAGAAGACCGGAAGGAGAGAAGAAAGGAAGATCAGAAGACCGGAAGGAGAGAAGAAAGGAAGACCGGAAGAACACAGAAGAACACAGAAGAACACAGAAGAAGATACAGAAGAAGATACAGAAGAAGATACAGAAAACGAAGAACAGAGGGCAGAAGACCACAGAAGAAGATGAGGAAGAAGAGAAGTAGAGTGAAGACGGGGGAAAGAAGAGTACAGAAGAAGATTACAGACGAGGAGCGAGGAGGAAGAACAGAAGAACAGAGAAGAAGAAAAGAAGAAAAGAAGCAGGAGCAGGAGAGAGGGTGAGTAGCGCAGGGCAGAGCGAGGGGCTGGGAGGTGGGGGGTACTTACTGTGAGGTGGGTCTCAGGAACTCAGGAACCTGGAGGAGCTGCAGCGGCAGGGGGAGCGACCTACCCTTGGGTCAAGGGTCGCTACCACTGTCGCGCAGCGGCCGCCATATGAGGTAGGAGGGGGGGGAGGGGTCAGGTGGGGGCGAATGGGAGCTGGGGGGCAGGGGCGTGCAGGAGGTCGCGGCGGGAAAGCGCGAGGGAGGGGGGGACAGGTAGAGTGAGAAGAGCTGGGGAGGGGGGTTTAAGGGTGGAGGGAGGTGAGTGTTAGGAGGTTTAGGAGATAGGGGAGAAAGATAGGAGTAGGGTTGAGAAGATAGGGGAGGGGGGTTGTAGAGGTGGGTGAGGGTGAGAGGTAGAGTGAGAGGATAGGAAGATAGGTAATAGAGGGGGTGGGGGGAGAGATAGAGAAATGGATAGAGAAAATAGATAGGGAAATCGATAGATAGGGAAATAGATAGAGAGATAGGAAGATAGGAGGAGGTGGAGAGTGAGGGAGTTAGATAGTGGGATAGAGAGATAGAGAGATAGGTTGATAGGAGGAGTGGGGGAGGTAGATAGTGAACGGGTTAGATAGGGGAGATAGAGAGGGGGATGCGAGTGGGGGAGGGGGATGAGGCAGGAGCAGGAGGGCAGGCGCGGGGAGAAGAGGACGGAGGAGGCAGAAGAGCCGAAGTCAGAAGACAAGAATAACAGAAGACAAGAAGAACAGAAGACAAGAAGAACAGAAGAACAGAAGAACAGAAGAACAGAAGACCGGAAGGAGAGAAGAAAGGAAGATCAGAAGACCGGAAGGAGAGAAGAAAGGAAGACCGGAAGAACACAGAAGAACACAGAAGAACACAGAAGAAGATACAGAAGAAGATACAGAAGAAGATACAGAAAACGAAGAACAGAACCCACAGACAGTCAAAAGGTCTCACCATGAGAATGGATGTAGACTGAGGCTTGAGTAGGAAAAGAAGGTGGCAAATCTCGATTTGGCATAAACCAACACCTAGAGGCGATAAGGCTGACAAGTCTGATAAGTCAATAATATACATGTGATATACATGTGACATACAGGTGGGCCACAGGCCTGGAAGAATGCCCATCTGAAGGACTGGAGAAATTAACACAAAACAAGATCACAAAGTGAATTCATCAAAAGGCAGGCACGTCACATCAAAATTGCCACAACACAGACACACTAATTGTACCCTGTTTTATTGCAGAGGAAGATGGATCTCCTGCGGATATGCCTGTCCCAGATTTCCCTGATGACATGGATGACGAGCCGATAAACATTCCCCAGGAGACTATCCAAAAGGTCCTTGACACCCTCCAGACCCCACCTTTAGTCACAAGGAGGAGCACAGAACAAGCAGCCATTGCAGAGGATCCACCCACCACCCCAATTGTAAGACCTGCCAGCTCCAATACAGCTGAGTACTCAGACGACACTGGCACCAGCTTTGAGAGAACTATAGTTGGAGTACAGCGGGAGCTGGCCAAGGAGGTGCGAGTGGGGATGCAAAATATGGCAGCCAGCCTTGAGGGGATGCGTTCGTGCACGTCATCTGCAGATCAGGCAGCAGCTATGCAAGCCCTAACATCCATACTGCAAGGACTAAAAGAAACTGTCAAGGAATTCACCACTGCAGTAAGGGATTTGCCACAACACCTTGCACCCCAAACCTTCCACTGCATGCACAAATGCGATCATGACCCCCTCAGGGCCGACCTGGCTGCCTACCATCGTGATGTGGCTGCTATTCTCAAGAACCAGCAGACCCTCCTTGCTGCAGTACTGCCCTTAAGACCTTCACAGGGAGCAGCGACCAGGATGTCTGACTCCACGTCTTCTAACACTGAGGTGTGTGTTGCCCCTTCACAACCAACAACAATTACAAGGACAGAGGAGGCAACACACACATCAGAAGAAGAAGACATGGAACAGATCACATTCACAAGGAAAATGACCCGGAAGCACTAGTCCCTGCCACATGGCCCACATTTACCAAGGTCCTGCGCTTTGTAACTTGCCAGTCTTGCAACAACTTTACTCAAACACTGTTCTGCAAACCACTGTATATCTTGTCACCCAGCCCAGTGATTGTCTCTCTCCTACTCATTGGCAAATCCTGTCCCTCTGCACTGTCTGAAACATCAACCCCAGCATGTCAAAAGCATTTCCGTAACCCCTTGTGTAGGATCAAAATGTAAGACTTCACTATAATGGACTCACAATCATGGACAATGTACAGTTAGCACTACAGCACTTTTCAATAAATAGCACTTACACAACAAATCTGTCTCTGGGTAATGTGACATATCAACTGTGCAGTAGATAACTGAAATGTGCCTACTGTCAAATTACATAGCTTGTCAATACAACCGTCCTGATAATATGTAGTCAGAGAATTCTGCACAGTGCCCATGATTGCATCATACTCTGCCCATCCTGAGGGACAAATCTGATGAATTGAGAAACCATACACCATCATGCTGTGTTGGACAGAAGAATGCTTCCTCAGGGGATAACTAAGTCATCAAATAGTGCCCGGAAAATGTTGTCAACATGCAAAAATAACACAAATAACATGCCACACAAATCTAAGTAAACACTACAAAAACTGCATAAATGAAGGTGTCCGAGTTAACATACAAATAAGTAATCATGCCGAACTGTGTCACAAATGATGTATGAGGGTCATGAAGACAAGAATACAAGATTGCCAATGAGAACTCATCTTATAAGGGTGTGCATGATCATCACACTGCAGTCAGACCTAAAACTGTTTCCCCAATACAAAGTCTGGAAGCACTGTTTGTGACTTTGAAAACACACTTATCGACAGAAAGACATTGTCATCCATATTAACTGTGATTGGTGGTTGCAACGAAGGGTTGAAACTTTGCAAGGTAGCTCTGGGCTAGCTGCCAATCGTACAGCTCAGTTGGGATTTGTTTGTAGCATAGGACACGAATGGTACTTGATCGTGGGTTTGGATTCAGTGTACATCAATTTTGTACTATAACATCTAACACATACTATTAAGGGTTAACCAAATATTTATTAAATGCTAATCACAGATGAGGAAACTGAGGGAAAAATCTTACCTACCCTAATCTACCCTGACTACTCATTACCCACAACTGTCCCTAACTAACCTAAGCTACACTTACTTATCACATGTAACGAAACGTTCTAAACATCTACCCCCACCCCCCTTATGAGACGGGACACATGGAGGACAACACATACTAACCTAAACACATACTATACTATCCTATACAAATATATGTTTTTTAGTTTTTTTTAATGTAATATTTTGTAGTTTTTTGGGATTTTTTTTTTTTTAAACAAACAAGAACACCAACGTAGCCCGCCACCCACCCACCCACACATGTAATAAGTAAAAATAGAAACAATCAGGACCCCCCACCCACTAACACTAACTAAACTAACAGCCTATACTAACCTAACACTAAGCCCCCTAAGCCCACTAACTATAAAAACAAGGAAAGAGGAGGGAGGGGAGGGAATCATATCCATATCAAAAAGTCTAGAGGTTGGCCTTCCGGAGGGTCCTCTTAATGGACTTAACACGACAGTTAATGTGGCGCACAACCCGGCTCAGGTGGCTCAACTTGCGCAGCACTTTGTCCATCTTACGGTCCATTTGGTTGAAGGCTGCAGGGTCAGCAGATGGAGCAGTGGTAGTCTGGGTACCGGTGGAGGAGGTCTGTGTGGGTGTGGTGCCAGGCCTAGTGGGCTGTCCTGCACCGGTGGCAATGCTGGGGCCTGGAAGTCCAGCAGATGTCGGACCAACAGTGGCAGCTGTGGGTGGGGCAACCTGGCTCGGATTGGTGGTTGTGCTGGCGGTGGCTGTGGTGGGCAAAGTAGGCCCACCCTGTGGGAAGGCTCTCCATGCGCTCGAGGCCCCTTCATGGCGATATCGCCGTGCCATCCTTCGGAACCCCGACTCCACCAGCAGGATGTTCTGGTATCGCATGGCCCAGCGCTGAAATTCACGGACCTGGTCTGGAGTCATGTTAGCAGCTGTGAAGACAAATGCAGATATTCTACATTAATAACTACATTGTGTGAAATGGCACAGGAAGTTAATCAGACAATACATCTACTGTACTTGTAACAGCTCATATCACAATACAGATCATTGAATGTCCCTGAGGAAGTACATGGCAAGCCAGACTACAAAGGTCACATCACACATAGCACATCCATAACCTACAAGATGGGTAACAACTGGCTTTGACTTGCAATCTGAGTTCTGGCAGTTATCAGCTAAGAATCATGCTGCATATCCTCCGCCAAGACCTGGGCTACAAATGTCAGTGTAACGGAAAGCAAAACTAAAGTCACATGGTCTGCAAGTTGTAACAGGACATGTATGGGTAACATACTGGTAGCATCAGTACTAGGTACCCCATTCACAAACCCATGCCCGTGTTTGGAGGGGGGTGGATAAACAACTATAATTTGCCAACAACATGTACACCGAGGAGTGTATAGAAAACTCCACACATTTTTGTCTCTACAGACACACCACAGGTAAGGTCTATCAACAATTAGGAGTCAGCAAACCCTAGAGCACTCATAGGGCCACACATGTCAGGAAATGCAGAACTTGGTACACAACATATACTTCCAGTGAGGCCTGACTTACATCAGACACAGAGTTGCTAGAACACCCATGATCATGAATTGCATGCACACCTAGGCCATTGCACTCAAGTTCAACATACTTGTAGCACTCCATGTGGAAGTACATGCTGCTAGGAGGTTCTACCTACTGTTTCATAATTACGTAGGTAAATAGGGAAGCAGATGTCTATTGGAAAGCAATTTGCTATACCAATCTTAGAGAATGAGGGTCTGACAGGCTGACTTAATCGGAGCTGACTTCCAGTGCGACTCTTGGTGATACAAGTGTCATCCACATGACTAACCCCTGTACTCACAGTGGGGCCTACAGGAATGGCCTACAATCCCTACAAGATACCATTGTATATGCATTGGCCAACTCAAAACATGTGAGAAACTGAATTCCCACTCATGGAACAAGAGAAAAGCTTGCCCTACACCTCACACCTTGCTATGAGTCCAACTCACACGAGTCCATAACCAGCAAACACAACACATAACAGAACTATTGTAGAAGCCTAATTATTCAACACCCATCCAGATACAAACGACCTTTAGCCAGCTCTTCTAGATAAACATAAAGGATTTATTAGTAAAAGCAATAGAAAGACATGTACATGGAGGATGCTCTGTACTAATGTACAGGAGCAGCCCAATACAAGGAAGTAATACACTATCTTTTATAGTATTAAACCACAAACATAATTCAGCGTATTATTGGTTCTTTGGCATTGACGTATGATTGACGTATGGCTATTTCTCCATTATGTCTGAAGGTAGTTTTTCCTATCATACCATATATAGTAACAAAAAGCATAGAAAAGGATTTTACACAAGGTGGCCTACGTGGCCTACGTGCCTAATATCACATGGTCCATCTTGTGACAGAACTTGAGAACATTACGTACTCAGACTGGTACTTTCCAGAAGGGAGATTGCTTCAGCTAGCATGCAATGACAATGATATTTCATAATGGCTGTTCGGAGAGCAAGCCTTGCAACATAATGCGTTCCTAGCAGTAGCGAATTACATTTGTAGGCCTCTTTATTTAATGATAGGCCTGTGCAGAGATTGTCATTGTGTATCACAGGGGCCACCAGGCATAGCATACCTAAGAACTGTAAAATGTGATTCCACATTCCGCCCTCTGATACTCAATGACAAATCTAAGGGTCATGGTATATTGTTCTCATTTCTAACTCTTGTTCGTCCCTGTTGTCATCCTTATATCTTTTTTTTCAGTAATGTGTGGGTTTCTGGTGACAAGTATTTTTCAAGAGTATGGTCAGGAAGGATGGACAAACTGGTATGAGCACACATATCGTTATCAGTGCCACAATCCCTATAGCTAGTCCCTCTACCAACCAGGTACCCCAACCCCTAAACCATGCTGCTATTCGATCCAGCAGTCCTCCAACGTCTGTCCCATCTGCCACTTTCCCAGCTCCTTCTTCTACCTCGTTTATTTCCTTTATTTCCTTTCTTATATTCCCACTGTTATCCGGTATATACACGCAGCATTCCTGATGGATCACTGCACAGACCCCTCCCTCTTTTGCCAGGATGGTGTCTAGTGCAAGCCTATTCTGGCTTACAACTGCCCTCATGTCTGTGAGTTCCTCAGTGATGTTCCCTAAGGCGGCTGCGGTGTTGCTGGCTAGCCCTTCCACTAATTCAGCCAGTCTGTGAATTTCATATTGTGAGTGTGCTATCCCTAATGGCGTCACTATGATCCCCTCTATTGCTATTACCTTATCCACCCATGTTGGTGTCCTCTTCCTGCGCACCCTGCCAGGTGTTCTCTTTTCCCCCTTCTGTAATTCTGTTCTATGCGCCATTTTTGGTAGCACGAATGCTAGGTAGCAGGTACCTTGCCATCCTGCTGGCAATTTAAAAAACGCCGATGTCCCACATATAATAAATATTCCTTTGGGAGGTGTCAGGCCATGGACAAGCCTGTTGTGTCATTTCTTTTGTAGTCCAGGCTCAATGTTGTATTGCAAATACTATGTCCCACATCAATTCCGTTGTTGCTAGTGTCTTCGTTACCTCTTGAGTATTTGAAACACCATGGTGCCTTTATTTCTGTATCTAGGGCCAGAGATGGTATTTGTTGTTCTGAGCCATGATCCCTTTCAATGTAACCCTTCCCTCTTTCTGTTGTAAATGCATTCAATAAATTCCCTTCTCCTTTCTTCGGATCTAATCTCCTACACTTATTTCTTCTCCTTTTATCTTCTCCCTTCAATTTATTTGACACTCTTTCTACCAATTTTTCTTGCATATTTCCGACATAAGGTTCGTCTTCCAAACCATAGTCATCCCTTTTTCTCCTCATTTCTCCTATCTTTATATTTTCTCTTATTCTCTCCTTTTCCCTTTTCCTTGTTCTCATTTCTTTTAAATTTCCACCTAACATATTATCTAATATGTTACATGCCACGAATTCTGTGAGGGGCATCTGAGTGTAATTTCTTTTCTCCTGACTAGTGGTCGGTAGGTGGGTACATATATAACAATCAGACACATTTGCTAGTTCTTTGTACATTGATACCATTTGCACAAATGTATTGTCCTTATAATCTTCTCCATCTTCTTTCCATTTTGTGTATTTCACCCATTTTGTTTTATCCTCCACCCTCTCATGTTGTTTTGAGATATTGTTGTTCTCACCACCGGTTGCTCTTTCACCTTGGCCATTTTTGGGGATGTAGTGTTCCTGGTCGAGCCATGGAATATGTATGTCATCTTTATATACTATCAGGATTGTTGTTAGTACTATAGCCGCTACCGGGGTGAGTAATGCTGTGACCACCACGGGCCACTTCTTCTGCTCCTTTTTCTTACGTTGTAATCTGAAATCCATGTCACCTTATAGGGTGTGGTCGGATGTGGCTAGCACTTGAAACCACTTCTATTGGTATGTAACCTTTGATACCTCCTTGTTCCTGTAGGAGTGACACACGAGTAGTCTATTCCTTCTGTATATTTTCGGGGCGACGTTGAATGCTATTTGACACTTGTAGTTATGCAGAGTATAAAGGGATGAATCCCAGTGTCCAGTTCTAAGGGAGTTGGGTGCGATAGTCCACTGACCAGAGGGATGGCCCTTTTGTCCTATTTTTGCTGTATTCCTAATTGGAAGAGGCACCTCCCAATGGGGCTACAAGCCGCACTGATCCTAGTGACCAGCCGCTTCCGTAGGACTGGGATCTGTACCTCTTCGTGCAAATTTTTCTAGCGGACTTTTAGTATTCTGTTCGTTTATATCCTGATGTCTTTAATACTTAAGTGGCCTTACTTGACTCTCCGACTCCTGTGGAGAGTAGCACGAGCAGTTCTGAAAGAATATCCTGGTGTCTTGAGGACCCGCTTGCACCCTCCGACTCCTGTGGGGTTGCAGCACGAGCAGTCCAAGAACAATCTTTTGGTGTACTGGGGAACCGGCTTACACTCTCCGACTCCTGTGGGAGTGTAGCACGAGCAGTCCCGTCAGTGTTGGCTGGTGGCGCTTGTTGAACGAAGGTTGTACCGCTGTGGTGAAGTTGGCATTACTCCCGTCGGCAACTTTGTTAGCGGCTGGTCGTCTTTTGGTCCAGTGGCCTTCTTGGTGTGTGAGGTATGGACCCAGGATGTGATGCCCTCACACTTGACTGCTGTGGCTGTTGTCAACAAGACTTGGGGGGTTATTCTAACTTTGGAGGAGTGTTAATCCGTCCCAAAAGTGACGGTAAAGTGACGGATATACCACC
The DNA here is from genome assembly GCF_031143425.1 of Pleurodeles waltl. Lineage (NCBI taxonomy): Eukaryota > Metazoa > Chordata > Amphibia > Caudata > Salamandridae > Pleurodeles > Pleurodeles waltl. The sequence continues at coordinate 1,165,746,568 of NC_090445.1, read as the reverse complement.
AGCCGTATTACGAGTTCCATAGGATATAATGGACTCGTAATACGTCTGGTGGTAAATCCGTCACTTTTCCGTCACTTTTGGGACGGATTAACACCTCCTCCAAAGTTAGAATAACCCCCTTGGTGTGGTCCCTTCCACCGTGGTTGAAGGCAGTGACATCTGGTGTGGGCCTTTGTCCACACCCAGTCTCCAGGATGCAGTCCGTGTTCTGGGGGTGTACCTTCTTCTGGTAAGGCCTGCAACACCTGGTGGTGAAGATAACGGAGTGTCTCAGTTATTTTTTTACAGTATTGTAACAAGAGATCATCAGTTATAGGCAACGGGGCAACTGACATGTGTCCTGGTATGTTCATGGGGCCACCAAAAATATTTTCATGTGGGCTCAGTTTTGTGACGCGGTCAGGTGTGCTCCTCATGGCAAGGAGTGCCAATGGGAGTGCGTCTATCCATGATAACTCTGTCACTGCGCATATCTTCCCTATCTTATTCTTCAATACCCCGTTCCTTCTTTCCACAGCTCCTGCTGTCGGTGGGTGATATGCACAATGTAACTTTTGAGTTATTCCCAGGCCTTTGCAAAGGCCCTGAATAACATGGGAGATGAATCCTGGTCCATTGTCTGAACTTAAAAGAGTCGGCACCCCAAAACGCGGCAACAGCTCTTTTAATAAACACTTTGCGACAGTTTGTGCATCACAATTTTTTGTTGGGTATGCCTCCACCCATTTGCTGAACATGCACACTATTACCAGAACATATCTTATTTTATTCACTGGAGGCATTTCAATGAAATCCATTTGGAGACTTTCAAAGGGTCCGTGTGGTGGTGGAAAGTGGCCTGGTGCTGTTGGGGTGCCCTTTCCTGTATTATATTGTGCACACACGGTACACCTTTTACACAACTTTTCTGCACATTGTCGGAATTTTGGGTTGAACCAGCACTGTGAAAACAGTCGTATCATTCCATCCCTTCCCACATGTGAGGGGCCATGGAAGAGCTGTGCCATGGAAGTCAGGAACAGGGAGGGCAAGTATATCTTCCCATTTGGTCCCACCCAAATGCCTTGTTCATTTTTCTTACAACCTGCCCCCTCCCATTCTTCACATTCCTTTCCTTGTGCCTGTAGCTGCACTCTTTTTGGGTCAAAGTGTGTGTTTTCCTCTTTACTTCTTATGTCAGGCGTTACCTGAACCATTTCGTATTCACACCCACTAAGTGCAATTTTTCGTACTTCCTTGTCAATAAATGAGTTTCCCATTGAAACGTAGTCCTTTGCTGAGGTGTGTGCTGCGCATTTTACAATTGCCACTTTCTTGGGCATCAGTAAAGCTTGTAGCAAGTCAACTATTAGTGATGCATGTTGTATGCGTTGGCCTGCTGAGGTGAGGAACCCCCTCATTGCCCACAGTGTACCAAAGTCATGTGTGACACCAAACGCATATTGACTGTCTATGTAGATGTTTGCTGTCCGTCCCGCTGCCAATCTGCATGCTCTAGTCAGTGCTATCAGTTCTGCCGCTTGAGCACTTGTTACTGATGGTAACCTCCCTCCTTTTAGTAACCTCCTAGCCGTTCCTACAGCATAGGCGGCCTGTACTGTTCCAGTGTGGTCTCTGATGCATGAACCATCGACAAATAGATCGCCTTCTGCCTCGGGGAATGGGGTGTCTCTCAAATCTGGCCTAACTTTAGTATGTCTCTCTGTTGCTGCAACACAATCATGAAAGGAATTGTCTATTGTTGGGTCATCGTGATCTCTTTCAGTTGGTAGCAGGCAGGAGGGGTTCAGAGTAGTGCACCTCTTTATTTTAATATGTGGCGCAAGCAGTGTTAACTCATAGCGTGAGAGGCGGGCGTTTGTCAAGTGCTGCGTCTTGGTGGTGGTAAGTAACGTGTCCACTGCGTGGGGAACGTGTAATATTAATGTGTGTGCTAAGACAATGTTCTCTGATTGTTCTACTGCGAGGGCCGCTGCTGCTACCACTCTTAAACATGGGGGAAGGCCTGCTGACACTGGGTCTAAGGTGGCTGAATAATAAGCCACCGGGCGGTAGTAGGTACCATGTTTCTGTGCTAGGACCCCTAGTGAGCAGCCCCCCTTTTCATGACAGAACAAGTGAAAGTCCTTGGTGTAGTCAGGGAGACCTAGTGCTGGTGCGGCACACAATTCTTTCTTTAACTCTTGGAAGGCCTCCTCACATTGTTCCGGCCAGGGTACCTTGTCTGGCACATCTTTGTGAGTTAAGTTTAACAATGGTCTTGCAATCAGGGAGAGGTTTGGTATCCAGTGTCTACAGTAGCCTGCCACCCCCAGAAATGCACGAACCTCTGTTTGTGTCTTTGGTCTTGGATGTTGTGTTATGGTGGCTATCCTATCAGGCAGCAATTTCCTAACTCCCTGGGATAGCTTGTGTCCCAAGTACTTCACTTTTGTTTGACAGAACTGCAACTTCTTTTGGGAGACCTTATGTCCTTTCCTTGCTAGGTGGCACAGTAGAGACACTGAGGGTCATTCTGACACTGGCGGCCGGTGGCCGCCAGGGCCACCGACCACGGGAGCACCGCCAACAGGCTGGCGGTGCTCCAACGAGCATTCTGACCGCGGCGGTTCAGCCGCGGTCAGAAGCGGAAAGTCAGCGGTCTCCCGCCGACTTTCCGCTGCTCGTGTGAATCCTCCATGGCTGCGGAGCGCGCTCCGCAGCCATGAGGATTCCAACCCCCCCTACCGCCATCCTGTTCATGGCGGGAAAGCCGCCATGAACAGGATGGCGGTAGGGGGGGGTCGCGGGGCCCCTGGGGGCCCCTGCCGTGCCCATGCCAATGGCATGGGCACGGCAGGGGCCCCCGTAAGAGGGCCCCGCAAAGTATTTCAGTGTCTGCCTTGCAGACACTGAAATACGCGACGGGTGCCACTGCACCCGTCGCACCTTCCCACTCCGCCGGCTCGATTACAAGCCGGCATCCTCGTGGGAAGGTCGTTTTCCCCCTGGGCTGGCGGGCGGTTTTTCAGCAACCGCCCGCCAGCCCAGGGGAAAACTTGTAATACCCGCCGCGGTCTTTTGACCGCGGCGCGGTATTTCGGATGGGGGAATTCTGGCGGGCGGCCTCCGCCGCCCGCCAACATTGGAATGACCCCCACTGTGTCTTGGATGCAAGCCGTCTGTGATGGTGAGGCCAATAACAAGTCATCAATGTACTGTATCAGGGTAGATCCTCCTGTTAGATGTAGTGATGCAAGGTCTGACCTCAGAGCGTCCGAGAAGACTGAAGGGGAATCACAGAAGCCTTGAGGCAAACGTGTCCACTTGAGTCTTCTCGACCTGAATGAGAACGCAAAAAGATCTTGGGAATCCTCGTGTAGAGGCACTGAGAAGAACGCATTGCTGAGATCCAGGACGGTGAAGTGGGTGGCTGTACTTGGAATATTTGACAATATGGTTGCTGGGTTTGGAACTACTGGGAATGATGGTACTACTGCCTTGTTAAGTTCTCTAAGGTCCTGAGTAAACCTATATATCGGGACTCCATTGGGCCCTGTTGCTGCCTTTTTCACAGGGAGTATCGGAGTGTTGCATGGGCTACTTCTAGTTTCCCGCAATATTCCTTGTCTCAAGAGATCTTCTATTACTGGAGCTATACCCTCCTCTCCTTCCTTTGCCAATTTGTATTGTGGTACCTGTGGTAACTTTGCACCAGAGCGCAGCAACACTTTCACTGGTGGGTAGTCCAAAATTCTTCCTACATCATTTGGCCCCTTTGCCCATACCTCTTTGGGGACCACTTCTTGTAGTTCAGGGGGAAGAGTGTGTGACTGCTCCTGCTGGACTGTGGTGCAATGGGTGAATACCTGTAATGTTATCCCGTTATCCTTACTTTCCAGGAAGATGCCCTCTGGTGAGCATCTAATAGTACACTGTAGCTTGCATAGGAGGTCCCTACCTAGCAAATTTACAGGGCAGTATCTTGTGAAGATGAATTGGTGGTTAACGGTGATAGGACCTACCGTGAGTGTTAATGGCTGTGTAAGGAATTCGTCCATGGGTTGCCCTGTCATCCCCACTGCTGTAATTTGTACTTTTGAAAGTGGTGCATTTGGTATATCGGAGGCTCTCAGCATTGATCTAGTGGCCCCTGTATCTACTAGGAATGGCACTGTTTTGCTCATCACCGTCCCCTCCACATAGGGGCCGGCTTGATCTACTGATAATACCGGTCCCATAAAGTTTGCCTCTGGGGGAGGAGGAGGAAACCCGTGTCCTCTTTGTGGTGCTTGTGGTGTGTCTTGATGCGTACCCCACCCAGCGCATGCCTGTTCATAGGGGTAGGCATCGTATGCGTTGTTGGAGTAGGGTAGGGGTGGTAGTGCTATTTGCTGCTGCTGCCTCTGTTGCCCTCTGCCCCTTGTCCTCCAGCTAGCCGTGGGCAATCTGCCTTCCAGTGTCCTTGTTGATTGCAGTGGAAACAGGTAGTGCCTGGCGGGGGTGTGAAAGGTACTCTTTCCCCTCGTCCCCTGCCCCTTCCTCTTCCTCTACCCCTTCCCTGGCTGTTGTTGTAAAACCTCTCCTGTGCCACCATAAGTTTCACTTTATCCTTTTTTACCTTTTCTTCCTCTGTTTGTTGTATGTTTTCCTGGTAATCAGCGCAGTACCTAGCTGCTGCTAACACTTTGTCAATTGGTTCTTGTTGCCAGCACATAAGTGAAGTTTGTAAGTGACTCTGTATGGGTTGCTGTAATCCATATACAAAGTTAGTTACAAATGCTGGCATTGCCTCTCCTAGTGGGTTCTTCATCCCACTGCTCTGTTGGTACACCTGGAGTAACCGGTCATAGTAACTTGTTACACTTTCATTCTTTTCTTGTTTTGTATGTATTATTTTTGACCAGTCTGTCTTTTCTTCTGGTACCTTTTCTTTGATGTATTTAATTACCCTCTCTCTTGCTTTCTCCACTGCTTTTCCTGGTGCCCCTCCTTTACCCCTTTCTGGTTCCTCTGTTGGCCATTGTACCACTTTCTTACAATCCTCCCAGAGATCCTGTGGTATTATTATGCTGAACAACATGTGTAAATCCTTCCACAGAAATTCCCCCATTGCCACTATCCTGTTCAATTCTGTGTACCATTTCTGTGGCTCTTCACGTAGTTTTGGGTAGTCCTTGGTGAAGGCATACAGGTCACTGCGAAGCCATGGTACGTAGACGTATGTTGTTATGTGGCCCTCCTCCCCTATGGTAGCTGTGGGCACCTCTCTCAGAGGCATCTGATGCACTATCTTTTTTTGTTCCTCTAATTCTTGTAGTATCTGTGCTGTATTTAGCCCTTGTAGCAATGTGTCCCAATTTTGTAACTTTAGTATAGCATTTTGTAATATTTCGTACAATTTTTCATCCTCCCACCCTTGAAGTTCCTCATTAGTAAAGCTGATTCGCGAGGTGTCCCAATGGTGTTCTGCGGGCAGGTCTTTTGACATTTGTTGTGTATATTTTTGGTGTACTTGTGGGCCCCTGGTCATTAATTCTGTGCGTGCTAAGGTCACGAGTTCTTCCCTGTATGCCCTAGTCAGTTCGTCCTTTAAGTCCACCAATTTTTGCCTCCCATCTACCAGGTCTTTCATTAAAGACTTACACACTTTCCCATCTGATTTAAAAAAAAAAAAAAATCTTTGCATACCAGGGGAACTACTGGGTGTTCTTCTTGACATGCTGGGGGAGCTACTTGGCGTCCCTCCTTGTGACATATTTCCTGATAAGCTATTTCTTCTCCTTCCTTCATTTGTATCCTCATTTTACGCTGCTTCTAACATTTTGGAGTTGTGTTTGGTTTTGTGAGTGAAAACACATATATCCCATATTATTCCCTGCAAGTCTGTTATGCTTCTAACCTCATCTAGTGTTGTATCCTGAAACTGCTGTTTCCATTGTGTCTTCAGTAAATTAATCTTTTTATTTTTCTTTTCTACTTTTTCCTTTAGTTTTTCATTTTCTTTATCCAATTTTAATGCCATATGTACCACTTCATTTTTCACTTCCTCCAATATTTCATGCTCATTTAGCCCATCTAATTCTACTTTTGTCATTTCCTCTCTTATCAACCTCAGTGCCACTTGGCGTGCTTCATTTGTCTGTGCCTTTTTCTGTGCCAGTGATAGCTCCTGGGGTTGTGTTACTGTTATTTTTGTTGCTGCCTGCGCTGGCTCCTCCACACGCGCTTCTGTTCTACTTATTCTCCCTGTTAGGAGGTCTTCAATAAGTGGGTCTTCAACCTCCTCCTCTGTCATACCCTTTTCCCTTTCTTCCTGTGGTTGTGCACTTACCACAGGAACACACGGGAATGTACCCAACACCTCCATTCTTTTCTCTCTCCACTCTTCCCTTTTTTCACTCCTCTTACTCTTCTCACATCCCTCATTCTTCCATTCCAACATTGTTTTATGTACTTTATTTTTCACATCGCTAGTCAACCGTAATTCTTTTAAATAGGAGGTCCATGCGAAAAAAGAGTCCCATTCTAAACCCCTAATCTTGCGTCCCTTGAGAGTCAACATCTGTCTCAGGTATGTTATTTTATTCATGTCATAGGTGCCAGTAATGGGAAACTGCAAGTCTGGTCTTTTAGCTGTCAATTTATGCCATTTGCTAAGTACAGTAGTGCATGTAGGCCTTCTTTAGTAGCTACTTGATATGCTGGACTGTCCTTAGGGGGGCTTGGCTGCTGCGTGTCCAGTTTGTCTTTACTGAGAGGGTTCCCCATGACTGTCTTACCCTAGCCTTTTGTTACATAACACGAAGACAATTACAATCACTTCCAGGAAACAGTAGGATGTCGGTGCGTTCTTTACACCGCTCATACCCCGTGACACAGAAGGGACAATAATGGGTGCATTCACACACGGAGCCGATCACTGCCAAAACAATCAGTTATTAGTAAAAGCAGGAAGCCGGTCTGCATTCATGCCACAATTTCAGCCAGCCATGTCCACCTTAGCTCACACAAAGTTTGAAATCAGACAGTACCCAAGGTGCTAGTGACGCCGTTCATACTGGCGTCCTTTGGGGTGAATCAAGAGATGACAGAATAGTCAGGAGGGAAAGATATAATATATCACACCCTTGCTTTCCTGCCCTGGGGCAGGGTGCGGCTGTATGATATTGGAAACTGGACCAAATCCTTGGCCAGTGACACACAGATAATGCAATAGCGGTGAACAAGTCAAGCAACCACATGTGACGGCAGAACCATAGACAAGGGTCACAGTACAACTAGCCCTGTGGGGTGATCCTACTCCCATCCCTTGTATCAAGTATGTAGAGAGTGTAGGGCGGTGTTTGTACTGTGTGATGTTTGCAGATTAAATCAGTCAATTGTCATAAAAATCTGTATTATGTCGCCCAGGAGTCCACCCACCTAGCCTTAAATTTTCTAAAAATTCTTATCCTAAATCGCAAATGCATGCAGTCAAATTAAATCACAGTACACCACCTTGTGGTGAACCCTTCCTTCATTATTCAAAAAACACTTTCTCACACACACGTATTTATAATTCAAAAACCACTTTCACACAGACACGTATTTATAGCTCAAAAACCACTTCTACACACACACTTTTTTATACCTCAAAAACCACTTTCACACACACACGTATTTATAGCTCAAAACCACTTTCACACACACACGTATTTATAGCTCAAAAACCACTTTCACACACACACGTATTTATAGCTCAAAACCACTTTCTATAGTTTACACCATTTCACATGAGTAGCCGATAGTTCAATATGCCATAAGCATTGTTCAAAGAGCTGCAATATCACAGGAAACAGATAACATAACAATTGTTTAACACGACAAACAGAGCCTGCCTGCTCCACTGGAATGAACCACTATCATCCAGTTACTGGAATGAACCACTATCACTCCTATAAACACAAGGAAGCTGAAATCACATGCCAGTTCCTCTTAAATGTACACATAGAACCTGGAACGGACCACTACCATCCCATATCTGGATTAAACCCAGATCTATGACTGGGGGTGAGTGTTTGACAATGTTCAGCATTCCGTCCATCACTTGTTGTTTTTGCTTCAACGCCCTTTTAACCTGGGGTTGTCTTGGCGCCTGCAACACCCTCTCTGGCCAGAGTTATCCGCCCCAGCCCCTCCAGCTGGGGACTGCAAACAGCGACTCGCGCTGTGTTCTGAAGCAACACCACTAGTTGCCTCTATTCCTCGGACTTCGTTTTTAACAGTAACAATCTACATGAAATACAGGAAGCTAATCTAAGTATACAGCTGCAGCGCAGGGAGGAAGGAAATGGTGTAATACAATGGAAGGACCAAATTAACACAGAATGCTAGCAGCCGGCGGACGGCTATAGTTAACTATCTGAATATTTTCACGAGGTATATTAGAGGAGCCCGCAATGGAGGAAGAAATGCCCTTGGCATGCCACTGGAGACAGAGAACAAATGCAATAAGAAAAAAAAGCAGGCTAAGAGGTACGGTATATATATATATATTAACCATAAATCCATCATCAACACTACACTATGCAGGAAACACATTAACGAAACAACTCAGTTACCTTCCCGTCTTGTGATATTTACACTTAATACACGAAATCAAACAGCGAGAGCAGGATCACGAGGCAGCAATAGATACTCACGACAGCCCAAGCCTTCGTCACAGGAGGGGCCTTGTCCAATTGATTGTTCAGTAGTAGGCCCGATCGAAACAGGAGCTGGGCTGCAGGGAGTCATCCGCTGAACGCATTCTTCACCAAATGTAGAAGCCTAATTATTCAACACCCATCCAGATACAAACGACCTTTAGCTAGCTCTTCTAGATAAACATAAAGGATTTATTAGTAAAAGCAATAGAAAGACATGTACATGGAGGATGCTCTGTACTAATGTACAGGAGCAGCCCAATACAAGGAAGTAATACATGATCTTTTATAGTATTAAACCACAAACATAATTCAGCGTATTATTGGTTCTTTGGCATTGACGTATGATTGACGTATGGCTATTTCTCCATTATGTCTGAAGGTAGTTTTTCCTATCATACCATATATAGTAACAAAAAGCATAGAAAAGGATTTTATACAAGGTGGCCTACGTGGCCTACGTGCCTAATATCACATGGTCCATCTTGTGACAGAACTTGAGAACATTACGTACTCAGACTGGTACTTTCCAGAAGGGAGATTGCTTCAGCTAGCATGCAATGACAATGATATTTCATAATGGCTGTTCGGAGAGCAAGCCTTGCAACATAATGCGTTCCTAGCAGTAGCGAATTACATTTGTAGGCCTCTTTATTTAATGATAGGCCTGTGCAGAGATTGTCATTGTGTATCACAGGGGCCACCAGGCAAAGCATACCTAAGAACTGTAAAATGTGATTCCACACTATCAACACTTACTGGAGTGGTCGGGGTCCTCAAATGTCGCCACCTCTCCCACAGTGTAGGGTGCCGGTCCACCTGTAATGTATGGAAGAAGAAATGTGTTCAAAATCTGTGCACAGCGCAACAATTTCATAAACATACACAATGTGTAGGCTGAATAAGGAACTGGCAGCCATTCAGACATGATGGTACTACATCTGATATATCACGGCCAACTTGTACATAGCATGGGTCTCCTGTGACAGTTACACACATATCTGCACACATACATTGGTCCTAACTTTCATGTGGTTGCAAACATGCCCCATAATTGGTGAGAAGAAAAAAATATGGAGTGTAATCATCTCTTCATGTGCATCCAAGAGAGATATCCAAAGTCTGGTTACTTGAGGACTGCATTACCAGTCAAACATGCCTTGTGGCCATGATACATTAATGACACATAGGTCCAATGTACAGAGGGAGGGGCAGGGACTTTTGTAAGCCATTCTGTAACAGTTTATTCAATTGATGTGGCCCAGCTATGGTGATTTGCACCAACTATGGAGATGTGAAGCCATATGCATACACTTGGACTGCCATCCATATTTGGAATGTGGCACAACTAACTCCAGCAAACATTCTAAGATGTTAGCTGAGGGCACCTTACACCTTTTCACAATGTTTTCAAATCCGATCTGACATGTATCCAAAAAGATCAAGGAACACAATAATCCCACACATTTATAGTACTTCCATGAACGCTTTCCTTCCATACTCACCAGATTCACATGAGACATACGTCTGAGCCACTTTGCTATTATCAATTGACGTGAAGGCAGCACTAATTTTCTGCATCATGTAGTGATTCTAAAGTCAGTCTAGCAATTGCATCAACAAAGTTGGCCTAAATGTTGGTACATCTGTACTTCTCTGTCAATAGTACCCTATATAGACATGATTGGCTCCTATTTTGTTTGCTTTTCTGACAAAAAGGCTGCACCAATTTCCTTCATGGAAAAGTAACCTGTAAGTTTGCTGAGCACGTGCTACCTGACAGCTAGCAACTGTGATCCTTGCCATAGTGCATCAATTTTCCCTTTATATTTCCCCAGCATTACACACAGTCAGCAAGTTAGCTGGCAGACATTGTACTAATCCCCTTATGTCACTACAGAGCATTTAATCGTGCACATTAACATGATTCATACTCACCAACAGTGCCACCAATCGTGATTCCCAGGTGGTCCAAGAGATCCTGCTCCCTGGTGATGAGGTCAGCCCACCGGTGCTTCAGCTGGCTGGCACACACACGCTGCAGGTGATGCAGCACCTTTCCCCATCGGATTCTGCGCGCCTCTGTTGGATACCCCTGTATCACCCTGCCTGGATCATGAGCGGCAAGAAATGCAACACAAGCCAGATGAACCCCCCCCCCATCTCCTCTCCCCCATCCTGCCAAGCCGTGGCCTAGCAGACATGCTTGGAAGTGAAAGGGAATAGGGGTAAAAGAAATAGAAAGGGGAAAAGGGGGAAAGTAGCGGTACAAAGACAGATGAAAAGTAAACTTAACCACTAAAAGAGCCCAACTATCCCCAAACTAACACTACCCACAACAGACTCCCACAAACAACAAAAACACAAGACAAATGGACAAATGGACAAATGTAGACAAAACACAGTAGTACAGTATACAGCAACAATATTTATTTCACAAATTGATAATACAGCTAGCACACAGGACAAAAAAGCACAAAATCTCAGGACAACACTCTCTACACAGTCACACAGTCTAGAAGAATCACAGCCTGCAAAGTGAAAGTGAAAGTACACCCACTGTACATGATCTGTAAACAGGATATCCTATTACATCACTTCCTGAATAAAATGTCCGCCCTTTTTCGCCTTATGCGTCAGATTTTTTTCACGTATACAGTTTGTGCGTCATTTTTTTTTTATGCACAGGAGTGAAAATTAGCCCGCATCCACATAATAGTACATGGCCTGTACAAATATCTGGATGCGGGCTACATTTCACTCCTGGGCGTAAAAAAAATGACGTAAATACAGTTTTGGTAGACAAAAAATGACGCATAAAGCTAGAAACGTCAAAATTACAGTGCATTAACTGGTTTTGGGCAATTTTTCTTGTTTTTGGGTTATGTTACATTTGGGCCACATCAGAGATAGGCTGATTGAAGACAGTATGGTGTTGATGGTGTATGTTCACATGTGTGACATCATACTTCAGCGGACCATGATCCGCTACTCCCTTCACGGTATTTTTACGGTTGGCTGACCCATTAGTTGGTCATAAGTGTGGCCTACATATATGTGTTGCAGAAATTGTGCATGTTTGGCATAAGGAGAGGATAGCAATGTGACGCACATATGTACAATACCTAAATGCCTTTGGCTCAAAGTGTGTGCTTTGGCAACTAATGTATTTGTTGACCAAGTGTGTGTGTATCACATGAAGCATATTTGTACATATGCTTGTATGAATGTGACATCCATCTGTCCAATCCTTAGATGCAAGTCATTGTGGAAATGAGCGAGGGCATGTGTTAGTCATACATGTAACAACACCCAGTGGACTTCCAAGATTTAGGGTCACGTAGACACTACATGTGACATAGCATGCACAAGATGGTTGGCAGAAGCTTGTTCATGTCAATGGTCCACATTTTCTACATCCTATGTCCTAGAGTATTAGTAAGAGCTTCCTAGGCACTTGTTCGTGAATCCCACAGTGAGTCATACACATGCATTGAGGAAGTGGGTACCATGTTGTTTGCACAGACAGACAAGGGTGAATCTCAAATGTATGATGACACCACAGTTGAGGCCATAGAAGTGAGCCCCAACTATCAAGTGACTGTGGTGGACCAGCATACAAGACAGCACGTGTCCATATATTTCCAGTGATCAATTGCACATAGGTGTCTTGTTCCTGTGTGTGGTCCAATTGATGATCCTGTATATTGTTTGGGGTGTAATTTGTTACAGTTCGGTCCAGGACTCATCATGAGTCAGTGGCAGCTATTCCTGTATCTACTGAGTATCCTTGGTTGATCAATGTGAGTAAAGTGGATGTGGACATGTGAACCAACATTTGGATGGTCCCACCCTGTCACTAAAGACGTGTAATGAGACAGTCAACAGGGCAACCTTGGTGTGCTGAGTGAGATAATGTCTCAGGTGTCATGTTCCGGCAGGTGTCATTAGATTTGTACACAGGTTGGCCTCTGCACTTCCCACTGCATCTGGGAACATCATAGCCTCTGTGCTGATTATTCTCTCAGCTATTCACCACATACGGCCCATCACTATGTTGTGAGCACTGTAATTCTGTGTGTGAACTGTCATGGTCCTGATATTTGTGTATTTTTCATGGACATTATCAGAGGTTGCTGGTTGTGCTGAAAGCCCCGTACCCAATCCCTGCCTACGGCCCTGGGACACTGTCACACTTTGTCATTCATGCATAAATGCAACCCAGACAAGGGATGGGCCATGAATTTTGCTTTCCCAGTGGACTTAACTCAAATGGTACAGTTAAAAGGCAGATGATGCTATACAATGTATTTGCGTATACATTGAAGAAGCCCATGCCCAATACCCCCTGATGAATGAGAGGTTTGCTAACGCAAGTGTGGTACATATGTAGACACAGGGATACTTTAGTGTGACGCACAGACAGTTGCTAGTCAGGCTGACAGAATGCAAGGTGATTCAGGATCCAGCTACTTGACAAGTTACATAATCAGTGGTCTGACTAAGACTGTTTGGAGGACAAACTAGAGAGCTGACATGTCAAACTGTGTATGTCCTGTGTTTTTGAAGGTGACAAATGAACCCAGTGGCTGTGTTACACGGCTTAATTAGAATCAATGCTTAACGGTGTATTTGACATAATGGCAACTCCTATGCTGTTTAAGGCATCAGCAGGGGCAGTGCTTTTTGAAATGGGTGGTGTGCATGGAAGTGATCACAGGTGTGGGCTGCATCTGTTTCTCATCCAGTCCTGTAGGTGAGACTTGCATTCTAAGGGCCAAAAGACATTTTTACAAGGGGAAGCAATCTACATGTGCTAACAGGGCTTTGAAACTAGAAGACAGTGTATAAATTAACCTGACATCCATGCAGTCAGATGTTCTATGACAATGGCATACCATAGGAAAGGGTGTAGCACACTGGTTGGCTAATGTTGGTCTGTGTGTGTAGAGGAGGGAATATCAGGGTACACATCTTAGTATTCCAGGGACCTCTTCCGACAGGTGGGTTGTGACCAGGTGCATGGGTGTGTCAGGAGTTAGGAAATGGGCTGACATGTACATGGAATGTCATGTGTGCAATGCTGATCATATGTGTGGCACTTTTGCTGTCTATGTTCTGCTTCTATGGGACTCTGGTCACAGATATTCCTTGAAAATATTGGATGCAGTTGGACTTACTGCTGTCAAGGGTCTGGTCAGGCATTCCTGTTACTGATGCCAAAGCACATTGACTGCCTCATGTATGAGGCTTGTTTTCCCCTTATTGAGTGATGGTGTCTTAGTTGTGTGCCATGTGCTGCATTGGATCTTGATTCCAACATGTATGTGTGAAATAGTTGTGGTCCTCTGCTATTGGCCTTCAAAGGAGAAATGTACATGATATATGTCATTAACCCCTTCGCTGCCAGGCCTTTTCCCCCTCCTGTGCCAAGCCTTTTTTTGGCTATTTGGGGCAGTTCGCGCTTAGGCCCTCATAACTTTTTGTTCACATAAGCTACCCACGCCAAATTTGCGTCCTTTTTTTCCCAACATCCTAGGGATTCTAGAGGTACCCAGATTTTGTGGGTTCCCCAGAAGGAGGCCAAGAAATTATCCAAAATACAGTGAAGTTTTTTTTTTTTCAAACAAATGGGAAAATGGGGCTGCAGAAGAAGGCTTGTGTTTTTTTCCCTGAAAAGGGCATCAACCAAAGGTTTGCAGGACTAAAATCACCAGCTTCCCAGCTTTCAGGAACAGGCAGACTTGAATCAGAAAACCCAATTTTTCAACACAATATTGGCATTTTACTGGGACATACCCCATTTTTACGATTTTTTGTGCTTTCAGCCACCTTCCAGTCAGTGACAGAAATGGACATGAAACCAATGCTGGATCCCAGAAACCGCAACATTTCTGAAAAGTAGACAAAAGTCTGAATTCAGCAAGGGGTAATTTGTGTAGATCCTACAAGGGTTTCCTACAGAAAAAAACAACTGAAAAAGAAAAATATTAAAATTGAGGTAAAAAAACATAAATTTTTCTCTACGTTTTACTCTGTAACTTTTTCCCGCAATGTCAGATTTTCAAAAGCAATATATCGTTACGTCTGCTGGACTCCTCTGGTTGCGGGGATATATAGGGCTTGTAGGTTCATCAAGAACCCTAGGTACCCAGAGCCAATAAATGAGCTGCACCCTGCAGTGCGTTTTCATTCTATACCGGGTATACAGCAAATTCATTTGCTGAAATATAAAGAGTGAAAAATAGCTATCAAGAAAACCTTTGTATTTCCAAAAAGGGCACAAGATAAGGTGTTGAGGAGCAGTGGTTATTTTCACATCTCTGAATTCCGGGGTGACCATACTAGCATGTGAATTACAGGGCATTTCTCAAATAGATGTCTTTTTTACACACTCTCTTATATTTGGAAGGAAAAAATGTAGAGAAAGACAAGGGGCAATAACATTTGTTTTGCTAATCTATGTTCCCCCAAGTCTCTCGATACAAATGATACCTCACTTGTGTGGGTAGGCCTAGCGCCCGCGTCAGGAAACGCCACAAAATGCAACATGGACACATCACATTTTTTGAAAGAAAACAGAGGTGTTTTTTGCAAAGTGCCTACCTGTAGATTTTGGCCTCTAGCTCAGCCGGCACCTAGGGAAACCTACCAAACCTGTGCATTTTTTAAAACTAGACACCTAGGGGAATCCAAGATGGGGTGACTTGTGGGGCTCTGACCAGGTTGTGTTACCCAGAATCCTTTGCAAACCTCAAAATTTGGTTAAAAAAACACATGTTCCTCACATTTCTGTGGCAGAAAGTTCTGGAATCTGAGAGGAGCCACACATTTCCTTCCACCCAGCGTTCCCCCAAGTCTGCCGATAAAAATGATACCTCACTTGTGTGGGTAGTCCTAGTGCCCGCGACAGGAAATGTCCCAAAACACAACGTGGGCACATCCCATTTTTTCACAGAAAACAGAGGTGTTTTTTGCAAAGTGCCTACCTGTAGATTTTGGCCTCTAGCTCAGCCGCCACCTAGGGAAACCTACCAAACCTGTGCATTTTTTAAAACTGGAGACCTAGGGGAATCCAAGATGGGGTGACTTGTGGGGCTCTGACCAGGTTCTGTTACCCAGAATCCTTTGCAAACCTCAAAATTTGGCTAAAAAAACCCACATTTTACTCATATTTCGGTGACAGAAAGTTCTGGAATCTGAGAGGAGCCACAAATTTCCTTCCACCCAGCGTTCCCCCAAGTCTCCCGGTAAAAATGATACCTCACTTGTGTGGGTGGGCCAGGTGCCTGCAACAGAATAAGGCCCAAAACTTGTAGAGATAGAGGGGATAGCACAGCGAGTTTATAAGGACATATTCTTCTTTTATACATCTTTAGACTGACTCTGCTTTGGGGACCCACATAAGTGAGGTGTCATTTTACTTGGGAGACTGAGGGGAACACTGGTGAGTAGGAATTTTGTGCTGGAGCGGTGATCCTACTAAGAAAAGTCAGGAAAATATGCTTTTTTAAGCAAATTTTGAGGTTTACAGAGGAGTCTGGGTAAGAAAATGTTGGGGGATCCACGCAAGCCACACCTCCCTGGACTCCTTGGGGTGTCTAGTTTGAAAAAATGTCTGGGTTTGGTAGGTTTCCCTAGATGAAGGCTGCACCCAGGACCAAAAACATAGGTGCCACCTCCCCCCCAAACACAGGTAGTTTTGTAATATATCATTTTGATGTGTCCACATATGTCTGTGATGTGCCAAACACTAAAATTGTGGAAAAAAACGCACTTAGGTTATGTGAAAAAGAGCCCTCACCAACAAACCAAGTTGGTGACATGCTTCATCATCGGGGTCCCACCCGAGGCACCTAGCGTGTCACAGGTGTGCTGCAATGCCTGATTACAGCGGAGCAGGTTTTGTCATTTTTACCACACATACTGGTTGGATTTGGCACGAGGGTGAGTGATGGTTCAGTGGATCAAATTTTATTAACAAGAGATTTCACAAAAATGAAATGCACTGTTAACTGAAAGGCAAAAAACTGAACCAATGACTCACAGCTCGTGAGCTGTAAAGCCGCGACAAGGCACCAACCGCTTTACAGTCCATTCACACACCTTTCATACATCACACGCACAAGACCATTCACACCGCCAGCCACGGGCCCAGCACATTACAACACTCACATCGACAGACAGCGCCACTCAAGGGCCCATCACTTACATACGCCCAACAACAATCACACCAGCTGATGGGAGTGTGTGGACTGGTGTTTGGCTGGCAGTGTGTTGCAGTAGCCAACAGCAAGTCAATATGTACACTCTCAGCCAAGCCCCACTCCACACACAATAGCATTTTTTAAAATTTATTTTTTAAACAGAGGAACCCCTAACTAAGTACATGACAGAAATGCTAACCATGAAACTGAACACATGAAAATACAAAACAGACATGAGTTTACACTCATGGTTGTTCCCAGAAATTCTTCTGGGTGTGGTAGTTCTTAAAACAACCACCCACACACAGCCCAGGCTTTGAAGGACAATCTGGGCAGTACATTCGAGTCTCCCTCCGGATACCTCTTCGAAAACACACTCTACATTTCTTAGCTGGAAAGTCTTTTTTGGGTGTGGGAGGAATGTGCTCAGCAAAGAGGCGATCTTTCAATCTAGCCACATCCTCCACCACTGCTTCTCTAGGAACTCTGGCCTGTTCCACCACAATAAGGCTCCCTATCACTGACTCCTGAAATTTCACAAAATGTCATCTTTGACTCTGGAGACCTATCCCTAAACACAATAAAAGCATTAAAGGTTGCTAAGTGGAAGAGGTAAATTGCTAACTTCTTATACCAAACGTAAGACTTACAAATAGCAGTATAAGGTTCCAACCTCTGATCAACTCTATCTACACCTCCCATGTGCTTATTATAATCTAAAATGCACACAGGTTTGCGCACTTCAGCAACCTGGCCCCAAACAGTCACGGGGGAAGTACTCTCATCATGGATGGTACTTAGCATGTAGACATCCCTCTTGTCTGAAAATTTCAAAACTAACAGCTCATCATTCCGCAAGGCACAGCACTGGCCCCTCTCAAGTTTTTTTTACAAACAAGCTCCCTTGGATAGCCTTTCCAGTTACAACGAATTGTGCCACAAGCAACAGTGTCCACTTTAAACAATTCCTTGAACAACTGCACTCCAGTGTAGAAGTTATCTACATACAAATGGTGACCTTTGTTGAACAGTCGTCTACTGAGATCCCACACAATTTTCTCAGTAACTCCAAAAGTGGGAGGACAAACAGGACGGTCAATATTGGAATCCCTACCAGTGTAGACACGGAAACTATACACATATCCTGTACTACTTTCAGACAGCATATACAATTTAATTCCATATCGTGCCCTTTTGCTAGGAATGTACTGCCTGAAAACCAAACAACCCTTGAAGAGGACCAAAGACTCGTCCACACTTATCTCTTTGCCTGGAACATAGACCTCCGAAAACCGATCTACAAAATGATCAAGGACAGGCCTAATCTTAAAAATATGGTCAGAATCTGGGTGATCTTGTGGCAAGGCTAATGCATTGTCAACAAAATGCAGCATCCTAAGAAGAAGCAAATACCGATTACGACTCATGGTCGCAGGAAATATAGCTGTTGCCATCAAGGGACTAGTAGACCAATAAGAAGCCAGTGACGGCTTCCTTAACAACCCCATCAAAAAAGTCAAACCCAAAAACTTTTTAATCTCCTCCAAATTTGTGGGAATCCACTGGGCAGCTCTAGAGTGTGGCCTAAGTCTAGCAGCGTTGTCCCTCAAATGCTGCTCCGCATACAAATTAGTCTGCTCAACAATCTCTTCCAAAAACACATCATCCATGAATAACTCAAAGAAATTGACAGGCAAAAAGTTCTCTGTATTGGCGCTACACCCCGGGAGACCAGTAAAGGCAGGGAACTCTGGCTGCTCCATGTTTGGGGCAACCCAGAGATCAGGTCTTATAGTGGGAAACCTTTCAGCCCCAGGTTGCTGCACTAATGGCACATCAGTGTCCTCTAAAACAGGCCCTTCATCTGCATTGAGTGTGGCTTCCTCATCAGAAGATTCCCCTCCAACAGAAACATCACTGCCAGAATCTCTCACTTCCTCCTCTGCCTCAGATGCAGAGTCCGTCTCATAATCATGATCAGACAATGACTCAAAAAGCATACCAACCACCTGCTGATCGGTCATCCTGCGGCTAGCCATGATCTTTTCTACTAAAATTAACTGGACAAATTCACCACCAACAACCAGCACTGTGTAAGATAAGTAACAAAATGTAGCTTTGTTAGTAAGAGTTATAAACTCAAAAACTATACCGCTCACTTGCCTGAAAAAGCTTGATTCACCAGCAACTACTTTGCACAGACACAGCAATCACCAATGATATCCCACTAAAAAGAAAGAAAGAAAGGCAAATTAGAAATAAGACAAAGTAAATATCATTGTGCACAAATCTAAGGACAATTTCACACACAATCCTGCATTTAGTACACACCCTACAAACATGTCATTCATGCATGGCAACAATACTCCTTTGGAGTACATTGTTTTTACTTACCTAAAACATGCAACTGTGCAAACCGCAGGTCAACCACCGCCAAAACCGCAAGGAGCCACAGCAAATAAGCAAAAGCTTTGAACTAGAACAAAAAGGAGGAAAACATTTTTTATCACAAATGCAAATACTTCATCAGTTGACAAACACCCCACCATCAAACATTTAGAAATTGGTGCCTAAGTGGATTCTGTCATAGGGGCCGATGGGCCTACTAAAAAAATAGGCCTATCTGCCCCAAGGAGGGTAGAAAATACCTTCAGTAGTGTGTCTCCATGGAGAGCGACCCTTGCCCAAGGGGACAGCCCCCAAACAAAAAAAACAAAACACACACAACACTATCCCTAGTGCCTAAGTGGCTTCTGCCCCCCTTGGGGGCAGATGGACCTATAAAAAAATAGGCCGATCTGCCCCCAAGGGGGGCAGAAAAGGCCAACAGTTCTATGCCCCCTTGGGGGGGGCGCCCCTTGCCCAAGGGGGCACCCCCCATATAAATACACAAAAATAGAAACATCCCTGGCGTTCCAGTGGTTTCTGCCCCCCTTGGGGGCAGATCAGCCTAAATTAGTAGGCCAATCTGCCCCCAAGGGGGGCAGAAATGGCCGTTATTATTTGCCCCCAAAAGGGGAGCGACCCTTGCCCAAGGGGGCGCTCCCCGACACTAAAACGATCTGTTGCCACATGCGTATACCAGCGGCTGTGTTCTGTAGTTCCCCCTCATGTTGCAGGCCAGAATCCTCTTCTTCCTCCTCTTCAGGCATGTGTGGCTCTGGTTCCAGGAGGGGAATGTTCCTTTTGATGCAAATGTTGTGCAATATTGCACATGTTAGGATGATCCTGCAGACCATCTCCGGGGAATATAGGAGGCTACCACCAGTGATGTCGAGGCACCGGAACCTTGACTTGAGGATGCCAAAGGTCCTCTCGACAATGCTGCGTGTCCTATGTGCATCGTTGTAGGCACGCTCTGCAGCAGTACTTGGGTTGCCAAATGGTGTCATAATCCATGGCTGGATGCCATACCCCTGATCAGCTGCAAGATATAATGATTGGGATCATGTTGCTGTAGCTGCCACTATTGAAATGACCTTTCATGGCAGTAGTTGTCTTGTGTTGTCTGTGACTCTTTTGTGTAATAATGTAGCATTCTATGCCTGTAGGATGTACCATCTGCATTGTGTTGTTTCCTTGGCTGAACGAGTGTGTCTGCTAACCGTTTGTCAGCAGTATGTTTTGGGATTTGCAGTACAGTGTGCCCTCCCTAGCATTGTGACTTGTGATACAGGTGTCCGTGTGTCTTCACTGGGGGTGAGATGATAGTTCCATACACAGTTAAAATTGACAGTGTTGTTAACACGTTCGTATCAATGTACCCTGGACATCCCATACCTTTACACTTAGGCAATGGATTAATGTAAAGGTCATTGGGACACTTACATTTTGCAAGGTGACATTTGGGCAACCCACTCCACACGTTGTGATCTTTGACCTCTTAACATTAGGCTGTACAGTAATTTCCGATGTGTGACAGGTTCAATGGTGACCTAAGAAACATGGCTAGCGATGTCATGACCACAGTATGTTCCTGTTCACATGTTGCTATTGTGGTGTATGTCCTAGAGGGTTGCTGTGCAGTGTGTATATAAGTAGGTTCTTGTACTTACCAACAAGTAGTCCATTGCCATACCATCCATCCTGGAAGTGTTCATTGATGGTGCAGTGACGGAAGATGAATGAGTCATGTACACTCCCAGGATATTTAGCCACGATGTTGGTGATCAATCCCTGGTGATCGACTATGGCCTGCACGTTGATGGAATGTGTGTGCTTCCTGTTGCGGTAGAGGTGTTCAGTTGCAGCAGGTGGCACAAGGCGTACATGTGTGCAGTCGATTGCACCAACGACGTGTGAGAAGCCACTGATGAGGTAGAACCCCTGTTTTGTTTCCTGCTGCTTCTGCAGTGTGGTAGGGAAGCAGATGTGGCAGGGTGTCAGTCCAATGATGGCATCCAGTACTTTGGGCAAAAAGGCAGAGAATGATGGTTGTGATATTCCGCCAACCAGGGCAACAGTTGTTTGGAAAGAGCCACTTGCCAGCATATGAAGTACGGAAAGCAGATTGGTTTCTGTTGGGATGGTGCAGGGTGTCACCAAAGTGGGGGCCACCTGCGGTTCAATGTTGCGCAGCAGCTGCTGAATAGCCTGCCAGTTCAACCGGTACCTCTGGATGATGTTGTGTTCCCTGAGGCCCTGAAGGGTGGTTCTCGGGCGGAATATCCTCTCCTGCCTTCTGCACTACCTTTGGGGTCCCTGCTAATATTGTTGTAGCTGCTGTTGTTGCTGCTGGGCTCTGCGTCTGCGTGCACGCTGGATTAGAATCACCTCCATGGCTCCCTGTTGCTGCTCTGCTGCTTGTTCTGTGTGTTCTGATTAAATACAGGTGTGTTTGCCCCATTTTAACGCCTGCCCTGACCCAGGCTATCATTTTGACGCAAATCGGGCTGTGCGTCATTTTCTGGCTTCACCTCCCGGCCGTGCGTAATTTTTGCCCGAAAGCATAAATACGACGCACGGCCGTTGAAGCCATTTTTTGGACGGGAATGCCTACCTGGCATATAATTAACGCAAGGCGGGTTGCCGCATCCCAAAAATGATGCACACGGCGGGATTTTGTCGTCCGCGGGCAAAGTTTAAATATGGGCCAACGTTTGCGTGCCAAAATTTTTGACGCACAATCGGCGCAGACGGAGTATAAATATGCCCCATAGGGTCTATTGGGAAGATGGACTCCTCTACACTGAGGCAAGAGATTCCAAACCTCGTGGCACTAGGAGAGTGGTAGTGCCTCAGGAGTTTAGGAAGTTCATTCTGACCTTAGCCCATGATATTCCACGTGCTGGGCATTTGGGCCAAACCAAGACTTGGGAGAGGTTAGTCAACCATTTCTATTGGCCTAACATGTCCCAGAAAGTAAAGGGGTTTTGTGTTTCCTGTGACACCTGTCAAGCCAGTGGTAAGACAGGTGGACACCCAAAGGCCCCCCTCATTCCACTTCCAGTGGTGGGGGGTCCCCTTTGAAAGAGTGGGCGTGGACATAGTGGGTCCACTTAAACTTCCCACAGCCTCAGGGAACCATTATATCCTAGTGGTAGTGGATCATGCCACTAGGTACCCTGAAGCAATTCCCCTTAGGTCCACTACTGCCCCTGCAGTAGCTAGAGCACTCATAGGTATCTTTACCAGAGTGGGATTTCCTAAGGAGGTGGTGTCTGACAGGGGTACCAACTTCATGTCAGCATACCTGAAACACATGTGGAATGAGTGTGGGGTGACTTACAAATTCACCACACCATACCATCCACAAACCAATGGTCTTGTAGAAAAATTTAACAAGACATTGAAAGGCATGATCATGGGGCTCCCTGAAAAGCTCAAAAGGAGATGGGATGTCATCTTGCCAAATCTGCTTTTCGCCTACAGAGAGGTGCCTCAGAAGGGAGCAGGGTTTTCCCCCTTCGAAGTTCTGTTTGGCCATCCTGTCAGGGGACCACTAGCTCTTGTAAAAGAAGGCTGGGAGAGACCTCTTCATGAGCCTAAGCAAGATATAGTGGACTATGTACTAGGCCTACGTTCCAGGATGGCAGAGTACACGGAAAAGGCAAGTAAAAACCTTGAGGCCAGCCAACAACTCCAGAAGATGTGGTATGACCAAAAGGCTGCTATGGTTGAATTTCAGCCATGGCAGAAAGTCTGGGTTCTGGAGCCTGTGGCTCCCAGGGCACTTCAGGACAGATGGAGTGGCCCTTACCCAGTGCTAGAGAGAAAGAGTCAGGTCACCTACCTGGTAGACCTAGGCACTAGCAGGACCCCCAAAAGGGTGATCCATGTGAACCGCCTCAAACTCTTTCATTACAGGGCAGATGTGAATCTGTTGATGGTGACAGATGAGGACCAGGAAGCTGAGAGTGAACCTCTCCCTGATCTCCTCTCCACTGACCCTAAAGATGGCTCAGTAGATGGAGTGATCTATTCAGACACCCTCTCTGGCCAACAGCAAGCTGACTGTAGGAAAGTCCTACAACAGTTTGCTGAGCTCCTTTCCCTAACCCCTGGTCAGACACACCTGTGTACCCATGATGTGGACACAGGAGACAGCATGCCTGTCAAAAACAAAATTTTCAGACAGTCTGACCAAGTTAAGGAAAGCATCAAAGTGGAAGTCCACAAATGCTAAGAGGGACTAACACAAGGCCCTAGCAGGACTTTTAAAAATTTAGAAAAATAGCTCAAATTTCAAAAATCAGTTTCTAATGACAACTTTTAGAATTTTAGTCATGTGATCAGGTATTGGCTGAGTAGTCCAGCAAATGCAAAGTCTTGTACCCCACTGCTGATCCACCAATGTAGGAAGTTGGCTCTGTATGTACTATTTCAAAGTAAGAAATAGCATTCACAGAGTCCAAGGGTTCCCCTTAGAGGTAAGATAGTGGCAAAAAGAGATAATTCTAATGCTCTATTTTGTTGAAGTGTGGTGGAGCAGTAGGCTTATCAGAGGGTAGTGTTAAGCATTTGTTGTACACACACAGGCAATAAATGAGGAACACACACTCAAAGACTTACTCCAGGACAATAGGTTTTTATATAGAAAAATATATTTTATTAGTTTATTTTAAGAACCAAAGGTTCAAGATTTACAAACAATACTTTAAATGAAAGGTATTTCACTCAGGTATCTTATGAACTTTGAATTATCACAATAGCATGTACGGTTTTGGCAACAATGGCAATAAGCTATATTAAAAATGGACACTGCAAAAATTAACAGTTCCTGGGGAGGTAAGTATTTGTTAGTTTCACAGGTAAGTAAAGCACTTACAGGGTTCAAAGTTGGGTCTAAGGTAGTCCACCGTTGGGGGTTCAAGGCAACCCCAAAGTTACCACACCAGCAGCTCAAGGCTGGTGAGGTGCAGAGGTCAAAGTGGTGCCCAAAACACATAGGCTTCAATGGAAATAGGGGTGCCCCGGTTCCAGTCTGCCAGCAGGTAAGTACCTGCGACTTCGGAGGGCAGACCAGGGGGGTATTGTAGGGCACCAGGGGGGACACAAGCAGGCACAGAAAGTACACCCTCAGCGGCACAGGGGCGGCCGGGTGCAGAGTGCAAACAGGCGTTGGGTTTGCAATAGGATTCAATGGGGAGACCCGGGGGTCTCTTCAGCGATGCAAGAAGGCAAGGGGCGGGGGGGGGCTCCTCAGATAGCCACCACATGGGCTACGAAGAGGGCTACCTGGGGGTCACTCCTGCACTGGAGTTCAGTTCCTTCAGGTCCTAGGGGCTGCGGGTGCAGTGTGTTTTCCAGGCGTCGGGTTCCTTGAAGCAGGCAGTCGCGGTCAGGGGGAGCCTACGGATTCCCTCTGCAGGCGTTGCTGTGGGGCTCAGGGGGGTCAACTCTGGCTACCCACGGGCTCGCAGTCGCTGGGGAGTCCTCCCTGCAGAGTTACTTTTCCGCAGGTCGAGCTAGGGCGTCGGGTGCAGAGTGGAAAGTCTCACGCTTCCGGCGGAAAACATGTGGTCTTTAAAAGTTGCTTCTTTGTTGCAAAGTTGCGGTTTCTGGTGAACAAGGCCGCTGTCCTCGGGATCTTCTTGGTCCTTTTAGACGCAGGGTAGTCCTTAGGTTTCAGAGGTCTGTGGGCCCTGGGGGACGCGTCGCTGTTGCAGTTTTTCTTGAAGTGGGGAGACAGGCCGGTAGGGCTGGGGCCAAAGCAGTTGGGGTCTCAGTCTTCTCTGCAGGGCTTCAGGTCAGCAGTACTTCTTCATCTTCAGGTTGCAGGAATCTATCTTCCTAGGTTCTGGGGCCCCCTAAATACTCAATTTAGGGGTGTGTTTAGATCCGGGGAGATATTAGCAAATGGCTACCAGCCCTGAAGGTGGCTACACCCTCTTTGTGCCTCCTCCCAGTGGGGAGGGGGTCACATCCCTAATCCTATTGGGGGAATCCTCCATCTTCAAGATAGAGGATTTCTATAAGCCAGAGTCACCTCAGCTCAGAACACCTTAGGGGCTGTCCTGACTGGGAAGTGACTCCTCCTTGTTTTTCTCATTATCTCCTAAAGCCTTGCTGCCAAAAGTGGGGGCAGTGGCCGGAGAGGCGGGCATCCCCACTAGCTGGGATGAACTGTGGCGCTGTAACAAAGGGGGTGAGCCTTTGAGGTATGTTTTCAGGGGGCTTCTCTAAGATGCCCTCTGGGTGTATTTTTACTATGAAGTGCACACTGGCATCAGTGTGCATTTATTGTGCTGAAAAGTTTGATACCAAACTTCACAGTTTTCAGTGTAGCCATTATGGTGCTGTGGAGTTCGTGTATGACAGACTCCCAGACCATATACTCTTATGGCTACCCTGCACTTACAATGTCTAAGGTTTTGCTTAGATACTGTAGGGGCATAGTGCTCATGCACTTATGCCCTCACCTATGGTATAGTGCACCCTGCCTTAGGGCTGTAAGCCCTACTAGAGGGGTGACTTATCTATGCCATAGGCAGTGTGAGTTTGGCATGGCACCCTGAGGGGAGTGCCATGTTGACTTAGTCATTTTCCCCCCACCAGCACACACAAGCTGGCAAGCAGTGTGTCTGTACTGAGTGAGGGGTACCCAGGGTGGCATAAGACATGCTGCAGCCCTTAGAGACCTTCCCTGGCATCAGGGCCCTTGGTACCAGGGGTACCAGTTACAAGGGACTTACCTGGATGCCAGGGTGTGCCAATTGTGGAAACAAAGGTACAGGTTAGGGAAAGAAAACTGGTGCTGGGGCCTGGTTAGCAGGCCTCAGCACACTTTCAAATCATAACTTGGCATCAGCAAAGGCAAAAAGTCAGGGGGTAACCATACCAAGGAGGCATTCCCTTACACAACCCCCCCCCCCCCACACGAAAGAGGATGAGACTAACCTTTGCCAAGAGAGTCTTCATTTTCTCAGTGGAAAAACCTGGAAAGGCCATCTGCATTGGCATGGGCAGTCCCAGGTCTGTGTTCCACTATAAAGTCCATTCCCTGTAGGGAGATGGACCACCTCAACAGTTTTGGATTTTCACCTTTCATTTGCATTAGCCATCTGAGAGGTCTGTGGTCAGTCTGAACTACAAAGTGAGTACCAAAGAGGTATGGTCTCAGCTTCTTCAGGGACCAAACCACAGCAAAGGCCTCCCTCTCAATGGCACTCCAACGCTGCTCCCTGGGGAGTAACCTCCTGCTAATGAAAGCAACAGGCTGGTCAAGGCCATCATCATTTGTTTGGGACAAAACAGCCCCTATCCCATGTTCAGAGGCATCAGTCTGCACAATGAACTGCTTGGAGTAATCTGGAGCTTTGAGAACTGGTGCTGTGCGCATTGCTTCTTTCAGGGTGTCGAAGGCCTGTTGGCATTCTACAGTCCAGTTTACCTTCTTGGGCATTTTCTTTGAGGTAAGTTTTGTGAGGGGTGTCATTATTGATCCATATCCCTTCACAAACCTCCTGTAGTACCCAGTCAAGCCAATGAATGCTCTGAATTGAGTCTGGGTTTTTGGAGCTGCCCAGTCCAGAATAGTCTGGATCTTGGGCTGGAGTGGCTGAACTTGGCCTCCACCTACAAGGTGTCCCAAGTAAACCACAGTTCCCTGCCCTATCTGACATTTGGATGCCTTGATAGAGAGGCCTGCTGCTTGCAGGGCCTTCAAAACGTACTTCAGGTAGACCAGGTGATCCTGCCAGCTGGAGCTAAAGACAGCAATATCGTCAAGATAAGCTGCACTAAAGGACTCCAAGCCAGCAAGGACTTGATTCACCAACCTTTGGAAGGTGGCAGGGGCATTCTTTAAACCAAAGGGCATCACAGTGAACTGATAGTGCCCATCTGGTTGGAGAATGCTGTCTTTTCTTTTGCTCCTGGTGTCATTTTGATTTGCCAGTACCCTGCTGTCAAGTCAAAGGTAATTAAGTATTTGGCAGCACCTAGTTTGTCAATCAATTCATCTGCCCTTGGAATGGGATGGTCATCTGTCTTGGTGACAGAATTAAGTCCTCTGTAGTCCACACAGAACCTCATCTCTCTTTCCATCATTGGTGTGAGGTTTGGGGACTAAGACCACTGGGCAAGCCCAGGGTCTGTCAGAGTGCTCAATGACTCCCAATTCCAGCATCTTGTGGACTTCCACCTTGATGCTTTCCTTAACTTGGTCAGACTGTGTGAAGATTTTGTTTTTGACAGGCATGCTGTCTCCTGTGTCCACATCATGGGTACACAGGTGTGTCTGACCAGGGGTTAGGGAAAAGAGCTCAGCAAACTGTTGCAGGACCTTCCTACAGTCTGTGGAGAGGAGATCAGGGAGAGGTTCACTCTCAGCTTCCCGGTCCTCATCTGTTACCATCAACAGATTCACATCTGCCCTGTCATGGAAGAGTTTGAGGCGGTCCACATGGATCACCCTTTTGGGGGTCCTGCTAGTGCCTAGGTCTACCAGGTAGGTGACCTGACTCTTCTTCTCTAGCACTGGGTAAGGGCCACTCCATCTGTCCTGAAGTGCCCTGGGAGCCACAGGTTCCAGAACCCAGACTTTCTGCCCTGGCTGAAACTCAACCATAGCAGTCTTTTGGTCATACCACATCTTCTGGAGTTGTTGGCTGGCCTCAAGGTTTTTACTTGCCTTTTCCATATACTCTGCCACCCTTGAACGTAGGCCTAGTACATAGTCCACTATATCTTGTTTAGGCGCATGAAGAGGTCTCTCCCAGCCTTCTTTTACAAGAGCTAGTGGTCCTCTTACAGGATGGCCAAACAGAAGTTCAAAGGGGGAAAACCCTACTCCCTTCTGAGGCACCTCTCTGTAGGCGAAAAGCAGACATGTTAAGAGGACATCCCCTCTCCTTTTGAGTTCTTCAGGGAGCCCCATGATCATGCCTTTCAATGTCTTGTTAAATCTTTCTACAAGACCATTGGTTTGTGGATGGTATTCTGTGGTGAATTTGTAAGTCACCCCACACTCATTCCACATATGTTTCAGGTATGCTGACATGAAGTTGGTACCTCTGTCAGACACCACCTCCTTAGGAAATCCCACTCTGGTAAAAATACCAATGAGTGCTTTGGCTACTGCAGGGGCAGTAGTCAACCTATGGGGAATTGCTTCAGGGTATCTAGTAGCATGATCCACTACTACTAGTATGTATTGGTTCCCTGAGGCTGTGAGAGGTTCAAGTGGACTCACTTTGTCCACACCCACTCTTTCAAAGGGGACCCCCACCACTGGAAGTGGAATGAAGGGGGTCTTTGGGAGTCCACCTGTCTTACCACTGGCTTGACAGGTGGCACAGGAGACACAAAACTACTTGACTATCTGGGACATGTTGGGCCAATAGAAGTGGTTGACTAATCTCTCCCACGTCTTGGTCTGTCCCAAATGCCCAGCAAGAGGAATATCATAAGGTCAGAATGAACTCCCTAAACTGCTAAGGCACTACCACTCCCCTAATGGCACCAGGTTTGGGATCTCTTGCCTCAGTGTAAAGGAGTCCATCTTCCCAATAGACTATGGGGGTGATTCTCACCCTGGCGGGCTGCGGAGGCCGCCCGCCAGAGTTCCCCCCTCCAAAATACCGCTCCGCGGTCGAAAGACCGCTGAGGGTATTTTGGGTTTGCACTGGGCTGGCGGGCGACCGCCAAAAGGCAGCCCGCCAGCCCAGCGCAAAACACCCTTCCCACGAGGACGCCTGCTCAGAATTGAGCCGGCGGAGTGGGAAGGTGCGACGGGTGCAGTGGCACCCGTCGCGTATTTCAGTGTCTGCAAAGCAGACACTGAAATACAAAGTGGGGCCCTCTTACGGGGCCCCTGCAGTGCCCATGCCATTGGCATGGGCACTGCAGGGGCCCCCAGGGGCCCCACGACACCCCATACCGCCATCCTGTTCCTGGCGGGCGAACCGCCAGGAACAGGTTGGCGGTATGGGGTGTCAGAATCCTCCATGGAGGATTCATTTGGGCAGCGGAAAACCGGCGGGAGACCGCCGGTTTTCCGCATCTGACCGCGGCCAAACCGCCACGGTCAGAATGCCCTGCGGGGCACCGCCAGCCTGTTAGCGGTGCTCCCGCCAACCCTGGCCCCGGCGGTCCATGACCGCCGGGGTCAGAATGACCCCCTATGTGTTCCTGTTATTTTTCCTTTGGACTCTTCAGCAGCTTGCTGCCTAAGGCCTTCAAGAGAGGGACAGGTTCCTTGCCCCTTACACAACTGTTCCCTTGAGGGTCCCCCTGGGCCTAGGAGCTCAACCTGATAAGGTTCTAACTCCATGGGCTCAGTTCCCTCAGAGGGCAGAACTTCTTCCTGGGAAGAGAGGTTCTCTTTCTCTTGTTGTGTTGAAGCTGGTTCCCCAGTCTTCTTTCTTTTTCTCTTGGAGGGTTGGGCCCTTTTTCCAGGCTCCAACACCACTTTTTCACCATGAGCTTTGCACTGTGCCCTTGTCTTGACACACACCAGTTCAGGGATACACAGCATGGCTGCATGGGTTTTGAGTTCTACCTCAGCCCATGCTGAGGACTCCAGGTCATTTCAAAGCAAACAGTCTACAGGGATATTTGAGGAGACCACCACCTGTTTCAGGCCATTGACCCCTCCCCACTCTAAAGTTACCTAACCATGGGATGTACTTTAGTCTGATTGTCAGCGTTGGTGACTGGATAAGTTTGTCCAGCCATGTATTGACCAGGGGAAACCAGTTTCTCTGTCACCATGGTGACACTGGCACCTGTATCCCTCAGGCCTTCCACACTTGTCCCATTAATTAAGAGTTGCTGCCTGTATTTTTGCATATTAGGGGGCCAGGCAGTCAGTGTGGCTAAATCCACCCCACCCTCAGAGACTAATGTACCTTCAGTGTGATCCCTGATTTGATCTGGGCATACTGTTGATCTCACTGGGAGACTGGCCATTCCAGTGTTAGCTGGAGTAGAGTTAGAAGTGGAACCTTTCTTGGGACAGGCCTTGTCTCCAGTTTGGGGTCCTTGTTGATTACAGCTACTACACCAGCCCTTTTTGGGATCAAAGTTTTTACCCTTGTACCCAAAATTGGATTGTGAAGAGGCTTTGGACCTTCCCTCCTGAGCATGTTTTTGGGGCCCTGTAGAAGACTCTTTACTTTTTCCCTTGGATGTCTCAACACTCTTCCCCTGGGGAGAATTTGTGACCCCTTTCTTTTGGTCACCCCCTGTGGAAGTCTTGGTCACCCTAGTCTTGACCCAATGGTCCGCCTTCTTTCCCAATTCTTGGGGAGAAATTGGTCTTAGGTCTACCAGATGCTGATGCAGTTTATCATTGAAACAATTATTTAACAGGTGTTCTTTCACAAATAAATTGTACAGCCCATCATAATCATTTACACCACTGCCTTGAATCCAACCATCCAGTGTTTTTACTGAGTAGTGAACAAAATCAACCCAGGTCTGGCTCGAGGATTTTTGAGCCCCCCTAAACCTAATTCTATACTCCTCAGTGGAGAATCCAAAGCCCTCAATCAGGGTAGCCTTCATGAGGTCATAAGATTCTGCATCTTTTCCAGAGAGGGTGAGGAGTCTATCCCTACATTTTCCAGTGAACATTTCCCAAAGGAGAGCACCCCAGTGAGATCTGTTTACTTTTCTGGTTGCACAGGCCCTCTCAAAAGCTGTGAACTATTTGGTGATGTCATCACCATCTTCATATTTAGTTACAATCCCTTTGGGGATTTTCAACATGTTGGGAGAATCTCTGACCCTATTTATGTTGCTGCCACCATTGATGGGACCTAGGCCCATCTCTTGTCTTTCCCTTTCTATGGCTAGGATCTGCCTTTCCAAAGCCAATCTTTTGACCATCCTGGCTAACTGGAGGTCATCTTCATTGAGGCTGCCCTCAATGCTTCCAGAGTTGCTGGACTCTCCTGTGAGAGAAGCAGCATCTCTGACTATCAATTGTGGGGACAGGGTTTGAGGGACCCTGTTCTCCCTAACTAGGAGTGGGGGTGGGAAATCCTCCACATCACTAGCTTCCCCCTCTGGGAGGGTATCCTCAGAGGGGTTGTTCTTAGCAAACTCTACCAAAAGCTCCTGGAGCTGTACTTTGGTAGAGTATAACCAGTTTTAATCTTTTTGATTTTGCAGAGAGACCTTAACTCTGACATCCTAAGATGGAGGTAAGGGGTAAGGTTGAGTTCCACCACAATCTTTTCTGCAGCAGACATAGGGGGTCATTCTAACCCACAGGCTGGCGGTGCCCCGCTGGGCATTCTGACCGCGGCGGTTCGGCCGCGGTCAGAAGTGGAAAACCGGGGGTCTCCCGCCGGTTTTCCGCTACCCAAATGAATCCTCCATGGTGGCGCAGCAAGCTGCGCCGCCATGGAGGATTCTGACACCCCATACCGCCATCCTGTTCCTGGCGGTTCTCCCGCCAGGAACAGGATGGCAGTATGGGGTGTCGTGGGGCCCCCGTAAGAGGGCCCCAAAAAGAATTTCAGTGTCTGCTTTGCAGACACTGAAATTCGCGACGGGTGCAACTGCACCCGTCGCACCTTCCCACTCCGCCGGCTCAATTCTGAGCCGGCGTCCTCGTGGGAAGGTAGTTTTACACTGGGCTGGCGGGCGGCCTTTTGGAGGTCGCCCGCCAGCCCAGTGTAAAACACAGAATAGCCGCAGCGGTCTTCCGACCGCGGTGCGGTATTCTGGAGGGGGGAAGTCTGGCGGGCGGCCTCCGCCGCCCGCCAGACTTAGAATCACCCCCATAATGTTTCTAAAAGTTGGAATGCTTTTTAAGAATCTAAAACTATCTCTAGAACTTAATTCAAACTTTCACTAAACGTTTAATCTCTAAAAGAAATGCTAACAGGGACTAACACAAGGCCCTAGCAGGACTATTAAAATTTTTGAAAAATAGCTCAAATTTCAAAAATCAGTTTCTAATGACAATTTGGGGAATTTAGTTGTGTGATCAGGTATTGGCTGAGTAGTCCAGCAAATGCAAAGTCTTGTACCCCACCGCTGATCCACCAGTGTAGGAAGTTGGCTCTGTATGTACTATTTCAAAGTAAGAAATAGCATGCACAGAGTCCAAGGGTTCCCCTTAGAGGTAAGATAGTGGCAGAAAGAGATAATTCTAATGCTCTATTTTGTGGTAGTGTAGTCGAGCAGTAGGCTTATCAGAGGGTAGTGTTAAGCATTTGTTGTACACACACAAGCAATAAATGAGGAACACACACTCAAAGACAATTCCAGGCCAATAGGTTTTTATGTAGAAAAATATATTTTCTTAGTTTATTTTAAGAACCACAGGTTCGTTCAAGATTTACAAACAATACTTTAAATGAAAGGTATTTCACTTAGGAACTTTAGGAACTTTGAGTTAGCAGAATAGCATATACAGTTTTCACACAAATGGCAATAAGCTATTTTAAAACTAGACACAGTGCAATTTTCAACAGTTCCTGGGGGAGGTAAGTGTTTGTTAATTTTGCAGGTAAGTAAACCACCTACAGGGCTCAGAGTTGGGTCCAAGGTAGCCCACTGTTGGGGGT
This sequence comes from Pleurodeles waltl, assembly GCF_031143425.1. NCBI lineage: Eukaryota > Metazoa > Chordata > Amphibia > Caudata > Salamandridae > Pleurodeles > Pleurodeles waltl. The sequence goes on along the minus strand of NC_090445.1, from coordinate 1,165,713,730 downwards.
TCAGGGCAACCCCAAAGTTACCACACCAGCAGCTCAGGGCCAGTCAGGTGAAGAGGTCAAAGTGGTGCCCAAAAGGAATAGGCTTCAATGGAGAAGGAGGTGCCCCGGTTCCAGCCTGCCAGCAGGTAAGTACCCGAATCTTCGGAGAGCAGACCAGGGGGTTTTGTAGGGCACCGGGGGGGGGGGGGGGGCACAAGTCAGCACAAAAAGTACACCCTCAGCGGCACGGGGGCGGTCGGGTGCAGTGTGCAAACAGGTGTCGGGTTTGCAATGGAGTTCAAAGGGAAACCTAGGGGTCTCTTCAGCGATGCAGGCAGGCAAGGGGGGGAGGCTCCTCAGGGTAGCCACCACCTGGGCAAGGGAGAGGGCCACCTGGGGGTCGCTCCTGCACTGGAGGTCGCATCCTTCAGGTCCTGGGGGCTGCGGGCGCAGTGTCCTTACCAGGTGTTCCGGTTCTTGGAAGCAGGCAGTTGTGGTTAGGGGGAACCTCTGGATTCCCTCTGCAGGCGTCGCTGTGGGGGATCAGGGGGGTCAACTCTGGCTACTCACTGGCTTGCAGTCGCTGGGGAGTCCTCCCTGTAGTGTTGGTTCTCCACAAGTCGAGCCGGGTGCATTGGGTGCAGAGTGCAAAGTCTCACGCTTCCGGCAGGAAACTTGTGTTCTTTTAAAGTTGCTTCTTTGTTGTAAAGATGTTTCTTCTTTGGAGCAGAGCCGCTGTCCTCTGGAGTTCTTGGTCCTTATTGATGCAGGGTAGTCCTGAGGCTTCAGAGGTCGCTGGACCCTGTGGAACGCGTTGCTGTTGCAGTTTTTCTTGAAGTGGGGAGACAGGCCGGGAGGGCTGGGGCCAAAGCAGTTGATGTCTCCGTCTTCTCTGCAGGATTTTCAGCTCAGCAGTCCTTCTTCGTCTTAGGTTTCAGTAATCTAGTTACCTATGTTCTGGGAGCCCCTAAATACTCGATTTAGGGGTGTGTTTAGGTCTGGAGGGTTAGTAGCCAATGGCTACTAGCCCTGAGGGTGGCTACACCCTCTTTGTGCCTCCTCCCGGTGGGGAGGGGGTCACATCCCTAATCCTATTGGGGGAATCCTCCATCTGCAAGATGGAAGATTTCTAAAAGTCAGAGTCACCTCAGCTCAGGACACCTTAGGGGCTGTCCTGACTCTGGAGTGACTCCTCCTTGTTTTTCTCATTATCTCCTCCGGCCTTGCCGCCAAAAGTGGGGCCGTGGTCAGATGGGGCGGGCATCCCCACTAGCTGGGATGCCATGTGGCGCTGTAACAAATGGGGTGAGAGTTGACCCCCCTTAGCTCCCCCAGCGACGCCTGCAGAGGGAATCTAGAGGCTCCCCCTGACCGCGACTGCCTGCTTCTAAGAACCTGACGCCTGGGAAACCCACTGCACCCGTAGCCCCCAGGACCTGGAGGATCCGACCTGCAGTGCAGGAGCGACCCCAAGGTGGCCCTGTCCCTTGCCCAGGTGGTGGCTACCCTGAGGAGGCCCTCCCCCTTTGCCTGCCTGCTTCGCTGAAGAGACCCCTGGGTCTCCCATTAAAACCTACGAAAACCTGACGCGTGTTTGCACTCTGCACCCAGCCCCCCCTGTGCCGCTGAGGGTGTACTTTTTGTGCTGACTTGTGTCCCCCCCGGTGCCCTACAAAACGCCCCTGGTCTGCCCTCCGAAGTAGCGGGTTCTTACCTGCTGGCAGACTGGAACCGGGGCACCCCCTTCTCCATTGATGCCTATGCGTTTTGTGCACCACTTTGACCTCTGCACCTGACCAGCCCTGAGCTGCTGGTTTGGTAACTTTGGGGTTGCCCTGAACCCCTACCGGTGGGCTACCTTGGACCCAACTTTGAACCCTGTAAGTGCTTTACTTACCTGAAAAACTAACAAATACTTACCTCCCCCAGGAACTGTTGAATTTTCCACTTTGTCCAATTTTAAAATAGCTTATTGCCATTTTTGCCAAAATTGTACATGCTATTGTGATGATTCAAAGTTCCTAAGATACCTGAGTGAAGTACCTTTCATTTGAAGTATTGTTTGTAAATCTTGAACCTGTGGTTCTTAAAATAAACTTAGAAAATATATTTTTCTGTATAAAAACCTATTGGCCTGGAATTGTCTTTGAGTGTGTGTTCCCCATTTATTGCCTGTGTGTGTACAACAAATGCTTAACACTACCCTCTGACAAGCCTACTGCTCGACCACACTACCACAAAATAGAGCATTAGAATTATATTTTTTGCCACTATCTTACCTCTAAGGGGAACCTTTGGACTCTGTGCATGCTATTTCTTACTTTGAAATAGTACATACAGAGCCAACTTCCTACATTGGTGGATCAGCGGTGGGGTACAAGACTTTGCATTTGCTGGACTACTCAACCAATACCTGATCACACAACTAAATTCCAAAAATTGCCATTAGAAACTGATTTTTGAAATTTGAGCTATTTTTCTAAATTTTTAATAGTCCTGCTAGGGCCTTTGGTTAGTCCCTGTTAGCATGTCTTTTAGAGTTCAAGCGTTTTGTAAGAGTTTGAATTAAGTTCTAGAGATAGTTTTAGATTCTTAAAAAGTATTCCAACTTTTAGAAACAAAATGTCTACTACAGAAGAGATAGTGATGAATTCAACCTCATCCCTTACCTGCATCTTAGGATGTCAGAGTTAAGGTCTCTCTGCAAAATCAAAAATATAAAGACTGGTTCAAACCCTACCAAAGTACAGCTCCAGGACCTATTGGCAGAGTTTGCTAAAAACAACCCCTCTGATGATGCCCTCACAGAGGGGTACACTAGTGACTTGGTGTAACTCCCACCTCCTGTCCTAGATAGGGAGACCAGGGATTCTCCAACCCTGACTCCACAAGTAATAGTCAGAGATGCTGCTTATCTCACAGGAGAGTCCAGCAACTCTGGAAGCATTGAGTGCAGTCTCAATGAAGATGACCTCCTGCTAGCCAGGATGGCCAAAATATTGGCTTTGGACAGACAGATCCTAGCCATAGAAAGGGAAAGACAAGAGATGGGCGTAGGTCCGATCAATGGTGGCAGCAATTATAATAGGGTCAGAGATTCTCCTGACATGCTAAAAATCCCCAAAGGGATTGTAACTAAATATGAAGATGGTGATGACATCACCAAATGGTTCACAGCTTTTGAGAGGGCTTGTGCAACCAGAAAAGTAAACAGATCTCACTGGGGTGCTCTCCTTTTGGAAATGTTCACTGGAAAGTGTAGGAATAGACTCCTCACACTCTCTGGAAAAGATGCAGAATCCTATTACCTCATGAAGGCTACCATGATTGAGGGCTTTGGATTCTCAACTGAGGAGTACAGGATTAGGTTTAGGGGGGCTCAAAAATCCTCAAGCCAGAACTGGGTTGATTTTGTTGACTTCTCAGTCAAAACACTGGATGGTTGGATTAATGGCAGTGGTGTAAATGATTATGATGGGCTGTACAATCTGTTTATGAAAGAACACCTTTTAAGTAATTGTTTCAATGATAAACTGCATCAGCATCTAGTAGACCTAGGTCCAATTTCTCCCCAAGAATTGGGAAAGAAGGCGGACCATTGGGTCAAGACTAGGGTGACCAAGACTTCCACAGGGAGTGACCAAAAGAAAGGGGTCACAAAGACTCCCCAGGGGAAGAGTGTTGAGACATCCAAGGGTAAAAGTAAAGAGTCTTCTACAGGGTCCCAAAAATCTGCTCAGGAGGGAGGGTCCAAAGCCTCTTCACAATCCAATTTTGGGCACAAGGGTAAAAACTTTGATCCCAAAAAGGCCTGGTGTTGTAGCTGTAATCAGCAGAGACACCAAACTGGACACAAGGCCTGTCCCAAGAAAGGTTCCACTTCTACTACTACTCCAGTTAGCACTGGAATAGCCAGTCTCCAGGTGGGATCAACAGTGTGCCCAGAGCAAATCAGGGTTCACACTGAAGCTACATTAGTTTCTGAGGGTGGGGTGGACTTAGCCACACTGGCTGCCTGGCCCCCTAATATGCAAAAATATAGGCAGCAACTCTTATTTAATGGGACAAGTGTAGAAGGCCTGAGGGATACAGGTGCCAGTGTCACCATGGTGACAGAGAAACTGGTTTCCCCTGGTAACACCTGGCTGGACAAACTTATCCAGTCACCAACGCTGACAATCAGACTAAAGTACATCCCATGGCTATGGTAACTTTAGAGTGGGGAGGGGTCAATGGCCTGAAACAGGTGGTGGTCTCCTCAAATATCCCTGTAGACTGTTTGCTTGGAAATGACCTGGAGTCCTCAGCATGGGCTGAGGTAGAACTCAAAACCCATGCAGCCATGCTGGGTATCCCTGAACTGGTGTGTCAAGACAAGGGCACAGTGCAAAGCTCAGGGTGAAAAAGTGGTGTTGGACCCTGGAATAATGGCCCAACCCTCCAAGAGGAAAGGAAAGAAGACTGGGGAACCAGCTTCAACACAACAAAAGAAAGGGAACCTCTCTTCCCAGGAAGAAGTTCTGCCCTCTGAGAGAACTGAGCCCATGGAGTTGGAACCTTATCAGGTTCAACCTTTAGGCCCAGGGGGACCCACAAGGGAACAACTGTGTAAGGGGCAAGAAACATGTCCCTCTCTTGAAGGCCTTAGGCAGAAAGCTGCTGAAGAGACCAAAGGAAAAATCACTGGAACACATAGAGTCTATTGGGAAGATGCACTCCTCTACACTGAGGCAAGAGATCCCAAACCTGGTGCCACTAGGAGAGTGGTAGTGCCTCAGAAGTTTAGGAAGTTCATTCTGACCTTAGCTCATAATATTCCACTTGCAGGGAATTTGGGACAGACCAAGACTTAGGAGAGGTTAGTCAACCATTTCTATTGGCCCAACATGTCCCAGAAAGTAAAGGAGTTTTGTGTCTCCTGTGCCACCTGTCAAGCCAGTGATAAGACAGGTGGACACCCAAAGCCCCCCCTCATTCCACTTCCAGTGGTGGGGGTCCCCTTTGAAAGAGTGGGTGTGGACATACTGGTTCCACTTGAACCTCCCACAGCCTCAGGGAACCAGTATATCCTAGTGGTAGTTGATCATGTCACTAGGTACCCTGAAGCAATTCCCCTTAGGTCCACTACTGCCCCTGCAGTAGCTAAAGCACTCATTGGTATCTTTACCAGAGTGGGATTTCCTAAGTAGGTGGTGTCTGACAGGGGTACCAACTTTATGTCAGCATATCTGAAGCATATGTGGAATGAGTGTGGGGTGACTTACAAATTCACCACACCATACCTTCCATAAACCAATGGTCTTGTAAAAAGATTTAACATGACATTGAAAGGCATGATCATAGGGCTCCCTGAAAAGCTCAAAAGGAGATGGGATGTCCTCTTGCCATGTCTGCTTTTCTCCTACAGAGAGGTGCCTCAGAAGGGAGTAGGGTTTCCCCCTTTGAACTTCTATTTGGCTATCCTGTCAGGGGACCACTAGCTCTTGTAAAAGAAGGCTGGGAGAGACCTCTTCATGAGCCTAAACAAGATATAGTGGACTATGTACTAGACCGACGTTCCAGGATGGCAGAGTACATGGAAAAGGCAAGTAAAAACCTTGAGGCCAGCCAACAGCTCCAGAAGATGTGGTATGACCAAAAGGCTGCTATGGCTGAATTTCAGCCAGGGCAGAAAGTCTGGGTTCTGGAGCCTGTGGCTCCCAGGGCACTTCAGGACAGATGGAGTGGCCCTTACCCAGTGCTAAAGAGAAAGAGTCAGGTCACCTACCTGGTAGACCTGGGCACTAGCAGGACCCCCAAAAGGGTGATCCATGTGAACCGCCGCAAACTTTTTCATGACAAGGCAGATGTGAACCTGTTGATGGTGGCAGATGAGGACCAGGAAGCTGAGAGTGAACCTCTCCCTGATCTCCTCTCCACAGACCCTAAAGATGGCTCAATTGATGGAGTGATCTATTCAGACACCCTCTCTGGCCAACAGCAATCTGACTGTAGGAAAGTCCTACAACAGTTTGCTGAGCTCTTTTCCTTAACCCCTATTTAGGCACACCTGTGGACCCATGATGTGGACACAGGAGACAGCATGCCTATCAAAAACTAAATATTCAGACAGTCTGACCAAGTAAAGGAAAGCATCAAAGTGGAAGTCCACAAGATGCTGGAATTGGGAGTCATTGAGCACTCTGACAGCCCCTGGGCTAGCCCAGTGGTCCTAGTCCCCAAACCTCACACCAAAGATGGTAAGAGAGAGAAGAGGTTTTGTGTGGACTACAGAGGACTTAATTTTGTCACCAAGACAGATGCCCATCCCATTCCAAGGGCAATGAATTAATTGACAAACTAGGTGCTGCCAGATTCTTAAGTACCTTTGACTTGACAGCAGGGTACTGGCAAATCAAAATGGCACCAGGAACAAAAGAAAAGACAGCATTCTCTACACCTGATGGGCATTATGAGTTTACTCTTATGCCCTTTCGCTTAGAGAATGCCCCTGCCACCTTCCAAAGGTTGGTGAATCAAGTCCTTGCTGGCTTGGAGTCCTTTAGTGCAGCTTATATTGACGATAGTTCTGTCTTTAGCTCCAGCTGGCAGAATCACCTGGTCCACCTGAAGAAGGTTTTGAAGGTCCGGCAAGCAGCAGGCCTCCCTATCAAGGCATCCAATTGTCAGATAGGGCAGGGAACTGTGGTTTAATTGAGACACCTTGTACGTGAAGGCCAAGTTCAGTCATTCCAACCCAAGATCCATACTATTCTGGCCTGGTAGCTCCAAAAACCCAGACTCAAGTCAGGGCATTCCTTGGCTTGACTGGGTACTACAGGAGGTTTGTGAAGGGATATGGATCAATAATGACACCCCTCACAAAACTTACCTCCAAGAAAATGCCCAAGAAGGTAAACTGGACTATAGAATGCCAACAGGCCTTTGACACCCTGAAACAAGCTATGTGCACAGCACCCGTTCTAAAAGTTCCAGATTACTCCAAGCAGTTCATTGTGCAGACAGATGCCTCTGAACATGGGATAGGGGCAGTTTTGTCCCAAACAAATGATGATGGCCTTGACCAGCCTGTTGCTTTCATTAGCAGGAGGTTACACCCCAGGGAACAGCGTTGGAGTGCCATTGAGAGGGAGGCCTTTGCTGTGGTTTGGTCCCTGAAGAAGCTGAGACTATACCTCTTTGGTACTCACTTTGTAGTTCAAACTGACCACAGACCTCTCAGATGGCTAATGCAAATGAAAGATGAAAATCCAAAACTGTTGAGGTGGTCCATCTCCCTACAGGGAATGGACTTTATAGTGGAACACAGACTGGGACTGCCCATGCCAATGCAGATAGCCTTTCTAGGTTCTTCCACTTAGAAAATGAAGACTCTCTTGGGAAAGGTTAGTCTCATCCTCTTTCGTTTGGGTGGGGGGGGGGTTGTGTAAGGAAATGCCTCCTTGGCATGGTTACCCCCTGACTTTTTGCCTTTGCTGATGCCAAGTTATGATTTGAAAGTGTGCTGAGGCCTGCTAACCAGGCCCCAGTACCAGTGTTCTTTCCCTAACCTGTACCTTTGTCTCTACAATTGGCAAACCCTGGCATCCAGGTAAGTCCCTTGTAACTGATACCCCTGGTACCAAGGGCCCTGATGCCATGGAAGGTCTCTAAGGGCTGCAGCATGTCTTATGCCACCCTGGGGACCACTCACTCAGCACAGACACACTGCTTGCCAGCTTGGGTGTGCTGGTGGGGAGAAAATGACTAAGTCGACATGGCACTCCCCTCAGGGTGCCATGCCAACCTCACACTGCCTATGGCATAGACAAGTCACCCCTCTAGCAGGCCTTACAGTCCTAAGGCAGGGTGCACTATACCACAGGGGAGGGCATAGGTGCATGAGCACTATTCCCCTACAGTGTCTAAGCAAAATCTTAGACATTGTGAGTGCAGGGTAGCCATAAGAGTATATGGTCTGGGAGTCTGTCATACACGAACTCCACAGCACCATAATGGCTACACTGAAAAATGGGAAGTTTGGTATCAAACTTCTCAGCACAATAAATGCACCCTGATGCCAGTGTACATTTTATTGTGAAATACACCCAGAGGGCATCTTAGAGATGCCCCCTGAAAAAACATACCCGACTTCCAGTGTGGGCTGACTAGTTTTGCCAGCCTGCCTCACACCAGACATGTTGCTGGCCACATGGGGAGAGTGCCTTTGTCACTCTGTGGCTAGTAACAAAGCCTGTACTGGGTGGAGGTGCTTCTCACCTCCCCCTGCAGGAACTGTAACACCTGGTGGTGAGCCTCAAAGGCTCACCCCCTTTGTTACAGCACCACAGGGCATCCCAGCTAGTGGAGATGCCCGTCTCCTCCGGCCACGGCCCCACTTTTGGCGGCAAGGCCGGAGGAGATAATGAGAAAAACAAGGAGGAGTCACTGGCCAGTCAGGATAGCCCCTAAAGTGTCCTGAGCTGAGGTGACTCTAACTTTTATAAATCCTCCATCTTGCAGATGGAGTATTCCCCCAATAGGATTAGCGATGTGCCCCCCTCCCCTCAGGGAGGAGGCACAAAGAGGGTGTAGCCACCCTCAGGGCTAGTAGCCATTGGCTACTAACCCTCCAGACCTAAACACACCCCTAAATTGAGTATTTAGCTGCCCCCAGAACCAAGCAAGATAGATTCCTGCAACCTGAAGACGAAGAAGGACTGTTGACCTGAAGCCCTGCAGAGAAGACGGAGACACCAACTGCTTTGGAGCCAGCCCTACCGGCCTGTCTCCCCACTTCAAGAAAAACTGCAACAGTGACACGTCCTCTGGGTCCAGCGACCTCTGAAGTCTCAGAGGACTACCCAGCATCTAAAAGGACCAAGAACACCTGAGGACAGCGGCCCTGTTCCACAAAGACTGCAACTTTGCAACAAAGAAGCAACTTTTAAAGACCACACGTTTCCCGCCGGAAGCGTGAGACTTTCCACTCTACACCAGACACCTCCGGCCCGACCTGTGGAGAACCAACACTACAAGGAGGACTCCCCGGCGACTGTGACCCTGTGAGTAGCCAGAGTTGACACCTGGGAAACACACTGCACCCGCAGCCCCCAGGATCTGAAGGATCCGACCTCCGGTGCAGGAGCGACCCCCAGGTGGCCCTCTCCCTTGCCCAGGTGGTGGCTACCCCGAGGAGCCCCCCCTTGCCTGCATCGCTGAAAAGACCCCTGGGTCTCCATTGAAACCTATTGCAAACCCAACGCCTGTTTGCACTCTGCACCCGGCCGCCCCTGTGCCGCTGAGAGTGTACTTTTTGTGCTGACTTGTGTCCCCCCCGGTGCCATACAAACCCCCCTGGTCTACCCTCCTTAGTAGCAGGTACTTACCTGCTGGCAGACTGGAACCGGGGCACCCCCTTCTCTATTGAAGCTATGCGTTTTGGGTACCACTTTGACCTCTGCACCTGACCAGCCCTGAGCTGCTGGTGTGGTAACTTTGGGGTTGCCCTGAACCCCCAACAGTGGGCTACCCTGGACCCAACTTGAACCCTATAAGTGCTTTACTTACCTGAAAAACTAACAAATACTTACCTCCCCCAGGAAATGTTGAATTGTGCAATGTCCAATTTTAAAATAGCTTATTGCCATTTTTGCCAAAACTGTACATGCTATTGTGATGATTCAAAGTTCCTAAGATACCTGAATGAAATACCTCTCATTTAAAATATTGTTTGTAAATCTTGAACCTGTGGTTCTTAAAATAAACTAAGAAAATATATTTTCCTATATAAAAACCTATTGGCCTGGAATTGTCTGAGTGTGTGTTCCTCATTTATTGCCTGTGTGTGTACAACGAATGCTTAACACTACCCTCTGATAAGCCTACTGCTCGACCACACTACCACAAAATAGAGCATTAGAATCTCTTTTTGCCACTATCTTACCTCTAAGGGGAACCCTTGGACTCTGTGCATGCTATTTCTTACTTTGAAATAGTACATACAGAGCCAACTTCCTACAGTGGGTCTTTGGTGAGCGAGGGGATGAGAGGGGTGTCGTCGGCGTAGGTGAGAATATTGAGGTTGTGTTGATGGGCTACTTGTGCGAGGGGGGCCATGTAGATGTTGAACAGCGTCGGGCTGAGGGATGAGCCTTGGGGGACGCCGCATATGATGTCGGTGGCTTCGGAGCGGAAGGGGGGGGTGGACTCTCTGGGCTCTGCCGGAGAGGAATGAGATGATCCAGTTGACGGCTTTTCCTTGGATTCTGATTTCGTGGAGGCGTGATTTTAGGGTGCAGTGGCAGACTGTCGAAGGCGGCAGATAGGTCCAGGAGGATGAGGGCTGATGTTTCGCCATTGTCCATTTGACATCTGATGTCGTCTGTGGCTGCAAGAAGGGCGATCTCAGTGCTGTGGTTTCGCCTGAAGCCAGATTGGGAGGGAGCCAGGATGTTGTTGTCTTAGAGGTGGCTGGTTAGTTGTGTGTTGACTATTTTTTCAATCACCTTCGCTGGGAAGGGGAGTAGGGAGATCGGTCGGAAGTTTTTGAGGTCGTTGGGGTCTGCTTTGGGCTTCCTGAGGAGGGCGTGGATTTCGGCGTGCTTCCAACTTTACGGGAAGGTCGAAGTTTCAAAGGAGATGTTGATAACCTTCCGTAGTTGGGGGAGGGCGATGGTGGAGTCTGCCTTGTATACGTGGTGGGTGCAGGGGTCTGACAGAGATCCTGAGTGGATGGAGTTCATGATCTTGCGTGTCTGTGTGGTTGACGTTGGTCCAGAAGGTCAGGCGGTTTGCACAGGTGGAGCTTTCGGGGGTGGGGTCTGGCGTCGGAGTGGCGTTGAAGCTGTCTTGGATGTCGGTGATCTTTCGGTGGAAGAAGGTGGACAGTGCGTTGCAGAGTTCTTGGGATGGAGGGATGTCGTTGACGCTGGGGTTGGAGAGTTCTTTTACGATGCTGAAGAGCTCTTTGCTGTCATGTGCATTGTTGTCCAGGCGGTCTTTGAAGTGGGATCGTTTGGCTTGTCTGATGAGTTGGTGGTGTCTGCGGGTGGCGTCCCTGTGGGCTGTGAGGCTGTCAGGTGTGCGTTTGAGGAGCCATTCCTTTTTTAGTTTTCAACAGTCGCGCTTGGAGTTTAGGAGCTCGTCAGTGAACCAGGCGGTTTTTCTTCTGCCTTGGTTGTTGGTGGGTTTCTTGAGTGGCGCGAGGATGTTAGCGCAATCATTGATCCACAGAGTGAGGTTGTGGGCGGCGGTGTCTGGGTCGGAGGGTGGGTTCTGGCCGAGGGTGTTGGTAAGCTGGTCTTCCGTAATTTTGCTCCAGCATCAGTGGGTGGTTGTTGGGTGCAATGGTGCTCGGTATGTTTCTTGTAGGTGAAGTGGATGCAGTGGTGGTCGGTCCAGTGGAGTACGGTGGTGTGGTTGAAGGTGACGTGGGCGCTTGAGGAGAAGATGGGAGCAAGCGTGTGGCTGGCGATGTGGGTTGGTGTGTTTACGAGTTGTCTGAGCCCGTGGTTTGTGATGTTGTCGATCAGAGTAATGGAGTTGGTGTCGTCGTTGTTCTCCAGCTGGAAATTTAGGTCCCCGAGGAGGATGTAATCCGTTGATTAGAGTGTGTGGGCGCTGGTGAGGTCGGCGATGGATTCGCTGAAGGGTGCTCGTGGTCCGGGAGGTGTGTAGATGAGCGTTCCTCTGAGAGTGGTGTTGGGGTCGGTGTGGATGCGGAAGTGTAGGTGTTCGGCGGTCTTGAGGGTGTCATCAGTGTGGCTGTGGACCTTGAGGGTGGATTTGTGGGCGATGGCTATTCCTCCTCCGATTCAGTTGGTGCGGTCCCTTTGGATGATCTTGTAGCCGTTCGGGATGGCTATTGAGGTGTCGGGCGCCGAGAAGTCGTTCCACCAGGTCTCGGTCAGGAAGGCTACGTCTGGGGCGGTGGAGTCGAGTAGGTCCCAGAGCTCGATGACGTGCTTGCGTGCGGAGTGGGTGTTGAGGAGTATGCAGTGGTGGTGGTTTGTTCCGTTCTTTGTAGGTTTCCTTGTTCTGTCGCAGGTGAATTTACAGGCGCGGCAGGAGAAGGGTCCGTTGGTGTTCATCGGTGAGGACTGGAAGCATGCTGTGATGTGGCCAATGTGGAGATGAGATGAGTCTAGATGAGATGAGTCGAGATAAAATAAGATGAGATTCACACCTGTTGAGTAGAGATGAGATGAGATGAGTCGAGAGGATATTTCTACCCGTCCAGTAGATTCGAGATGAGAAAAGATTCCTACCTGTCGAGTAGAGTCGAGATGAGATGAGATGAGTCTAGATGAGATAAGATGAGATTCTTACCTATTGAGTACAGTCGAGATGAGACGAGTCGAGATGAGTCGAGATTCCTACCTGTCAAGTAGAGTTGAGATGAGATGAGATGAGTCGAGATGAGTCTAGATGAGACGAAATGAGATGAGTCGAGATGAGATGAGATGAGATTCCTACCTGTCCAGTAGAGTTGAGATGAGTCGAGATGAGTCGAGTTGAGATGAGATTCCTACCTGTCCAATAGAGTCGAGATGAGATGAGATTCCTTACTGTCGAGTAGAGTCGAGATGAGATTCCTACCTCTCCAGTAGAGTCGAGATGAGATGAGATTCCTTACTGTCGAGTAGAGTCGAGATGAGATAAGTCGAGATGAGATGAGTCGAGATGAGATTCTCACCTGTTGAGTAGAGTCGAGATGAGATGAGTCGATATGAGATTCCTACCTGTCGAGTAGAGCCGAGATGAGATGAGATGAGCCGAGATGAGATGAGTTGAGATTAGTTGAGATGATCTGAGTCGAGATGAGATTCCTACCTGTCCAGTAGATTCGAGATGAGTCAAGATGAGAAAAAAGATTCCTACCTGTCGAGATGAGTCTAGATGAGTGGAGATGAAATGAGATTCCTACCTGTCCAGTAGAATCGAGATGAGTCGAGGTGAGATGAGATTCCTACCTTTAAAGTAGAGTCTAGATGAGATGAGATGAGTTGAGATGAGATGAGTCGAGATGAGATTAAATGAGATGAGTCGAGATGAGATGAGATTCCTACCTGTCCAGTAGAGTAGAGATGAGATGAGTCTAGATGAGATGAGATTCCTACCTGTCCAGTAGAGTAGAGATGAGATTCTTACCTGTTGAGAAGAGTCAAGACGAGTCGAGGTGAGACGAGTCGAGGTGAGAAGAGTCGAGGTGAGAAGAGTCGAGGTGAGACGAGTTGAGGTGAGACGAGTCGAGGTGAGATGAGTTGAGTCGAGTCGAGATGAGATTCCTACCTGTCAAATAGTAGAGATGAGATCAGTCGAGTAGAGTCAAGATAAGTTGAGTTGAGATTCTTACCTGTTGAGTAGAGTTGAGTAGAGTCAAGATGAGTCGAGGTGAGATGAGTCGAGATGAGATTCCTACCTGTCGAATAGTAGAGATGAGATCAGTTGAGTAGAGTCAAGATGAGTCGAAATGAGATTCTTACCTATTGAGTAGAGTTGAGATGAGTCGAGATGAGAAGAAATTCCTACCTGTCGAGTAGAGTTGAGATGAGTTGAGATGAGTTGAGATGAGTCGAAATGAGATGAGTCGAGATTCCGACCTGTTGAGTAGTCAAGAGGAATTGAGATTCCTACCTGTCAAGTAGAGTTGAGATGAGTCAAGATGAGATGAGTCGAGATGAGATGAGATGAGTCGAGATGAGATGAGTCGAGTCGAGATGAGATTCCTACCTGTCGAATAGTAGAGATGAGATCAGTCGAGTAGAGTCAAGATAAGCTGAGTTGAGATTCTTACCTGTTGAGTAGAGTCGAGACGAGATGAGTAGAGTCGAGATGAGTAGAGTTGAGATGAGTAGAGTCGAGATGAGTAGAGTTGAGATGAGTAGAGTTGAGATGAGTAGAGTTGAGATGAGTAGAGTCGAGATGAGTAGAGTCAAGATGAGATTCTTACCTGTTGAGTAGAGTCGAGATGAGATTCTTACCTGTTGAGTAGAGTCGAGATGAGATTCTTACCTGATGAGTAGAGTCAAGACGAGTCGAGGTGAGACGAGTCGAGGTGAGAAGAGTCGAGGTGAGAAGAGTCGAGGTGAGAAGAGTCGAGGTGAGAAGAGTCGAGGTGAGACGAGTCGAGGTGAGAGGAGTCGAGTCGAGATGAGATTCCTACCTGTCGAATAGTAGAGATGAGATCAGTCGAGTATAGTCAAGATAAGTTGAGTCGAGATTCTTACCTGTTGAGTAGAGTCGAGACGAGGTGAGATGAGTCGAGATGAGTAGAGTCGAGATGAGTAGAGTCGAGATGAGTAGAGTCGAGATGAGTAGAGTCGAGATGAGTAGAGTCGAGATGAGATTCTTACATGTTGAGTAGAGTTGAGATGAGATTCTTACCTGTTGAGTAGAGTCGAGTCGAGAAGAGTCGAGGTGAGACGAGTCGAGATGAGATTCTTACCTGTTGAGTAGAGTCGAGATGAGATTCTTACCTGTTGAGTAGAGTCGAGACGAGTCGAGGTGAGACGAGTCGAGGTGAGACGAGTCGAGGTGAGACGAGTCGAGGTGAGACGAGTCAAGATGAGATTCTTACCTGTTGAGTAGAGTCGAGATTCTTACCTGTTGAGTAGAGTCGAGATGAGATTCCTACCTGTTGAGTAGAGTCGAGATGAGATTCTTAACTGTTGAGTACAGTCGAGACGAGTCGAGGTGAGATGAGTCGAGGTGAGATGAGTCGAGGTGAGACGAGTCGAGACGAGTCGAGATGAGATGAGTCGAGATGAGATTCTTACCTGTTGAGTAGAGTTGAGATGAGATTCTTACCTGTTGAGTAGAGTCGAGATGAGATTCTTACCTGTTGAGTAGAGTCGAGATGAGATTCTTACCTGTTGAATAGAGTCGAGAAGAGTCGAGGTGAGACGAGTCGAGTTGAGAAGAGTCGAGGTGAGAAGAGTCGAGGTGAGAAGAGTCGAGGTGAGAAGAGTCGAGTCGAGATGAGATTCCTACCTGTCGAATAGTAGAGATGAGATCAGTCGAGTAGAGTCAAGATAAGATGAGATGAGATTCTTACCTGTTGAGTAGAGTTGAGTAGAGTCAAGACGAGTCGAGGTGAGATGAGTCGAGGTGAGATGAGTCGAGATGAGATTCCTACCTGTCGAATAGTAGAGATGAAATCAGTCGAGTAGAGTCAAGATGAGTCGAAATGAGATTCTTACCTATTGAATAGAGTTGAGATGAGTCGAGATGAGAAGAAATTCCTACCTGTCGAATAGAGTTGAGATGAGTTGAGATGAGTCGAGATGAGTCGAGATTCCGACCTGTTGAGTAGTCAAGAGGATTTGAGATTCCTACCTGTCGAGGAGAGTTGAGATGAGTCAAGATGAGATGAGTCGAGATGAGATGAGATGAGTCGAGATGAGATGAGTCGAGTCGAGTCGAGTCGAGTCGAGATTCCTACCTGTCGAATAGTAGAGATGAGATCAGTCGAGTGGAGTCAAGATAAGTTGAGTTGAGATTCTTACCTGTTGAGTAGAGTCGAGACGAGTCGAGATGAGTAGAGTCGAGATGAGATTCTTACCTGTTGAGTAGAATCGAGATGAGATTCTTACCTGTAGAGTAGAGTCGAGATGAGATTCTTACCTGTTGAGTATTGTCGAGACGAGATTCTTACCTGTTGAGTAGAGTCAAGACGAGTCGAGGTGAGACGAGTCGAGGGTAGACGAGTCGTGGTGAGACGAGTCGAGGTGAGACGAGTCGAGGTGAGATTCTTACCTGCTGAGTAGAGTCGAGATGAGATTCTTACCTGTTGAGTAGAGTCGAGACGAGTCGAGGTGAGACGAGTCGAGGTGAGATTCTTACCTATTAAGTAGAGTCGAGATGAGATTCTTACCTTTTGAGTAGAGTCGAGATGAGATTCTTACCTGTTGAGTAGAGTCGAGACGAGTCGAGTCCAGACGAGTCGAGGTGAGATGAGTCGAGGTGAGACGAGTCGAGATGAGATGAGTCGAGGTGAGAAGAGTCGAGGTGAGACAAGTCGAGATGAGATTCCTACCTGTCGAATAGTAGAGATGAGATCAGTCGAGTAGAGTCAAGATAAGTTGAGTTGAGATTCTTACCTGTTGAGTAGAGTCGAGACGAGGTGAGATGAGTCGAGATGAGTAGAGTCGAGATGAGTAGAGTTGAGATGAGATTCTTACCTGTTGACTAGAGTCGAGATAAAATTCTTACCTGTTGAGTAGAGACGAGATGATATTCTTACCTGTTGAGTAGAGTCAAGACGAGTCGAGGTGAGAAGAGTCGAGGTGAGAAGAGTCAAGGTGAGAAGAGTCGAGGTGAGAAGAGTCGAGGTGAGACGAGTCGAGGTGAGATGAGTCGAGTCGAGATGAGATTCCTACCTGTCGAATAGTAGAGATGAGATCAGTCGAGTAGAGTCAAGATAAGTTGAGTTGAGATTCTTACCTGTTGAGTAGAGTTGAGTAGAGTCAAGACGAGTCGAGGTGAGATGAGTCGAGGTGAGATGAGTCGAGATGAGATTCCTACCTGTCGAATAGTAGAGATGAGATCAGTCGAGTAGAGTCAAGATGAGTCGAAATGAGTCTTACCTATTGAGTAGAGTTGAGATGAGTCGAGATGAGAAGAAATTCCTACCTGTCGAGTAGAGTCGAGATGAGTTGAGATGAGTCAAAATGAGATGAGTCGAGATTACGACCTCTTGAGTAGTCAAGAGGAGTTGAGATTCCTACCTGTCGAGTAAAGTTGAGATGAGTCAAGATGAGATGAGTCGAGATGAGATGAGATGAGTCGAGATGAGATGAGTCAAGTCGAGGTTCCTACCTGTCGAATAGTAGAGATGAGATCAGTTGAGTAGAGTCAAGATAAGTTGAGTTGAGATTCTTACCTGTTGAGTAGAGTCGAGACGAGGTGAGATGAGTCGAGATGAGTAGAGTCGAGATGAGTAGAGTCGAGATGAGTAGAGTCGAGATGAGATTCTTACCTGTTGAGTAGAGTCAAGATGAGATTCTTACCTGTTGAGTAGATTCGAGACGAGTTGAGGTGAGACGAGTCGAGGTGAGACGAGTCGAGGTGAGATTCTTACCTGTTGAGTAGAGTCGAGACGAGTCGAGGTGAGACGAGTCAAGGTGAGAAGAGTCGAGTCGAGATGAGATTCCTACCTGTCGAATAGTAGAGATGAGATCAGTCGAGTAGAGTCAAGACGAGTTGAGGTGAGATGAGTCGAGGTGAGATGAGTCGAGATGAGATTCCTACTTGTCGAATAGGAGAGATGAGATCAGTCGAGTAGAGTCAACATGAGTCGAAATAAGATTCTTACCTATTGAGTAGAGTTGAGATGGGTCGAGATGAGAAGAAATTGCTACCTGTCGAGTAGAGTCGAGATGAGTTGAGATGAGTCGAAATGAGATGAGTCGAGATTCCGACCTGTTGAGTAGTCAAGAGGAGTTGAGATTACTACCTGTCGAGTAGAGTTGAGATGAGTCGAGATGAGATGAGTCGAGATGAGATGAGTTGAGTCGAGATGAGATTCCTACCTGTCGAATAGAAGAGATGAGATCAGTCGAGTAGAGTCAAGATAAGTTGAGATGAGATTCTTACCTGTTGAGTAGAGTCGAGACGAGGTGAGATGAGTCGAGATGAGCAGAGTCGAGATGAGTAGAGTCGAGATGAGATTCTTACCTGTTGAGTAGAGTCGAGATGAGATTCTTACCTCTTAAGTAGAGTCGAGACGAGTCGAGGTGAGACGAGTCGAGGTGAGATTCTTACCTGTTGAATAGAGTCGAGATGAGATTCTTACCTGTTGAGTAGAGTCGAGATGAGATTCTTACCTGTTGAGAAGAGTCGAGATGAGATTCTTACCTGTTGAGAAGAGTCGAGATGAGATTCTTACCTGTTGAGTAGAGTCGAGACAAGTCGAGTCGAGACGAGTCGAGGGGAGACGAGTCGAGATGAGATTCTTACCTGTTGAGTAGAGTCGAGATGAGATTCTTCCCTGTTGAGTAGAGTCGAGATCAGATTCTTACCTGCTGAGTAGAGTCGAGATGAGATTCTTACCTGTTGAGTCGAGGTGAGATGAGTCGAGGTGAAATGAGTCGAGGTGAGACGAGTCGAGATGAGACGAGTCGAGATGAGATGAGTCGAGATGAGATTCTTACCTGTTGAGTAGAGTCGAGACGAGTCGAGGTGAGAAGAGTCGAGGGGAGACGAGTCGAGGTGAGACGAGTCGAGTCGAGATGAGATTTCTACCTGTCGAATAGTAGAGAGGAGATCAGTCAAGATCAGTTGAGTTGAGATTCTTACCTGTTGAGTAGAGTTGAGTAGAGTCAAGACAAGTCGAGGTGAGATGAGTCGAGGTGAGATGAGTCGAGATGAGATGAGTCGAGTTGAGATGAGATTCCCACCTGTCGAATAGTAGAGATGAGATCAGTCGAGTAGAGTCAAGATAAGTTGAGTTGAGATTATTACCTGTTGAGTAGAGTTGAGTAGAGTCAAGATGAGTCGAGGTGAGATGAGTCGAGGTGAGATGAGTCGAGGTGAGATGAGTCGAGATGAGATTCCTACCTGTCGAATAGTAGAGATGAGATCAGTCGAGTAGAGTCAAGATGAGTCGAAATGAGATTCTTACCTATTGAGTAGAGTTGAGATGAGTCGAGATGAGAAGAAATTCCTACCTGTCGAGTAGAGTTGAGATGAGTTGAGGTGAGTCAAAATGTGATGAGTCGAGATTCCGACCTGTTGAGTAGTCAAGAGGAGTTGAGATTCCTACCTGTCAAGTAGAGTTGAGATGAGTCAAGATGAGATGAGTCGAGATGAGATGAGATGAGTCGAGATGAGTCGAGATGAGATGAGTCAAGTCAAGATGAGATTCCTACCTGTCGAATAGTAGAGATGAGATCAGTCGAGTAGAGTCAAGATAAGTTGAGTTGAGATTCTTACCTGTTGAGTAGAGTCGAAACGAGATGAGTAGAGTCGAGATGAGTAGAGTCGAGATGAGTAGAGTCGAGATGAGATTCTTACCTGTTGAGTAGAGTCGAGATGAGATTCTTACCTGTTGAGTAGAGTCGAGATGAGATTCTTACCTGTTGAGTAGAGTCAAGACGAGTCGAGGTGAGTCGAGTCGAGGTGAGAAGAGTCGAGGTGAGAAGAGTCGAGGTGAGACGAGTCGAGGTGAGATGAGTCGAGTCGAGATGAGTCGAGTCGAGATGAGATTCCTACCTGTCGAATAGTAGAGATGAGATCAGTCGAGTAGAGTCAAGATAAGTTGAGTTGAGATTCTTACCTGTTGAGTAGAGTCGAGACGAGGTGAGATGAGTCGAGATGAGCAGAGTCGAGATGAGTAGAGTTGAGATGAGTAGAGTCGAGTAGAGTCGAGATGAGATTCTTACCTGTTGAGTAGAGTCGAGACGAGTCGAGGTGAGACGAGTCGAGATGAGATTCTTACCTGTTGAGTAGAGTCGAGATGAGATTCTTACCTGTTGAGTAGAGTCGAGATGAGATTCTTACCTGCTGAGTAGAGTTAAGATGAGATTCTTACGTGTTGAGTAGAGTCGAGACGAGATGAGATGAGGTGAGATGAGATGAGTCGAGGTGAGATGAGTCGAGGTGAGACGAGTCGAAATGAGATGAGTCGAGATTCAGACCTGTTGAGTAGTCAAGAGGAGTTGAGATTCCTACCTGTCAAGTAGAGTTGAGATGAGTCAAGATGAGATGAGTCGAGATGAGATGAGTTGAGATGAGTCGAGTCGAGTCGAGTCGAGATGAGATTCCTACCTGTCGAATAGTAGAGATGAGATCAGTCGACTAGAGTCAAGATAAGTTGAGTTGAGATTCTTACCTGTTGAGTAGAGTCGAGTCGAGATGAGTAGAGTCGAGATGAGTTGAGTCGAGATGAGTAGAGTCGAGATGAGTAGAGTCGAGATGAGATTCTTACCTGTTGAGTAGAGTCAAGATGAGATTCTTACCTGTTGAGTAGAGTCGAGATGAGATTCTTACCTGTTGAGTAGAGTCAAGACGAGTCGAGGTGAGACAAGTCGAGGTGAGACGAGTCGAGGTGAGACGAGTCGAGGTGAGACGAGTCGAGGTGAGACGAGTCGAGGTGGGACGAGTCGAGGTGGGACGAGTCGAGGTGGGACGAGTCGAGGTGGGACGAGTCGAGGTGAGAAGAGTCGAGGTGAGACGAGTCGAGGTGAGACGACTCGAGTCAAGATGAGATTCCTACCTGTCGAATAGTAGAGATGAGATCAGTCGAGTAGAGTCAAGATAAGTTGAGTTGAGATTCTTACCTGTTGAGTAGAGTCGAGACGAGGTGAGATGAGTCGAGATGAGTAGAGTCGAGATGAGTAGAGTCGAGATGAGTAGAGTCGAGATGAGTAGAGTCGAGATGAGATTCTTACCTGTTGAGTAGAGTCGAGATGAGATTCTTACCTGTTGAGTAGAGTCAAGACGAGTCGAGGTGAGACGAGTCGAGGTGAGACGAGTCGAGGTGGGACGAGTCGAGGTGGGACGAGTCGAGGTGAGACGAGTCGAGGTGAGACGAGTCGAGTCAAGATGAGATTCCTACCTGTCGAATAGTAGAGATGAGATCAGTCGAGTAGAGTCAAGATAAGTTGAGTTGAGATTCTTACCTGTTGAGTAGAGTCGAGACGAGGTGAGATGAGTCGAGATGAGTAGAGTCGAGATGAGTAGAGTCGAGATGAGATTCTTACCTGTTGAGTAGAGTCGAGATGAGATTCTTACCTGTTGAGTAGAGTCAAGACGAGTCGAGGTGAGACGAGTCGAGGTGAGACGAGTCGAGGTGAAAAAGAGTTGAGGTGAGAAGAGTCGAGGTGAGACGAGTCGAGGTGAGACGAGTCGAGTCGAGATGAGATTCCTACCTGTCGAATAGTAGAGATGAGATCAGTCGAGTAGAGTCAAGATAAGTTGAGTTGAGATTCTTACCTGTTGAGTAGAGTTGAGTAGAGTCAAGACGAGTCGAGGTGAGATGAATCGAGGTGAGATGAGTCGGGATGAGATTCCTACCTGTCGAATAGTAGAGATGAGATCAGTCGAGTAGAGTCAAGATGAGTCGAAATGAGATTCTTACCTATTGAGTAGAGTTGAGATGAGTCGAGATGAGAAGAAATTCCTACCTGTGGAGTAGAGTCGAGATGAGTTGAGATGAGTCGAAATGAGATTCTTACCTATTGAGTCGAAATGAGATAAGTCGAGATTCCGACCTGTTGAGTAGTCAAGAGGAGTTGAGATTCTTACCTGCTGAGTAGAGTCGAGACGAGGTGAGATGAGTCGAGATGAGTAGAGTCGAGATGAGAAGAGTCGAGATGAGAAGAGTCGAGATGAGTAGAGTCGAGATGAGATTCTTACCTGTTGAGTAGAGTCGAGTCGAGACGAGTCGAGGTGAGACCAGTCGAGATGAGCTTCTTACCTGTTGAGTAGAGTTGAGATGAGACTCTTACCTGTTGAGTAGAGTCGAGATGAGATTCTTACCTGCTGAGTAGAGTCGAGATGAGATTCTTACCTGTTGAGTAGAGTCGAGGTGAGAAGAGTCGAGGTGAGATGAGTCGAGGTGAGACGAGTCGAGATGAGATGAGTCGAGATGAGATTCTTACCTGTTAGTAGAGTCGAGATGAGATTCTTACCTGTTAGTAGAGTCGAGATGAGATTCTTACCTGTTGAGTAGAGTCGAGATGAGATTCTTACCTGTTGAGTAGAGTCGAGACGAGTCGAGGTGAGACGAGTCGAGGTGAGAAGAGTCGAGGTGAGACGAGTCGAGGTGAGATGAGTCGAGTCGAGTTGAGATTCCTACCTGTCGAATAGTAGAGATTTGATCAGTCGAGTAGAGTCAAGATAAGTTGAGTTGAGATTCTTACCTGTTGAGTAGAGTTGAGTAGAGTCAAGATGAGTCGAGTTGAGTAGAGTCAAGATGAGTCGAGGTGAGATGAGTCGAGGTGAGATGAGTCGAGGTGAGATAAGTCGAGGTGAGATGAGTCGAGATGAGATGAGTCGAGATGAGATGAGATTCCTACCTGTCGAATAGTAGAGATGAGATCAGTTGAGTAGAGTCAAGATGAGTCGAAATGAGATTCTTACCTATTGAGTGGAGTTGAGATGAGATGAGAAGAAATTCCTACCTGTCGAGTAGTCGAGATGAGTTGAGATGAGTCGAAATGAGATGAGTCGAGATTCCGACCTATTCAGTAGTCAAGAGTAGTTGAGATTCCTACCTGTCGAGTAGAGTTGAGATGAGTCAAGATGAGATGAGTCGAGATGAGAATAGATGAGTCGAGATGAGATAAGTCGAGTCGAGATGAGATTCCTACCTGTCGAATAGTAGAGATGAGATCAGTCGAGTAGAGTCAAGATAAGTTGAGTTGAGATTCTTACCTGTTGAGTAGAGTCGAGATGAGATGAGATTCTTACCTGTTGAGTAGAGTCGAGACGAGTCGAGGTGAGATGAGTCGAGGTGAGACGAGTCGAGGTGAGACGAGTCGAGGTGAGACGAGTCGAGGTGAGATGAGTCGAGGTGAGATGAGTCGAGGTGAGACGAGTTGAGGTTTAGATGTGTCGAGGTGAGACGAGTCGAGGTGAGATTCTTACCTGTTGAGTAGAATCGAGATGAGATTCTTACCTGTTGAGTAGAGTTGAGATGAGATTTTTACCTGTTGAGTATTGTCGAGACGAGATTCTTACCTGTTGAGTAGAGTCAAGACGAGTCGAGGTGAGACGAGTTGAGGTGAGATTCTCACCTGTTGAGTAGAGTCAAGATGAGATTCTTACCTGTTGAGTAGAGTCGAGATGAGATTCATACCTGTAGAGTAGAGTCGAGATGAGATTCTTACCTGATGAGTATTGTCGAGACGAGATTCTTACCTGTTGAGTAGAGTCAAGACGAGTCGAGGTGAGACGAGTCGAGGTGAGACGAGTCGAGGTGAGATTCTTACCTGTTGAGTAAGGTCGAGATGAGATTCTTACCTGTTGAGTAGAGTCGAGACGAGTCGAGGTGAGACGAGTCGAGGTGAGATTCTTACCTGTTGAGTAGAGTCGAGATGAGATTCTTACCTGTTGAGTAGAGTCGAGATGAGTCGAGACGAGTCGAGGTGAGATGAGTCGAGGTGAGATGAGTCGAGGTGAGACGAGTCGAGATGAGATGAGTCGAGATGAGATTCTTACCTGTTGAGTAGAGTCGAGATGAGTAGAGTCGAGTAGAGTCGAGATGAGATTCTTACCTGTTGAGTAGAGTCGAGACGAGTCGAGGTGAGACGAGTCGAGATGAGATTCTTACCTGTTGAGTAGAGTCGAGATGAGATTCTTACCTGTTGAGTAGAGTCGAGATGAGATTCTTACCTGCTGAGTAGAGTTAAGATGAGATTCTTACGTGTTGAGTAGAGTCGAGACGAGATGAGATGAGGTGAGATGAGTCGAGGTGAGATGAGTCGAGGTGAGACGAGTCGAAATGAGATGAGTCGAGATTCAGACCTGTTGAGTAGTCAAGAGGAGTTGAGATTCCTACCTGTCAAGTAGAGTTGAGATGAGTCAAGATGAGATGAGTCGAGATGAGATGAGTTGAGATGAGTCGAGTCGAGTCGAGTCGAGATGAGATTCCTACCTGTCGAATAGTAGAGATGAGATCAGTCGACTAGAGTCAAGATAAGTTGAGTTGAGATTCTTACCTGTTGAGTAGAGTCGAGACGAGATGAGTAGAGTCGAGATGAGTAGAGTCGAGATGAGTAGAGTCGAGATGAGTAGAGTCGAGATGAGATTCTTACCTGTTGAGTAGAGTCAAGATGAGATTCTTACCTGTTGAGTAGAGTCGAGATGAGATTCTTACCTGTTGAGTAGAGTCAAGACGAGTCGAGGTGAGACAAGTCGAGGTGAGACGAGTCGAGGTGAGACGAGTCGAGGTGAGACGAGTCAAGGTGAGACGAGTCGAGGTGAGACGAGTCGAGGTGGGACGAGTCGAGGTGAGAAGAGTCGAGGTGAGAAGAGTCGAGGTGAGACGAGTCGAGGTGAGACGACTCGAGTCAAGATGAGATTCCTACCTGTCGAATAGTAGAGATGAGATCAGTCGAGTAGAGTCAAGATAAGTTGAGTTGAGATTCTTACCTGTTGAGTAGAGTCGAGACGAGGTGAGATGAGTCGAGATGAGTAGAGTCGAGATGAGTAGAGTCGAGATGAGTAGAGTCGAGATGAGTAGAGTCGAGATGAGTAGAGTCGAGATGAGTAGAGTCGAGATGAGATTCTTACCTGTTGAGTAGAGTCGAGATGAGATTCTTACCTGTTGAGTAGAGTCAAGGCGAGTCGAGGTGAGACGAGTCGAGGTGAGACGAGTCTAGGTGGGACGAGTCGAGGTGGGACGAGTCGAGGTGGGACGAGTCGAGGTGAGACGAGTCGAGTCAAGATGAGATTCCTACCTGTCGAATAGTAGAGATGAGATCAGTCGAGTAGAGTCAAGATAAGTTGAGTTGAGATTCTTACCTGTTGAGTAGAGTCGAGACGAGGTGAGATGAGACGAGGTGAGATGAGTCGAGATGAGTAGAGTCGAGATGAGTAGAGTCGAGATGAGATTCTTACCTGTTGAGTAGAGTCGAGATGAGATTCTTACCTGTTGAGTAGAGTCAAGACGAGTCGAGGTGAGACGAGTCGAGGTGAGACGAGTCGAGGTGAAAAAGAGTTGAGGTGAGAAGAGTCGAGGTGAGACGAGTCGAGGTGAGACGAGACGAGTCGAGATGAGATTCCTACCTGTCGAATAGTAGAGATGAGATCAGTCGAGTAGAGTCAAGATAAGTTGAGTTGAGATTCTTACCTGTTGAGTAGAGTTGAGTAGAGTCAAGACGAGTCGAGGTGAGATGAATCGAGGTGAGATGAGTCGGGATGAGATTCCTACCTGTCGAATAGTAGAGATGAGATCAGTCGAGTAGAGTCAAGATGAGTCGAAATGAGATTCTTACCTATTGAGTAGAGTTGAGATGAGTCGAGATGAGAAGAAATTCCTACCTGTGGAGTAGAGTCGAGATGAGTTGAGATGAGTCGAAATGAGATTCTTACCTATTGAGTCGAAATGAGATAAGTCGAGATTCCGACCTGTTGAGTAGTCAAGAGGAGTTGAGATTCTTACCTGTTGAGTAGAGTCGAGACGAGGTGAGATGAGTCGAGATGAGTAGAGTCGAGATGAGTGGAGTCGAGATGAGAAGAGTCGAGATGAGAAGAGTCGAGATGAGAAGAGTCGAGATGAGTAGAGTCGAGATGAGATTCTTACCTGTTGAGTAGAGTCGAGATGAGATTCTTACCTGTTGAGTAGAGTCGAGTCGAGACGAGTCGAGGTGAGACCAGTCGAGATGAGCTTCTTACCTGTTGAGTAGAGTTGAGATGAGACTCTTACCTGTTGAGTAGAGTCGAGATGAGATTCTTACCTGCTGAGTAGAGTCGAGATGAGATTCTTACCTGTTGAGTAGAGTCAAGACGAGTCGAGGTGAGAAGAGTCGAGGTGAGATGAGTCGAGGTGAGACGAGTCGAGATGAGATGAGTCGAGATGAGATTCTTACCTGTTAGTAGAGTCGAGATGAGATTCTTACCTGTTAGTAGAGTCGAGATGAGATTCTTACCTGTTGAGTAGAGTCGAGATGAGATTCTTACCTGTTGAGTAGAGTCGAGACGAGTCGAGGTGAGACGAGTCGAGGTGAGAAGAGTCGAGGTGAGACGAGTCGAGGTGAGATGAGTCGAGTCGAGTTGAGATTCCTACCTGTCGAATAGTAGAGATTTGATCAGTCGAGTAGAGTCAAGATGAGTCGAAATGAGATTCTTACCTATTGAGTGGAGTTGAGATGAGATGAGAAGAAATTCCTACCTGTCGAGTAGTCGAGATGAGTTGAGATGAGTCGAAATGAGATGAGTCGAGATTCCGACCTATTCAGTAGTCAAGAGTAGTTGAGATTCCTACCTGTCGAGTAGAGTTGAGATGAGTCAAGATGAGATGAGTCGAGATGAGAATAGATGAGTCGAGATGAGATAAGTCGAGTCGAGATGAGATTCCTACCTGTCGAATAGTAGAGATGAGATCAGTCGAGTAGAGTCAAGGTAAGTTGAGTTGAGATTCTTACCTGTTGAGTAGAGTCGAGATGAGATGAGATTCTTACCTGTTGAGTAGAGTCGAGACGAGTAGAGTCGAGACGAGTCGAGGTGAGACGAGTCGAGGTGAGACGAGTCGAGGTGAGACGAGTCGAGGTGAGACGAGTCGAGGTGAGGTGAGGCGAGTCGAGGTGAGACGAGTCGAGGTGAGATGAGTCGAGGTGAGATGAGTCGAGGCGAGACGAGTTGAGGTTTAGATGTGTCGAGGTGAGACGAGTCGAGGTGAGATTCTTACCTGTTGAGTAGAATCGAGATGAGATTCTTACCTGTTGAGTAGAGTTGAGATGAGATTTTTACCTGTTGAGTATTGTCGAGACGAGATTCTTACCTGTTCAGGAGAGTCAAGACGAGTCGAGGTGAGACGAGTTGAGGTGAGATTCTCACCTGTTGAGTAGAGTCAAGATGAGATTCTTACCTGTTGAGTAGAGTCGAGATGAGATTCATACCTGTAGAGTAGAGTCGAGATGAGATTCTTACCTGATGAGTATTGTCGAGACGAGATTCTTACCTGTTGAGTAGAGTCAAGACGAGTCGAGGTGAGACGAGTCGAGGTGAGACGAGTCGAGGTGAGATTCTTACCTGTTGAGTAGAGTCGAGATGAGATTCTTACCTGTTGAGTAGAGTCGAGACGAGTCGAGGTGAGACGAGTCGAGGTGAGATTCTTACCTGTTGAGTAGAGTCGAGATGAGATTCTTACCTGTTGAGTAGAGTCGAGATGAGTCGAGACGAGTTGAGGTGAGATGAGTCGAGGTGAGATGAGTCAAAGTGAGACGAGTCGAGATGAGATGAGTCGAGATGAGATTCTTACCTGTTGAGTAGAGTCGAGATGAGATGAGATTCTTACCTGTTGAGTAGAGTCGAGACGAGTCGAGGTGAGATGAGTCGAGGTGAGACGAGTCGAGGAGAGATGAGTCGAGGTGAGACAAGTCGAGGTGAGACGAGTCGAGGTGAGACGAGTCGAGGTGAGACGAGTCGAGGTGAGATGAGTCGAGGTGAGACGAGTCGAGGTGAGACGAGTCGAGGTGATATTCTTACCTGTTGAGTAGAGTCGAGATGAGATTCTTACCTGTTGAGTAGAGTCGAGATGAGATTCTTACCTGTTGAGTAGAGTCAAGACGAGTCGAGGTGAGACGAGTCGAGGTGAGACGAGTCGAGGTGAGAAGAGTCGAGGTGAGAAGAGTCGAGGTGAGACGAGTCGAGGTGAGACGAGTCGAGGTGAGACGAGTCGAGGTGAGACGAGTCGAGTCAAGATGAGATTCCTACCTGTCGAATAGTAGAGATGAGATCAGTAGAGTAGAGTCAAGATAAGTTGAGTTGAGATTCTTACCTGTTGAGTAGAGTTGAGTAGAGTCAAGACGAGTCGAGGTGAGATGAGTTGAGGTGAAAAGAGTCGAGGTGAGAAGAGTCGAGGTGAGACGAGTCGAGGTGAGATGAGTTGAGTCGAGTAGAGTCGAGTTGAGATTCCTACCTGTCGAATAGTAGAGATGAGATCAGTCGAGTAGAGTCAAGATAAGTTGAGTTGAGATTCTTACCTGTTGAGTAGAGCTGAGTAGAGTCAAGGCGAGTCGAGGTGAGATGAGTAAAGGTGAGATGAGTCGAGATGAGATGAGTCGAGTCAAGATGAGATTCCTACCTGTCGAATAGTAGAGATGAGATCAGTTGAGTAGAGTGAAGATGAGTCGAAATGAGATTCTTACCTATTGAGTAGAGTTGAGATGAGATGATAAGAAATTCCTACCTGTCGAGTAGAGTAGAGATGAGTTGAGATGAGTCGAAATGAGATGAGTCGAGATTCCGACCTGTTCAGTAGTAAAGAGTAGTTGAGATTCCTACCTGTCGAGTAGAGTTGAGATGAGTCAAGATGAGATGAGTCGAGATGAGATGAGATGAGTCGAGATGAGATTCCTACCTGTCGAATAGTACAGATGAGATCAGTTGAGTAGAGTCAAGATAAGTTGAGTTGAGATTCTTACCTGTTGAGTAGAGTCGAGACGAGGTGAGATGAGTCGAGATGAGTAGAGTCGAGATGAGTAGAGTCGAGATGAGTAGAGTCGAGATGAGATTCTTACCTGTTGAGTAGAGTCGAGATGAGATTCTTACCTGTTGAGTAGAGCCGAGATGAGATTCTTACCTGTAGAATAGAGTCGAGATGAGATTCTTACCTGTAGAATAGAGTCGAGATGAGATTCTTACCTGTTGAGTATTGCCAAGACGAGATTCTTACCTGTTGAGTAGAGTCAAGAAGAGTCGAGGTGAGACGAGTCGAGGTGAGATTCTTACCTGTTGAGTAGAGTCGAGATGAGATTCTTACCTGTTGAGTCGAGGTGAGACGAGTCGAGGTGAGATTCTTACCTGTTGAGTAGAGTCGAGATGAGATTCTTACCTGTTGAGTAGAGTCGAGATGAGATTCTTACCTGTTAAGTAGAGTCGAGACGAGTCGAGACGAGACGAGTCGAGACGAGTTGAGGTGAGATGAGTGGAGGTGAGATGAGTCGAGGTGAGACGAGTCGAGAAGAGATGAGTCGAGATGAGATTCTTACCTGTTGAGTAGAGTCGAGATGAGATGAGATTCTTACCTGTTGAGTAGAGTTGAGATGAGATGAGATTCTTACCTGTTGAGTAGAGTCGAGACGAGTCGAGGTGAGACGAGTCGAGTTGAGATGAGTCGAGGTGAGACAAGTCGAGGTGAGAAGAGTCGAGGTGAGACGAGTCGAGGTGAGACGAGTCGAGGTGAGATTCTTACCTGTTGAGTAGAGTCGAGATGAGATTCTTACCTGTTGAGTAGAGTCGAGATGAGATTCTTACCTGTTGAGTAGAGTCAAGACGAGTCGAGGTGAGACAAGTCGAGGTGAGACGAGTCGAGGTGAGAAGAGTCGAGGTGAGAAGACTCGAGGTGAGACGAGTCGAGGTAAGATGAGTCGAGTCGAGATGAGATTCCTACCTGTCGAATAGTAGAGATGAGATCAGTCGAGTAGAGTCAAGATAAGTTGAGTTGAGATTCTTACCTGTTGAGTAGAGTTGAGTAGAGTCAAGACGAGTCGAGGTGAGATGAGTCGAGGTGAGATGAGTCGAGGTGAGATGAGTCAAGATGAGATTCCTACCTGTCGAATAGTAGAGATGAGATCAGTCGAGTAGAGTCAAGATAAGTTGAGTTGAGATTCTTACCTGTTGAGTAGAGTCGAGGTGAGATGAGTCGAGGTGAGACGAGTCGAGGTCAGACGAGTCGAGGTGAGATTCTTACCTGTTGAGTAGAGTCGAGATGAGATTCTTACCTGTTGAGTAGAGTCGAGACGATATGAGTAGAGTCGAGATGAGTAGAGTCGAGATGAGTAGAGTCGAGATGAGTAGAGTCGAGATGAGATTCTTACCTGTTGAGTAGAGTCGAGATGAGATTCTTACCTGTTGAGTAGAGTCGAGATGAGATTCTTACCTGTTGACTAGAGTCGAGATGAGATTCTTACCTGTTGAGTAAAGTCGAGATGAAATTCTTACCTGTTGAGTAAAGTCGAGATGAGATCCTTACCTGTTAAGTAGAGTCGAGACGAGTCGAGACGAGACGAGTCGAGACGAGTTGAGGTGAGATGAGTGGAGGTGAGATGAGTCGAGGTGAGACGAGTCGAGAAGAGATGAGTCGAGATGAGATTCTTACCTGTTGAATAGAGTCGAGATGAGATGAGATTCTTACCTGTTGAGTAGAGTTCAGATGAGATGAGATTCTTACCTGTTGAGTAGAGTCGAGACGAGTCGAGGTGAGACGAGTCGAGGTGAGATGAGTCGAGGTGAGACAAGTCGAGGTGAGATGAGTCGAGGTGAGACGAGTCGAGGTGAGATGAGTCGAGGTGAGACGAGTCGAGGTGAGATTCTTACCTGTTGAGTAGAGTCGAGATGAGATTCTTACCTGTTGAGTAGAGTCGAGATGAGATTCTTACCTGTTGAGTAGAGTCAAGACGAGTCGAGGTGAGACAAGTCGAGGTGAGACGAGTCGAGGTGAGAAGAGTCGAGGTGAGAAGACTCGAGGTGAGACGAGTCGAGGTGAGATGAGTCGAGTCGAGATGAGATTCCTACCTGTCGAATAGTAGAGATGAGATCAGTCGAGTAGAGTCAAGATAAGTTGAGTTGAGATTCTTACCTGTTGAGTAGAGTTGAGTAGAGTCAAGACGAGTCGAGGTGAGATGAGTCGAGATGAGATTCCTACCTGTCGAATAGTAGAGATGAGATCAGTCGAGTAGAGTCAAGATGACTCAAAATGAGATTCTTACCTATTGAGTAGAGTTGAGATGAGTCGAGATGAGAAGAAATTCCTACGTGTCGAGTAGAGTCGAGATGAGTTGAGATGAGTCGAAATGAGATGAGTCGAGATTCCGACCTGTTGAGTAGTCAAGAGGAGTTGAGATTCTTACCTGTTGAGTAGAGTCGAGGTGAGATGAGTCGAGGTGAGACGAGTCGAGGTCAGACGAGTCGAGGTCAGACGAGTCGAGGTGAGATTCTTACCTGTTGAGTAGAGTCGAGATGAGATTCTTACCTGTTGAGTAGAGTCGAGACGATATGAGTAGAGTCGAGATGAGTAGAGTCGAGATGAGTAGAGTCGAGATGAGATTCTTACCTGTTGAGTATTGTCGAGACGAGATTCTTACCTGTTGAGTAGAGTCAAGACGAGTCGAGGTGAGACGAGTCGAGGTGAGACGAGTCGAGGTGAGATTCTTACCTGTTGAGTAGAGTCGAGATGAGATTCTTACCTGTTGAGTAGAGTCGAGACGAGTCGAGGTGAGACGAGTCGAGGTGAGATTCTTACCTGTTGAGTAGAGTCGAGATGAGATTCTTACCTGTTGAGTAGAGTCGAGACGAGACGAGTCGAGGTGAGATGAGTCGAGGTGAGTTGAGTCGAGGTGAGTTGAGTCGAGGTGAGACGAGTCGAGATGAGATGAGTCGAGATGAGATTCTTACCTGTTGAGTAGAGTCGAGATGAGATGAAATTCTTACCTGTTGAGTAGAGTCGAGATGAGATGAGATTCTTACCTGTTGAGTAGAGTCGAGATGAGATGAGATTCTTACCTGTTGAGTAGAGTCGAGACGAGTCGAGGTGAGATGAGTCAAGGTGAGACAAGTCGAGGTGAGACGAGTCGAGGTGAGACGAGTCGAGGTGAGACGAGTCGAGGTGAGACGAGTCGAGTTGAGATTCCTACCTGTCGAATAGTAGAGATTTGATCAGTCGAGTAGAGTCAAGATAAGTTGAGTTGAGATTCTTACCTGTTGAGTAGAGTTGAGTAGAGTCAAGATGAGTCGAGTTGAGTAGAGTCAAGATGAGTCGAGGTGAGATGAGTCGAGGTGAGATAAGTCGAGGTGAGATGAGTCGAGATGAGATGAGTCGAGATGAGATGAGATTCCTACCTGTCGAATAGTAGAGATGAGATCAGTTGAGTAGAGTCAAGATGAGTCGAAATGAGATTCTTACCTATTGAGTGGAGTTGAGATGAGATGAGAAGAAATTCCTACCTGTCGAGTAGTCGAGATGAGTTGAGATGAGTCGAAATGAGATGAGTCGAGATTCCGACCTATTCAGTAGTCAAGAGTAGTTGAGATTCCTACCTGTCGAGTAGAGTTGAGATGAGTCAAGATGAGATGAGTCGAGATGAGAATAGATGAGTCGAGATGAGATAAGTCGAGTCGAGATGAGATTCCTACCTGTCGAATAGTAGAGATGAGATCAGTCGAGTAGAGTCAAGATAAGTTGAGTTGAGATTCTTACCTGTTGAGTAGAGTCGAGATGAGATGAGATTCTTACCTGTTGAGTAGAGTCGAGACGAGTCGAGGTGAGACGAGTCGAGGTGAGACGAGTCGAGGTGAGACGAGTTGAGGTGAGACGAGTCGAGGTGAGACGAGTCGAGGTGAGATTCTTACCTGTTGAGTAGAATCGAGATGAGATTCTTACCTGTTGAGTAGAGTTGAGATGAGATTTTTAGCTGTTGAGTATTGTCGAGACGAGATTCTTACCTGTTGAGTAGAGTCAAGACGAGTCGAGGTGAGACGAGTTGAGGTGAGATTCTCACCTGTTGAGTAGAGTCAAGATGAGATTCTTACCTGTTGAGTAGAGTCGAGATGAGATTCATACCTGTAGAGTAGAGTCGAGATGAGATTCTTACCTGACGAGTATTGTCGAGACGAGATTCTTACCTGTTGAGTAGAGTCAAGACGAGTCGAGGTGAGACGAGTCGAGGTGAGACGAGTCGAGGTGAGACGAGTCGAGGTGAGATTCTTACCTGTTGAGTAGAGTCGAGATGAGATTCTTACCTGTTGAGTAGAGTCGAGACGAGTCGAGGTGAGACGAGTCGAGGTGAGATTCTTACCTGTTGAGTAGAGTCGAGATGAGATTCTTACCTGTTGAGTAGAGTCGAGACGAGTCGAGAGGAGTCGAGGTGAGATGAGTCGAGGTGAGATGAGTCGAGGTGAGACGAGTCGAGATGAGATGAGTCGAGATGAGATTCTTACCTGTTGAGTAGAGTCGAGATGAGATGAGATTCTTACCTGTTGAGTAGAGTCGAGACGAGTCGAGGTGAGATGAGTCGAGGTGAGACGAGTCGAGGAGAGACGAGTCGAGGAGAGATGAGTCGAGGTGAGACAAGTCGAGGTGAGACGAGTCGAGGTGAGACGAGTCGAGGTGAGATGAGTTGAGGTGAGACGAGTCGAGGTGATATTCTTACCGGTTGAGTAGAGTCGAGATGAGATTCTTACCTGTTGAGTAGAGTCGAGATGAGATTCTTACCTGTTGAGTAGAGTCAAGACGAGTCGAGGTGAGAAGAGTCGAGGTGAGAAGAGTCGAGGTGAGAAGAGTCGAGGTGAGACGAGTCGAGGTGAGACGAGTCGAGGTGAGATGAGTCGAGTCGAGATAAGATTCCTACCTGTCGAATAGTAGAGATGAGATCAGTAGAGTAGAGTCAAGATAAGTTGAGTTGAGATTCTTACCTGTTGAGTAGAGTTGAGTAGAGTCAAGACGAGTCGAGGTGAGATGAGTTGAGGTGAAAAGAGTCGAGGTGAGAAGAGTCGAGGTGAGACGAGTCGAGGTGAGATGAGTTGAGTCGAGTCGAGTTGAGATTCCTACCTGTCGAATAGTAGAGATGAGATCAGTCGAGTAGAGTCAAGATAAGTTGAGTTGAGATTCTTACCTGTTGAGTAGAGCTGAGTAGAGTCAAGGCGAGTCGAGGTGAGATGAGTAAAGGTGAGATGAGTCGAGATGAGATGAGTCGAGTCAAGATGAGATTCCTACCTGTCGAATAGTAGAGATGAGATCAGTTGAGTAGAGTCAAGATGAGTCGAAATGAGATTCTTACCTATTGAGTAGAGTTGAGATGAGATGATAAGAAATTCCTACCTGTCGAGTAGAGTAGAGATGAGTTGAGATGAGTCGAAATGAGATGAGTCGAGATTCCGACCTGTTCAGTAGTCAAGAGTAGTTGAGATTCCTACTTGTCGAGTAGAGTTGAGATGAGTCAAGATGAGATGAGTCGAGATGAGATGAGATGAGTCGAGATGAGATTCCTACCTGTCGAATAGTAGAGATGAGATCAGTCGAGTAGAGTCAAGATAAGTTGAGTTGAGATTCTTACCTGTTGAGTAGAGTCGAGACGAGGTGAGATGAGTCGAGATGAGTAGAGTCGAGATGAGTAGAGTCGAGATGAGTAGAGTCGAGATGAGATTCTTACCTGTTGAGTAGAGTCGAGATGAGATTCTTACCTGTTGAGTAGAGTCGAGATGAGATTCTTACCTGTAGAATAGAGTCGAGATGAGATTCTTACCTGTAGAATAGAGTCGAGATGAGATTCTTACCTGTTGAGTATTGCCAAGACGAGATTCTTACCTGTTGAGTAGAGTCAAGACGAGTCGAGATGAGACGAGTCGAGGTGAGATTCTTACCTGTTGAGTAGAGTTGAGATGAGATTCTTACCTGTTGAGTCGAGGTGAGACGAGTCGAGGTGAGATTCTTACCTGTTGAGTAGAGTCGAGATAAGATTCTTACCTGTTGAGTAGAGTCGAGATGAGATTCTTACCTGTTAAGTAGAGTCGAGACGAGACGAGTCGAGACGAGTTGAGGTGAGATGAGTGGAGGTGAGATGAGTCGAGGTGAGACGAGTCGAGAAGAGATGAGTCGAGATGAGATTCTTACCTGTTGAGTAGAGTCGAGATGAGATGAGATTCTTGCCTGTTGAGTAGAGTTGAGATGAGATGAGATTCTTACCTGTTGAGTAGAGTCGAGACGAGTCGAGGTGAGACGAGTCGAGGTGAGATGAGTCGAGGTGAGACAAGTCGAGGTGAGATGAGTTGAGGTGAGACGAGTCGAGGTGAGACGAGTCGAGGTGAGATTCTTACCTGTTGAGTAGAGTCGAGATGAGATTCTTACCTGTTGAGTAGAGTCGAGATGAGATTCTTACCTGTTGAGTAGAGTCAAGACGAGTCGAGGTGAGACAAGTCGAAGGTGAGACGAGTCGAGGTGAGAAGAGTCGAGGTGAGATTCCTACCTGTCGAATAGTAGAGATGAGATCAGTCGAGTAGAGTCAAGATAAGTTGAGTTGAGATTCTTACCTGTTGAGTAGAGTTGAGTAGAGTCAAGACGAGTCGAGGTGAGATGAGTCGAGGTGAGATGAGTCGAGGTGAGATGAGTCGAGATGAGATTCCTACCTGTCGAATAGTAGAGATGAGATCAGTCGAGTAGAGTCAAGATGAGTCAAAATGAGATTCTTACCTATTGAGTAGAGTTGAGATGAGTCGAGATGAGAAGAAATTCCTACGTGTCGAGTAGAGTCGAGATGAGTTGAGATGAGTCGAAATGAGATGAGTCGAGATTCCGACCTGTTGAGTAGTCAAGAGGAGTTGAGATTCTTACCTGTTGAGTAGAGTCGAGGTGAGATGAGTCGAGGTCAGACGAGTCGAGGTCAGACGAGTCGAGGTGAGATTCTTACCTGTTGAGTAGAGTCGAGATGAGATTCTTACCTGTTGAGTAGAGTCGAGACGATATGAGTAGAGTCGAGATGAGTAGAGTCGAGATGAGTAGAGTCGAGATGAGATTCTTACCTGTTGAGTAGAGTCGAGATGAGATTCTTACCTGTTGAGTAGAGTCGAGATGAGATTCTTACCTGTTGACTAGAGTCGAGATGATATTCTTACCTGTTGAGTAAAGTCGAGATGAAATTCTTACCTGTTGAGTAGAGTCGGGATGAGATCCTTACCTGTTAAGTAGAGTCGAGACGAGTCGAGACGAGACGAGTCGAGACGAGTTGAGGTGAGATGAGTGGAGGTGAGATGAGTCGAGGTGAGACGAGTCGAGAAGAGATGAGTCGAGATGAGATTCTTACCTGTTGAGTGGAGTCGAGATGAGATGAGATTCTTACCTGTTGAGTAGAGTTGAGATGAGATGAGATTCTTACCTGTTGAGTAGAGTCGAGACGAGTAGAGGTGAGACGAGTCGAGGTGAGATGAGTCGAGGTGAGACAAGTCGAGGTGAGAAGACTCGAGGTGAGATGAGTCGAGTCGAGATGAGATTCTTACCGGTTGAGTAGAGTCGAGGTGAGATGAGTCGAGGTGAGACGAGTCGAGGTCAGACGAGTCGAGGTGAGATTCTTACCTGTTGAGTAGAGTCGAGATGAGATTCTTACCTGTTGAGTAGAGTCGAGACGATATGAGTAGAGTCGAGATGAGTAGAGTCGAGATGAGTAGAGTCGAGATGAGATTCTTACCTGTTGAGTAGAGTCGAGATGAGATTCTTACCTGTTGAGTAGAGTCGAGATGAGATTCTTACCTGTTGACTAGAGTCGAGATGAGATTCTTCCCTGTTGAGTAAAGTCGAGATGAAATTCTTACCTGTTGAGTAGAGTCAAGACGAGTCGAGGTGAGACGAGTCGAGGTGAGAAGAGTCGAGGTGAGAAGAGTCGAGGTGAGACGAGTTGAGGTGGGATGAGTCGAGTCGAGATGAGATTCCTACCTGTCGAATAGTAGAGATGAGATCAGTCGAGTAGAGTCAAGATAAGTTGAGTTGAGATTCTTACCTGTTGAGTAGAGTTGAGTAGAGTCAAGACGAGTTGAGGTGAGATGAGTCGAGGTGAGATGAGTCGAGATGAGATTCCTACCTGTCGAATAGTAGAGATGAGATCAGTCGAGTAGAGTCAAGAAGAGTCGAAATGAGATTCTTACCTATTGAGTAGAGTTGAGATGAGTCGAGATGAGGAGAAATTCCTACCTGTGGAGTAGAGTCGAGATGAGTTGAGATGAGTCGAAATGAGATGAATCGAGATTCCTACCTGTTGAGTAGTCAAGAGGAGTTGAGATTCCTACCTGTCGAGGAGAGTTGAGATGAGTCGAGATGAGATGAAATGAGTCGAGATGAGTCGAGTCGAGTCGAGATGAGATTCCTACCTTTCGAATAGTAGAGATGAGATCAGTCGAGTAGAGTCAAGATAAGTTGAGTTGAGATTCTTACCTGTTGAGTAGAGTCGAGACGAGGTGAGATGAGTCGAGATGAGTAGAGTCGAGATGAGTAGAGTCGAGATGAGTAGAGTCGAGATGAGGAGAGTCGAGATGAGGAGAGTCGAGATGAGGAGAGTCGAGATGAGGAGAGTCGAGATGAGATTCGTACCTGTTGAGTAGAGTCGAGATGAGATTCTTACCTGTTGAGTAGAGTCGAGACGAGTCGAGGTGAGACGAGTCGAGGTGAGACGAGTCGAGGTGAGACGAGTCGAGGTGAGATTCTTACCTGTTGAGTAGGGTCGAGACGAGTCGAGGTGGGACGAATCGAGGTGGACGAGTCAAGATGAGATTCTTACCTGTTGAGTAGAGTCGAGATTCTTACCTGTTGAGTAGAGTCGAGATGAGATTCCTACCTGTTGAGTAGAGTCGAGATGAGATTCTTACCTGTTGAGTAGAGTCAAGATGAGATTCTTACCTGTTGAGTAGAGTCGAGATGAGATTCTTACCTGTTGAGAAGAGTCGAGATGAGATTCTTACCTGCTGAGTAGAGTCGAGATTCGATTCTTACCTGTTGAGTAGAGACGAGTCGAGGTGAGATGACTCGAGGTGAGATGAGTCGAGGTGAGACGAATCAAGATGAGTCGAGATGAGATGAGTCGAGATGAGATTCTTACCTGTTGAGTAGAGTTGAGACGAGATTCTTACCTGCTGAGTAAAGTAGAGATGAGATTCTTACCTGTTGAGTAGAGTTGAGATGAGATTCTTACCTGTTGAGTAGAGTCGAGACGAGTCGAGGTGAGACGAGTCGAGGTGAGAAGAGTCGAGGTGAGAAGAGTCGAGGTGAGAAGAGTCGAGGTGAGAAGAGTCGAGGTGAGAAGAGTCGAGGTGAGACGAGTTGAGGTGAGACGAGTCGAGGTGAGATGAGTTGAGTCGAGATGAGATTCCTACCTGTCGAATAGTAGAGATGAGATCAGTCGAGTAGAGTCAAGATAAGTTGAGTTGAGATTCTTACTTGTTGAGTAGAGTTGAGTAGAGTCAAGATGAGTCGAGGTGAGATGAGTCGAGGTGAGACGAGATGAGATGAGATGAGATTCTTACCTGTTGAGTAGAGTCGAGATGAGATGAGATGAGATTCTTACCTCTTGAGTAGAGTCGAGATGAGATGAGATTCTTACCTGTTGAGTAGAGTCGAGACGAGTCGAGGTGAGATGAGTCGAGGTGAGACGAGTCGAGGTGAGACGAGTCGAGGTGAGATGAGTCGAGGTGAGATGAGTCGAGGTGAGATGAGTCGAGGTGAGATGAGTCGAGGTGAGATGAGTCGAGGTGAGACGAGTCGAGGTGAGATGAGTCGAGGTGAGGAGTCGAGGTGAGACGAGTCGAGGTGAGACGAGTCGAGGTGAGATTCTTACCTGTTGAGTAGAGTCGAGATGAGATTCTTACCTGTTGAGTAGAGTCGAGATGACATTCTTACCTGTTGAGAAGAGTCAAGACGAGTCGAGGTGAGACGAGTCGAGGTGAGAAGAGTCGAGGTGAGAAGAGTCGAGGTGAGACGAGTCGAGGTGAGATGAGTCGAGTCGAGATGAGATTCCTACCTGTCGAATAGTAGAGATGAGATCAGTCGAGTAGAGTCAAGATAAGTTGAGATGAGATTCTTACCTGTTGAGTAGAGTTGAGTAGAGTCAAGATGAGCCGAGGTGAGATGAGTCGAGGTGAGATGGGTCGAGATGAGATTCCTACCTGTCGTATAGTAGAGATGAGATCAGTCGAGTAGAGTCAAGATGAATCTAAATGAAATTCTTACCTATTGAGTAGAGTTGAGATGAGTTGAGATGAGATGAGAAGAAATTCCTACCTGTCGAGTAGAGTTGAGATGAGTTGAGATGAGTCGAAATGAGATGAGTCGAGATTCCGACCTGTTGAGTAGTCAAGAGGAGTTGAGATTCCTACCTGTCAAGTAGAGTTGAGATGAGTCAAGATGAGATGAGTCGAGATGAGATGAGATTCCTACCTGTCGAATAGTAGAGATGAGATCAGTCGAGTAGAGTCAAGATTAGTTGAGTTGAGATTCTTACCTGTTGAGTAGAGTTGAGTAGAGTTGAGTAGAGTCAAGACGAGTCGAGGTGAGATGAGTCGAGGTGAGATGAGTCGAGGTGAGATTCCTACCTGTCGAATACTAGAGATGAGATCAGTCGAGTAGAGTCAAGATGAGTCGAAATGAGATTCTTACCTATTGAGTAGAGTTGAGATGAGTCGAGATGAGAAGAAATTCCTACCTGTCGAGTAGAGTCGAGATGAGTTGAGATGAGTCGAAATGAGATGAGTCGAGATTCCGACCTGTTCAGTAGTCAAGAGGAGTTGAGATTCTTACCTGTTGAGTAGAGTCGAGACGAGTCGAGGTGAGATGAGTCGAGGTGAGACGAGTCGAGGTGAGACGAGTCGAGGTGAGACGAGTCGAGGTGAGATTCTTACCTGTTGAGTTGAGTCGAGATGAGATTCTTACCTTTTGAGTAGAGTCGAGACGAGATGAGTAGAATTGAGATGAGTAGAGTCGAGATGAGTAGAGTCGAGATGAGTAGAGTCGAGATGAGATTCTTACCTGTTGAGTAGAGTCGAGACGAGATGAGTAGAATCGAGATGAGTAGAGTCGAGATGAGTAGAGTCGAGATGAGTAGAGTCGAGATGAGTAGAGTCGAGATGAGATTCTTACCTGTTGAGTAGAGTCGAGATGAGATTCTAACCTGTTGAGTAGAGTCGAGATGAGATTCTTACCTGTTGAGTAGAGTAAAGACGAGTAGAGTCGAGACGAGTCGAGGTGAGACGAGTCGAGGTGAGAAGAGTCGAGGTGAGAAGAGTCGACGTGAGACGAGTCGAGGTGAGATGAGTCGAGTCGAGATGAGATTCCTACCTGTCGAATAGTAGAGATGAGATCAGTCGAGTAGAGTCAAGATAAGTTGAGTTGAGATTCTTACCTGTTGAGTAGAGTCGAGACGAGGTGAGATGAGTCGAGATGAGTAGAGTCGAGATGAGTAGAGTCGACATGAGTAGAGTCGAGATGAGATTCTTACCTGTTGAGTGGAGTCGAGATGAGATTCTTACCTGTTGAGTAGAGTCAAGACGAGTCGAGGTGAGACGAGTCGAGGTGAGATGAGTTGAGATGAGATGAGTCGAGTCGAGTCGAGATGAGATTCCTACCTGTCGAATAGTAGAGATGAGATCAGTCGACTAGAGTCAAGATAAGTTGAGTTGAGATTCTTACCTGTTGAGTAGAGTCGAGACGAGATGAGTAGAGTCGAGATGAGTAGAGTCGAGATGAGATTCTTACCTGTTGAGTAGAGTCGAGATGAGATTCTTACCTGTTGAGTAGAGTCGAGACGAGTAGAGGTGAGACCAGTCGAGATGAGATTCTTACCTGTTGAGTAGAGTCGAGATGAGATTCTTACCTGTTGAGTAGAGTCGAGACGAGTAGAGGTGAGACCAGTCGAGATGAGATTCTTACCTGTGGAGTAGAGTCGAGATGAGATTCCTACCTGTCGAATAGTATTGATGAGATCAGTCGAGTAGAGTCAAGATAAGTTGAGTTGAGATTCTTACCTGTGGAGTAGAGTCGAGATGAGATGAGATTCTTACCTGTTGAGTAGAGTCGAGACGAATCGAGGTGAGATGAGTAGAGGTGAGACGAGTCGAGGTGAGACGAGTCGAGGTGAGACGAGTCGAGGTGAGACGAGTCGAGGTGAGATGAGTCGAGGTGAGACGAGTCGAGGTGAGACGAGTCGAGGTGAGACGAGTCGAGGTGAGATGAGTCGAGGTGAGACGAGTCGAGGTGAGATTCTTACCTGTTGAGTAGAATCGAGATGAGATTCTTACCTGTTGAGTAGAGTTGAGATGAGATGAGTAGAGTCGAGATGAGTAGAGTCGAGATGAGTAGAGTCGAGATGAGTAGAGTCGAGATGAGATTCTTACCTGTTGAGTAGAGTCGAGATGATATTCTTACCTGCTGAGTAGAGTCGAGATGAGATTCTTACCTGTTGAGTAGAGTCAAGGCGAGTCGAGGTGAGACGAGTCGAGGTGAGATGAGTCGAGGTGGGACGAGTCGAGGTGGGATGAGTCGAGGTGAGAAGAGTCGAGGTGAGACGAGTCGAGGTGAGACGAGTCGAGTCAAGAAGAGATTCCTACCTGTCGAAGAGTAGAGATGAGATCAGTCGAGTAGAGTCAAGATAAGTTGAGTTGAGATTCTTACCTGTTGAGTAGAGTCGAGACAAGGTGAGATGAGTCGAGATGAGTAGAGTTGAGATGAGTAGAGTCGAGATGAGTAGAGTCAAGATGAGATTCTTACCTGTAGAGTAGAGTCAAGATGGGATTCTTACCTGTTGAGTAGAGTCAAGACGAGTCGAGGTGAGACGAGTCGAGGTGAGACGAGTCGAGGTGAAAAAGAGTCGAGGTGAGAAGAGTCGAGGTGAGAAGAGTAGAGTCAAGACGAGTCGAGGTGAGATGAGTCAAGGTGAGATGAGTCGAGATGAGATTCCTACCTGCCGAATAGTAGAGATGAGATCAGTCGAGTAGAGTCAAGATGAGTCGAAATGAGATTCTTACCTATTGAGTAGAGTTGAGATGAGTCGAGATGAGAAGAAATTCCTACCTGTGGAGTAGAGTCGAGATGAGTTGAGATGAGTCGAAATGAGATTCTTACCTATTGAGTCGAAATGAGATGAGTCGAGATTCCGACCTGTTGAGTAGTCAAGAGGAGTTGAGATTCTTACCTGTTGAGTAGAGTCGAGACGAGGTGAGGTGAGACGAGATGAGTATAGTCGAGATGAGTAGAGTCGAGATGAGTAGAGTCGAGATGAGATTCTTACCTGTTGAGTAGAGTCGAGATGAGATTCTTACCTGTTGAGTAGAGTCGAGACGAGTAGAGCTGAGACCAGTCGAGATGAGATTCTTACCTGTTGAGTAGAGTCGAGATGAGATTCTTACCTGTTGAGTAGAGTCGAGACGAGTAGAGGTGAGACCAGTCGAGATGAGATTCTTACCTGTTGAGTAGAGTCGAGATGAGATTCCTACCTGTCGAATAGTAGAGATGAGATCAGTCGAGTAGAGTCAAGATAAGTTGAGTTGAGATTCTTACCTGTTGAGTAGAGTCGAGATGAGATGAGATTCTTACCTGTTGAGTAGAGTCGAGACGAGTAGAGGTGAGATGAGTCGAGGTGAGATGAGTCGAGGTGAGACGAGTCGAGGTGAGATGAGTCGAGGTGAGACGAGTCGAGGTGAGATGAGTCGAGGTGAGACGAGTCGAGGTGAGACGAGTCGAGGTGAGACGAGTAGAGGTGAGATGAGTCGAGGTGAGACGAGTCGAGGTGAGATTCTTACCTGTTGAGTAGAATCGAGATGAGATTCTTACCTGTTGAGTAGAGTTGAGATGAGATTCTTACCTGTTGAGTATTGTCGAGACGAGATTCTTACCTATTGAGTAGAGTTCAGATGAGTCGAGATGAGAAGAAATTGCTACCTGTCGAGTAGAGTCGAGATGAGTTGAGATGAGTCGAAATGAGATGAGTCGAGATTCCGACCTGTTGAGTAGTCAAGAGGAGTTGAGGTTCCTACCTGTCGAGAAGAGTTGAGATGAGTCAAGATGAGATGAGTTGAGGTGAGATGAGATGAGTCGAGATAAGATGAGTTGAGTCGAGATGAGATTCCTACCTGTCGAATAGTAGAGATGAGATCAGTCGAGTAGAGTCAAGATAAGTTGAGTTGAGATTCTTACCTGTTGAGTAGAGTCGAAGCGAGGTGAGATGATTCGAGATGAGTAGAGTCGAGATGAGTAGGGTCGAGATGAGATTCTTACCTGTTGAGTAGAGTCGAGATGAGATTCTTACCTATTAAGTAGAGTCGAGACGAGTCGAGGTGAGACGAGTCGAGGTGAGATTCTTACCTGTTGAGTAGAGTCGAGATGAGATTCTTACCTGTTGAGTAGAGTCGAGATGAGATTCTTACCTGTTGAGAAGAGTCGAGATGAGATTCTTACCTGTTGAGTGGAGTCGAGTTGAGACGAGATGAGAAGAGTCGAGATGAGTAGAGTCGAGATGAGTAGAGTCGAGATGAGTAGAGTCGAGATGAGTAGAGTCGAGATGAGTAGAGTCGAGATGAGATTCTTACCTGTTGAGTAGAGTCGAGATGAGATTCTTACCTGTTGAGTAGAGTCGAGATGAGATTCTTACCTGTTGAGTAGAGTCAAGACGAGTCGAGGTGAGACGAGTCGAGGTGGGAAGAGTCGAGGTGGGACGAGTCGAGGTGAGAAGAGTCGAGGTGAGACGAGTCGAGGTGAGACGAGTCGAATCAAGATGAGATTCCTACCTGTCGAATAGTAGAGATGAGATCAGTCGAGTAGAGTCAAGATAAGTTGAGTTGAGATTCTTACCTGTTGAGTAGAGTCGAGACAAGGTGAGATGAGTCGAGATGAGTAGAGTTGAGATGAGT
This sequence comes from Pleurodeles waltl, assembly GCF_031143425.1. NCBI lineage: Eukaryota > Metazoa > Chordata > Amphibia > Caudata > Salamandridae > Pleurodeles > Pleurodeles waltl. Next base: position 1,165,670,728 of record NC_090445.1, on the reverse strand, counting down.
AGAGTCGAGATGAGTAGAGTCGAGATGATATTCTTACCTGTTGAGTAGAGTCAAGATGGGATTCTTACCTGTTGAGTAGAGTCAAGATGAGTCGAGGTGAGACGAGTCGAGGTGAGACGAGTCGAGGTGAAAAAGAGTCGAGGTGAGAAGAGTAGAGTCAAGACGAGTCGAGTCAAGACGAGTCGAGGTGAGATGAGTCAAGGTGAGATGAGTCGAGATGAGATTCCTACCTGTCGAATAGTAGAGATGAGATCAGTTGAGTAGAGTCAAGATAAGTTGAGTTGAGATTCTTACCTGTTGAGTAGAGTTGAGTAGAGTCAAGACGAGTCGAGGTGAGATGAGTCGAGGTGAGATGAGTCGAGATGAGATTCCTACCTGTCGAATAGTAGAGATGAGATCAGTCGAGTAGAGTCAAGATGAGTCGAAATGAGATTCTTACCTATTGAGTAGAGTTGAGATGAGTCGAGATGAGAAGAAATTCCTACCTGTGGAGTAGAGTCGTGATGAGTTGAGATGAGTCGAAATGAGATTAGTCGAGATTCCGACCTGTTCAGCAGTCAAGAGTAGTTGAGATTCCTACCTGTCGAGTAGAGTTGAGTTGAGTCAAGATGAGATGAGTCGAGATGAGATGAGTCGAGATGAGTCGAGTCGAGTCGAGATGAGATTCCTACCTGTCGAATAGTAGAGATGAGATCAGTCGAGTAGAGTCAAGATAAGTTGAGTTGAGATTATTACCTGTTGAGTAGAGTCGAGATGAGATGAGATTCTTACCTGTTGAGTAGAGTCGACACGAGTCGAGGTGAGATGAGTCGAGGTGAGACGAGTCGAGGTGAGACGAGTCGAGGTGAGACGAGTCGAGGTGAGACGAGTCGAGGTGAGATGAGTCGAGGTGAGACGAGTAGAGGTAAGATTCTTACCTGTTGAGTAGAATCGAGATGAGATTCTTACCTGTTGAGTAGAGTTGAGATGAAATTCTTACCTGTTGAGTATTGTCAAGACGAGATTCTTACCTGTTGAGTAGAGTCAAGACGAGTTGAGGTGAGACGAGTCGAGGTGAGATGAGTCGAGGTGAGATTCTTACCTGTTGAGTAGAGTCAAGATGAGATTCTTACCTGTTGAGTAGAGTCGGGATGAGATTCTTACCTGTAGAGTAGAGTCAAGATGAGATTCTTACCTGTTGAGTAGAGTCGAGATGAGATGAGATTCTTACCTGTTGAGTAGAGTCGAGATGAGATGAGATTCTTACCTGTTGAGTAGAGTCGAGATGAGATGAGATTCTTACCTGTTGAGTAGAGTCGAGACCAGTCGAGGTGAGATGAGTCGAGGTGAGACGAGTCAAGGTGAGATGAGTCGAGGTGAGACAAGTCGAGGTGAGATGAGTCAAGGTGAGACGAGTCGAGGTGAGACGAGTCGAGGTGAGATGAGTCGAGGTGAGATTCTTACCTGTTGAGTAGAGTCGAGATGAGATTCTTACCTGTTGAGTAGAGTCAAGACGAGTCGAGGTGAGACGAGTCGAGGTGAAAAGAGTCGAGGTGAGAAGAGTCGAGGTGAGAAGAGTCGAGGTGAGACGAGTCGAGGTGAGATGAGTCGAGTCGAGATGAGATTCCTACCTGTCGAATAGTAGAGATGAGATCAGTAGAGTAGAGTCAAGATAAGTTGAGTTGAGATTCTTACCTGTTGAGTAGAGTTGAGTAGAGTCAAGACGAGTCGAGGTGAGATGAGTTGAGGTGAAAAGAGTCGAGGTGAGATTCCTACCTGTCGAATAGTAGAGATGAGATCAGTCGAGTAGAGTCAAGATAAGTTGAGTTGAGATTCTTACCTGTTGAGTAGAGTTGAATAGAGTCAAGGCGAGTCGAGGTGAGATGAGTCGAGGTGAGATGAGTCGAGATAAGATGAGTCGAGTCAAGATGAGATTCCTACCTGTCGAATAGTAGAGATGAGATCAGTTGAGTAGAGTCAAGATGAGTCGAAATGAGATTCTTACCTATTGAGTAGAGTTGAGATGAGATGAGAAGAAATTCCTACCTGTCGAGCAGAGTCGAGATGAGTTGATATGAGTCGAAATGAGATGAGTCGAGATTCCGACCTGTTCAGTAGTCAAGAGTAGTTGAGATTCCTACCTGTCGAGTAGAGTTGAGATGAGTCAAGATGAGATGAGTTGAGATGAGATGAGATGAGATTCCTACCTGTCGAACAGTAGAGATGAGATCAGTCGAGTAGAGTCAAGATAAGTTGAGTTGAGATTCTTACCTGTTGAGTAGAGTCGAGACGAGGTGAGATGAGTCGAGATGAGTAGAGTCGAGATGAGATTCTTACCTGTTGAGTAGAGTCGAGATGAGATTCTTACCTGTTGAGAAGAGTCGAGACGAGTCGAGATGAGTAGAGTCGAGATGAGTAGAGTCGAGATGAGTAGAGTCGAGATGAGATTCTTACCTGTTGAGTAGAGTCAATATGAGATTCTTACCTGTAGAGTAGAGTCCAGATGAGATTCTTACCTGTTGAGTATTGTCGAGACGAGATTCTTACCTGTTGAGTAGAGTCAAGACGAGTCGAGGTGAGACGAGTCGAGGTGAGACGAGTCGAGGTGTGATTCTTACCTGTTGAGTAGAGTCGAGATGAGATTCTTACCTGTTGAGTAGAGTCGAGACGAGTCGAGGTGAGACGAGTCGAGGTGAGATTCTTACCTATTGAGTAGAGTCGAGATGAGATTCTTACCTGTTGAGTAGAGTCGAGATGAGATTCTTACCTGTTAAGTAGAGTCGAGACGAGTCGAGACAAGACGAGTCGAGATGAGTTGAGGTGAGATGAGTCGAGGTGAGATGAGTCGAGGTGAGATGAGTCGAGGTGAGACGAGTTGAGATGAGATGAGATTCTTACCTGTTGAGTAGAGTCGAGATGAGATGAGATGAGATTCTTACCTGTTGAGTAGAGTCGAGATGAGATGAGATTCTTACCTGTTGAGTAGAGTCGAGACGAGTCGAGGTGAGATGAGTCGAGGTGAGACAAGTCGAGGTAAGATGAGTCGAGGTGAGACAAGTCGAGGTGAGATGAGTCGAGTTGAGAGGAGTCGAGGTGAGGGGTCGAGGTGAGATGAGTCGAGGTGAGACGAGTCGAGGTGAGACGAGTCGAGGTGAGGTGAGATTCTTACCTGTTGAGTAGAGTCGAGATGAGATTCTTACCTGTTGAGTAGAGTCGAGATGAGATTCTTACCTGTTGAGTAGAGTCAAGACGAGTCGAGGTGAGACAAGTCGAGGTGAGACGAGTCGAGGTGAGAAGAGTCGAGGTGAGAAGAGTCGAGGTGAGACGAGTCGAGGTGAGATGAGTCGAGTCGAGATGAGATTCCTACCTGTCGAATAGTAGAGATGAGATCAGTCGAGTAGAGTCAAGATAAGTTGAGTTGAGATTCTTACCTGTTGGGTAGAGTTGAGTAGAGTCAAGACGAGTCGAGGTGAGATGAGTCGAGGTGAGATGAGATGAGATTCCTACCTGTCGAATAATAGAGATGAGATCAGTTGAGTAGAGTCAAGATGAGTTGAAATGAGATTCTTACCTATTAAGTAGAGTTGAGATGAGTCGAGATGAGAAGAAATTCCTACCTGTCGAATAGAGTCGAGATGAGTTGAGATGAGTCAAAATGAGATGAGTCGAGATTCCGACCTGTTGAGTAGTCAAGAGGAGTTGAGATTCTTACCTGTTGAGTAGAGTCGAGGTGAGATGAGTCGAGGTGAGACGAGTCGAGGTGAGACGAGTCGAGGTGAGACGAGTCGAGGTGAGATTCTTACCTGTTGAGTAGAGTCGAGATGAGATTCTTACCTGTTGAGTAGAGTTGAGACGAGATGAGTAGAGTCGAGATGAGTAGAGTCGAGATGAGTAGAGTCGAGATGAGTAGAGTCGAGATGAGATTCTTACCTGTTGAGTAGAGTCGAGATGAGATTCTTACCTGGTGAGTAGAGTCGAGATGAGATTCTTACCTGTTGAGTAGAGTCGAGATGAGATTCTTACCTGTTGAGTAGAGTCGAGATGAAATTCTTACCTGTTGAGTAGAGTCAAGACGAGTCGAGGTGAGACGAGTCGAGGTGAGAAGAGTCGAGGTGAGAAGAGTCGAGGTGAGAAGAGTCGAGGTGAGACGAGTCGAGGTGAGATGAGTCGAGTCGAGATGAGATTCCTACCTGTCGAATAGTAGAGATGAGATCAGTCGAGTAGAGTCAAGATAAGTTGAGTTGAGATTCTTACCTGTTGAGTAGAGTTGAGTAGAGTCAAGATGAGCCGAGGTGAGATGAGTCGAGGTGAGATGAGTCGAGATGAGATTCCTACCTGTCGTATAGTAGAGATGAGATCAGTCGAGTAGAGTCAAGATGAATCGAAATGAAATTCTTACCTATTGAGTAGAGTTGAGATGAGATGAGAAGAAATTCCTACCTGTCGAGTAGAGTTGAGATGAGTTGAGATGAGTCGAAATGAGATGAGTCGAGATTCCGACCTGTTGAGTAGTCAAGAGGAGTTGAGATTCCTACCTGTCAAGTAGAGTTGAGATGAGTCAAGATGAGATGAGTCGAGATGAGATTCCTACCTGTCGAATAGTAGAGATGAGATCAGTCGAGTAGAGTCAAGATTAGTTGAGTTGAGATTCTTACCTGTTGAGTAGAGTTGAGTAGAGTCAAGACGAGTCGAGGTGAGATGAGTCGAGGTGAGATGAGTCGAGATGAGATTCCTACCTGTCGAATACTAGAGATGAGATCAGTCGAGTAGAGTCAAGATGAGTCGAAATGAGAGACTTACCTATTGAGTAGAGTTGAGATGAGTCGAGATGAGAAGAAATTCCTACCTGTCGAGTAGAGTCGAGATGAGTTGAGATGAGTCGAAATGAGATGAGTCGAGATTCCGACCTGTTCAGTAGTCAAGAGGAGTTGAGATTCTTACCTGTTGAGTAGAGTCGAGACGAGTCGAGGTGAGATGAGTCGAGGTGAGACGAGTCGAGGTGAGATTCTTACCTGTTGAGTTGAGTCGAGATGAGATTCTTACCTTTTGAGTAGAGTCGAGACGAGATGAGTAGAATTGAGATGAGTAGAGTCGAGATGAGTAGAGTCGAGATGAGATTCTTACCTTTTGAGTAGAGTCGAGACGAGATGAGTAGAATCGAGATGAGTAGAGTCGAGATGAGTAGAGTCGAGATGAGTAGAGTCGAGATGAGTAGAGTCGAGATGAGATTCTTACCTGTTGAGTAGAGTCGAGATGAGATTCTAACCTGTTGAGTAGAGTCGAGATGAGATTCTTACCTGTTGAGTAGAGTAAAGACGAGTAGAGTCGAGACGAGTCGAGGTGAGACGAGTCGAGGTGAGAAGAGTCGAGGTGAGAAGAGTCGAGGTGAGAAGAGTCGAGGTGAGATGAGTCGAGTCGAGATGAGATTCCTACCTGTCGAATAGTAGAGATGAGATCAGTCGAGTAGAGTCAAGATAAGTTGAGTTGAGATTCTTACCTGTTGAGTAGAGTCGAGACGAGGTGAGATGAGTCGAGATGAGTAGAGTCGAGATGAGTAGAGTCGAGATGAGTAGAGTCGAGATGAGATTCTTACCTGTTGAGTGGAGTCGAGATGAGATTCTTACCTGTTGAGTAGAGTCAAGACGAGTCGAGGTGAGACGAGTCGAGGTGAGATGAGTTGAGATGAGATGAGTCGAGTCGAGATGAGATTCCTACCTGTCGAATAGTAGAGATGAGATCAGTCGAGTAGAGTCAAGATAAGTTGAGTTGAGATTCTTACCTGTTGAGTAGAGTCGAGACAAGGTGAGATGAGTTGAGATGAGTAGAGTTGAGATGAGTAGAGTCGAGATGAGTAGAGTCGAGATGAGATTCTTACCTGTTGAGTAGAGTCAAGATGGGATTCTTACCTGTTGAGTAGAGTCAAGACGAGTCGAGGTGAGACGAGTCGAGGTGAGACGAGTCGAGGTGAAAAAGAGTTGAGGTGAAAAAGAGTCGAGGTGAGAAGAGTCGAGGTGAGAAGAGTCGAGGTGAGAAGAGTAGAGTCAAGACGAGTCGAGGTGAGATGAGTCGAGATGAGATTCCTACCTGTCGAATAGTAGAGATGAGATCAGTCGAGAAGAGTCAAGATGAGTCGAAATGAGATTCTTACCTATTGAGTAGAGTTGAGATGAGTCGAGATGAGAAGAAATTCCTACCTGTGGAGTAGAGTTGAGATGAGTTGAGATGAGTCGAAATGAGATTCTTACCTATTGAGTCGAAATGAGATGAGTCGAGATTCCGACCTGTTGAGTAGTCAAGAGGAGTTGAGATTCTTACCTGTTGAGTAGAGTCGAGACGAGGTGAGGTGAGACGAGATGAGTAGAGTCGAGATGAGTAGAGTCGAGATGAGTAGAGTCGAGATGAGTAGAGTCGAGATGAGATTCTTACCTGTTGAGTAGAGTCGAGATGAGATTCTTACCTGTTGAGTAGAGTCGAGACGAGTAGAGGTGAGACCAGTCGAGATGAGATTCTTACCTGTTGAGTAGAGTCGAGATGAGATTCTTACCTGTTGAGTAGAGTCGAGACGAGTAGAGGTGAGACCAGTCGAGATGAGATTCTTACCTGTTGAGTAGAGTCGAGATGAGATTCCTACCTGTCGAATAGTAGAGATGAGATCAGTCGAGTAGAGTCAAGATAAGTTGAGTTGAGATTCTTACCTGTTGAGTAGAGTCGAGATGAGATGAGATTCTTACCTGTTGAGTAGAGTCGAGACGAGTCGAGGTGAGATGAGTCGAGGTGAGACGAGTCGAGGTGAGATGAGTCGAGGTGAGACGAGTCGAGGTGAGATGAGTCGAGGTGAGACGAGTCGAGGTGAGATGAGTCGAGGTGAGACGAGTCGAGGTGAGACGAGTCGAGGTGAGATGAGTCGAGGTGAGACGAGTCGAGGTGAGATTCTTACCTGTTGAGTAGAATCAAGATGAGATTCTTACCTGTTGAGTAGAGTTGAGATGAGATTCTTACCTGTTGAGTATTGTCGAGACGAGATTCTTACCTATTGAGTAGAGTTGAGATGAGTCGAGATGAGAAGAAATTGCTACCTGTCGAGTAGAGTCGAGATGAGTTGAGATGAGTCGAAATGAGATGAGTCGAGATTCCGACCTGTTGAGTAGTCAAGAGGAGTTGAGGTTCCTACCTGTCGAGAAGAGTTGAGATGAGTCAAGATGAGATGAGTTGAGGTGAGATGAGATGAGTCGAGATAAGATGAGTTGAGTCGAGATGAGATTCCTACCTGTCGAATAGTAGAGATGAGATCAGTCGAGTAGAGTCAAGATAAGTTGAGTTGAGATTCTTACCTGTTGAGTAGAGTCGAAACGAGGTGAGATGAGTCGAGATGAGTAGAGTCGAGATGAGTAGAGTCGAGATGAGTAGAGTCGAGAAGAGATTCTTACCTGTTGAGTAGAGTCGAGATGAGATTCTTACCTATTAAGTAGAGTCGAGACGAGTCGAGGTGAGACGAGTCGAGGTGAGATTCTTACCTGAGTAGAGTCGAGATGAGATTCTTACCTGTTGAGTAGAGTCGAGATGAGATTCTTACCTGTTGAGTAGAGTCGAGATGAGATTCTTACCTGTTGAGTAGAGTCGAGTCGAGACAAGATGAGAAGAGTCGAGATGAGTAGAGTCGAGATGAGTAGAGTCGAGATGAGTAGAGTCGAGATGAGTAGAGTCGAGATGAGTAGAGTCGAGATGAGATTCTTACCTGTTGAGTAGAGTCAAGACGAGTCGAGGTGAGACGAGTCGAGGTGGGACGAGTCGAGGTGGGATGAGTCGAGGTGAGAAGAGTCGAGGTGAGACGAGTCGAGTCAAGATGAGATTCCTACCTGTCGAATAGTAGAGATGAGATCAGTCGAGTAGAGTCAAGATAAGTTGAGTTGAGATTCTTACCTGTTGAGTAGAGTCGAGACAAGGTGAGATGAGTCGAGATGAGTAGAGTTGAGATGAGTAGAGTCGAGATGAGTAGAGTCGAGATGATATTCTTACCTGTTGAGTGGAGTCAAGATGGGATTCTTACCTGTTGAGTAGAGTCAAGATGAGTCGAGGTGAGACGAGTCGAGGTGAGACGAGTCGAGGTGAAAAAGAGTCGAGGTGAGAAGAGTAGAGTCAAGACGAGTCGAGTCAAGACGAGTCGTGGTGAGATGAGTCAAGGTGAGATGAGTCGAGATGAGATTCCTACCTGTCGAATAGTAGAGATGAGATCAGTCGAGTAGAGTCAAGATGAGTCGAAATGAGATTCTTACCTATTGAGTAGAGTTGAGATGAGTCGAGATGAGAAGAAATTCCTACCTGTGGAGTAGAGTCGAGATGAGTTGAGATGAGTCGAAATGAGATTCTTACCTATTGAGTCGAAATGAGATGAGTCGAGATTCCGACCTGTTGAGTAGTCAAGAGGAGTTGAGATTCTTACCTGTTGAGTAGAGTCGAGACGAGGTGAGGTGAGTCGAGATGAGTAGAGTCGAGATGAGTAGAGTCGAGATGAGTAGAGTCGAGATGAGTAGAGTCGAGATGAGTAGAGTCGAGATGAGTAGAGTCGAGATGAGATTCTTACCTGTTGAGTAGAGTCGAGACGAGTAGAGGTGAGACCAGTCGAGATGAGATTCTTACCTGTTGAGTAGAGTCAAGATGAGATTCTTACCTGTTGAGTAGAGTCAAGATGAGATTCTTACCTGTTGAGTAGAGTCGAGATGAGATTCTTACCTGCTGAGTAGAGTTGAGATGAGATTCTTACCTGTTGAGTAGAGTTGAGACGAGTCGAGGTGAGAAGAGTCGAGGTGAGATGAGTCGAGGTGAGACGAGTCGAGATGAGATGAGTCGAGATGAGATTCTTACCTGTTAGTAGAGTCGAGATGAGATTCTTACCTGTTAGTAGAGTCGAGATGAGATTCTTACCTGTTGAGTAGAGTTGAGACGAGTCGAGGTGAGACGAGTCGAAGTGAGAAGAGTCGAGGTGAGACGAGTCGAGGTGAGATGAGTCGAGTCGAGTTGAGATTCCTACCTGTCGAATAGTAGAGATGAGATCAGTCGAGTAGAGTCAAGATAAGTTGAGTTGAGATTCTTACCTGTTGAGTAGAGTTGAGTAGAGTCAAGACGAGTCGAGGTGAGATGAGTCGAGGTGAGATGAGTTGAGATGAGATGAGTCGAGTCGAGATGAGATTCCTACCTGTCGAATAGTAGAGATGAGATCAGTCGAGTAGAGTCAAGATAAGTTGAGTTGAGATTCTTACCTGTTGAGTAGAGTCGAGACAAGGTGAGATGAGTTGAGATGAGTAGAGTTGAGATGAGTAGAGTCGAGATGAGTAGAGTCGAGATTCTTACCTGTTGAGTAGAGTCAAGATGGGATTCTTACCTGTTGAGTAGAGTCAAGACGAGTCGAGGTGAGACGAGTCGAGGTGAGACGAGTCGAGGTGAAAAAGAGTCGAGGTGAGAAGAGTCGAGGTGAGAAGAGTAGAGTCAAGACGAGTCGAGGTGAGATGAGTCAAGGTGAGATGAGTCGAGATGAGATTCCTACCTGTCGAATACTAGAGATGAGATCAGTCGAGTAGAGTCAAGATGAGTCGAAATGAGATTCTTACCTATTGAGTAGAGTTGAGATGAGTCGAGATGAGAAGAAATTCCTACCTGTGGAGTAGAGTCGAGATGAGTTGAGATGAGTCGAAATGAGATTCTTACCTATTGAGTCGAAATGAGATGAGTCGAGATTCCGACCTGTTGAGTAGTCAAGAGGAGTTGAGATTCTTACCTGTTGAGTAGAGTCGAGACGAGGTGAGGTGAGACGAGATGAGTAGAGTCGAGATGAGTAGAGTCGAGATGAGTAGAGTCGAGATGAGTAGAGTCGAGATGAGATTCTTACCTGTTGAGTAGAGTCGAGATGAGATTCTTACCTGTTGAGTAGAGTCGAGACGAGTAGAGGTGAGAACAGTCGAGATGAGATTCTTACCTGTTGAGTAGAGTCGAGATGAGATTCTTACCTGTTGAGTAGAGTCGAGACGAGTAGAGGTGAGACCAGTCGAGATGAGATTCTTACCTGTTGAGTAGAGTCGAGATGAGATTCCTACCTGTCGAATAGTAGAGATGAGATCAGTCGAGTAGAGTCAAGATAAGTTGAGTTGAGATTCTTACCTGTTGAGTAGAGTCGAGATGAGATGAGATTCTTACCTGTTGAGTAGAGTCGAGACGAGTCGAGGTGAGATGAGTCGAGGTGAGACGAGTCGAGGTGAGATGAGTCGAGGTGAGACGAGTCGAGGTGAGACGAGTCGAGGTGAGACGAGTCGAGGTGAGACGAGTCGAGGTGAGATGAGTCGAGGTGAGACGAGTCGAGGTGAGACGAGTCGAGGTGAGATGAGTCGAGGTGAGACGAGTCGAGGTGAGATTCTTACCTGTTGAGTAGAATCGAGATGAGATTCTTACCTGTTGAGTAGAGTTGAGATGAGATTCTTACCTGTTGAGTATTGTCGAGACGAGATTCTTACCTATTGAGTAGAGTTGAGATGAGTCGAGATGAGAAGAAATTGCTACCTGTCGAGTAGAGTCGAGATGAGTTGAGATGAGTCGAAATGAGATGAGTCGAGATTCCGACCTGTTGAGTAGTCAAAAGGAGTTGAGGTTCCTACCTGTCGAGAAGAGTTGAGATGAGTCAAGATGAGATGAGTTGAGGTGAGATGAGATGAGATGAGTCGAGATAAGATGAGTTGAGTCGAGATGAGATTCCTACCTGTCGAATAGTAGAGATGAGATCAGTCGAGTAGAGTCAAGATAAGTTGAGTTGAGATTCTTACCTGTTGAGTAGAGTCGAAACGAGGTGAGATGAGTCGAGATGAGTAGAGTCGAGAGGAGTAGAGTCGAGATGAGTAGAGTCGAGAAGAGATTCTTACCTGTTGAGTAGAGTCGAGATGAGATTCTTACCTATTAAGTAGAGTCGAGACGAGTCGAGGTGAGACGAGTCGAGGTGAGATTCTTACCTGAGTAGAGTCGAGATGAGATTCTTACCTGTTGAGTAGAGTCGAGATGAGATTCTTACCTGTTGAGTAGAGTCGAGATGAGATTCTTACCTGTTGAGTAGAGTCGAGTCGAGACAAGATGAGAAGAGTCGAGATGAGTAGAGTCGAGATGAGTAGAGTCGAGATGAGTAGAGTCGAGATGAGATTCTTACCTGTTGAGTAGAGTCAAGACGAGTCGAGGTGAGACGAGTCGAGGTGAGACGAGTCGAGGTGGGACGAGTCGAGGTGGGATGAGTCGAGGTGAGAAGAGTCGAGGTGAGACGAGTCGAGTCAAGATGAGATTCCTACCTGTCGAATAGTAGAGATGAGATCAGTCGAGTAGAGTCAAGATAAGTTGAGTTGAGATTCTTACCTGTTGAGTAGAGTCGAGACAAGGTGAGATGAGTCGAGATGAGTAGAGTTGAGATGAGTAGAGTCGAGATGAGTAGAGTCGAGATGATATTCTTACCTGTTGAGTGGAGTCAAGATGGGATTCTTACCTGTTGAGTAGAGTCAAGATGAGTCGAGGTGAGACGAGTCGAGGTGAGACGAGTCGAGGTGAAAAAGAGTCGAGGTGAGAAGAGTAGAGTCAAGACGAGTCGAGTCAAGACGAGTCGAGGTGAGATGAGTCAAGGTGTAATGAGTCGAGATGAGATTCCTACCTGTCGAATAGTAGAGATGAGATCAGTCGAGTAGAGTCAAGATGAGTCGAAATGAGATTCTTACCTATTGAGTAGAGTTGAGATGAGTCGAGATGAGAAGAAATTCCTACCTGTGGAGTAGAGTCGAGATGAGTTGAGATGAGTCGAAATGAGATTCTTACCTATTGAGTCGAAATGAGATGAGTCGAGATTCCGACCTGTTGAGTAGTCAAGAGGAGTTGAGATTCTTACCTGTTGAGTAGAGTCGAGACGAGGTGAGGTGAGTCGAGATGAGTAGAGTCGAGATGAGTAGAGTCGAGATGAGTAGAGTCGAGATGAGTAGAGTCGAGATGAGATTCTTACCTGTTGAGTAGAGTCGAGACGAGTAGAGGTGAGACCAGTCGAGATGAGATTCTTACCTGTTGAGTAGAGTCAAGATGAGATTCTTACCTGTTGAGTAGAGTCGAGATGAGATTCTTACCTGCTGAGTAGAGTTGAGATGAGATTCTTACCTGTTGAGTAGAGTTGAGACGAGTCGAGGTGAGAAGAGTCGAGGTGAGATGAGTCGAGGTGAGACGAGTCGAGATGAGATGAGTCGAGATGAGATTCTTACCTGTTAGTAGAGTCGAGATGAGATTCTTACCTGTTAGTAGAGTCGAGATGAGATTCTTACCTGTTGAGTAGAGTTGAGACGAGTCGAGGTGAGACGAATCGAAGTGAGAAGAGTCGAGGTGAGAAGAGTCGAGGTGAGAAGAGTCGAGGTGAGACGAGTCGAGGTGAGATGAGTCGAGTCGAGTTGAGATTCCTACCTGTCGAATAGTAGAGATGAGATCAGTCGAGTAGAGTCAAGATAAGTTGAGTTGAGATTCTTACCTGTTGAGTAGAGTTGAGTAGAGTCAAGACGAGTCGAGGTGAGATGAGTCGAGGTGAGATGAGTCGAGATGAGATGAGTCGAGATGAGATTCCTACCTGTCGAATAGTAGAGATGAGATCAGTTGAGTAGAGTCAAGATGAGTCGAAATGAGATTCTTACCTATTGAGTAGAGTTGAGATGAGTCGAGATGAGAAGAAATTCCTACCTGTCGAGTAGAGTCGAGATGAGTTGAGGTGAGTCTAAATGAGATGAGTCGAGATTCCGACCTGTTGAGTAGTCAAGAGGAGTTGAGATTCTTACCTGTTGAGTAGAGTCGAGACGAGTCGAGGTGAGATGAGTCGAGGTGAGACGAGTCGAGGTGAGACGAGTCGAGGTGAGATTCTTACCTGTTGAGTAGAGTCGAGATCAGATTCTTACCTGTTGAGTAGAGTCGAGACGAGATGAGTAGAGTCGAGATGAGTAGAGTCGAGATGAGTAGAGTCGAGATGAGATTCTTACCTGTTGAGTAGAGTGGAGATGAGATTCTTACCTGTTGACTAGAGTCGAGATGAGATTCTTACCTGTTGAATAGAGTCGAGATGAAATTCTTACCTGTTGAGTAGAGTCAAGACGAGTCGAGGTGAGACGAGTCGAGGTGAGAAGAGTCGAGGTGAGAAGAGTCGAGGTGAGAAGAGTCGAGGTGAGACGAGTCGAGGTGAGATGAGTCGAGTCGAGATTCCTACCTGTCGAATAGTAGAGATGAGATCAGTCGAGTAGAGTCAAGATAAGTTGAGTTGAGATTCTTACCTGTTGAGTAGAGTCAAGATGAGTCGAGGTGAGATGAGTCGAGGTGAGATGAGTCGAGATGAGATTCCTACTTGTCGTATAGTAGAGATGAGATCAGTCGAGTAGAGTCAAGATGAGTCGAAATGAGATTCTTACCTATTGAGTAGAGTTGAGATGAGTTGAGATGAGAAGAAATTCCTACCTGTCGAGTAGAGTTGAGATGAGTTGAGATGAGTCGAAATGAGATGAGTCGAGATTCCGACCTGTTGAGTAGTCAAGAGGAGTTGAGATTCCTACCTGTCAAGTAGAGTTGAGATGAGTCAAGATGAGATGAGTCAAGATGAGATGAGATGAGATTCCTACCCGTCGAATAGTAGAGATGAGATCAGTCGAGTAGGGTCAAGATAAGTTGAGTTGAGATTCTTACCTCTTGAGTAGAGTTGAGTAGAGTCAAGACGAGTCGAGGTGAGATGAGTCGAGGTGAGATGAGTCGAGATGAGATTCCTACCTGTCGAATAGTAGAGATGAGATCAGTCGAGTAGAGTCAAGATGAGTCGAAATGAGATTCTTACCTATTGAGTAGAGTTGAGATGAGTCGAGATTAGTCGAAATGAGATGAGTCGAGATTCCGACCTGTTCAGTAGTCAAGAGGAGTTGAGATTCTTACCTGTTGAGTAGAGTCAAGACGAGTCGAGGTGAGATGAGTCGAGGTGGGACGAGTCGAGGTGAGACGAGTCAAGATGAGATTCTTACCTGTTGAGTAGAGTCGAGATGAGATTCTTACCTGTTGAGTAGAGTCGAGATGAGATTCTTACCTGCTGAGTAGAGTCGAGATGAGATTCTTACCTGTTGAGTAGAGTCGAGACGAGTCGAGGTGAGACGCGTAGAGGTGAGATGAGTCGAGGTGAGATGAGTCAAGGTGAGACGAGTCGAGACGAGTCGAGATGAGATGAGTCGAGTTGAGATTCTTACCTGTTGAGTAGAGTTGAGATGAGATTCTTACCTGTTGAGTAGAGTCGAGATGAGATTCTGACCTGTTGAGTAGAGTCGAGATGAGATTCTTACCTGTTGAGTAGAGTCGAGACGAGTCGAGGTGAGACGAGTCGAGGTGAGACGAGTCGAGGTGAGACGAGTCGAGGTGAGATGAGTCCAGTCGAGATGAGATTCCTACCTGTCGAATAGTAGAGATGAGATCAGTCGAGTAGAGTCAAGATAAGTTGAGTTGAGATTCTTACCTGTTGAGTAGAGTCGAGACGAGGTGAGATGAGTCGAGATGAGGAGAGTCGAGATGAGTAGAGTCGAGATGAGTAGAATCGAGATGAGATTCTTACCTGTTGAGTAGAGTCAAGACGAGTCGAGGTGAGATGAGTCGAGGTGAGACGAGTCGAGGTGAGACAAGTATAGGTGAGATGAGTCGAGGTGAGACGAGTCGAGGTGAGACGAGTCGAGGTGAGATTCTTACCTGTTGAGTAGAGTCGAGATCAGATTCTTACCTGTTGAGTAGAGTCGAGACGAGATGAGTAGAGTCGAGATGAGTAGAGTCGAGATGAGTAGAGTCGAGATGAGTAGAGTGGAGATGAGATTCTTACCTGTTGAGTAGAGTGGAGATGAGATTCTTACCTGTTGACTAGAGTCGAGATGAGATTCTTACCTGTTGAATAGAGTCGAGATGAAATTCTTACCTGTTGAGTAGAGTCAAGACGAGTCGAGGTGAGACGAGTCGAGGTGAGAAGAGTCGAGGTGAGAAGAGTCGAGGTGAGAAGAGTCGAGGTGAGACGAGTCGAGGTGAGATGAGTCGAGTCGAGATTCCTACCTGTCGAATAGTAGAGATGAGATCAGTCGAGTAGAGTCAAGATAAGTTGAGTTGAGATTCTTACCTGTTGAGTAGAGTCAAGATGAGTCGAGGTGAGATGAGTCGAGGTGAGATGAGTCGAGATGAGATTCCTACTTGTCGTATAGTAGAGATGAGATCAGTCGAGTAGAGTCAAGATGAGTCGAAATGAGATTCTTACCTATTGAGTAGAGTTGAGATGAGTTGAGATGAGAAGAAATTCCTACCTGTCGAGTAGAGTTGAGATGAGTTGAGATGAGTCGAAATGAGATGAGTCGAGATTCCGACCTGTTGAGTAGTCAAGAGGAGTTGAGATTCCTACCTGTCAAGTAGAGTTGAGATGAGTCAAGATGAGATGAGTCAAGATGAGATGAGATGAGATTCCTACCCGTCGAATAGTAGAGATGAGATCAGTCGAGTAGGGTCAAGATAAGTTGAGTTGAGATTCTTACCTCTTGAGTAGAGTTGAGTAGAGTCAAGACGAGTCGAGGTGAGATGAGTCGAGGTGAGATGAGTCGAGATGAGATTCCTACCTGTCGAATAGTAGAGATGAGATCAGTCGAGTAGAGTCAAGATGAGTCGAAATGAGATTCTTACCTATTGAGTAGAGTTGAGATGAGTCGAGATTAGTCGAAATGAGATGAGTCGAGATTCCGACCTGTTCAGTAGTCAAGAGGAGTTGAGATTCTTACCTGTTGAGTAGAGTCAAGACGAGTCGAGGTGAGATGAGTCGAGGTGGGACGAGTCGAGGTGAGACGAGTCGAGATGAGATTCTTACCTGTTGAGTAGAGTCGAGATGAGATTCTTACCTGTTGAGTAGAGTCGAGATGAGATTCTTACCTGCTGAGTAGAGTCGAGATGAGATTCTTACCTGTTGAGTAGAGTCGAGACGAGTCGAGGTGAGACGCATAGAGGTGAGATGAGTCGAGGTGAGATGAGTCGAGGTGAGACGAGTCGAGACGAGTCGAGATGAGATGAGTCGAGTTGAGATTCTTACCTGTTGAGTAGAGTTGAGATGAGATTCTTACCTGTTGAGTAGAGACGAGATGAGATTCTGACCTGTTGAGTAGAGTCGAGACGAGTCGAGGTGAGACGAGTCGAGGTGAGACGAGTCGAGGTGAGATTCTTACCTGTTGAGTAGAGTCGAGACGAGACGAGGTGAGACGAATCGAGGTGAGACGAATCGAGGTGGACGAGTCAAGATGAGATTCTTACCTGTTGAGTAGAGTCGAGATTCTTACCTGTGGAGTAGAGTCAAGATGAGATTCCTACCTGTTGAGTAGAGTCGAGATGAGATTCTTACCTGTTGAGTAGAGTCGAGATGAGATTCTTACCTGTTGAGTAGAGTCGAGATGAGATTCTTACCTGTTGAGTAGAGTCAAGACGAGTCGAGGTGAGACGAGGTGAGACGAGTCGAGATGAGATTCTTACCTGTTGAGTAGAGTCGAGATGAGATTCTTACCTGTTGAGAAGAGTCGAGATGAGATTCTTACCTGCTGAGTGGAGTCGAGATGAGATTCTTACCCGTTGAGTAGAGACGAGTCGAGGTGAGATGACTTGAGGTGAGATGAGTCGAGGTGAGATTCTTACCTGTTGAGTAGAGTTGAGATGAGATTCTTACCTGTTGAGTAGAGTCGAGACGAGGTGAGAGGAGTCGATATGAGTAGAGTCGAGATGAGGAGAGTCGAGATGAGGAGAGTCGAGATGAGATTCTTACCCTTTGAGTAGAGACGAGATGAGATTCTTACCTGTTGAGTAGAGTCGAGACGAGTCGAGGTGAGACGAGTCGAGGTGAGACGAGTCGAGGTGAGATTCTTACCTGTTGAGTAGAGTCGAGACGAGTCGAGGTGAGACGAATCGAGGTGAGACGAATCGAGGTGGACGAGTCAAGATGAGATTCTTACCTGTTGAGTAGAGTCGAGATTCTTACCTGTGGAGTAGAGTCAAGATGAGATTCCTACCTGTTGAGTAGAGTCGAGATGAGATTCTTACCTGTTGAGTAGAGTCGAGATGAGATTCTTACCTGTTGAGTAGAGTCGAGATGAGATTCTTACCTGTTGAGTAGAGTCAAGACGAGTCGAGGTGAGACGAGGTGAGACGAGTCGAGATGAGATTCTTACCTGTTGAGTAGAGTCGAGATGAGATTCTTACCTGTTGAGAAGAGTCGAGATGAGATTCTTACCTGCTGAGTGGAGTCGAGATGAGATTCTTACCCGTTGAGTAGAGACGAGTCGAGGTGAGATGACTTGAGGTGAGATGAGTCGAGGTGAGATTCTTACCTGTTGAGTAGAGTTGAGATGAGATTCTTACCTGTTGAGTAGAGTCGAGATGAGATTCTTACCTGTTGAGTAGAGTCGAGACGACTCGAGGTGAGACGAGTCGAGGTGAGAAGTGTCGAGGTGAGAAGAGTCGAGGTGAGAAGAGTCGAGGTGAGACGAGTCGAGTCGAGATGAGATTCCTACCTGTCGAATAGTAGAGATGAGATCAGTCGAGTAGAGTCAAGATAAGTTGAGTTGAGATTCTTACCTGTTGAGTAGAGTTGAGTAGAGTCAAGACGAGTCGAGGTGAGATGAGTCGAGGTGAGATGAGTCGAGATGAGATTCCTACCTGTCGAATAGTAGAGATGAGATCAGTCGAGTAGAGTCAAGATGAGTCGAAATGAGATTCTTACCTATTGAGTAGAGTTGAGATGAGTCGAGATGAGAAGAAATTCCTACCTGTCGAGTAGAGTTGAGATGAGTTGAGATGAGTCGAAATGAGATGAGTCGAGATTCCAACCTCTTGAGTAGTCAAGAGGAGTTGAGATTCCTACCTGTCAAGTAGAGTTGAGATGAGTCAAGATGAGATGAGTCGAGATGAGATGAGATGAGATGAGTCGAGATGAGATGAGTCAAGTCGAGATTAGATTCCTACCTGTCGAATAGTAGAGATGAGATCAGTCGAGTAGAGTCAAGATAAGTTGAGTTGAGATTCTTACCTGTTGAGTAGAGTCGAGACGAGATGAGTAGAGTCGAGGTGAGTAGAGTCGAGATGAGTAGAGTCAAGATGAGTAGAGTAGAGATGAGATTCTTACCTGTTGAGTTGAGTCGAGATGAGATTCTTACCTGTTGAGTAGAGTCAAGGCGAGTCGAGGTGAGACGAGTCGAGGTGAGAAGAGTCGAGGTGAGAAGAGTCGAGGTGAGACGAGTCGAGGTGAGACGAGTCGAGTCGAGATGAGATTCCTACCTGTCGAATAGTAGAGATGAGATCAGTCGAGTAGAGTCAAGATAAGTTGAGTTTAGATTCTTACCTGTTCAGTAGAGTCGAGATGAGGTAAGATGAGTCGAGATGAGTAGAGTCGAGGTGAGTAGAGTCGAGATGAGATTCTTACTTGTTGAGTAGAGTCGAGATGAGATTCTTACCTGTTGAGTAGAGTCGAGATGAGATTCTTACCTGTTGAGTAGAGTCGAGACGAGTCGAGGTGAGAAGAGTCGAGGTGAGAAGAGTCGAGGTGAGAAGAGTCGAGGTGAGACGAGTCGAGGGGAGACGAGTCGAGGGGAGACGAGTCAAGGGGAGACGAGTCGAGTCGAGATGAGATTCCTACCTGTCGAATAGTAGAGATGAGATCAGTCGAGTAGAGTCAAGATAAGTTGAGTTGAGATTCTTACCTGTTGAGTAGAGTGGAGTAGAGTCAAGACGAGTCGAGGTGAGATGAGTCGAGGTGAGATGAGTCGAGATGAGATTCCTACCTGTCGAATACTATAGATGAGATCAGTCGAGTAGAGTCAAGATGAGTCGAAATGAGATTCTTACCTATTGAGTAGAGTTGAGATGAGTCGAGATGAGAAGAAATTCCTACCTGTCGAGTAGAGTCGAGATGAGTTGAGATGAGTCGAAATTAGATGAGTCGAGATTCCGACCTGTTGAGTAGTCAAGAGGAGCTGAGATTCCTACCTGTCGAGTAGAGTTGAGATGAGTCAAGATGAGATGAGTCGAGATGAGTCGAGATGCGATGAGTCGAGATGAGATGAGTCGAGTCGAGATTCCTACCTGTTGAATAGTAGAGATGAGATCAGTTGAGTAGAGTCAAGATAAGTTTAGTTGAGATTCTTACCTGTTGAGTAGAGTCGAGACGAGGTGAGATGAGTCGAGATGAGTAGAGTCGAGATGAGTAGAGTCGAGATGAGTGGAGTCCAGATGAGATTCTCACCTGTTGAGTAGAGTCGAGATGAGATTCTTACCTGTTGAGTAGAGTCAAGATGAGTCGAGGTGAGACAAGTCGAGGTTAGACGAGTCGAGGTGAGACCAGTCGAGGTGAGAAGAGTCGACGTGAGACGAGTCGAGGTGAGATGAGTCGAGTCGAGATGAGATTCCTACCTGTCGAATAGTAGAGATGAGATCAGTCGAGTAGAGTCAAGACAAGTCGAGGTGAGATGAGTCGAGGTGAGATGAGTCGAGATGAGATTCCTACCTGTTGAATAGTAGAGATGAGATCAGTCGAGTAGATTCAAGATGAGTCGAAATGAGATTCTTACCTATTGAGTAGAGTTGAGATGAGTCGAGATGAGAAGAAATTCCTACCTGTCGAGTAGAGTCGAGATGAGTTGAGATGAGTCGAAATGAGATGAGTTGAGATTCCGACCTGTTGAGTAGTCAAGAGGAGTTCAGACTCCTACCTGTCGAGTAGAGTTGAGATGAGTCAAGATGAGATGAGTTGAGATGAGTCGAGATGAGTTGAGATGAGTTGAGATGAGTCGAGTCGAGGTGAGATTCCTACCTGTCGAATAGTAGAGATGAGATCAGTCGAGTAGAGTCAAGATGAGTCGAAATGAGATTCTTACCTATTGAGTAGAGTTGAGATGAGTCGAGATGGGATGAAATTCCTACCTGTCGAGTAGAGTCGAGATGAGTTGAGATGAGTCGAGATGAGTAGAGTCGAGATTAGTAGAGTCGAGATGAGATTCTTACCTGTTGAGTAGAGTCGAGATGAGATTCTTATCTGTTGAGTAGAGTCGAGACGAGTCGAGGTGAGACGAGTCGAGGTGAGATTCTTACCTGTTGAGTAGAGTCGAGATGAGATTCTTACCTGTTGAGTAGAGTGGAGATGAGATTCTTACCTGTTGAGTAGAGTCGAGATGAGATACTTACCTGTTGAGTAGAGTCGAGACGAGTCGAGTCGAGTCGAGGTGAGATGAGTCGAGATGAGATTCTTACCTGTTGAGTAGAGTCGAGATGAGATTCTTACCTGTTGAGTAGAGTCGAGATGAGATTCTTACCTGCTGAGTAGAGTCGAGATGAGATTCTTACCTGTTGAGTCGAGGTGAGACGAGTCGAGGTGAGAAGAGTCGAGATGAGATTCTTACCTGTTGAGTAGAGTCGAGATGAGATTCTTACCTGTTGAGTAGAGTCGAGACTAGTCGAGGTGAGAAGAGTCGAGGTGAGAAGAGTCGAGGTGAGACAAGTCGAGGTGAGACGAGTCGAGTCGAGATGAGATTCCTACCTGTCGAATAGTAGAGATGAGATCACTCGAGTAGAGTCAAGATAAGTTGAGTTGAGATTCTTACCTGTTGAGTAGAGTGGAGTAGAGTCAAGACGAGTCGAGGTGAGATGAGTCGAGGTGAGATGAGTCGAGATGAGATTCCTACCTGTCGAATACTATAGATGAGATCAGTCGAGTAGAGTCAAGATGAGTCGAAATGAGATTCTTACCTATTGAGTAGAGTTGAGATGAGTCGAGATGAGAAGAAATTCCTACCTGTCGAGTAGAGTCGAGATGAGTTGAGATGAGTCGAAATTAGATGAGTCGAGATTCCGACCTGTTGAGTAGTCAAGAGGAGCTGAGATTCCTACCTGTCGAGTAGAGTTGAGATGAGTCAAGATGAGATGAGTCGAGATGAGTCGAGATGCGATGAGTCGAGATGAGATGAGTCGAGTCGAGATTCCTACCTGTTGAATAGTAGAGATGAGATCAGTTGAGTAGAGTCAAGATAAGTTTAGTTGAGATTCTTACCTGTTGAGTAGAGTCGAGACGAGGTGAGATGAGTCGAGATGAGTAGAGTCGAGATGAGTAGAGTCGAGATGAGTGGAGTCGAGATGAGATTCTCACTTGTTGAGTAGAGTCGAGATGAGATTCTTACCTGTTGAGTAGAGTCAAGATGAGTCGAGGTGAGACAAGTCGAGGTTAGACGAGTCGAGGTGAGACCAGTCGAGGTGAGACCAGTCGACGTGAGACGAGTCGAGGTGAGATGAGTCGAGTCGAGATGAGATTCCTACCTGTCGAATAGTAGAGATGAGATCAGTCGAGTAGAGTCAAGACAAGTCGAGGTGAGATGAGTCGAGGTGAGATGAGTCGAGATGAGATTCCTACCTGTTGAATAGTAGAGATGAGATCAGTCGAGTAGATTCAAGATGAGTCGAAATGAGATTCTTACCTATTGAGTAGAGTTGAGATGAGTCGAGATGAGAAGAAATTCCTACCTGTCGAGTAGAGTCGAGATGAGTTGAGATGAGTCGAAATGAGATGAGTCGAGATTCCGACCTCTTGAGTAGTCAAGAGGAGTTGAGATTCCTACCTGTCGAGTAGAGTTGAGATGTGTCAAGATGAGATGAGATGAGATGAGTCGAGATGAGGTGAGTCGAGATGAGGTGAGTCGAGTCGAGATGAGATTCCTACCTGTCGAATAGTAGAGATGAGATCAGTCGAGTAGAGTCAAGATAAGTTGAGATTCTTTCCTGTTGAGTAGAGTCGAGACGAGGTGAGATGAGTCGAGAGGAGTAGAGTTGAGATGAGTAGAGTTGAGATGAGTCGAGATGAGTAGAGTCGAGATGAGTAGAGTCGAGATGAGATTCTTACCTGTTGAGTAGAGTCGAGATGAGATTCTTACCTGTAGAGTGGAGTCAAGATGAGATTCTTACCTGTTGAGTAGAGTCGAGACGAGATTCTTACCTGTTGAGTAGAGTCGAGACGAGTCGAGGTGAGACGAGTCGAGGTGAGATGAGTCGAGGTGAGACGAGGTGAGACGAGTCGAGATGAGATGAGTCGAGATGAGATTCTTACCTGTTGAGTAGAGTCGAAATGAGATGAGATTCTTACCTGTTGAGTAGAGTAGAGATGAGATGAGATTCTTACCTGTTGAGTAGAGTCGAGACGAGTCGAGTCGAGACGAGTCGAGGTGAGATGAGTCGAGGTGAGACGAGGTGAGACGAGTCGAGATGAGATGAGATGAGTCGAGATGAGATTCTTACCTGTTGAGTAGAGTCGAAATGAGATGAGATTCTTACCTGTTGAGTAGATTCGAGATGAGATGAGATTCTTACCTGTTGAGTAGAGTCGAGACGGGTCGAGGTGAGATGAGTCGAGGTGAGATGAGTCGAGGTGAGACGAGTCGAGGTGAGATTCTTACCTGTTGAGTAGAGTCGAGATGAGATTCTTACCTGTTGAGTAGAGTCGAGATGAGATGAAATTCTTACCTGTTGAGTAGAGTCGAGGTGAGGTGAGATTCTTACCTGTTGAGTAGAGTCGAGACGAGTCGAGATGAGATTCTTACCTGTTGAGTAGAGTCGAGATGAGATTCCTACCTGTTGAGTAGAGTCGAGATGAGATTCCTACCTGTTGAGAAGAATCGAGATGAGATTCCTACCTGTTAAGTAGAGTCGAGATGAGATTCTTACCTGTTGAGTAGAGTCAAGATGAGATTCTTACATGTAGAGTAGAGTCGAGACGAGTCGAGGTGAGAGGAGTCGAGGTGAGACGAGTCGAGGTGAGACGAGTCGAGATGAGATTCTTACCTGTTGAGTAGAGTCGGGATGAGATTCTTACCTGTTTAGTAGAGTCGAGGTGAGATTCTTACCTGCTGAGTAGAGTCGAGATGAGATTCTTACCTGTTGAGTAGAGTCGAGATGAGTCGAGGTGAGATGAGTCGAGGTGAGACGAGTCGAGATGAGACGAGTCGATTTGAGATGAGTCGAGATGAGATTCTTACCTGTTGAGTTGAGTCGAGATGAGATTCTTACCTGTTGAGTAGAGTCGAGACGAGTCGAGGTGAGACGAGTCGAGGTGAGACGAGTCGAGGTGAGACGAGTCGAGGTGAGACGAGTCGAGGTGAGACGAGTCGAGGTGAGATGAGTCGAGATGAGATTCCTACCTGTCGAATAGTAGAGATGAGATCAGTCGAGTAGAGTCAAGATAAGTTGAGTTGAGATTCTTACCTGTTGAGTAGAGTTGAGTAGAGTCAAGTCGAGGTGAGATGAGTCGAGGTGAGATGAGTCGAGATGAGATTCCTACCTGTCGAATAGTAGAGATGAGATCAGTCGAGTAGAGTCAAGATGAGTCGAAATGAGATTCCTACCTATTGAGTAGATTTGAGATGAGTCGAGATGAGCAGAAATTCCTACCTGTCGAGTAGAGTTGAGATGAGATGAGTTGAGATGAGTCGAAATGAGATGAGTCGAGATTCCGACCTGTTGAGTAGTCAAGAGGAGTTGAGATTCCTACCTGTCAAGTAGAGTTGAGATGAGTCAAGATGAGATGAGTCGAGATGAGATGAGATGAGTCGAGATGAGACGAGTCGAGTCGAGATGAGATTCCTACCTGTCGAATAGTAGAGATGAGATCAGTTGAGTAGAGTCAAGATAAGTTGAGTTGAGATTCTTACCTGTTGAGTAGAGTCAAGACGAGGTGAGATGAGTAGAGTCGAGATGAGTAGAGTCGAGATGAGATTCTTACCTGTTGAGTAGAGTCGAGATGAGATTCTTACCTGTTGAGTAGAGTCAAGACGAGTCGAGGTGAGAAGAGTCGAGGTGAGAAGAGTCGAGGTGAGACGAGTTGAGGTGAGATGAGTCCAGTCGAGATGAGATTCCTACCTGTCGAATAGTAGAGATGAGATCAGTCGAGTAGAGTCAAGATAAGTTGAGTTGAGATTCTTACCTGTTGAGTAGAGTCGAGACGAGGTGAGATGAGTCGAGATGAGGAGAGTCGAGATGAGTAGAGTCGAGATGAGTAGAATCGAGATGAGATTCTTACCTGTTGAGTAGAGTCAAGACGAGTCGAGGTGAGATGAGTCGAGGTGAGACGAGTCGAGGTGAGACAAGTATAGGTGAGACGAGTCGAGGTGAGACGAGTCGAGGTGAGATTCTTACCTGTTGAGTAGAGTCGAAATGAGATTCTTACCTGTTGAGTAGAGTCAAGACGAGTCGAGGTGAGACGAGTCGAGGTGAGACGAGTCGAGGTGAGAAGAGTCGAGGTGGAAAGAGTCGAGGTGAGAAGAGTCGAGGTGAGAAGAGTCGAGGTGAGAAGAGTCGAGGTGAGATGAGTCGAGGTGAGATGAGTCGAGTCGAGATGAGATTTCTACCTGTCGAATAGTAGAGATGAGATCAGTCGAGTAGAGTCAAGATAAGTTGAGTTGAGATTCTTACCTGTTGAGTAGATTTGAGTAGAGTCAAGACGAGTCGAGGTGAGATGAGTCGAGGTGAGATGGCTCGAGATGAGATTCCTACCTGTCGAATAGTAGAGATGAGATCAGTCGAGTAGAGTCAAGATGAGTCGAAATGAGATTCTTACCTATTGAGTAGAGTTGAGATGAGTCGAGATGAGAAGAAATTCCTACCTGTCGAGTAGAGTCGAGATGAGTCGAGATGAGATGAGATGAGTCGAGATGAGTCGAGTCAAGTTGAGTCGAGATGAGTTTCCTACCTTTCGAATAGTAGAGATGAGATCAGTTGAGTAGAGTCAAGATAAGTTGAGTTGAGATTCTTACCTGTTGAGTAGAGTCGAGACGAGGTGAGATGAGTCGAGATGAGAAGAGTCGAGATGAGAAGAGTCGAGATGAGATGAGTAGAGTCGAGATGAGTAGAGTCGAGATGAGTAGAGTCGAGATGAGGAGAGTCGAGATGAGGAGAGTCGAGATGAGGAGAGTCGAGATGAGGAGAGTCGAGATGAGGAGAGTCGAGATGAGGAGAGTCGAAATGAGATTCTTTCCTGTTGAGTAGAGTCGAGACGAGTCGAGGTGAGACGAGTCGAGGTGAGACGAGTCGAGGTGAGATTCTTACCTGTTGAGTAGAGTTGAGACGAGTCGAGGTGAGACGAATCGAGGTGAGACGAGTTAAGATGAGATTCTTACCTGTTGAGTAGAGTCGAGATTCTTACCTGTTGAGTAGAGTCGAGATGAGATTCTTACCTGTTGAGTAGAGTCTGAATTCAGCAAGGGGTAATTTGTGTAGATCCTACAAGGGTTTCCTAAAGAAAATAACAACTGAAAAAGAAAAATATTGAAATTGAGGTAAAAAAAACATCAATTTTTCTTTACGTTTTACTCTGTAACTTTTTCCCGCAATGTCAGATTTTCAAAAGCAATATACCGTTACGTCTGCTGGACTCCTCTGGTTGCGGGGATATATAGGGCTTGTAGGTTCATCAAGAACCCTAGGTACCCAGAGCCAATAAATAAGCTGCACCCTGCAGTGCGTTTTCATTCTCTACCGGGTATACAGCAAATTCATTTGCTGAAATATAAAGAGTGAAAAATAGCTATCAAGAAAACCTTTGTATTTCCAAAAAGGGCACAAGATAAGGTGTTGAGGAGCAGTGGTTATTTTCACATCTCTGAATTCCGGGGTGACCATACTAGCATGTGAATTACAGGGCATTTCTCAAATAGATGTCTTTTTTACACACTCTCTTATATTTGGAAGGAAAAAATGTAGAGAAAGACAAGGGGCAATAACACTTGTTTTGCTAATCTATGTTTCCCCAAGTCTCTCGATAAAAATGATACCTCACTTGTGTGGGTAGGCCTAGCGCCCGCGTCAGGAAACGCCACAAAATGCAACATGGACACATCACATTTTTTGAAAGAAAACAGAAGTGTTTTTTGCAAAGTGCCTACCTGTAGATTTTGGCCTCTAGCTCAGCCGGCACCTAGGGAAACCTACCAAACCTGTGCATTTTTGAAAACTAGACACCTAGGGGAATCCAAGATGGGGTGACTTGTGGGGCTCTGACCAGGTTGTGTTACCCAGAATCCTTTGCAAACCTCAAAATTTGGCTAAAAAAACACATGTTCCTCACATTTCTGTGGCAGAAAGTTCTGGAATCTGAGAGGAGCCACACATTTCCTTCCACCCAGCGTTCCCCCAAGTCTGCCGATACAAATGATACCTCACCTGTGTGGGTAGTCCTAGTGCCCGCGACAGGAAATGTCCCAAAACACAACGTGGGCACATCCCATTTTTTCACAGAAAACAGAGCTGTTTTTTGCAAAGTGCCTACCTGTAGATTTTGGCCTCTAGCTCAGCCGGCACCTAGGGAAACCTACCAAACCTGTGCATTTTTTAAAACTGGAGACCTAGGGGAATCCAAGATGGGGTGACTTGTGGGGCTCTGACCAGGTTCTGTTACCCAGAATCCTTTGCAAACCTCAAAATTTGGCTAAAAAACCCCACATTTTACTCATATTTCGGTGACAGAAAGTTCTGGAATCTGAGAGGAGCCACAAATTTCCTTCCACCCAGCGTTCCCCCAAGTCTCCCGGTAAAAATGATACCTCACTTGTGTGGGTGGGCCAGGTGCCTGCAACAGAATAAGGCCCAAAACTTGTAGAGATAGAGGGGATAGCACAGCGAGTTTATAAGGACATATTCTTTTTTTATACATCTTTAGACTGACTCTGCTTTGGGGACCCACATAAGTGAGGTGTCATTTTACTTGGGAGACTGAGGGGAACACTGGGGAGTAGGAATTGTGTGCTGGAGCGGTGATCCTACTAAGAAAAGTCAGGAAAATATGCTTTTTTAAGCAAATTTTGAGGTTTACAGAGGAGTCTGGGTTAGAAAATGTTGGGGGATCCACGCAAGCCACACCTCCCTGGACTCCTTGGGGTGTCTAGTTTTAAAAAATGTCTGGGTTTGGTAGGTTTCCCTAGATGAAGGCTGCACCCAGGACCAAAAACATAGGTGCCACCTCCCCCCCCAAACACAGGTAGTTTTGTAATATATCATTTTGATGTGTCCACATATGTCTGTGATGTGCCAAACACTAAAATTGTGAAAAATAACGCACTTAGGTTATGTGAAAAAGAGCGCTCACCAACCAACCAAGTTGGTGACATGCTTCATCATCGGGGTCCCACCCGAGGCACCTAGCGTGTCACAGGTGTGCTGCGATGCCTGATTACAGCGGAGCAGGTTTTGTCATTTTTACCACACATACTGGTTGGATTTGGCACGAGGGTGAGTGATGGTTCAGTGGATCAAATTTTATTAACAAGAGATTTCACAAAAATGAAATGCACTGTTAACTGAAAGGCAAAAAACTGAACCAATGACTCACAGCTCGTGAGCTGTAAAGCCGCGACAAGGCACCAACCGCTTTACAGTCCATTCACACACCTTTCATACATCACACGCACAAGACCATTCACACCGCCAGCCACGGGCCCAGCACATTACAACACTCACATCGACAGACAGCGCCACTCAAGGGCCCATCACTTACATACGCCCAACAACAATCACACCAGCTGATGGGAGTGTGTGGACTGGTGTTTGGCTGGCAGTGTGTTGCAGTAGCCAACAGCAAGTCAATATGTACACTCTCAGCCAAGCCCCACTCCACACACAATAGCATTTTTTTAATTTTATTTTTTAAACAGAGGAACCCCTAACTAAGTACATGACAGAAATGCTAACCATGAAACTGAACACATGAAAATACAAAACAGACATGAGTTTACACTCATGGTTGTTCCCAGAAATTCTTCTGGGTGTGGTAGTTCTTAAAACAACCACCCACACACAGCCCAGGCTTTGAAGGACAATCTGGGCAGTACATTCGAGTCTCCCTCCGGATACCTCTTCGAAAACACACTCTACATTTCTTAGCTGGAAAGTCTTTTTTGGGTGTGGGAGGAATGTGCTCAGCAAAGAGGCGATCTTTCAATCTAGCCACATCCTCCACCACTGCTTCTCTAGGAACTCTGGCCTGTTCCACCACAATAAGGCTCCCTATCACTGACTCCTGAAATTTCACAAAATGTCATCTTTGACTCTGGAGACCTATCCCTAAACACAATAAAAGCATTAAAGGTTGCTAAGTGGAAGAGGTAAATTGCTAACTTCTTATACCAAACGTAAGACTTACAAATAGCAGTATAAGGTTCCAACCTCTGATCAACTCTATCTACACCTCCCATGTGCTTATTATAATCTAAAATGCACACAGGTTTGCGCACTTCAGCAACCTGGCCCCAAACAGTCACAGGGGAAGTACTCTCATCATGGATGGTACTTAGCATGTAGACATCCCTCTTGTCTGAAAATTTCAAAGCTAACAGCTCATCATTCCGCAAGGCACAGCACTGGCCCCTCTCAAGTTTTTTTTACAAACAAGCTCCCTTGGATAGCCTTTCCGGTTACAACGAATTGTGCCACAAGCAACAGTGTCCACTTTAAACAATTCCTTGAACAACTGCACTCCAGTGTAGAAGTTATCTACATACAAATGGTGACCTTTGTTGAACAGTCGTCTACTGAGATCCCACACAATTTTCTCAGTAACTCCAAAAGTGGGAGGACAAACAGGACGGTCAATATTGGAATCCCTACCAGTGTAGACACGGAAACTATACACATATCATGTACTACTTTCAGACAGCATATACAATTTTATTCCATATCGTGCCCTTTTGCTAGGAATGTACTGCCTGAAAACCAAACAACCCTTGAAGAGGACCAAAGACTCGTCCACACTTATCTCTTTGCCTGGAACATAGACCTCCGAAAACCGATCTACAAAATGATCAAGGACAGGCCTAATCTTAAAAATATGGTCAGAATCTGGGTGATCTTGTTGCAAGGCTAATGCATTGTCAACAAAATGCAGCATCCTAAGAAGAAGCAAATACCGATTACGACTCATGGTCGCAGGAAATATAGCTGTTGCCATCAAGGGACTAGTAGACCAATAAGAAGCCAGTGACGGCTTCCTTAACAACCCCATCAAAAAAGTCAAACCCAAAAACTTTTTAATCTCCTCCAAATTTGTGGGAATCCACTGGGCAGCTCTAGAGTGTGGCCTAAGTCTAGCAGCGTTGTCCCTCAAATGCTGCTCCGCATACAAATTAGTCTGCTCAACAATCTCTTCCAAAAACACATCATCCATGAATAACTCAAAGAAATTGACAGGCAAAAAGTTCTCTGTATTGGCGCTACACCCCGGGAGACCAGTAAAGGCAGGGAACTCTGGCTGCTCCATGTTTGGGGCAACCCAGAGATCAGGTCTTATAGCGGGAAACCTTTCAGCCCCAGGTTGCTGCACTAATGGCACATCAGTGTCCTCTAAAACAGGCCCTTCATCTGCATTGAGTGTGGCTTCCTCATCAGAAGATTCCCCTCCAACAGAAACATCACTGCCAGAATCTCTCACTTCCTCCTCTGCCTCAGATGCAGAGTCCGTCTCATAATCATGATCAGACAATGACTCAAAAAGCATACCAACCACCTGCTGATCGGTCATCCTGCGGCTAGCCATGATCTTTTCTACTAAAATTAACTGGACAAATTCACCACCAACAACCAGCACTGTGTAAGATAAGTAACAAAATGTAGCTTTGTTAGTAAGAGTTATAAACTCAAAAACTATACCGCTCACTTGCCTGAAAAAGCTTGATTCACCAGCAACTACTTTGCACAGACACAGCAATCACCAATGATATCCCACTAAAAAGAAAGAAAGAAAGGCAAATTAGAAATAAGACAAAGTAAATATCATTGTGCACAAATCTAAGGACAATTTCACACACAATCCTGCATTTAGTACACACCCTACAAACATGTCATTCATGCATGGCAACAATACTCCTTTGGAGTACATTGTTTTTACTTACCTAAAACATGCAACTGTGCAAACCGCAGGTCAACCACCGCCAAAACCGCAAGGAGCCACAGCAAATAAGCAAAAGCTTTGAACTAGAACAAAAAGGAGGAAAACATTTTTTATCACAAATGCAAATACTTCATCAGTTGACAAACACCCCACCATCAAACATTTAGAAATTGGTGCCTAAGTGGATTCTGTCATAGGGGCCGATGGGCCTACTAAAAAAAATAGGCCTATCTGCCCCAAGGAGGGTAGAAAATACCTTCAGTAGTGTGTCTCCATGGAGAGCGACCCTTGCCCAAGGGGACAGCCCCCAAACAAAAAAAACAAAACACACACAACACTATCCCTAGTGCCTAAGTGGCTTCTGCCACGCCTTGGGGGCAGATGGACCTATAAAAAAATAGGCCGATCTGCCCCCAAGGGGGGCAGAAAAGGCCAACAGTTCTATGCCCCCTTGGGGGGGGCGCCCCTTGCCCAAGGGGGCACCCCCCATATAAATACACAAAAATAGAAACATCCCTGGCGTTCCAGTGGTTTCTGCCCCCCTTGGGGGCAGATCAGCCTAAATTAGTAGGCCAATCTGCCACCAAGGGGGGCAGAAATGGCCGTTATTATTTGCCCCCAAAAGGGGAGCGACCCTTGCCCAAGGGGGCGCTCCCCAACACTAAAACGATCTGTTGCCACATGCGTATACCAGCGGCTGTGTTCTGTAGTTCCCCCTCATGTTGTAGGCCAGAATCCTCTTCTTCCTCCTCTTCAGGCATGTGTGGCTCTGGTTCCAGGAGGGGAATGTTCCTTTTGATGCAAATATTGTGCAATATTGCACATGTTAGGATGATCCTACAGACCATCTCCGGGGAATATAGGAGGCTACCACCAGTGATGTCGAGGCACCGGAACCTTGACTTGAGGATGCCAAAGGTCCTCTCGACAATGCTGCGTGTCCTATGTGCATCGTTGTAGGCACGCTCTGCAGCAGTACTTGGGTTGCCAAATGGTGTCATAATCCATGGCTGGATGCCATACCCCTGATCAGCTGCAAGATATAATGATTGGGATCATGTTGCTGTAGCTGCCACTATTGAAATGACCTTTCATGGCAGTAGTTGTCTTGTGTTGTCTGTGACTCTTTTGTGTAATAATGTAGCATCCTATGCCTGTAGGATGTACCATCTGCATTGTGTTGTTTCCTTGGCTGAACGAGTGTGTCTGCTAACCGTTTGTCAGCAGTATGTTTTGGGATTTGCAGTACAGTGTGCCCTCCCTAGCATTGTGACTTGTGATACAGGTGTCCGTGTGTCTTCACTGGGGGTGAGATGATAGTTCCATACACAGTTAAAATTGACAGTGTTGTTAACACGTTCGTATCAATGTACCCTGGACATCCCATACCTTTACACTTAGGCAATGGATTAATGTAAAGGTCATTGGGACACTTACATTTTGCAAGGTGACATTTGGGCAACCCACTCCACACGTTGTGATCTTTGACGTCTTAACATTAGGCTGTACAGTAATTTCCGATGTGTGACTGGTTCAATGGTGACCTAAGAAACATGGCTAGCGATGTCATGACCACAGTATGTTCCTGTTCACATGTTGCTGTTGTGGTGTATGTCCTAGAGGGTTGCTGTGCAGTGTGTATATAAGTAGGTTCTTGTACTTACCAACAAGTAGTCCATTGCCATACCATCCATCCTGGAAGTGTTCATTGATGGTGCAGTGACGGAAGATGAATGAGTCATGTACACTCCCAGGATATTTAGCCACGATGTTGGTGATCAATCCCTGGTGATCGACTATGGCCTGCACGTTGATGGAATGTGTGTGCTTCCTGTTGCGGTAGAGGTGCTCAGTTGCAGCAGGTGGCACAAGGCGTACATGTGTGCAGTCGATTGCACCAACGACGTGTGAGAAGCCACTGATGAGGTAGAACCCCTGTTTTGTTTCCTGCTGCTTCTGCAGTGTGGTAGGGAAGCAGATGTGGCAGGGTGTCAGTCCAATGATGGCATCCAGTACTTTGGGCAAAAAGGCAGAGAATGATGGTTGTGATATTCCGCCAACCAGGGCAACAGTTGTTTGGAAAGAGCCCCTTGCCAGCATATGAAGTACGGAAAGCAGATTGGTTTCTGTTGGGATGGTGCGGGGTGTCACCAAAGTGGGGGCCACCTGCGGTTCAATGTTGCGCAGCAGCTGCTGAATAGCCTGCCAGTTCAACCGGTACCTCTGGATGATGTCGTGTTCCCTGAGGCCCTGAAGGGTGGTTCTCGGGCGGAATATCCTCTCCTGCCTTCTGCACTACCTTTGGGGTCCCTGCTAGTATTGTTGTAGCTGCTGTTGTTGCTGCTGGGCTCTGCGTCTGCGTGCACGCTGGATTAGAATCACCTCCATGGCTCCCTGTTGCTGCTCTGCTGCTTGTTCTGTGTGTTCTGATTAAATACAGGTGTGTTTGCCCCATTTTAACGCCTGCCCTGACCCAGGCTATCATTTTGACGCAAATCGGGCTGTGCGTCATTTTCTGGCTTCACCTCCCGGCCGTGCGTAATTTTTGCCCGAAAGCATAAATACGACGCACGGCCGTTTAAGCCATTTTTTGGACGGGAATGCCTACCTGGCATATAATTAACGCAAGGCGGGTTGCCGCATCCCAAAAATGATGCACACGGCGGGATTTTGTCGTCCGCGGGCAAAGTTTAAATATGGGCCAACGTTTGCGTGCCAAAATTTTTGACGCACAATCGGCGCAGACGGAGTATAAATATGCCCCATAGGGTCTATTGGGAAGATGGACTCCTCTACACTGAGGCAAGAGATTCCAAACCTCGTGGCACTAGGAGAGTGGTAGTGCCTCAGGAGTTTAGGAAGTTCATTCTGACCTTAGCCCATGATATTCCACGTGCTGGGCATTTGGGCCAAACCAAGACTTGGGAGAGGTTAGTCAACCATTTCTATTGGCCTAACATGTCCCAGAAAGTAAAGGGGTTTTGTGTTTCCTGTGACACCTGTCAAGCCAGTGGTAAGACAGGTGGACACCCAAAGGCCCCCCTCATTCCACTTCCAGTGGTGGGGGGTCCCCATTGAAAGAGTGGGCGTGGACATAGTGGCTCCACTTAAACTTCCCACAGCCTCAGGGAACCATTATATCCTAGTGGTAGTGGATCATGCCACTAGGTACCCTGAAGCAATTCCCCTTAGGTCCACTACTGCCCCTGCAGTAGCTAGAGCACTCATAGGTATCTTTACCAGAGTGGGATTTCCTAAGGAGGTGGTGTCTGACAGGGGTACCAACTTCATGTCAGCATACCTGAAACACATGTGGAATGAGTGTGGGGTGACTTACAAATTCACCACACCATACCATCCACAATCCAATGGTCTTGTAGAAAAATTTAACAAGACATTGAAAGGCATGATCATGGGGCTCCCTGAAAAGCTCAAAAGGAGATGGGATGTCATCTTGCCATATCTGCTTTTCGCCTACAGAGAGGTGCCTCAGAAGGGAGCAGGGTTTTCCCCCTTCGAAGTTCTGTTTGGCCATCCTGTCAGGGGACCACTAGCTCTTGTAAAAGAAGGCTGGGAGAGACCTCTTCATGAGCCTAAGCAAGATATAGTGGACTATGTACTAGGCCTACGTTCCAGGATGGCAGAGTACACGGAAAAGGCAAGTAAAAACCTTGAGGCCAGCCAACAACTCCAGAAGATGTGGTATGACCAAAAGGCTGCTATGGTTGAATTTCAGCCATGGCAGAAAGTCTGGGTTCTGGAGCCTGTGGCTCCCAGGGCACTTCAGGACAGATGGAGTGGCCCTTACCCAGTGCTAGAGAGAAAGAGTCAGGTCACCTACCTGGTAGACCTAGGCACTAGCAGGACCCCCAAAAGGGTGATCCATGTGAACCGCCTCAAACTCTTTCATGACAGGGCAGATGTGAATCTGTTGATGGTGACAGATGAGGACCAGGAAGCTGAGAGTGAACCTCTCCCTGATCTCCTCTCCACTGACCCTAAAGATGGCTCAGTAGATGGAGTGATCTATTCAGACACCCTCTCTGGCCAACAGCAAGCTGACTGTAGGAAAGTCCTACAACAGTTTGCTGAGCTCTTTTCCCTAACCCCTGGTCAGACACACCTGTGTACCCATGATGTGGACACAGGAGACAGCATGCCTGTCAAAAACAACATTTTCAGACAGTCTGACCAAGTTAAGGAAAGCATCAGAGTGGAAGTCCACAAATGCTAAGAGGGACTAACACAAGGCCCTAGCAGGACTTTTAAAAATTTAGAAAAATAGCTCAAATTTCAAAAATCAGTTTCTAATGACAACTTTTAGAATTTTAGTCGTGTGATCAGGTATTGGCTGAGTAGTCCAGCAAATGCAAAGTCTTGTACCCCACCGCTGATCCACCAATGTAGGAAGTTGGCTCTGTATGTACTATTTCAAAGTAAGAAATAGCATTCACAGAGTCCAAGGGTTCCCCTTAGAGGTAAGATAGTGGCAAAAAGAGATAATTCTAATGCTCTATTTTGTTGTAGTGTGGTGGAGCAGTAGGCTTATCAGAGGGTAGTGTTAAGCATTTGTTGTACACACACAGGCAATAAATGAGGAACACACACTCAAAGACTTACTCCAGGACAATAGGTTTTTATATAGAAAAATATATTTTATTAGTTTATTTTAAGAACCAAAGGTTCAAGATTTACAAACAATACTTTAAATGAAAGGTATTTCACTCAGGTATCTTATGAACTTTGAATTATCACAATAGCATGTACGGTTTTGGCAACAATGGCAATAAGCTATATTAAAAATGGACACTGCAAAAATTAACAGTTCCTGGGGAGGTAAGTATTTGTTAGTTTCACAGGTAAGTAAAGCACTTACAGGGTTCAAAGTTGGGTCTAAGGTAGTCCACCGTTGGGGGTTCAAGGCAACCCCAAAGTTACCACACCAGCAGCTCAAGGCTGGTGAGGTGCAGAGGTCAAAGTGGTGCCCAAAACACATAGGCTTCAATGGAAATAGGGGTGCCCCGGTTCCAGTCTGCCAGCAGGTAAGTACCTGCGACTTCGGAGGGCAGACCAGGGGGGTATTGTAGGGCACCAGGGGGGACACAAGCAGGCACAGAAAGTACACCCTCAGCGGCACAGGGGCGGCCGGGTGCAGAGTGCAAACAGGCGTTGGGTTTGCAATAGGATTCAATGGGGAGACCCGGGGGTCTCTTCAGCGATGCAAGAAGGCAAGGGGCGGGGGGGGGCTCCTCAGATAGCCACCACATGGGCTACGAAGAGGGCTACCTGGGGGTCACTCCTGCACTGGAGTTCAGTTCCTTCAGGTCCTAGGGGCTGCGGGTGCAGTGTTTTCCAGGCGTCGGGTTCCTTGAAGCAGGCAGTCGCGGTCAGGGGGAGCCTACGGATTCCCTCTGCAGGCGTTGCTGTGGGGCTCAGGGGGTCAACTCTGGCTACTCACGGGCTCGCAGTCGCTGGGGAGTCCTCCCTGCAGAGTTACTTTTCCGCAGGTCGAGCTAGGGCGTCGGGTGCAGAGTGGAAAGTCTCACGCTTCCGGCGGAAAACATGTGGTCTTTAAAAGTTGCTTCTTTGTTGCAAAGTTGCGGTTTCTGGTGAACAAGGCCGCTGTCCTCGGGATCTTCTTGGTCCTTTTAGACGCAGGGTAGTCCTTAGGTTTCAGAGGTCTGTGGGCCCTGGGGGACGCGTCGCTGTTGCAGTTTTTCTTGAAGTGGGGAGACAGGCCGGTAGGGCTGGGGCCAAAGCAGTTGGGGTCTCAGTCTTCTCTGCAGGGCTTCAGGTCAGCAGTACTTCTTCATCTTCAGGTTGCAGGAATCTATCTTCCTAGGTTCTGGGGCCCCCTAAATACTCAATTTAGGGGTGTGTTTAGATCCGGGGAGATATTAGCAAATGGCTACCAGCCCTGAAGGTGGCTACACCCTCTTTGTGCCTCCTCCCAGTGGGGAGGGGGTCACATCCCTAATCCTATTGGGGGAATCCTCCATCTTCAAGATAGAGGATTTCTATAAGCCAGAGTCACCTCAGCTCAGAACACCTTAGGGGCTGTCCTGACTGGGAAGTGACTCCTCCTTGTTTTTCTCATTATCTCCTAAAGCCTTGCTGCCAAAAGTGGGGGCAGTGGCCGGAGAGGCGGGCATCCCCACTAGCTGGGATGCCCTGTGGCGCTGTAACAAAGGGGGTGAGCCTTTGAGGTATGTTTTCAGGGGGCTTCTCTAAGATGCCCTCTGGGTGTATTTTTACAATGAAGTGCACACTGGCATCTGTGTGCATTTATTGTGCTGAAAAGTTTGATACCAAACTTCACAGTTTTCAGTGTAGCCATTATGGTGCTGTGGAGTTCGTGTATGACAGACTCCCAGACCATATACTCTTATGGCTACCCTGCACTTACAATGTCTAAGGTTTTGCTTAGATACTGTAGGGGCATAGTGCTCATGCACTTATGCCCTCACCTATGGTATAGTGCACCCTGCCTTAGGGCTGTAAGCCCTACTAGAGGGGTGACTTATCTATGCCATAGGCAGTGTGAGTTTGGCATGGCACCCTGAGGGGAGTGCCATGTCGACTTAGTCATTTTCCCCCCACCAGCACACACAAGCTGGCAAGCAGTGTGTCTGTACTGAGTGAGGGGTACCCAGGGTGGCATAAGACATGCTGCAGCCCTTAGAGACCTTCCCTGGCATCAGGGCCTTTGGTACCAGGGGTACCAGTTACAAGGGACTTACCTGGATGCCAGGGTGTGCCAATTGTGGAAACAAAGGTACAGGTTAGGGAAAGAAAACTGGTGCTGGGGCCTGGTTAGCAGGCCTCAGCACACTTTCAAATCATAACTTGGCATCAGCAAAGGCAAAAAGTCAGGGGGTAACCATACCAAGGAGGCATTTCCTTACACAACCCCCCCCCACACGAAAGAGGATGAGACTAACCTTTGCCAAGAGAGTCTTCATTTTCTCAGTGGAAAAACCTGGAAAGGCCATCTGCATTGGCATGGGCAGTCCCAGGTCTGTGTTCCACTATAAAGTCCATTCCCTGTAGGGAGATGGACCACCTCAACAGTTTTGGATTTTCACCTTTCATTTGCATTAGCCATCTGAGAGGTCTGTGGTCAGTCTGAACTACAAAGTGAGTACCAAAGAGGTATGGTCTCAGCTTCTTCAGGGACCAAACCACAGCAAAGGCCTCCCTCTCAATGGCACTCCAACGCTGCTCCCTGGGGAGTAACCTCCTGCTAATGAAAGCAACAGGCTGGTCAAGGCCATCATCATTTGTTTGGGACAAAACTGCCCCTATCCCATGTTCAGAGGCATCAGTCTGCACAATGAACTGCTTGGAGTAATCTGGAGCTTTGAGAACTGGTACTGTGCGCATTGCTTCTTTCAGGGTGTCGAAGGCCTGTTGGCATTCTACAGTCCAGTTTACCTTCTTGGGCATTTTCTTGGAGGTAAGTTTTGTGAGGGGTGTCATTATTGATCCATATCCCTTCACAAACCTCCTGTAGTACCCAGTCAAGCCAATGAATGCTCTGAATTGAGTCTGGGTTTTTGGAGCTGCCCAGTCCAGAATAGTCTGGATCTTGGGCTGGAGTGGCTGAACTTGGCCTCCACCTACAAGGTGTCCCAAGTAAACCACAGTTCCCTGCCCTATCTGACATTTGGATGCCTTGATAGAGAGGCCTGCTGCTTGCAGGGCCTTCAAAACGTACTTCAGGTAGACCAGGTGATCCTGCCAGCTGGAGCTAAAGACAGCAATATCGTCAAGATAAGCTGCACTAAAGGACTCCAAGCCAGCAAGGACTTGATTCACCAACCTTTGGAAGGTGGCAGGGGCATTCTTTAAACCAAAGGGCATCACAGTGAACTGATAGTGCCCATGTGGTTGGAGAATGCTGTCTTTTCTTTTGCTCCTGGTGTCATTTTGATTTGCCCGTACCCTGCTGTCAAGTCAAAGGTAATTAAGTATTTGGCAGCACCTAGTTTGTCAATCAATTCATCTGCCCTTGGAATGGGATGGGCATCTGTCTTGGTGACAGAATTAAGTCCTCTGTAGTCCACACAGAACCTCATCTCTCTTTCCATCATTGGTGTGAGGTTTGGGGACTAAGACCACTGGGCAAGCCCAGGGGCTGTCAGAGTGCTCAATGACTCCCAATTCCAGCATCTTGTGGACTTCCACCTTGATGCTTTCCTTAACTTGGTCAGACTGTGTGAAGATTTTGTTTTTGACAGGCATGCTGTCTCCTGTGTCCACATCATGGGTACACAGGTGTGTCTGACCAGGGGTTAGGGAAAAGAGCTCAGCAAACTGTTGCAGGACCTTCCTACAGTCTGTGGAGAGGAGATCAGGGAGAGGTTCACTCTCAGCTTCCCGGTCCTCATCTGTTACCATCAACAGATTCACATCTGCCCTGTCATGGAAGAGTTTGAGGCGGTCCACATGGATCATCCTTTTGGGGGTCCTGCTAGTGCCTAGGTCTACCAGGTAGGTGACCTGACTCTTCTTCTCTAGCACTGGGTAAGGGCCACTCCATCTGTCCTGAAGTGCCCTGGGAGCCACAGGTTCCAGAACCCAGACTTTCTGCCCTGGCTGAAACTCAACCATAGCAGTCTTTTGGTCATACCACATCTTCTGGAGTTGTTGGCTGGCCTCAAGGTTTTTACTTGCCTTTTCCATATACTCTGCCACCCTTGAACGTAGGCCTAGTACATAGTCCACTATATCTTGTTTAGGCGCATGAAGAGGTCTCTCCCAGCCTTCTTTTACAAGAGCTAGTGGTCCTCTTACAGGATGGCCAAACAGAAGTTCAAAGGGGGAAAACCCTACTCCCTTCTGAGGCACCTCTCTGTAGGCGAAAAGCAGACATGTTAAGAGGACATCCCCTCTCCTTTTGAGTTCTTCAGGGAGCCCCATGATCATGCCTTTCAATGTCTTGTTAAATCTTTCTACAAGACCATTGGTTTGTGGATGGTATTCTGTGGTGAATTTGTAAGTCACCCCACACTCATTCCACATATGTTTCAGGTATGCTGACATGAAGTTGGTACCTCTGTCAGACACCACCTCCTTAGGAAATCCCACTCTGGTAAAAATACCAATGAGTGCTTTGGCTACTGCAGGGGCAGTAGTCAACCTATGGGGAATTGCTTCAGGGTATCTAGTAGCATGATCCACTACTACTAGTATGTATTGGTTCCCTGAGGCTGTGAGAGGTTCAAGTGGACTCACTATGTCCACACCCACTCTTTCAAAGGGGACCCCCACCACTGGAAGTGGAATGAAGGGGGTCTTTGGGAGTCCACCTGTCTTACCACTGGCTTGACAGGTGGCACAGGAGACACAAAACTACTTGACTATCTGGGACATGTTGGGCCAATAGAAGTGGTTGACTAATCTCTCCCACGTCTTGGTCTGTCCCAAATGCCCAGCAAGAGGAATATCATAAGGTCAGAATGAACTCCCTAAACTGCTAAGGCACTACCACTCCCCTAATGGCACCAGGTTTGGGATCTCTTGCCTCAGTGTAAAGGAGTCCTTCTTCCCAATAGACTATGGGGGTGATTCTCACCCTGGCGGGCGGCGGAGGCCGCCCGCCAGAGTTCCCCCCTCCAAAATACCGCTCCGCGGTCGAAAGACCGCTGAGGGTATTTGGGGTTTTGCACTGGGCTGGCGGGCGACCGCCAAAAGGCAGCCCGCCAGCCCAGCGCAAAACACCCTTCCCACGAGGACGCCTGCTCAGAATTGAGCCGGCGGAGTGGGAAGGTGCGACGGGTGCAGTGGCACCCGTCGCGTATTTCAGTGTCTGCAAAGCAGACACTGAAATACAAAGTGGGGCCCTCTTACGGGGCCCCTGCAGTGCCCATGCCATTGGCATGGGCACTGCAAGGGCCCCCAGGGGCCCCACGACACCCCATACCGCCATCCTGTTCCTGGCGGGCGAACCGCCAGGAACAGGTTGGCGGTATGGGGTGTCAGAATCCTCCATGGCGGCGCAGCGAGCTGCGCCGCCATGGAGGATTCATTTGGGCAGCGGAAAACCGGCGGGAGACCGCCGGTTTTCCGCATCTGACCGCGGCCAAACCGCCACGGTCAGAATGCCCTGCGGGGCACCGCCAGCCTGTTAGCGGTGCTCCCGCCAACCCTGGCCCCGGCGGTCCATGACCGCCGGGGTCAGAATGACCCCCTATGTGTTCCTGTTATTTTTCCTTTGGACTCTTCAGCAGCTTGCTGCCTAAGGCCTTCAAGAGAGGGACAGGTTCCTTGCCCCTTACACAACTGTTCCCTTGAGGGTCCCCCTGGGCCTAGGAGCTCAACCTGATAAGGTTCTAACTCCATGGGCTCAGTTCCCTCAGAGGGCAGAACTTCTTCCTGGGAAGAGAGGTTCTCTTTCTCTTGTTGTGTTGAAGCTGGTTCCCCAGTCTTCTTTCTTTTTCTCTTGGAGGGTTGGGCCCTTTTTCCAGGCTCCAACACCACTTTTTCACCATGAGCTTTGCACTGTGCCCTTGTCTTGACACACACAAGTTCAGGGATACACAGCATGGCTGCATGGGTTTTGAGTTCCACCTCAGCCCATGCTGAGGACTCCAGGTCATTTCAAAGCAAACAGTCTACAGGGATATTTGAGGAGACCACCACCTGTTTCAGGCCATTGACCCCTCCCCACTCTAAAGTTACCATAGCCATGGGATGTACTTTAGTCTGATTGTCAGCGTTGGTGACTGGATAAGTTTGTCCAGCCATGTATTGACCAGGGGAAACCAGTTTCTCTGTCACCATGGTGACACTGGCACCTGTATCCCTCAGGCCTTCTACACTTGTCCCATTAATTAAGAGTTGCTGCCTGTATTTTTGCATATTAGGGGGCCAGGCAGTCAGTGTGGCTAAATCCACCCCACCCTCAGAGACTAATGTACCTTCAGTGTGATCCCTGATTTGATCTGGGCATACTGTTGATCTCACTTGGAGACTGGCCATTCCAGTGTTAGCTGGAGTAGAGTTAGAAGTGGAACCTTTCTTGGGACAGGCCTTGTCTCCAGTTTGGGGTCCTTGTTGATTACAGCTACTACACCAGCCCTTTTTGGGATCAAAGTTTTTACCCTTGTACCCAAAATTGGATTGTGAAGAGGCTTTGGACCTTCCCTCCTGAGCATGTTTTTGGGGCCCTGTAGAAGACTCTTTACTTTTTCCCTTGGATGTCTCAACACTCTTCCCCTGGGGAGAATTTGTGACCCCTTTCTTTTGGTCACCCCCTTTGGAAGTCTTGGTCACCCTAGTCTTGACCCAATGGTCCGCCTTCTTTCCCAATTCTTGGGGAGAAATTGGTCTTAGGTCTACCAGATGCTGATGCAGTTTATCATTGAAACAATTATTTAACAGGTGTTCTTTCACAAATAAATTGTACAGCCCATCATAATCATTTACACCACTGCCTTGAATCCAACCATCCAGTGTTTTTACTGAGTAGTGAACAAAATCAACCCAGGTCTGGCTCGAGGATTTTTGAGCCCCCCTAAACCTAATTCTATACTCCTCAGTGGAGAATCCAAAGCCCTCAATCAGGGTAGCCTTCATGAGGTCATAAGATTCTGCATCTTTTCCAGAGAGGGTGAGGAGTCTATCCCTACACTTTCCAGTGAACATTTCCCAAAGGAGAGCACCCCAGTGAGATCTGTTTACTTTTCTGGTTGCACAGGCCCTCTCAAAAGCTGTGAACTATTTGGTGATGTCATCACCATCTTCATATTTAGTTACAATCCCTTTGGGGATTTTCAACATGTTGGGAGAATCTCTGACCCTATTTATGTTGCTGCCACCATTGATGGGACCTAGGCCCATCTCTTGTCTTTCCCTTTCTATGGCTAGGATCTGCCTTTCCAAAGCCAATCTTTTGACCATCCTGGCTAACTGGAGGTCATCTTCATTGAGGCTGCCCTCAATGCTTCCAGAGTTGCTGGACTCTCCTGTGAGAGAAGCAGCATCTCTGACTATCAATTGTGGGGACAGGGTTTGAGGGACCCTGTTCTCCCTAACTAGGAGTGGGGGTGGGAAATCCTCCACATCACTAGCTTCCCCCTCTGGGAGGGTATCCTCAGAGGGGTTGTTCTTAGCAAACTCTACCAAAAGCTCCTGGAGCTGTACTTTGGTAGAGTATAACCAGTTTTAATCTTTTTGATTTTGCAGAGAGACCTTAACTCTGACATCCTAAGATGGAGGTAAGGGGTAAGGTTGAGTTCCACCACAATCTCTTCTGCAGCAGACATAGGGGGTCATTCTAACCCACAGGCTGGCGGTGCCCCGCTGGGCATTCTGACCGCGGCGGTTCGGCCGCGGTCAGAAGTGGAAAACCAGCGGTCTCCCGCCGGTTTTCCGCTGCCCAAATGAATCCTCCATGGCGGCGCAGCAAGCTACGCCGCCATGGAGGATTCTGACACCCCATACCACCATCCTGTTCCTGCCGGTTCTCCCGCCAGGAACAGGATGGCGGTATGGGGTGTCGTGGGGCCCCCGTAAGAGGGCCCCAAAAAGAATTTCAGTGTCTGCTTTGCAGACACTGAAATTCGCGACGGGTGCAACTGCACCCGTCGCACCTTCCCACTCCGCCGGCTCAATTCTGAGCCGGCGTCCTCGTGGGAAGGTAGTTTTACACTGGGCTGGCGGGCGGCCTTTTGGAGGTCGCCCGCCAGCCCAGTGTAAAACACAGAATAGCCGCAGCGGTCTTCCGACCGCGGTGCGGTATTCTGGAGGGGGGAAGTCTTAGAATCACCCCCATAATGTTTCTAAAAGTTGGAATGCTTTTTAAGAATCTAAAACTATCTCTAGAACTTAATTCAAACTTTCACTAAACGTTTAATCTCTAAAAGAAATGCTAACAGGGACTAACACAAGGCCCTAGCAGGACTATTAAAATTTTTGAAAAATAGCTCAAATTTCAAAAATCAGTTTCTAATGACAATTTTGGGAATTTAGTCGTGTGATCAGGTATTGGCTGAGTAGTCCAGCAAATGCAAAGTCTTGTACCCCACCGCTGATCCACCAGTGTAGGAAGTTGGCTCTGTATGTACTATTTCAAAGTAAGAAATAGCATGCACAGAGTCCAAGGGTTCCCCTTAGAGGTAAGATAGTGGCAGAAAGAGATAATTCTAATGCTCTATTTTGTGGTAGTGTAGTCGAGCAGTAGGCTTATCAGAGGGTAGTGTTAAGCATTTGTTGTACACACACAAGCAATAAATGAGGAACACACACTCAAAGACAATTCCAGGCCAATAGGTTTTTATATAGAAAAATATATTTTCTTAGTTTATTTTAAGAACCACAGGTTCGTTCAAGATTTACAAACAATACTTTAAATGAAAGGTATTTCACTTAGGAACTTTGAGTTAGCAAAATAGCATATACAGTTTTCACACAAATGGCAATAAGCTATTTTAAAACTAGACACAGTGCAATTTTCAACAGTTCCTGGGGGAGGTAAGTGTTTGTTAATTTTGCAGGTAAGTAAACCACCT
Source organism: Pleurodeles waltl (assembly GCF_031143425.1). Lineage (NCBI taxonomy): Eukaryota > Metazoa > Chordata > Amphibia > Caudata > Salamandridae > Pleurodeles > Pleurodeles waltl. The sequence continues at coordinate 1,165,627,258 of NC_090445.1, read as the reverse complement.
ACAGGGCTCAGAGTTGGGTCCAAGGTAGCCCACTGTTGGGGGTTCAGGGCAACCCCAAAGTTACCACACCAGCAGCTCAGGGCCAGTCAGGTGAAGAGGTCAAAGTGGTGCCCAAAAGGAATAGGCTTCAATGGAGAAGGAGGTGCCCCGGTTCCAGCCTGCCAGCAGGTAAGTACCCGAATCTTCAGAGAGCAGACCAGGGGGTTTTGTAGGGCACCGGGGGGGGGCACAAGTCAGCACAAAAAGTACACCCTCAGCGGCACGGGGGCGGTCGGGTGCAGTGTGCAAACAGGTGTCGGGTTTGCAATGGAGTTCAAAGGGAAACCTAGGGGTCTCTTCAGCGATGCAGGCAGGCAAGTGGGGGAGGCTCCTCAGGGTAGCCACCACCTGTGTAAGGGAGAGGGCCACCTGGGGGTCGCTCCTGCACTGGAGGTCGCATCCTTCAGGTCCTGGGGGCTGCGGGCGCAGTGTCCTTACCAGGTGTTCCGGTTCTTGGAAGCAGGCAGTTGTGGTAAGGGGGAACCTCTGGATTCCCTCTGCAGGCGTCGCTGTGGGGGATCAGGGGGGTCAACTCTGGCTACTCACTGGCTCGCAGTCGCTGGGGAGTCCTCCCTGTAGTGTTGGTTCTCCACAAGTCGAGCAGGGGGCATTGGGTGCAGAGTGCAAAGTCTCACGCTTCCGGCAGGAAACTTGTGTTCTTTTAAAGTTGCTTCTTTGTTGTAAAGATGTTTCTTCTTTGGAGCAGAGCCGCTGTCCTCTGGAGTTCTTGGTCCTTATTGATGCAGGGTAGTCCTGAGGCTTCAGAGGTCGCTGGACCCTGTGGAACGCGTTGCTGTTGCAGTTTTTCTTGAAGTGGGGAGACAGGCCGGTAGGGCTGGGGCCAAAGCAGTTGATGTCTCCGTCTTCTCTGCAGGATTTTCAGCTCAGCAGTCCTTCTTCGTCTTAGGTTTCAGTAATCTAGTTACCTATGTTCTGGGAGCCCCTAAATACTCGATTTAGGGGTGTGTTTAGGTCTGGAGGGTTAGTAGCCAATGGCTACTAGCCCTGAGGGTGGCTACACCCTCTTTGTGCCTCCTCCCGGTGGGGAGGGGGTCACATCCCTAATCCTATTGGGGGAATCCTCCATCTGCAAGATGGAAGATTTCTAAAAGTCAGAGTCACCTCAGCTCAGGACACCTTAGGGGCTGTCCTGACTCTGGAGTGACTCCTCCTTGTTTTTCTCATTATCTCCTCCGGCCTTGCCGCCAAAAGTGGGGCCGTGGTCGGATGGGGCGGGCATCCCCACTAGCTGGGATGCCATGTGGCGCTGTAACAAATGGGGTGAGAGTTGACCCCCCTTAGCTCCCCCAGCGACGCCTGCAGAGGGAATCTAGAGGCTCCCTCTGAACGCGACTGCCTGCTTCTAAGAACCCGACGCCTGGGAAACCCACTGCACCCGTAGCCCCCAGGACCTGGAGGATCCGACCTGCAGTGCAGGAGCGACCCCAAGGTGGCCCTGTCCCTTGCCCAGGTGGTGGCTACCCTGAGGAGGCCCTCCCCCTTTGCCTGCCTGCTTCGCAGAAGAGACCCCTGGGTCTCCCATTAAAACCTACGCAAACCTGACGCGTGTTTGCACTCTGCACCCGGCCCCCCCTGTGCCGCTGAGGGTGTACTTTTTGTGCTGACTTGTGTCCCCCCGGTGCCCTACAAAACGCCCCTGGTCTGCCCTCCGAAGTAGCGGGTTCTTACCTGCTGGCAGACTGGAACCGGGGCACCCCCTTCTCCATTGATGCCTATGCGTTTTGTGCACCACTTTGACCTCTGCACCTGACCAGCCCTGAGCTGCTGGTTTGGTAACTTTGAGGTTGCCCTGAACCCCTACCGGTGGGCTACCTTGGACCCAACTTTGAACCCTGTAAGTGCTTTACTTACCTGAAAAACTAACAAATACTTACCTCCCCCAGGAACTGTTGAATTGTCCACTTTGTCCAATTTTAAAATAGCTTATTGCCATTTTTGCCAAAACTGTACATGCTATTGTGATGATTCAAAGTTCCTAAGATACCTGAGTGAAGTACCTTTCATTTGAAGTATTGTTTGTAAATCTTGAACCTGTGGTTCTTAAAATAAACTTAGAAAATATATTTTTCTGTATAAAAACCTAATGGCCTGGAATTGTCTTTGAGTGTGTGTTCCCCATTTATTGCCTGTGTGTGTACAACAAATGCTTAACACTACCCTCTGACAAGCCTACTGCTCGACCACACTACCACAAAATAGAGCATTAGAATTATTTTTTTTGCCACTATCTTACCTCTAAGGGGAACCCTTGGACTCTGTGCATGCTATTTCTTACTTTGAAATAGTACATACAGAGCCAACTTCCTACATTGGTGGATCAGCGGTGGGGTACAAGACTTTGCATTTGCTGGACTACTCAACCAATACCTGATCACACAACTAAATTCCAAAAATTGCCATTAGAAACTGATTTTTGAAATTTGAGCTATTTTTCTAAATTTTTAATAGTCCTGCTAGGGCCTTTGGTTAGTCCCTGTTAGCATGTCTTTTAGAGTTCAAGCGTTTTGTAAGAGTTTGAATTAAGTTCTAGAGATAGTTTTAGATTCTTAAAAAGTATTCCAACTTTTAGAAACAAAATGTCTACTACAGAAGAGATAGTGATGAATTCAACCTCATCCCTTACCTGCATCTTAGGATGTCAGAGTTAAGGTCTCTCTGCAAAATCAAAAAGATAAAGACTGGTTCAAACCCTACCAAAGTACAGCTCCAGGACCTATTGGCAGAGTTTGCTAAAAACAACCCCTCTGATGATGCCCTCACAGAGGGGTACACTAGTGACTTGGTGTAACTCCCACCTCCTGTCCTAGATAGGGAGACCAGGGATTCTCCAACCCTGACTCCACAAGTAATAGTCAGAGATGCTGCTTATCTCACAGGAGAGTCCAGCAACTCTGGAAGCATTGAGTGCAGTCTCAATGAAGATGACCTCCTGCTAGCCAGGATGGCCAAAATATTGGCTTTGGACAGACAGATCCTAGCCATAGAAAGGGAAAGACAAGAGATGGGCGTAGGTCCGATCAATGGTGGCAGCAATTATAATAGGGTCAGAGATTCTCCTGACATGCTAAAAATCCCCAAAGGGATTGTAACTAAATATGAAGATGGTGATGACATCACCAAATGGTTCACAGCTTTAGAGAGGGCTTGTGCAACCAGAAAAGTAAACAGATCTCACTGGGGTGCTCTCCTTTGGGAAATGTTCACTGGAAAGTGTAGGAATAGACTCCTCACACTCTCTGGAAAAGATGCAGAATCCTATTACCTCATGAAGGCTACCATGATTGAGGGCTTTGGATTCTCAACTGAGGAGTACAGGATTAGGTTTAGGGGGGCTCAAAAATCCTCAAGCCAGAACTGGGTTGATTTTGTTGACTTCTCAGTCAAAACACTGGATGGTTGGATTAATGGCAGTGGTGTAAATGATTATGATGGGCTGTACAATCTGTTTATGAAAGAACACCTTTTAAGTAATTGTTTCAATGATAAACTGTGTCAGCATCTAGTAGACCTAGGTCCAATTTCTCCCCAAGAATTGGGAAAGAAGGCGGACCATTGGGTCAAGACTAGGGTGACCAAGACTTCCACAGGGAGTGACCAAAAGAAAGGGGTCACAAAGACTCCCCAGGGGAAGAGTGTTGAGACATCCAAGGGTAAAAGTAAAGAGTCTTCTACAGGGTCCCAAAAATCTGCTCAGGAGGGAGGGTCCAAAGCCTCTTCACAATCCAATTTTGGGCACAAGGGTAAAAACTTTGATCCCAAAAAGGCCTGGTGTTGTAGCTGTAATCAGCAGACACACCAAACTGGACAAAAGGCCTGTCCCAAGAAAGGTTCCACTTCTATCACTACTCCAGTTAGCACTGGAATAGCCAGTCTCCAGGTGGGATCAACAGTGTGCCCAGAGCAAATCAGGGTTCACACTGAAGCTACATTAGTTTCTGAGGGTGGGGTGGACTTAGCCACACTGGCTGCCTGGCCCCCTAATATGCAAAAATATAGGCAGCAACTCTTATTTAATGGGACAAGTGTAGAAGGCCTGAGGGATACAGGTGCCAGTGTCACCATGGTGACAGAGAAACTGGTTTCCCCTGGTAACACCTGGCTGGACAAACTTATCCAGTCACCAACGCTGACAATCAGACTAAAGTACATCCCATGGCTATGGTAACTTTAGAGTGGGGAGGGGTCAATGGCCTGAAACAGGTGGTGGTCTCCTCAAATATCCCTGTAGACTGTTTGCTTGGAAATGACCTGGAGTCCTCAGCATGGGCTGAGGTAGAACTCAAAACCCATGCAGCCATGCTGGGTATCCCTGAACTGGTGTGTGTCAAGACAAGGGCACAGTGCAAAGCTCAGGGTGAAAAAGTGGTGTTGGAGCCTGGAATAATGGCCCAACCCTCCAAGAGGAAAGGAAAGAAGACTGGGGAACCAGCTTCAACACAACAAAAGAAAGGGAACCTCTCTTCCCAGGAAGAAGTTCTGCCCTCTGAGAGAACTGAGCCCATGGAGTTGGAACCTTATCAGGTTCAACCTTTAGGCCCAGGGGGACCCACAAGGGAACAACTGTGTAAGGGGCAAGAAACATGTCCCTCTCTTGAAGGCCTTAGGCAGAAAGCTGCTGAAGAGACCAAAGGAAAAATCACTGGAACACATAGAGTCTATTGGGAAGATGCACTCCTCTACACTGAGGCAAGAGATCCCAAACCTGGTGCCACTAGGAGAGTGGTAGTGCCTCAGAAGTTTAGGAAGTTCATTCTGACCTTAGCTCATAATATTCCACTTGCAGGGAATTTGGGACAGACCAAGACTTAGGAGAGGTTAGTCAACCATTTCTATTGGCCCAACATGTCCCAGAAAGTAAAGGAGTTTTGTGTCTCCTGTGCCACCTGTCAAGCCAGTGATAAGACAGGTGGACACCCAAAGCCCCCCCTCATTCCACTTCCAGTGGTGGGGGTCCCCTTTGAAAGAGTGGGTGTGGACATACTGGTTCCACTTGAACCTCCCACAGCCTCAGGGAACCAGTATATCCTAGTGGTAGTTGATCATGTCACTAGGTACCCTGAAGCAATTCCCCTTAGGTCCACTACTGCCCCTGCAGTAGCTAAAGCACTCATTGGTATCTTTACCAGAGTGGGATTTCCTAAGTAGGTGGTGTCTGACAGGGGTACCAACTTTATGTCAGCATATCTGAAGCATATGTGGAATGAGTGTGGGGTGACTTACAAATTCACCACACCATACCTTCCATAAACCAATGGTCTTGTAAAAAGATTTAACATGACATTGAAAGGCATGATCATAGGGCTCCCTGAAAAGCTCAAAAGGAGATGGGATGTCCTCTTGCCATGTCTGCTTTTCTCCTACAGAGAGGTGCCTCAGAAGGGAGTAGGGTTTCCCCCTTTGAACTTCTATTTGGCTATCCTGTCAGGGGACCACTAGCTCTTGTAAAAGAAGGCTGGGAGAGACCTCTTCATGAGCCTAAACAAGATATAGTGGACTATGTACTAGACCGACGTTCCAGGATGGCAGAGTACATGGAAAAGGCAAGTAAAAACCTTGAGGCCAGCCAACAGCTCCAGAAGATGTGGTATGACCAAAAGGCTGCTATGGCTGAATTTCAGCCAGGGCAGAAAGTCTGGGTTCTGGAGCCTGTGGCTCCCAGGTCACTTCAGGACAGATGGAGTGGCCCTTACCCAGTGCTAAAGAGAAAGAGTCAGGTCACCTACCTGGTAGACCTGGGCACTAGCAGGACCCCCAAAAGGGTGATCCATGTGAACCGCCGCAAACTCTTTCATGACAAGGCAGATGTGAACCTGTTGATGGTGGCAGATGAGGACCAGGAAGCTGAGAGTGAACCTCTCCCTGATCTCCTCTCCACAGACCCTAAAGATGGCTCAGTTGATGGAGTGATCTATTCAGACACCCTCTCTGGCCAACAGCAATCTGACAGTAGGAAAGTCCTACAACAGTTTGCTGAGCTTTTTTCCTTAACCCCTATTTAGGCACACCTGTGGACCCATGATGTGGACACAGGAGACAGCATGCCTATCAAAAACTAAATATTCAGACAGTCTGACCAAGTAAAGGAAAGCATCAAAGTGGAAGTCCACAAGATGCTGGAATTGGGAGTCATTGAGCACTCTGACAGCCCCTGGGCTAGCCCAGTGGTCTTAGTCCCCAAACCTCACACCAAAGATGGTAAGAGAGAGATGAGGTTTTGTGTGGACTACAGAGGACTTAATTTTGTCACCAAGACAGATGCCCATCCCATTCCAAGGGCAGATGAATTAATTGACAAGCTAGGTCTTGGGGGCAGCTAAATAGATTCTTAAGTACCTTTGACTTGACAGCAGGGTACTGGCAAATCAAAATGGCACCAGGAACAAAAGAAAAGACAGCATTCTCTACACCTGATGGGCATTATGAGTTTACTCTTATGCCCTTTCGCTTAGAGAATGCCCCTGCCACCTTCCAAAGGTTGGTGAATCAAGTCCTTGCTGGCTTGGAGTCCTTTAGTGCAGCTTATATTGACGATAGTTCTGTCTTTAGCTCCAGCTGGCAGAATCACCTGGTCCACCTGAAGAAGGTTTTGAAGGTCCGGCAAGCAGCAGGCCTCCCTATCAAGGCATCCAATTGTCAGATAGGGCAGGGAACTGTGGTTTAATTGAGACACCTTGTACGTGAAGGCCAAGTTCAGTCATTCCAACCCAAGATCCATACTATTCTGGACTGGGTAGCTCCAAAAACCCAGACTCAAGTCAGGGCATTCCTTGGCTTGACTGGGTACTACAGGAGGTTTGTGAAGGGATATGGATCAATAATGACACCCCTCACAAAACTTACCTCCAAGAAAATGCCTAAGAAGGTAAACTGGACTATAGAATGCCAACAGGCCTTTGACACCCTGAAACAAGCTATGTGCACAGCACCCGTTCTAAAAGTTCCAGATTACTCCAAGCAGTTCATTGTGCAGACAGATGCCTCTGAACATGGGATAGGGGCAGTTTTGTCCCAAACAAATGATGATGGCCTTGACCAGCCTGTTGCTTTCATTAGCAGGAGGTTACACCCCAGGGAACAGCGTTGGAGTGCCATTGAGAGGGAGGCCTTTGCTGTGGTTTGGTCCCTGAAGAAGCTGAGACTATACCTCTTTGGTACTCACTTTGTAGTTCAAACTGACCACAGACCTCTCAGATGGCTAATGCAAATGAAAGATGAAAATCCAAAACTGTTGAGGTGGTCCATCTCCCTACAGGGAATGGACTTTATAGTGGAACACAGACTGGGACTGCCCATGCCAATGCAGATAGCCTTTCTAGGTTCTTCCACTTAGAAAATGAAGACTCTCTTGGGAAAGGTTAGTCTCATCCTCTTTCGTTTGGGTGGGGGGGGGGTTGTGTAAGGAAATGCCTCCTTGGCATGGTTACCCCCTGACTTTTTGCCTTTGCTGATGCCAAGTTATGATTTGAAAGTGTGCTGAGGCCTGCTAACCAGGCCCCAGTACCAGTGTTCTTTCCCTAACCTGTACCTTTGTCTCTACAATTGGCAAACCCTGGCATCCAGGTAAGTCCCTTGTAACTGATACCCCTGGTACCAAGGGCCCTGATGCCATGGAAGGTCTCTAAGGGCTGCAGCATGTCTTATGCCACCCTGGGGACCACTCACTCAGCACAGACACACTGCTTGCCAGCTTGGGTGTGCTGGTGGGGAGAAAATGACTACGTCGACATGGCACTCCCCTCAGGGTGCCATGCCAACCTCACACTGCCTATGGCATAGACAAGTCACCCCTCTAGCAGGCCTTACAGTCCTAAGGCAGGGTGCACTATACCACAGGGGAGGGCATAGGTGCATGAGCACTATTCCCCTACAGTGTCTAAGCAAAATCTTAGACATTGTGAGTGCAGGGTAGCCATAAGAGTATATGGTCTGGGAGTCTGTCATACACGAACTCCACAGCACCATAATGGCTACACTGAAAAATGGGAAGTTTGGTATCAAACTTCTCAGCACAATAAATGCACACTGATGCCAGTGTACATTTTATTGTGAAATACACCCAGAGGGCATCTTAGAGATGCCCCCTGAAAAAACATACCCGACTTCCAGTGTGGGCTGACTAGTTTTGCCAGCCTGCCTCACACCAGACATGTTGCTGGCCACATGGGGAGAGTGCCTTTGTCACTCTGTGGCTAGTAACAAAGCCTGTACTGGGTGGAGGTGCTTCTCACCTCCCCCTGCAGGAACTGTAACACCTGGTGGTGAGCCTCAAAGGCTCACCCCCTTTGTTACAGCGCCACAGGGCATCCCAGCTAGTGGAGATGCCCGTCTCCTCCGGCCACGGCCCCACTTTTGGCGGCAAGGCCGGAGGAGATAATGAGAAAAACAAGGAGGAGTCACTGGCCAGTCAGGATAGCCCCTAAAGTGTCCTGAGCTGAGGTGACTCTAACTTTTATAAATCCTCCATCTTGCAGATGGAGTATTCCCCCAATAGAATTAGCGATGTGCCCCCCTCCCCTCAGGGAGGAGGCACAAAGAGGGTGTAGCCACCCTCAGGGCTAGTAGCCATTGGCTACTAACCCTCCAGACCTAAACACACCCCTAAATTGAGTATTTAGCTGCCCCCAGAACCAAGCAAGATAGATTCCTGCAACCTGAAGACGAAGAAGGACTGTTGACCTGAAGCCCTGCAGAGAAGACGGAGACACCAACTGCTTTGGAGCCAGCCCTACCGGCCTGTCTCCCCACTTCAAGAAAAACTGCAACAGTGACACGTCCCCTGGGTCCAGCGACCTCTGAAGTCTCAGAGGACTACCCAGCATCTAAAAGGACCAAGAACTCCTGAGGACAGCGGCCCTGTTCCACAAAGACTGCAACTTTGCAACAAAGAAGCAACTTTTAAAGACCACACGTTTCCCGCCGGAAGCGTGAGACTTTCCACTCTACACCAGACACCTCCGGCCCGACCTGTGGAGAACCAACACTACAAGGAGGACTCCCCGGCGACTGTGACCCTGTGAGTAGCCAGAGTTGACACCTGGGAAACACACTGCACCCGCAGCCCCCAGGATCTGAAGGATCCGACCTCCGGTGCAGGAGCGACCCCCAGGTGGGCCTCTCCCTTGCCCAGGTGGTGGCTACCCCAAGGAGCCCCCCCCCTTGCCTGCATCGCTGAAAAGACCCCTGGGTCTCCATTGAAACCTATTGCAAACCCAACGCCTGTTTGCACTCTGCACCCGGCCGCCCCTGTGCCGCTGAGAGTGTACTTTTTGTGCTGACTTGTGTCCCCCCCGGTGCCATACAAACCCCCCTGGTCTACCCTCCTTAGAAGCAGGTACTTACCTGCTGGCAGACTGGAACCGGGGCACCCCCTTCTCTATTGAAGCCTATGCGTTTTGGGTACCACTTTGACCTCTGCACCTGACCAGCCCTGAGCTGCTGGTGTGGTAACTTTGGGGTTGCCCTGAACCCCCAACAGTGGGCTACCCTGGACCCAACTTGAACCCTATAAGTGCTTTACTTACCTGAAAAACTAACAAATACTTACCTCCCCCAGGAAATGTTGAATTGTGCAATGTCCAATTTTAAAATAGCTTATTGCCATTTTTGCCAAAACTGTACATGCTATTGTGATGATTCAAAGTTCCTAAGATACCTGAGTGAAATACCTCTCATTTAAAATATTGTTTGTAAATCTTGAACCTGTGGTTCTTAAAATAAACTAAGAAAATATATTTTCCTATATAAAAACCTATTGGCCTGGAATTGTCTGAGTGTGTGTTCCTCATTTATTGCCTGTGTGTGTACAACGAATGCTTAACACTACCCTCTGATAAGCCTACTGCTCGACCACACTACCACAAAATAGAGCATTAGAATCTCTTTTTGCCACTATCTTACCTCTAAGGGGAACCCTTGGACTCTGTGCATGCTATTTCTTACTTTGAAATAGTACATACAGAGCCAACTTCCTACAGTGGGTCTTTGGTGAGCGAGGGGATGAGAGGGGTGTCGTCGGCGTAGGTGAGAATATTGAGGTTGTGTTGATGGGCTACTTGTGCGAGGGGGGCCATGTAGATGTTGAACAGCGTCGGGCTGAGGGATGAGCCTTGGGGGACGCCGCATATGATGTCGGTGGCTTCGGAGCGGAAGTGGGGGGTGGACTCTCTGGGTTCTGCCGGAGAGGAATGAGATGATCCAGTTGACGGCTTTTCCTTGGATTCCGATTTCGTGGAGGCGTGTTTTTAGGGTGCAGTGGCAGACTGTCGAAGGCGGCAGATAGGTCCAGGAGGATGAGGGCTGATGTTTCGCCGTTGTCCATTTGACATCTGATGTCGTCTGTGGCTGCAAGAAGGGCGATCTCAGTGCTGTGGTTTCGCCTGAAGCCAGATTGGGAGGGAGCCAGGATGTTGTTGTCTTAGAGGTGGCTGGTTAGTTGTGTGTTGACTATTTTTTCAATCACCTTCGCTGGGAAGGGGAGTAGGGAGATCGGTCGGAAGTTTTTGAGGTCGTTGGGGTCTGCTTTGGGCTTCCTGAGGAGGGCGTGGATTTCGGCGTGCTTCCAACTTTACGGGAAGGTCGAAGTTTCAAAGGAGATGTTGATAACCTTCCGTAGTTGGGGGAGGGCGATGGTGGAGTCTGCCTTGTATACGTGGTGGGTGCAGGGGTCTGACAGAGATCCTGAGTGGATGGAGTTCATGATCTTGCGTGTCTGTGTGGTTGACGTTGGTCCAGAAGGTCAAGCGGTTTGCACAGGTGGAGCTTTCGGGGGTGGGGTCTGGCGTCGGAGTGGCGTTGAAGCTGTCTTGGATGTCGGTGATCTTTCGGTGGAAGAAGGTGGACAGTGCGTTGCAGAGTTCTTGGGATGGAGGGATGTCGTTGACGCTGGGGTTGGAGAGTTCTTTTACGATGCTGAAGAGCTCTTTGCTGTCATGTGCGTTGTTGTCCAGGCGGTCTTTGAAGTGGGATCGTTTGGCTTGTCTGATGAGTTGGTGGTGTCTGTGGGTGGCGTCCCTGTGGGCTGTGAGGCTGTCAGGTGTGCGTTTGAGGAGCCATTCCTTTTTTAGTTTTCAACAGTCGCGCTTGGAGTTTAGGAGCTCGTCAGTGAACCAGGCGGTTTTTCTTCTGCCTTGGTTGTTGGTGGGTTTCTTGAGTGGCGCGAGGATGTTAGCGCAATCATTGATCCACAGAGTGAGGTTGTGGGCGGCGGTGTCTGGGTCGGAGGGTGGGTTCTGGCCGAGGGTGTTGGTAAGCTGGTCTTCCGTAATTTTGCTCCAGCATCAGTGGGTGGTTGTTGGGTGCGATGGTGCTCGGTATGTTTCTTGTAGGTGAAGTGGATGCAGTGGTGGTCGGTCCAGTGGAGTACGGTGGTGTGGTTGAAGGTGACGTGGGCGCTTGAGGAGAAGATGGGAGCAAGCGTGTGGCTGGCGATGTGGGTTGGTGTGTTTACGAGTTGTCTGAGCCCGTGGTTTGTGAGGTTGTCGATCAGAGTAATGGAGTTGGTGTCGTCGTTGTTCTCCAGCTGGAAATTTAGGTCCCCGAGGAGGATGTAATCCGTTGATTTGAGTGTGTGGGCGCTGGTGAGGTCGGCGATGGATTCGCTGAAGGGTGCTCGTGGTCCGGGAGGTGTGTAGATGAGCGTTCCTCTGAGAGTGGTGTTGGGGTCGGTGTGGATGCGGAAGTGTAGGTGTTCGGCGGTCTTGAGGGTGTCATCAGTGTGGCTGTGGACCTTGAGGGTGGATTTGTGGGCGATGGCTATTCCTCCTCCGATTCAGTTGGTGCGGTCCCTTTGGATGATCTTGTAGCCGTTCGGGATGGCTATTGCGGTGTCGGGCGCCGAGAAGTCGTTCCACCAGGTCTCGGTCAGGAAGGCTACGTCTGGGGCGGTGGAGTCGAGTAGGTCCCAGAGCTCGATGGCGTGCTTGCGTGCGGAGTGGGTGTTGAGGAGTATGCAGTGGTGGTGGTTTGTTCCGTTCTTTGTAGGTTTCCTTGTTCTGTTGCAGGTGAATTTACAGGCGCGGCAGGAGAAGGGTCCATTGGTGTTCATCGGTGAGGACTGGAAGCATGCTGTGATGTGGCCAATGTGGAGATGAGATGAGTCTAGATGAGATGAGTTGAGATAAAATAAGATGAGATTCACACCTGTTGAGTAGAGATGAGATGAGATGAGTCGAGAGGATATTTCTACCCGTCCAGTAGATTCGAGATGAGAAAAGATTCCTACCTGTCGAGTAGAGTCGAGATGAGATGAGATGAGTCTAGATGAGATAAGATGAGATTCTTACCTATTGAGTACAGTCGAGATGAGACGAGTCGAGATGAGTCGAGATTCCTACCTGTCAAGTAGAGTTGAGATGAGATGAGATGAGTCGAGATGAGTCTAGATGAGACGAAATGAGATGAGTCGAGATGAGATGAGATGAGATTCCTACCTGTCCAGTAGAGTTGAGATGAGTCGAGATGAGTCGAGTTGAGATGAGATTCCTACCTGTCCAATAGAGTCGAGATGAGATGAGATTCCTTACTGTCGAGTAGAGTCGAGATGAGATTCCTACCTCTCCAGTAGAGTCGAGATGAGATGAGATTCCTTACTGTCGAGTAGAGTCGAGATGAGATAAGTCGAGATGAGATGAGTCGAGATGAGATTCTCACCTGTTGAGTAGAGTCGAGATGAGATGAGTCGATATGAGATTCCTACCTGTCGAGTAGAGCCGAGATGAGATGAGTTGAGATTAGTTGAGATGATCTGAGTCGAGATGAGATGAGATTCCTACCTGTCCAGTAGATTCGAGATGAGTCAAGATGAGAAAAAAGATTCCTACCTGTCGAGATGAGTCTAGATGAGTGGAGATGAAATGAGATTCCTACCTGTCCAGTAGAATCGAGATGAGTCGAGGTGAGATGAGATTCCTACCTTTAAAGTAGAGTCTAGATGAGATGAGATGAGTTGAGATGAGATGAGATGAGTCGAGATGAGATTAAATGAGATGAGTCGAGATGAGATGAGATTCCTACCTGTCCAGTAGAGTAGAGATGAGATGAGTCTAGATGAGATGAGATTCCTACCTGTCCAGTAGAGTAGAGATGAGATTCTTACCTGTTGAGAAGAGTCAAGACGAGTCGAGGTGAGACGAGTCGAGGTGAGAAGAGTCGAGGTGAGAAGAGTCGAGGTGAGACGAGTCGAGGTGAGACGAGTCGAGGTGAGACGAGTCGAGTCGAGTCGAGATGAGATTCCTACCTGTCAAATAGTAGAGATGAGATCAGTCGAGTAGAGTCAAGATAAGTTGAGTTGAGATTCTTACCTGTTGAGTAGAGTTGAGTAGAGTCAAGATGAGTCGAGGTGAGATGAGTCGAGATGAGATTCCTAGCTGTCGAATAGTAGAGATGAGATCAGTTGAGTAGAGTCAAGATGAGTCGAAATGAGATTCTTACCTATTGAGTAAAGTTGAGATGAGTCGAGATGAGAAGAAATTCCTACCTGTCGAGTAGAGTTGAGATGAGTTGAGATGAGTTGAGATGAGTCGAAATGAGATGAGTCGAGATTCCGACCTGTTGAGTAGTCAAGAGGAATTGAGATTCCTACCTGTCAAGTAGAGTTGAGATGAGTCAAGATGAGATGAGTCGAGATGAGATGAGATGAGTCGAGATGAGATGAGTCGAGATGAGATTCCTACCTGTCGAATAGTAGAGATGAGATCAGTCGAGTAGAGTCAAGATAAGCTGAGTTGAGATTCTTACCTGTTGAGTAGAGTCGAGACGAGATGAGTAGAGTCGAGATGAGTAGAGTTGAGATGAGTAGAGTCAAGATGAGATTCTTACCTGTTGAGTAGAGTCGAGATGAGATTCTTACCTGTTGAGTAGAGTCGAGATGATGAGTAGAGTCAAGACGAGTCGAGGTGAGACGAGTCGAGGTGAGACGAGTCGAGGTGAGAAGAGTCGAGGTGAGAAGAGTCGAGGTGAGAAGAGTCGAGGTGAGAAGAGTCGAGGTGAGAAGAGTCGAGGTGAGATGAGTCGAGTCGAGATGAGATTCCTACCTGTCGAATAGTAGAGATGAGATCAGTCGAGTAGAGTCAAGATAAGTTGAGTCGAGATTCTTACCTGTTGAGTAGAGTCGAGACGAGGTGAGATGAGTCGAGATGAGTAGAGTCGAGATGAGTAGAGTCGAGATGAGTCGAGATGAGTAGAGTCGAGATGAGATTCTTACATGTTGAGTAGAGTTGAGATGAGATTCTTACCTGTTGAGTAGAGTCGAGTCGAGAAGAGTCGAGGTGAGACGAGTCGAGATGAGATTCTTACCTGTTGAGTAGAGTCGAGATGAGATTCTTACCTGTTGAGTAGAGTTGAGACGAGTCGAGGTGAGACGAGTCGAGGTGAGATGAGTCGAGGTGAGACGAGTCGAGGTGAGACGAGTCAAGATGAGATTCTTACCTGTTGAGTAGAGTCGAGATTCTTACCTGTTGAGTAGAGTCGAGATTCTTACCTGTTGAGTAGAGTCGAGATGAGATTCCTACCTGTTGAGTAGAGTCGAGATTAGATTTTTACCTGTTGAGTAGAGTCGAGATGAGATTCTTACCTGTTGAGTAGAGTCGAGATGAGATTCTTACCTGCTGAGTAGAGTCGAGACGAGTCGAGGTGAGACGAGTCGAGGTGAGATTCTTACCTGTTGAGTAGAGTCGAGATGAGATTCTTACCTGTTGAGTAGAGTCGAGACGAGTCGAGACGAGACGAGTTGAGGTGAGATGAGTCGAGGTGAGTTGAGTCGAGGTGAGACGAGTCGAGGTGAGATGAGTCGAGATGAGTCGAGATGAGATTCTTACCTGTTGAGTAGAGTCGAGATGAGATGAAATTCTTACCTGTTGAGTAGAGTCGAGATGAGATGAGATTCTTACCTGTTGAGTAGAGTCGAGATGAGATGAGATTCTTACCTGTTGAGTAGAGTCGAGACGAGTCGAGGTGAGATGAGTCAAGGTGAGACAAGTCGAGGTGAGACGAGTTGAGATGAGACGAGTCGAGGTGAGACGAGTCGAGGTGAGATGAGTCGAGGTGAGACGAGTCGAGGTGAGATTCTTACCTGTTGAGTAGAGTTGAGATGAGATTCTTACCTGTTGAGTAGCGTTGAGATGAGATTCTTACCTGTTGAGTAGAGTCAAGACGAGTCGAGGTGAGACGAGTCGAGGTGAGACGAGTCGAGGTGAGAAGAGTCGAGGTGAGAAGAGTCGAGGTGAGAAGAGTCGAGGTGAGAAGAGTCGAGGTGAGAAGAGTCGAGGTGAGACGAGTCGAGGTGAGATGAGTCGAGGTGAGTTGAGTCGAGGTGAGACGAGTCGAGATGAGATGAGTCGAGATGAGATTCTTACCTGTTGAGTAGAGTCGAGATGAGATGAAATTCTTACCTGTTGAGTAGAGTCGAGATGAGAGGAGATTCTTACCTGTTGAGTAGAGTCGAGATGAGATGAGATTCTTACCTGTTGAGTAGAGTCGAGACGAGTCAAGGTGAGACAAGTCGAGGTGAGACGAGTTGAGGTGAGATGAGTCGAGGTGAGACGAGTCGAGGTGAGATGAGTCGAGGTGAGATGAGTCGAGGTGAGACGAGTCGAGGTGAGACGAGTCGAGGTGAGACGAGTCGAGGTGAGATTCTTACCTGTTGAGTAGAGTTGAGATGAGATTCTTACCTGTTGAGTAGAGTCGAGATGAGATTCTTACCTGTTGAGTAGAGTCAAGACGAGTCGAGGTGAGACGAGTTGAGGTGAGAAGAGTCGAGGTGAGAAGAGTCGAGGTGAGAGGAGTCGAGTCGAGATGAGATTCCTACCAGTCGAATAGTAGAGATGAGATCAGTAGAGTAGAGTCAAGATAAGTTGAGTTGAGATTCTTACCTGTTGAGTAGAGTTGAGTAGAGTCAAGACGAGTCGAGGTGAGATGAGTTGAGGTGAAAAGAGTCAAGGTGAGACGAGTCGAGGTGAGATGAGTCGAGTCGAGTCGAGTTGAGATTCCTACCTGTCGAATAGTAGAGATGAGATCAGTCGAGTAGAGTCAAGATAAGTTGAGTTGAGATTCTTACCTGTTGAGTAGAGTTGAGTAGAGTCAAGGCGAGTCGAGGTGAGATGAGTCGAGGTGAGATGAGTCGAGATGAGATGAGTCGAGTCAAGATGAGATTCCTACCTGTCGAATAGTAGAGATGAGATCAGTTGAGTAGAGTCAAGATGAGTCGAAATGAGATTCTTAACTATTGAGTAGAGTTGAGATGAGATGAGAAGAAATTCCTACCTGTCGAGTAGAGTCGAGATGAGTTGAGATGAGTCGAAATGAGATGAGACGAGATTCCGACCTGTTCAGTAGTCAAGAGTAGTTGAGATTCCTACCTGTTGAGTAGAGTTGAGATGAGTCAAGATGAGATGAGTTGAGATGAGATGAGTCGAGATGAGATTCCTACCTGTCGAATAGTAGAGATGAGATCAGTCGAGTAGAGTCAAGATAAGTTGAGTTGAAATTCTTACCTGTTGAGAAGAGTCGAGACGAGGTGAGATGAGTCGAGATGAGCAGAGTCGAGATGAGATTCTTACCTGTTGAGTAGAGTCGAGATGAGATTCTTACCTGTTGAGAAGAGTCGATACGAGTCGAAATGAGTAGAGTTGAGATGAGTAGAGTTGAGATGAGATTCTTACCTGTTGAGTAGAGTCAAGATGAGATTCTTACCTGTAGAGTAGAGTCGAGATGAGATTCTTACCTGTTGAGTATTGTCGAGACGAGATTCTTACCTGTTGAGTAGAGTTAAGACGAGTCGAGGTGAGACGAGTCGAGGTGAGACGAGTTGAGGTGAGATTCTTACCTGTTGAGTAGAGTCGAGATGAGATTCTTACCTGTTGAGTAGAGTCGAGACGAGTCGAGGTGAGATGAGTCGAGGTGAGATTCTTACCTGTTGAGTAGTCGAGATGAGATTCTTACCTGTTGAGTAGAGTCGAGATGAGATTCTTACCTTTTAAGTAGAGTCGAGACGAGTCGAGACGAGACGAGTCAAGACGAGTTGAGGTGAGATGAGTGGAGGTGAGATGAGTCGAGGTGAGACAAGTCGAGATGAGATGGGATGAGATTCTTACCTGTTGAGTAGAGTAGAGATGAGATGAGATTCTTACCTGTTGAGTAGAGTCGAGATGAGATGAGATTCTTACCTGTTGAGTAGAGTCGAGACGAGTCGAGGTGAGACGAGTCGAGGTGAGACGAGTCGAGGTGAGACGAGTCGAGGTGAGACGAGTCGAGGTGAGATGAGTCGAGGTGAGACGAGTCGAGGTGAGATTCTTACCTGTTGAGTAGAGTCGAGATGAGATTCTTACCTGTTGAGTAGAGTCGAGATGAGATTCTTACCTGTTGAGTAGAGTCAAGACGAGTCGAGGTGAGACACGTCGAGGTGAGAAGAGTCGAGGTGAGAAGAGTCGAGGTGAGATGAGTCAAGTAGAGATGAGATTCCTACCTGTCGAATAGTAGAGATGGGATCAGTTGAGTAGAGTCAAGATGAGTCGAAATGAGATTCTTACCTATTGAGTAGAGTTGAGATGAGTCGAGATGAGAAGAAATTCCTACCTGTCGAGTAGAGTCGAGATGAGTTGAGATGAGTCGAAATGAGATGAGTCGAGATTCCGACCTGTTGAGTAGTCAAGAGGAGTTGAGATTCTTACCTGTTGAGTAGAGTCGAGACGAGTCGAGGTGAGATGAGTCGAGGTGAGACGAGTCGAGGTGAGACGAGTCGAGGTGAGACGAGTCGAGGTGAGATTCTTACCTGTTGAGTAGAGTCGAGATGAGATTCTTACCTGTTGAGTAGAGTCGAGACGAGATGAGATGAGTAGAGTCGAGATGAGTAGAGTCGAGATGAGTAGAGTCGAGATGAGTAGAGTCGAGATGAGTAGAGTCGAGATGAGATTCTTACCTGTTGAGTAGAGTCGAGATGAGATTCTTACCTGTTGAGTAGAGTCGAGATGAAATTCTTACCTGTTGAGTAGAGTCAAGACGAGTCGAGGTGAGACGAGTCGAGGTGAGACGAGTCGAGGTGAGAAGAGTCGAGGTGAGACGAGTCGAGGTGAGATGAGTCAAGTCGAGATGAGATTCCTACCTGTCGAATAGTAGAGATGAGATCAGTCGAGTAGAGTCAAGATAAGTTGAGTTGAGATTCTTACCTGTTGAGTAGAGTTGAGTAGAGTCAAGATGAGTCGAGGTGAGATGAGTCGAGGT
The DNA here is from genome assembly GCF_031143425.1 of Pleurodeles waltl. Classification (NCBI taxonomy): domain Eukaryota; kingdom Metazoa; phylum Chordata; class Amphibia; order Caudata; family Salamandridae; genus Pleurodeles; species Pleurodeles waltl. The sequence continues at coordinate 1,165,608,985 of NC_090445.1, read as the reverse complement.
GAGATGAGTCGAGATGAGATTCCTACCTGTCGTATAGTAGAGATGAGATCAGTCGAGTAGAGGCAAGATGAGTCGAAATGAAATTCTTACCTATTGAGTAGAGTTGAGATGAGTTGAGATGAGAAGAAATTCCTACCTGTCGAGTAGAGTTGAGATGAGTTGAGATGAGTCGAAATGAGATGAGTCGAGATTCCGACCTGTTGAGTAGCCAAGAGGAGTTGAGATTCCTACCTGTCAAGTAGAGTTGAGATGAGTCAAGATGAGATGAGATGAGTCGAGATGAGATGAGATTCCTACCTATCGAATAGTAGAGATGAGATCAGTCGAGTAGAGTCAAGATAAGTTGAGTTGAGATTCTTACCTGTTGAGTAGAGTTGAGTAGAGTCAAGACGAGTCGAGGTGAGATGAGTCGAGGTGAGATGAGTCGAGATGAGATTCCTACCTGTCGAATAGTAGAGATGAGATCAGTCGAGTAGAGTCAAGATGAGTCGAAATGAGATTCTTACCTATTGAGTAGGGTTGAGATGAGTCGAGATGAGAAGAAATTCCTACCTGTCGAGATGAGTCGAAATTAGATTCTTACCTATTGAGTAGAGTTGAGATGAGTCGAGATGAGAAGAAATTCCTACCTGTCGAGTAGAGTCGAGATGAGTAGAAATGAGATGAGTCGAGATTCCGACCTGTTCAGTAGTCAAGAGGAGTTGAGATTCTTACCTGTTGAGTAGAGTCGAGACGAGTCGAGGTGAGATGAGTCGAGGTGAGACGAGTCGAGGTGAGACGAGTCGAGGTGAGACGAGTCGAGGTGAGACGAGTCGAGGTGAGATTCTTACCTGTTGAGTAGAGTCGAGATGAGATTCTTACCTGTTGAGTAGAGTCGAGACGAGATGAGTAGAATCGAGATGAGTAGAGTCGAGATGAGTAGAGTCGAGATGAGTAGAGTCGAGATGAGTAGAGTCGAAATGAGATTCTTACCTGTTGAGTAGAGTCGAGATGAGATTCTTACCTGTTGAGTAGAGTCGAGATGAGATTCTTACCTGTTGAGTAGAGTAAAGACGAGTAGACTCGAGACGAGTCGAGGTGAGACGAGTCGAGGTGAGACGACTCGAGGTGAGACGAGTCGAGGTGAGACGAGTCGAGGTGAGACGAGTCGAGGTGAGAAGAGTCGAGGTGAGCAGAGTTGAGGTGAGACGAGTCGAGGTGAGATGAGTCGAGTCGAGATGAGATTCCTACCTGTCGAATAGTAGAGATGAGATCAGTCGAGTAGAGTCAAGATAAGTTGAGTTGAGATTCTTACCTGTTGAGTAGAGTCGAGACGAGGTGAGATGAGTCGAGATGAGTAGAGTCGAGATGAGTAGAGTCGAGATGAGATTGTTACCTGTTGAGTAGAGTCGAGATGAGATTCTTACCTGTTGAGTAGAGTCAAGACGAGTCCAGGTGAGACGAGTCGAGGTGAGATGAGTTGAGATGAGATGTCGAGTCGAGTCGAGATGAGATTCCTACCTGTCGAATAGTAGAGATGAGATCAGTCGACTAGAGTCAAGATAAGTTGAGTTGAGATTCTTACCTGTTGAGTAGAGTCGAGACGAGATGAGTAGAGTCGAGATGAGATTCTTACCTGTTGAGTACAGTCGATTTGAGATTCTTACCTGTTGAGTAGAGTCAAGACGAGTCGAGGTGAGATGAGTCGAGGTGAAAAAGAGTCGAGGTGAGAAGAGTCGAGGTGAGAAGAGTCGAGGTGAGAAGAGTCGAGGTGAGACGAGTCGAGGTGAGATGAGTCGAGTCGAAATGAGATTCCTACCTGTCGAATAGTAGAGGTGAGATCAGTCGAGTAGAGTCAAGATAAGTTGAGTTGAGCTTCTTACCTGTTGAGTAGAGTTGAGTAGAGTCAAGACGAGTCGAGGTGAGATGAGTCAAGGTGAGATGAGTCGAGATGAGATTCCTACCTGTCGAATAGTAGAGATGAGATCAGTCGAGTAGAGTCAAGATGAGTCGAAATGAGATTCTTACCTATTGAGTAGAGTTGAGATGAGACGAGATGAGAAGAAATTCCTACCTGTGGAGTAGAGTCGAGATGAGTTGAGATGAGTCGAAATGAGATTCTTACCTATTGAGTCGAAATGAGATGAGTCGAGATTCCGACCTGTTGAGTAGTCAAGAGGAGTTGAGATTCTTACCTGTTGAGTAGAGTCGAGACGAGGTGAGATGAGTCGAGATGAGTAGAGTCGAGATGAGATTCTTACCTGTTGAGTAGAGTCGAGACGACTCGAGGTGAGACCAGTCGAGATGAGATTCTTACCTGTTTAGTAGAGTCGAGATGAGATTCTTACCTGTTGAGTAGAGTCGAGATGAGATTCTTACCTGCTGAGTAGAGTCGAGATGAGATTCTTGCCTGTTGAGTAGAGTCGAGATGAGTCGAGGTGAGACGAGTCGAGATGAGATGAGTCGAGATGAGATTCTTACCTGTTAGTAGAGTCGAGATGAGATTCTTACCTGTTGAGTAGAGTCGAGATGAGATTCTTACCTGTTGAGTAGAGTCGAGACGAGTCGAGGTGAAACGAGTCGAGGTGAGAGAAGTCGAGGTGAGACGAGTCGAGGTGAGACGAGTCGAGGTGAGACGAGTCGAGGTGAGATGAGTCGAGTCGAGTTGAGATTCCTACCTGTCGAATAGTAGAGATGAGATCAGTCGAGTAGAGTCAAGATAAGTTGAGTTGAGATTCTTACCTGTTGAGTAGAGTTGAGTAGAGTCAAGACGAGTCGAGGTGAGATGAGTCGAGGTGAGATGAGTCGAGATGAGATGAGTCGAGTCAAGATGAGATTCCTACCTGTCGAATAGTAGAGATGAGATCAGTTGAGTAGAGTCAAGATTAGTTGAGTTGAGATTCTTACCTGTTGAGTAGAGTTGAGTAGAGTCAAGATGAGCCGAGGTGAGATGAGTCGAGGTGAGATGAGTCGAGATGAGATTCCTACCTGTCGTATAGTAGAGATGAGATCAGTCGAGTAGAGTCAAGATGAATCGAAATGAAATTCTTACCTATTGAGTAGAGTTGAGATGAGTTGAGATGAGATGAGAAGAAATTCCTACCTGTAGAGTTGAGATGAGTTGAGATGAGTCGAAATGAGATGAGTCGAGATTCCGACCTGTTGAGTAGTCAAGAGGAGTTGAGATTCCTACCTGTCAAGTAGAGTTGAGATGAGTCAAGATGAGATGAGTCGAGATGAGATGAGATTCCTACCTGTCGAATAGTAGAGATGAGATCAGTCGAGTAGAGTCAAGATTAGTTGAGTTGAGATTCTTACCTGTTGAGTAGAGTTGAGCAGAGTCAAGACGAGTCGAGGTGAGATGAGTCGAGATGAGATTCCTACCTGTCGAATACTAGAGATGGGATCAGTTGAGTAGAGTCAAGATGAGTCGAAATGAGATTCTTACCTATTGAGTAGAGTTGAGATGAGTCGAGATGAGAAGAAATTCCTACCTGTCGAGTAGAGTCGAGATGAGTTGAGATGAGTCGAAATGAGATGAGTCGAGATTCCGACCTGTTCAGTAGTCAAGAGGAGTTGAGATTCTTACCTGTTGAGTTGAGTCGAGATGAGATTCTTACCTTTTGAGTAGAGTCGAGACGAGATGAGTAGAATTGAGATGAGTAGAGTCGAGATGAGTAGAGTCGAGATGAGTAGAGTCGATATGAGTAGAGTCGAGATGAGATTCTTACCTGTTGAGTAGAGTCGAGACGAGATGAGTAGAATTGAGATGAGTAGAGTCGAGATGAGTAGAGTCGAGATGAGTAGAGTCGAGATGAGTAGAGTCGAGATGAGTAGAGTCGAGATGAGATTCTTACCTGTTGAGTAGAGTCGAGCTGATATTCTTACCTGCTGAGTAGAGTCGAGATGAGATTCTTACCTGTTGAGTAGAGTCAAGGCGAGTCGAGGTGAGACGAGTCGAGGTGAGACGAGTCGAGGTGGGACGAGTCGAGGTGAGACGAGTCGAGGTGAGACGAGTCGAGTCAAGAAGAGATTCCTACCTGTCGAAGAGTAGAGATGAGATCAGTCGAGTAGAGTCAAGATAAGTTGAGTTGAGATTCTTACCTGTTGAGTAGAGTCGAGACAAGGTGAGATGAGTCGAGATGAGTAGAGTTGAGATGAGTAGAGTCGAGATGAGATTCTTACCTGTTGAGTAGAGTCAAGATGGGATTCTTACCTGTTGAGTAGAGTCAAGACGAGTCGAGGTGAGACGAGTCGAGGTGAAAAAGAGTCGAGGTGAGAAGAGTCGAGGTGAGAAGAGTAGAGTCAAGACAAGTCGAGGTGAGATGAGTCAAGGTGAGATGAGTCGAGATGAGATTCCTACCTGTCGAATAGTAGAGATGAGATCAGTCGAGTAGAGTCAAGATGAGTCGAAATGAGATTCTTACCTATTGAGTAGAGTTAAGATGAGTCGAGATGAGAAGAAATTCCTACCTGTGGAGTAGAGTCGAGATGAGTTGAGATGAGTCGAAATGAGATTCTTACCTATTGAGTCGAAATGAGATGAGTCGAGATTCCGACCTGTTGAGTAGTCAAGAGGAGTTGAGATTCTTACCTGTTGAGTAGAGTCGAGACGAGGTGAGGTGAGACGAGATGAGTAGAGTCGAGATGAGTAGAGTCGAGATGAGTAGAGTCGAGATGAGATTCTTACCTGTTGAGTAGAGTCGAGATGAGATTCTTACCTGTTGAGTAGAGTCGAGACGAGTAGAGGTGAGACCAGTCGAGATGAGATTCTTACCTGTTGAGTAGAGTCGAGATGAGATGAGATTCTTACCTGTTGAGTAGAGTCGAGACCAGTCGAGGTGAGATGAGTCGAGGTGAGACGAGTCAAGGTGAGATGAGTCGAGGTGAGATGAGTCGAGGTGAGATGAGTCGAGGTGAGACGAGTCGAGGTGAGACGAGTCGAGGTGAGATGAGTCGAGGTGAGACGAGTCGAGGTGAGATTCTTACCTGTTGAGTAGAGTCGAGATGAGATTCTTACCTGTTGAGTAGAGTCAAGACGAGTCGAGGTGAGACGAGTCGAGGTGAGACGAGTCGAGGTGAAAAGAGTCGAGGTGAGAAGAGTCGAGGTGAGACGAGTCGAGGTGAGATGAGTCGAGTCGAGTCGAGTTGAGATTCCTACCTGTCGAATAGTAGAGATGAGATCAGTCGAGTAGAGTCAAGATAAGTTGAGTTGAGATTCTTACCTGTTGAGTATAGTTGAGTAGAGTCAAGGCGAGTCGAGGTGAGATGAGTCGAGATAAGATGAGTCGAGTCAAGATGAGATTCCTACCTGTCGAATAGTAGAGATGAGATCAGTTGAGTAGAGTCAAGATGAGTCGAAATGAGATTCTTACCTATTGAGTAGAGTTGAGATGAGATGAGAAGAAATTCCTACCTGTCGAGCAGAGTCGAGATGAGTTGATATGAGTCGAAATGAGATGAGTCGAGATTCCGACCTGTTCAGTAGTCAAGAGTAGTTGAGATTCCTACCTGTCGAGTAGAGTTGAGATGAGTCAAGATGAGATGAGTTGAGATGAGATGAGATGAGTCGAGATGAGATTCCTACCTGTCGAATAGTAGAGATGAGATCAGTCGAGTAGAGTCAAGATAAGTTGAGTTGAGATTCTTACCTGTTGAGTAGAGTCGAGACGAGGTGAGATGAGTCGAGATGAGTAGAGTCGAGATGAGATTCTTACCTGTTGAGTAGAGTCGAGATGAGATTCTTACCTGTTGAGAAGAGTCGAGACGAGTCGAGATGAGTAGAGTCGAAATGAGTAGAGTCGAGATGAGATTCTTACCTGTTGAGTAGAGTCGATATGAGATTCTTACCTGTAGAGTAGAGTCGAGATGAGATTCTTACCTGTTGAGTATTGTCGAGACGAGATTCTTACCTGTTGAGTAGAGTCAAGACGAGTCGAGGTGAGACGAGTCGAGGTGAGACGAGTCGAGGTGTGATTCTTACCTGTTGAGTAGAGTCGAGATGAGATTCTTACCTGTTGAGTAGAGTCGAGGTGAGACGAGTCGAGGTGAGATTCTTACCTATTGAGTAGAGTCGAGATGAGATTCTTACCTGTTGAGTAGAGTCGAGATGAGATTCTTACCTGTTAAGTAGAGTCGAGACAAGACGAGTCGAGACGAGTTGAGGTGAGATGAGTGGAGGTGAGATGAGTCGAGGTGAGACGAGTTGAGATGAGATGAGATGAGATTCTTACCTGTTGAGTAGAGTCGAGATGAGATGAGATGAGATTCTTACCTGTTGAGTAGAGTCGAGACGAGTCGAGGTGAGATGAGTCGAGGTGAGACAAGTCGAGGTGAGACGAGTCGAGGTGAGATGAGTCGAGGTGAGATGAGTCGAGGTGAGACAAGTCGAGGTGAGATGAGTCGAGGTGAGACAAGTCGAGGTGAGATGAGTCGAGGTGAGGAGTCGAGGTGAGATGAGTCGAGGTGAGATGAGTCGAGGTGAGACGAGTCGAGGTGAGATGAGTCGAGTCGAGATGAGATTCCTACCTGTCGAATAGTAGAGATGAGATCAGTCGAGTAGTGTCAAGATAAGTTGAGTTGAGATTCTTACCTGTTGAGTAGAGTTGAGTAGAGTCAAGACGAGTCGAGGTGAGATGAGTCGAGGTGAGATGAGTCGAGATGAGATTCCTACTTGTCGTATAGTAGAGATGAGATCAGTTGAGTAGAGTCAAGATGAATCGAAATGAAATTCTTACCTATTGAGTAGAGTTGAGATGAGTTGAGATGAGATGAGAAGAAATTCCTACCTGTCGAGTAGAGTTGAGATGAGTTGAGATGAGTCGAAATGAGATGAGTCGAGATTCCGACCTGTTGAGTACTCAAGAGGAGTTGAGATTCTTACCTGTTGAGTAGAGTCGAGACGAGTCGAGGTGAGATGAGTCGAGGTGAGACGAGTCGAGGTGAGACGAGTCGAGGTGAGATTCTTACCTGTTGAGTAGAGTCGAGATGAGATTCTTACCTGTTGAGTAGAGTCGAGACGAGATGAGTAGAGTAGAGATGGGTAGAGTCGAGATGAGTAGAGTCGAGATGAGTAGAGTCGAGATGAGATTCTTACCTGTTGAGTAGAGTCGAGATGAGATTCTTACCTGGTGAGTAGAGTCGAGATGAGATTCTTACCTGTTGAGTAGAGTCGAGATGAGATTCTTACCTGTTGAGTAGAGTCGAGATGAAATTCTTACCTGTTGAGTAGAGTCAAGACGAGTCGAGGTGAGAAGAGTCGAGGTGAGAAGAGTCGAGGTGAGAAGAGTCGAGGTGAGACGAGTCGAGGTGAGACGAGTCGAGTCGAGATGAGATTCCTACCTGTCGAATAGTAGAGATGAGATCAGTCGAGTAGAGTCAAGATAAGTTGAGTTGAGATTCTTACCTGTTGAGTAGAGTTGAGTAGAGTCAAGATGAGCCGAGGTGAGATGAGTCGAGGTGAGATGAGTCGAGATGAGATTCCTACCTGTCGTATAGTAGAGATGAGATCAGTCGAGTAGAGTCAAGATGAATCGAAATGAAATTCTTACCTATTGAGTAGAGTTGAGATGAGTTGAGATGAGATGAGAAGAAATTCCTACCTGTCGAGTAGAGTTGAGATGAGTTGAGATGAGTCGAAATGAGATGAGTCGAGATTCCGACCTGTTGAGTAGTCAAGAGGAGTTGAGATTCCTACCTGTCAAGTAGAGTTGAGATGAGTCAAGATGAGATGAGTCGAGATGAGATGAGATTCCTACCTGTCGAATAGTAGAGATGAGATCAGTCGAGTAGAGTCAAGATTAGTTGAGTTGAGATTCTTACCTGTTGAGTAGAGTTGAGCAGAGTCAAGACGAGTCGAGGTGAGATGAGTCGAGATGAGATTCCTACCTGTCGAATACTAGAGATGGGATCAGTTGAGTAGAGTCAAGATGAGTCGAAATGAGATTCTTACCTATTGAGTAGAGTTGAGATGAGTCGAGATGAGAAGAAATTCCTACCTGTCGAGTAGAGTCGAGATGAGTTGAGATGAGTCGAAATGAGATGAGTCGAGATTCCGACCTGTTCAGTAGTCAAGAGGAGTTGAGATTCTTACCTGTTGAGTTGAGTCGAGATGAGATTCTTACCTTTTGAGTAGAGTCGAGACGAGATGAGTAGAATTGAGATGAGTAGAGTCGAGATGAGTAGAGTCGAGATGAGTAGAGTCGATATGAGTAGAGTCGAGATGAGATTCTTACCTGTTGAGTAGAGTCGAGACGAGATGAGTAGAATTGAGATGAGTAGAGTCGAGATGAGTAGAGTCGAGATGAGTAGAGTCGAGATGAGTAGAGTCGAGATGAGATTCTTACCTGTTGAGTAGAGTCGAGCTGATATTCTTACCTGCTGAGTAGAGTCGAGATGAGATTCTTACCTGTTGAGTAGAGTCAAGGCGAGTCGAGGTGAGACGAGTCGAGGTGAGACGAGTCGAGGTGGGACGAGTCGAGGTGAGACGAGTCGAGGTGAGACGAGTCGAGTCAAGAAGAGATTCCTACCTGTCGAAGAGTAGAGATGAGATCAGTCGAGTAGAGTCAAGATAAGTTGAGTTGAGATTCTTACCTGTTGAGTAGAGTCGAGACAAGGTGAGATGAGTCGAGATGAGTAGAGTTGAGATGAGTAGAGTCGAGATGAGATTCTTACCTGTTGAGTAGAGTCAAGATGGGATTCTTACCTGTTGAGTAGAGTCAAGACGAGTCGAGGTGAGACGAGTCGAGGTGAAAAAGAGTCGAGGTGAGAAGAGTCGAGGTGAGAAGAGTAGAGTCAAGACAAGTCGAGGTGAGATGAGTCAAGGTGAGATGAGTCGAGATGAGATTCCTACCTGTCGAATAGAGAGATGAGATCAGTCGAGTAGAGTCAAGATGAGTCGAAATGAGATTCTTACCTATTGAGTAGAGTTAAGATGAGTCGAGATGAGAAGAAATTCCTACCTGTGGAGTAGAGTCGAGATGAGTTGAGATGAGTCGAAATGAGATTCTTACCTATTGAGTCGAAATGAGATGAGTCGAGATTCCGACCTGTTGAGTAGTCAAGAGGAGTTGAGATTCTTACCTGTTGAGTAGAGTCGAGACGAGGTGAGGTGAGACGAGATGAGTAGAGTCGAGATGAGTAGAGTCGAGATGAGTAGAGTCGAGATGAGATTCTTACCTGTTGAGTAGAGTCGAGATGAGATTCTTACCTGTTGAGTAGAGTCGAGACGAGTAGAGGTGAGACCAGTCGAGATGAGATTCTTACCTGTTGAGTAGAGTCGAGATGAGATTCTTACCTGTTGAGTAGAGTCGAGACGAGTAGAGGTGAGACCAGTCGAGATGAGATTCTTACCTGTTGAGTAGAGTCGAGATGAGATTCCTACCTGTCGAATAGTAGAGATGAGATCAGTCGAGTAGAGTCAAGATAATTTGAGTTGAGATTCTTACCTGTGGAGTAGAGTCGAGATGAGATGAGATTCTTACCTGTTGAGTAGAGTCGAGACGAGTCGAGGTGAGATGAGTCGAGGTGAGACGAGTCGAGGTGAGACGAGTCGAGGTGAGACGAGTCGAGGTGAGACGAGTCGACGTGAGATGAGTCGAGGTGAGACGAGTCGAGGTGAGATTCTTACCTGTTGAGTAGAATCGAGATGAGATTCTTACCTGTTGAGTAGAGTTGAGATGAGATGAGTAGAGTCGAGATGAGTAGAGTCGAGATGAGATTCTTACCTGTTGAGTAGAGTCGAGATGATATTCTTACCTGCTGAGTAGAGTCGAGATGAGATTCTTACCTGTTGAGTAGAGTCAAGGCGAGTCGAGGTGAGACGAGGTGAGACGAGTCGAGGTGGGACGAGTCGAGGTGAGACGAGTCGAGGTGAGACGAGTCGAGGTGAGACGAGTCGAGGTGAGAAGAGTCGAGGTGAGCAGAGTTGAGGTGAGACGAGTCGAGGTGAGATGAGTCGAGTCGAGATGAGATTCCTACCTGTCGAATAGTAGAGATGAGATCAGTCGAGTAGAGTCAAGATAAGTTGAGTTGAGATTCTTACCTGTTGAGTAGAGTCGAGACGAGGTGAGATGAGTCGAGATGAGTAGAGTCGAGATGAGTAGAGTCGAGATGAGATTGTTACCTGTTGAGTAGAGTCGAGATGAGATTCTTACCTGTTGAGTAGAGTCAAGACGAGTCGAGGTGAGACGAGTCGAGGTGAGATGAGTTGAGATGAGATGTCGAGTCGAGTCGAGATGAGATTCCTACCTGTCGAATAGTAGAGATGAGATCAGTCGACTAGAGTCAAGATAAGTTGAGTTGAGATTCTTACCTGTTGAGTAGAGTCGAGACGAGATGAGTAGAGTCGAGATGAGATTCTTACCTGTTGAGTACAGTCGATTTGAGATTCTTACCTGTTGAGTAGAGTCAAGACGAGTCGAGGTGAGACGAGTCGAGGTGAAAAAGAGTCGAGGTGAGAAGAGTCGAGGTGAGAAGAGTCGAGGTGAGACGAGTCGAGGTGAGACGAGTCGAGGTGAGATGAGTCGAGTCGAAATGAGATTCCTACCTGTCGAATAGTAGAGGTGAGATCAGTCGAGTAGAGTCAAGATAAGTTGAGTTGAGCTTCTTACCTGTTGAGTAGAGTTGAGTAGAGTCAAGACGAGTCGAGGTGAGATGAGTCAAGGTGAGATGAGTCGAGATGAGATTCCTACCTGTCGAATAGTAGAGATGAGATCAGTCGAGTAGAGTCAAGATGAGTCGAAATGAGATTCTTACCTATTGAGTAGAGTTGAGATGAGACGAGATGAGAAGAAATTCCTACCTGTGGAGTAGAGTCGAGATGAGTTGAGATGAGTCGAAATGAGATTCTTACCTATTGAGTCGAAATGAGATGAGTCGAGATTCCGACCTGTTGAGTAGTCAAGAGGAGTTGAGATTCTTACCTGTTGAGTAGAGTCGAGACGAGGTGAGATGAGTCGAGATGAGTAGAGTCGAGATGAGATTCTTACCTGTTGAGTAGAGTCGAGACGACTCGAGGTGAGACCAGTCGAGATGAGATTCTTACCTGTTGAGTAGAGTCGAGATGAGATTCTTACCTGTTGAGTAGAGTCGAGATGAGATTCTTACCTGCTGAGTAGAGTCGAGATGAGATTCTTGCCTGTTGAGTAGAGTCGAGATGAGTCGAGGTGAGACGAGTCGAGATGAGATGAGTCGAGATGAGATTCTTACCTGTTAGTAGAGTCGAGATGAGATTCTTACCTGTTGAGTAGAGTCGAGATGAGATTCTTACCTGTTGAGAAGAGTCGAGATGAGATTCTTACCTGCTGAGTAGAGTCGAGATGAGATTCTTACCTGTTGAGTAGAGACGAGTCGAGGTGAGATGACTCGAGGTGAGACGAATCAAGATGAGTCGAGATGAGATGAGTCGAGATGAGATGAGTCGAGATGAGATTCTTACCTGTTGAGTAGAGTTGAGACGAGATTCTTACCTGCTGAGTAAAGTAGAGATGAGATTCTTACCTGTTGAGTAGAGTCGAGATGAGATTCTTACCTGTTGAGTAGAGTCGAGACGAGTCGAGGTGAGACGAGTCGAGGTGAGACGAGTCGAGGTGAGAAGAGTTGAGGTGAGAAGAGTCGAGGTGAGAAGAGTCGAGGTGAGACGAGTTGAGGTGAGACGAGTCGAGGTGAGATGAGTTGAGTCGAGATGAGATTCCTACCTGTCGAATAGTAGAGATGAGATCAGTCGAGTAGAGTCAAGATAAGTTGAGTTGAGATTCTTACTTGTTGAGTACAGTTGAGTAGAGTCAAGATGAGTCGAGGTGAGATGAGTCGAGGTGAGATGAGTCGAGATGAGATTCCTACCTGTCGAATAGTAGAGATGAGATCAGTCGAGTAGAGTCAAGATGAGTCGAAATGAGATTCTTACCTATTGAGTAGAGTTGAGATGAGTCGAGATGAGAAGAAATTCCTACCTGTCGAGTAGAGTTGAGATCAGTTGAGGTGAGTCGAAATGAGATGAGTCGAGATTTCGACCTGTTTAGTAGTCAAGAGGAGTTGAGATTCCTACCTGTCAAGTAGAGTTGAGATGAGTCAAGATGAGATGAGTCGAGATGAAATGAGATGAGTCGAGATGAGATGAGTCGAGTCAAGATGAGATTCCTACCTGTCGAATAGTAGAGATGAGATCAGTCGAGTAGAGTCAAGATAAGTTGAGTTTCTTACCTGTTGAGTAGAGTCGAGATGAGTCGAGATGAGTAGAGTCGAGATGAGTAGAGTCGAGATGAGGAGAGTCGAGATGAGTAGAGTCGAGATGAGTAGAGTCGAGATGAGTAGAGTCGAGATGAGTAGAGTCGAGATGAGATTCTTACCTGTTGAGTAGAGTCGAGATGAGATTCTTACCTGTTGAGTAGAGTCAAGACGAGTCGAGGTGAGACGAGTCGAGGTGAAAAAGAGTCGAGGTGAGAAGAGTCGAGGTGAGAAGAGTCGAAGTGAGACGAGTCGAGGTGAGATGAGTCGAGTAGAGATGAGATTCCTACCTGTCGAATAGTAGAGATGAGATCAGTCGAGTAGAGTCAAGATGAGTCGAAATGAGATTCTTACCTATTGAGTAGGGTTGAGATGAGTCGAGATGAGAAGAAATTCCTACCTGTCGAGATGAGTCGAAATTAGATTCTTACCTATTGAGTAGAGTTGAGATGAGTCGAGATGAGAAGAAATTCCTACCTGTCGAGTAGAGTCGAGATGAGTAGAAATGAGATGAGTCGAGATTCCGACCTGTTCAGTAGTCAAGAGGAGTTGAGATTCTTACCTGTTGAGTAGAGTCGAGACGAGTCGAGGTGAGATGAGTCGAGGTGAGACGAGTCGAGGTGAGACGAGTCGAGGTGAGACGAGTCGAGGTGAGATTCTTACCTGTTGAGTAGAGTCGAGATGAGATTCTTACCTGTTGAGTAGAGTCGAGACGAGATGAGTAGAATCGAGATGAGTAGAGTCGAGATGAGTAGAGTCGAGATGAGTAGAGTCGAGATGAGTAGAGTCGAAATGAGATTCTTACCTGTTGAGTAGAGTCGAGATGAGATTCTTACCTGTTGAGTAGAGTCGAGATGAGATTCTTACCTGTTGAGTAGAGTAAAGACGAGTAGACTCGAGACGAGTCGAGGTGAGACGAGTCGAGGTGAGACGACTCGAGGTGAGACGAGTCGAGGTGAGACGAGTCGAGGTGAGACGAGTCGAGGTGAGACGAGTCGAGGTGAGAAGAGTCGAGGTGAGCAGAGTTGAGGTGAGACGAGTCGAGGTGAGATGAGTCGAGTCGAGATGAGATTCCTACCTGTCGAATAGTAGAGATGAGATCAGTCGAGTAGAGTCAAGATAAGTTGAGTTGAGATTCTTACCTGTTGAGTAGAGTCGAGACGAGGTGAGATGAGTCGAGATGAGTAGAGTCGAGATGAGTAGAGTCGAGATGAGATTGTTACCTGTTGAGTAGAGTCGAGATGAGATTCTTACCTGTTGAGTAGAGTCAAGACGAGTCGAGGTGAGACGAGTCGAGGTGAGATGAGTTGAGATGAGATGTCGAGTCGAGTCGAGATGAGATTCCTACCTGTCGAATAGTAGAGATGAGATCAGTCGACTAGAGTCAAGATAAGTTGAGTTGAGATTCTTACCTGTTGAGTAGAGTCGAGACGAGATGAGTAGAGTCGAGATGAGATTCTTACCTGTTGAGTACAGTCGATTTGAGATTCTTACCTGTTGAGTAGAGTCAAGACGAGTCGAGGTGAGACGAGTCGAGGTGAAAAAGAGTCGAGGTGAGAAGAGTCGAGAAGAGTCGAGGTGAGAAGAGTCGAGGTGAGACGAGTCGAGGTGAGATGAGTCGAGTCGAAATGAGATTCCTACCTGTCGAATAGTAGAGGTGAGATCAGTCGAGTAGAGTCAAGATAAGTTGAGTTGAGCTTCTTACCTGTTGAGTAGAGTTGAGTAGAGTCAAGACGAGTCGAGGTGAGATGAGTCAAGGTGAGATGAGTCGAGATGAGATTCCTACCTGTCGAATAGTAGAGATGAGATCAGTCGAGTAGAGTCAAGATGAGTCGAAATGAGATTCTTACCTATTGAGTAGAGTTGAGATGAGACGAGATGAGAAGAAATTCCTACCTGTGGAGTAGAGTCGAGATGAGTTGAGATGAGTCGAAATGAGATTCTTACCTATTGAGTCGAAATGAGATGAGTCGAGATTCCGACCTGTTGAGTAGTCAAGAGGAGTTGAGATTCTTACCTGTTGAGTAGAGTCGAGACGAGGTGAGATGAGTCGAGATGAGTAGAGTCGAGATGAGATTCTTACCTGTTGAGTAGAGTCGAGACGACTCGAGGTGAGACCAGTCGAGATGAGATTCTTACCTGTTGAGTAGAGTCGAGATGAGATTCTTACCTGTTGAGTAGAGTCGAGATGAGATTCTTACCTGCTGAGTAGAGTCGAGATGAGATTCTTGCCTGTTGAGTAGAGTCGAGATGAGTCGAGGTGAGACGAGTCGAGATGAGATGAGTCGAGATGAGATTCTTACCTGTTAGTAGAGTCGAGATGAGATTCTTACCTGTTGAGTAGAGTCGAGATGAGATTCTTACCTGTTGAGTAGAGTCGAGACGAGTCGAGGTGAAACGAGTCGAGGTGAGAGAAGTCGAGGTGAGACGAGTCGAGGTGAGACGAGTCGAGGTGAGACGAGTCGAGGTGAGATGAGTCGAGTCGAGTCGAGTTGAGATTCCTACCTGTCGAATAGTAGAGATGAGATCAGTCGAGTAGAGTCAAGATAAGTTGAGTTGAGATTCTTACCTGTTGAGTAGAGTTGAGTAGAGTCAAGACGAGTCGAGGTGAGATGAGTCGAGGTGAGATGAGTCGAGATGAGATGAGTCGAGTCAAGATGAGATTCCTACCTGTCGAATAGTAGAGATGAGATCAGTTGAGTAGAGTCAAGATGAGTCGAAATGAGATTCTTACCTATTGAGTGGAGTTGAGATGAGATGAGAAGAAATTCCTACCTGTCGAGTAGAGTTGAGATGAGTCGAAATGAGTTGAGTCGAGATTCCGACCTGTTCAGCAGTCAAGAGTAGTTGAGATTCCTACCTGTCGAGTAGAGTTGAGATGAGTCAAGATGAGATGAGTCGAGATGAGATGAGTCGAGATGAGTCGAGTCGAGTCAAGATGAGATTCCTACCTGTCGAATAGTAGAGATGAGATCAGTCGAGTAGAGTCAAGATAAGTTGAGTTGAGATTCTTACCTGTTGAGTAGAGTCGAGATGAGATGAGATTCTTACCTGTTGAGTAGAGTCGACACGAGTCGAGGTGAGATGAGTCGAGGTGAGATGAGTCGAGGTGAGACAAGTCGAGGTGAGACGAGTCGAGGTGAGACGAGACGAGGTGAGACGAGTCGAGGTGAGACGAGTCGAGGTGAGATGAGTCAAGGTGAGACGAGTCGAGGTAAGATTCTTACCTGTTGAGTAGAATCGAGATGAGATTCTTACCTGTTGAGTAGAGTTGACATGAGATTCTTACCTGTTGAGTATTGTCAAGACGAGATTCTTACCTGTTGAGTAGAGTCAAGACGAGTCGAGGTGAGACGAGTCGAGGTGAGATTCTTACCTGTTGAGTAGAGTCAAGATGAGATTCTTACCTGTTGAGTAGAGTCGGGATGAGATTCTTACCTGTAGAGTAGAGTCAAGATGAGATTCTTACCTGTTGAGTAGAGTCGAGATGAGATGAGATTCTTACCTGTTGAGTAGAGTCGAGATGAGATGAGATTCTTACCTGTTGAGTAGAGTCGAGATGAGATGAGATTCTTACCTGTTGAGTAGAGTCGAGACCAGTCGAGGTGAGATGAGTCGAGGTGAGACGAGTCAAGGTGAGATGAGTCGAGGTGAGATGAGTCGAGGTGAGATGAGTCGAGGTGAGACGAGTCGAGGTGAGACGAGTCGAGGTGAGATGAGTCGAGGTGAGACGAGTCGAGGTGAGATTCTTACCTGTTGAGTAGAGTCGAGATGAGATTCTTACCTGTTGAGTAGAGTCAAGACGAGTCGAGGTGAGACGAGTCGAGGTGAGACGAGTCGAGGTGAAAAGAGTCGAGGTGAGAAGAGTCGAGGTGAGACGAGTCGAGGTGAGATGAGTCGAGTCGAGTCGAGTTGAGATTCCTACCTGTCGAATAGTAGAGATGAGATCAGTCGAGTAGAGTCAAGATAAGTTGAGTTGAGATTCTTACCTGTTGAGTATAGTTGAGTAGAGTCAAGGCGAGTCGAGGTGAGATGAGTCGAGATAAGATGAGTCGAGTCAAGATGAGATTCCTACCTGTCGAATAGTAGAGATGAGATCAGTTGAGTAGAGTCAAGATGAGTCGAAATGAGATTCTTACCTATTGAGTAGAGTTGAGATGAGATGAGAAGAAATTCCTACCTGTCGAGCAGAGTCGAGATGAGTTGATATGAGTCGAAATGAGATGAGTCGAGATTCCGACCTGTTCAGTAGTCAAGAGTAGTTGAGATTCCTACCTGTCGAGTAGAGTTGAGATGAGTCAAGATGAGATGAGTTGAGATGAGATGAGATGAGTCGAGATGAGATTCCTACCTGTCGAATAGTAGAGATGAGATCAGTCGAGTAGAGTCAAGATAAGTTGAGTTGAGATTCTTACCTGTTGAGTAGAGTCGAGACGAGGTGAGATGAGTCGAGATGAGTAGAGTCGAGATGAGATTCTTACCTGTTGAGTAGAGTCGAGATGAGATTCTTACCTGTTGAGAAGAGTCGAGACGAGTCGAGATGAGTAGAGTCGAAATGAGTAGAGTCGAGATGAGATTCTTACCTGTTGAGTAGAGTCGATATGAGATTCTTACCTGTAGAGTAGAGTCGAGATGAGATTCTTACCTGTTGAGTATTGTCGAGACGAGATTCTTACCTGTTGAGTAGAGTCAAGACGAGTCGAGGTGAGACGAGTCGAGGTGAGACGAGTCGAGGTGTGATTCTTACCTGTTGAGTAGAGTCGAGATGAGATTCTTACCTGTTGAGTAGAGTCGAGGTGAGACGAGTCGAGGTGAGATTCTTACCTATTGAGTAGAGTCGAGATGAGATTCTTACCTGTTGAGTAGAGTCGAGATGAGATTCTTACCTGTTAAGTAGAGTCGAGACAAGACGAGTCGAGACGAGTTGAGGTGAGATGAGTGGAGGTGAGATGAGTCGAGGTGAGACGAGTTGAGATGAGATGAGATGAGATTCTTACCTGTTGAGTAGAGTCGAGATGAGATGAGATGAGATTCTTACCTGTTGAGTAGAGTCGAGACGAGTCGAGGTGAGATGAGTCGAGGTGAGACAAGTCGAGGTGAGACGAGTCGAGGTGAGATGAGTCGAGGTGAGATGAGTCGAGGTGAGACAAGTCGAGGTGAGATGAGTCGAGGTGAGACAAGTCGAGGTGAGATGAGTCGAGGTGAGGAGTCGAGGTGAGATGAGTCGAGGTGAGATGAGTCGAGGTGAGACGAGTCGAGGTGAGATGAGTCGAGTCGAGATGAGATTCCTACCTGTCGAATAGTAGAGATGAGATCAGTCGAGTAGTGTCAAGATAAGTTGAGTTGAGATTCTTACCTGTTGAGTAGAGTTGAGTAGAGTCAAGACGAGTCGAGGTGAGATGAGTCGAGGTGAGATGAGTCGAGATGAGATTCCTACTTGTCGTATAGTAGAGATGAGATCAGTTGAGTAGAGTCAAGATGAGTCAAAATTAGATTCTTACC
Organism: Pleurodeles waltl; assembly: GCF_031143425.1. Lineage (NCBI taxonomy): Eukaryota > Metazoa > Chordata > Amphibia > Caudata > Salamandridae > Pleurodeles > Pleurodeles waltl. The sequence goes on along the minus strand of NC_090445.1, from coordinate 1,165,591,279 downwards.
TATTAAGTAGAGTTGAGATGAGTCGAGATGAGAAGAAATTCCTACCTGTCGAGTAGAGTCGAGATGAGTTGAGATGAGTTGAGATGAGTCGAAATGAGATGAGTCGAGATTCCGACCTGTTGAGTAGTCAAGGGGAGTTGAGATTCTTACCTGTTGAGTAGAGTCGAGACGAGTCGAGGTGAGATGAGTCGAGGTGAGACGAGTCGAGGTGAGACGAGTCGAGGTGAGATTCTTACCTGTTGAGTAGAGTCGAGATGAGATTCTTACCTGTTGAGTAGAGTCGAGACGAGATGAGTAGAGTAGAGATGGGTAGAGTCGAGATGAGTAGAGTCGAGATGAGTAGAGTCGAGATGAGATTCTTACCTGTTGAGTAGAGTCGAGATGAGATTCTTACCTGGTGAGTAGAGTCGAGATGAGATTCTTACCTGTTGAGTAGAGTCGAGATGAGATTCTTACCTGTTGAGTAGAGTCGAAAATGAAATTCTTTCCTGTTGAGTAGAGTCAAGACGAGTCGAGGTGAGAAGAGTCGAGGTGAGAAGAGTCGAGGTGAGAAGAGTCGAGGTGAGAAGAGTCGAGGTGAGACGAGTCGAGTCGAGATGAGATTCCTACCTGTCGAATAGTAGAGATGAGATCAGTCGAGTAGAGTCAAGATAAGTTGAGTTGAGATTCTTACCTGTTGAGTAGAGTTGAGTAGAGTCAAGATGAGCCGAGGTGAGATGAGTCGAGGTGAGATGAGTCGAGATGAGATTCCTACCTGTCGTATAGTAGAGATGAGATCAGTCGAGTAGAGTCAAGATGAATCGAAATGAAATTCTTACCTATTGAGTAGAGTTGAGATGAGTTGAGATGAGATGAGAAGAAATTCCTACCTGTCGAGTAGAGTTGAGATGAGTTGAGATGAGTCGAAATGAGATGAGTCGAGATTCCGACCTGTTGAGTAGTCAAGAGGAGTTGAGATTCCTACCTGTCAAGTAGAGTTGAGATGAGTCAAGATGAGATGAGTCGAGATGAGATGAGATTCCTACCTGTCGAATAGTAGAGATGAGATCAGTCGAGTAGAGTCAAGATTAGTTGAGTTGAGATTCTTACCTGTTGAGTAGAGTTGAGCAGAGTCAAGACGAGTCGAGGTGAGATGAGTCGAGATGAGATTCCTACCTGTCGAATACTAGAGATGGGATCAGTTGAGTAGAGTCAAGATGAGTCGAAATGAGATTCTTACCTATTGAGTAGAGTTGAGATGAGTCGAGATGAGAAGAAATTCCTACCTGTCGAGTAGAGTCGAGATGAGTTGAGATGAGTCGAAATGAGATGAGTCGAGATTCCGACCTGTTCAGTAGTCAAGAGGAGTTGAGATTCTTACCTGTTGAGTTGAGTCGAGATGAGATTCTTACCTTTTGAGTAGAGTCGAGACGAGATGAGTAGAATTGAGATGAGTAGAGTCGAGATGAGTAGAGTCGAGATGAGTAGAGTCGATATGAGTAGAGTCGAGATGAGATTCTTACCTGTTGAGTAGAGTCGAGACGAGATGAGTAGAATTGAGATGAGTAGAGTCGAGATGAGTAGAGTCGAGATGAGTAGAGTCGAGATGAGTAGAGTCGAGATGAGTAGAGTCGAGATGAGATTCTTACCTGTTGAGTAGAGTCGAGCTGATATTCTTACCTGCTGAGTAGAGTCGAGATGAGATTCTTACCTGTTGAGTAGAGTCAAGGCGAGTCGAGGTGAGACGAGTCGAGGTGAGACGAGTCGAGGTGGGATGAGTCGAGGTGAGACGAGTCGAGGTGAGACGAGTCGAGTCAAGAAGAGATTCCTACCTGTCGAAGAGTAGAGATGAGATCAGTCGAGTAGAGTCAAGATAAGTTGAGTTGAGATTCTTACCTGTTGAGTAGAGTCGAGACAAGGTGAGATGAGTCGAGATGAGTAGAGTTGAGATGAGTAGAGTCGAGATGAGATTCTTACCTGTTGAGTAGAGTCAAGATGGGATTCTTACCTGTTGAGTAGAGTCAAGACGAGTCGAGGTGAGACGAGTCGAGGTGAAAAAGAGTCGAGGTGAGAAGAGTCGAGGTGAGAAGAGTAGAGTCAAGACAAGTCGAGGTGAGATGAGTCAAGGTGAGATGAGTCGAGATGAGATTCCTACCTGTCGAATAGTAGAGATGAGATCAGTCGAGTAGAGTCAAGATGAGTCGAAATGAGATTCTTACCTATTGAGTAGAGTTAAGATGAGTCGAGATGAGAAGAAATTCCTACCTGTGGAGTAGAGTCGAGATGAGTTGAGATGAGTCGAAATGAGATTCTTACCTATTGAGTCGAAATGAGATGAGTCGAGATTCCGACCTGTTGAGTAGTCAAGAGGAGTTGAGATTCTTACCTGTTGAGTAGAGTCGAGACGAGGTGAGGTGAGACGAGATGAGTAGAGTCGAGATGAGTAGAGTCGAGATGAGTAGAGTCGAGATGAGATTCTTACCTGTTGAGTAGAGTCGAGATGAGATTCTTACCTGTTGAGTAGAGTCGAGACGAGTAGAGGTGAGACCAGTCGAGATGAGATTCTTACCTGTTGAGTAGAGTCGAGATGAGATTCTTACCTGTTGAGTAAAGTCGAGACGAGTAGAGGTGAGACCAGTCGAGATGAGATTCTTACCTGTTGAGTAGTCAAGATGAGATTCCTACCTGTCGAATAGTAGAGATGAGATCAGTCGAGTAGAGTCAAGATAAGTTGAGTTGAGATTCTTACCTGTTGAGTAGAGTCGAGATGAGATGAGATTCTTACCTGTTGAGTAGAGTCGAGACGAGTCGAGGTGAGATGAGTCGAGGTGAGACGAGGTGAGACGAGTCGAGGTGAGACAAGTCGAGGTGAGACAAGTCGAGGTGAGACAAGTCGAGGTGAGATGAGTCGAGGTGAGACGAGACGAGTCGAGGTGAGACGAGTCGAGGTGAGATGAGTCGAGGTGAGACGAGTCGAGGTGAGACGAGTCGAGGTGAGATTCTTACCTGTTGAGTAGAATCGAGATGAGATTCTTACCTGTTGAGTAGAGTTGAGATGAGATTCTTACCTGTTGAGTGATGTCGAGAGGAGATTCTTACCTATTGAGTAGAGTTGAGATGAGTCGAGATGAGAAGAAATTGCTACCTGTCGAGTAGAGTCGAGATGAGTTGAGATGAGTCGAAATGAGATGAGTCGAGATTCCGACCTGTTGAGTAGTCAAGAGGAGTTGAGGTTCCTACCTGTCGAATAGTAGAGATGAGATCAGTCGAGTAGAGTCAAGATAAGTTGAGTTGAGATTCTTACCTGTTGAGTAGAGTCGAAACGAGGTGAGATGAGTCGAGATGAGTAGAGTCGAGATGAGTAGAGTCGAGATGAGTAGAGTCGAGATGAGTAGAGTCGAGATGAGTAGAGTCGAGATGAGATTCTTACCTATTAAGTAGAGTTGAGACGAGTCGAGATGAGATTCTTACCTGTTGAGTATAGTCGAGATGAGATTCTTACCTGTTGAGTATAGTCGAGATGAGATTCTTACCTGTTGAGTATAGTCGAGATGAGATTCTTACCTGTTGAGTAGAGTCGAGATGAGATTCTTACCTGTTGAGTAGAGTCGAGTCAAGACGAGATGAGAAGAGTCGAGATGAGTAGAGTCGAGATGAGTAGAGTCGAGATGAGTAGAGTCGAGATGAGTAGAGTCGAGATGAGTAGAGTCGAGATGAGTAGAGTCGAGATGAGTAGAGTCGAGATGAGATTCTTACCTGTTGAGTAGAGTCGAGATGAGATTCTTACCTGTTGAGTAGAGTCGAGATGAGATTCTTACCTGTTGAGTAGAGTCAAGACGAGTCGAGGTGAGACGAGTCGAGGTGAGACGAGTCGAGGTGGGACGAGTCGAGGTGGGACGAGTCGAGGTGGGACGAGTCGAGGTGAGAAGAGTCGAGGTGAGACGAGTCGAGGTGAGACGAGTCGAATCAAGATGAGATTCCTACCTGTCGAATAGTAGAGATGAGATCAGTCGAGTAGAGTCAAGATAAGTTGAGTTGAGATTCTTACCTGTTGAGTAGAGTCGAGACAAGGTGAGATGAGTCGAGATGAGTAGAGTTGAGATGAGTAGAGTCGAGATGAGTAGAGTCGAGATGATATTCTTACCTGTTGAGTAGAGTCAAGATGGGATTCTTACCTGTTGAGTAGAGTCAAGATGAGTCGAGGTGAGACGAGTCGAGGTGAGACGAGTCGAGGTGAAAAAGAGTCGAGGTGAGAAGAGTAGAGTCAAGACGAGTCGAGTCAAGACGAGTCGAGGTGAGATGAGTCGAGGTGAGATGAGTCGAGATGAGATTCCTACCTGTCGAATAGTAGAGATGAGATCAGTCGAGTAGAGTCAAGATGAGTCGAAATGAGGTTCTTACCTATTGAGTAGAGTTGAGATGAGTCGAGATGAGAAGAAATTCCTACCTGTGGAGTAGAGTCGAGATGAGTTGAGATGAGTCGAAATGAGATTAGTCGAGATTCCCACCTGTTCAGCAGTCAAGAGTAGTTGAGATTCCTACCTGTCGAGTAGAGTTGAGATGAGTCAAGATGAGATGAGTCGAGATGAGATGAGATGAGTCGAGTCGAGTCGAGATTCCTACCTGTCGAATAGTAGAGATGAGATCAGTCGAGTAGAGTCAAGATAAGTTGAGTTGAGATTCTTACCTGTTGAGTAGAGTCGAGATGAGATGAGATTCTTACCTGTTGAGTAGAGTCGACACGAGTCGAGGTGAGATGAGTCGAGGTGAGATGAGTCGAGGTGAGACGAGTCGAGGTGAGACGAGTCGAGGTGAGACGAGTCGAGGTGAGACGAGTCGAGGTAAGATTCTTACCTGTTGAGTAGAATCGAGATGAGATTCTTACCTGTTGAGTAGAGTTGAGATGAGATTCTTACCTGTTGAGTATTGTCAAGACGAGATTCTTACCTGTTGAGTAGAGTCAAGACGAGTCGAGGTGAGACGAGTCGAGGTGAGATGAGTCGAGGTGAGATTCTTACCTGTTGAGTAGAGTCAAGATGAGATTCTTACCTGTTGAGTAGAGTCGAGATGAGTAGAGTTGAGATGAGTAGAGTCGAGATGAGTAGAGTCGAGATGATATTCTTACCTGTTGAGTAGAGTCAAGATGGGATTCTTACCTGTTGAGTAGAGTCAAGATGAGTCGAGGTGAGACGAGTCGAGGTGAGACGAGTCGAGGTGAAAAAGAGTCGAGGTGAGAAGAGTAGAGTCAAGACGAGTCGAGTCAAGACGAGTCGAGGTGAGATGAGTCGAGGTGAGATGAGTCGAGATGAGATTCCTACCTGTCGAATAGTAGAGATGAGATCAGTCGAGTAGAGTCAAGATGAGTCGAAATGAGGTTCTTACCTATTGAGTAGAGTTGAGATGAGTCGAGATGAGAAGAAATTCCTACCTGTGGAGTAGAGTCGAGATGAGTTGAGATGAGTCGAAATGAGATTAGTCGAGATTCCCACCTGTTCAGCAGTCAAGAGTAGTTGAGATTCCTACCTGTCGAGTAGAGTTGAGATGAGTCAAGATGAGATGAGTCGAGATGAGATGAGATGAGTCGAGTCGAGTCGAGATTCCTACCTGTCGAATAGTAGAGATGAGATCAGTCGAGTAGAGTCAAGATAAGTTGAGTTGAGATTCTTACCTGTTGAGTAGAGTCGAGATGAGATGAGATTCTTACCTGTTGAGTAGAGTCGACACGAGTCGAGGTGAGATGAGTCGAGGTGAGATGAGTCGAGGTGAGACGAGTCGAGGTGAGACGAGTCGAGGTGAGACGAGTCGAGGTGAGACGAGTCGAGGTAAGATTCTTACCTGTTGAGTAGAATCGAGATGAGATTCTTACCTGTTGAGTAGAGTTGAGATGAGATTCTTACCTGTTGAGTATTGTCAAGACGAGATTCTTACCTGTTGAGTAGAGTCAAGACGAGTCGAGGTGAGACGAGTCGAGGTGAGATGAGTCGAGGTGAGATTCTTACCTGTTGAGTAGAGTCAAGATGAGATTCTTACCTGTTGAGTAGAGTCGAGATGAGATGAGATTCTTACCTGTTGAGTAGAGTCGAGATGAGATGAGATTCTTACCTGTTGAGTAGAGTCGAGATGAGTAGAGTCGAGATGAGTAGAGTCGAGATGAGTAGAGTCGAGATGAGATTCTTACCTGTTGAGTAGAGTCGAGATGAGATTCTTACCTGTTGAGTAGAGTCGAGATGAGATTCTTACCTGTTGAGTAGAGTCAAGACGAGTCGAGGTGAGACGAGTCGAGGTGAGACGAGTCGAGGTGGGACGAGTCGAGGTGGGACGAGTCGAGGTGGGACGAGTCGAGGTGGGACGAGTCGAGGTGAGAAGAGTCGAGGTGAGACGAGTCGAGGTGAGACGAGTCGAATCAAGATGAGATTCCTACCTGTCGAATAGTAGAGATGAGATCAGTCGAGTAGAGTCAAGATAAGTTGAGTAGAGATTCTTACCTGTTGAGTAGATTCGACACAAGGTGAGATGAGTCGAGATGAGTAGAGTTGAGATGAGTAGAGTCGAGATGAGTAGAGTCGAGATGATATTCTTACCTGTTGAGTAGAGTCAAGATGGGATTCTTACCTGTTGAGTAGAGTCAAGATGAGTCGAGGTGAGACGAGTCGAGGTGAGACGAGTCGAGGTGAAAAAGAGTCGAGGTGAGAAGAGTAGAGTCAAGACGAGTCGAGTCAAGACGAGTCGAGGTGAGATGAGTCGAGGTGAGATGAGTCGAGATGAGATTCCTACCTGTCGAATAGTAGAGATGAGATCAGTCGAGTAGAGTCAAGATGAGTCGAAATGAGGTTCTTACCTATTGAGTAGAGTTGAGATGAGTCGAGATGAGAAGAAATTCCTACCTGTGGAGTAGAGTCGAGATGAGTTGAGATGAGTCGAAATGAGATTAGTCGAGATTCCCACCTGTTCAGCAGTCAAGAGTAGTTGAGATTCCTACCTGTCGAGTAGAGTTGAGATGAGTCAAGATGAGATGAGTCGAGATGAGATGAGATGAGTCGAGTCGAGTCGAGTCGAGTCGAGATTCCTACCTGTCGAATAGTAGAGATGAGATCAGTCGAGTAGAGTCAAGATAAGTTGAGTTGAGATTCTTACCTGTTGAGTAGAGTCGAGATGAGATGAGATTCTTACCTGTTGGGTAGAGTCGACACGAGTCGAGGTGAGATGAGTCGAGGTGAGATGAGTCGAGGTGAGATGAGTCGAGGTGAGACGAGTCGAGGTGAGACGAGTCGAGGTGAGACGAGTCGAGGTAAGATTCTTACCTGTTGAGTAGAATCGAGATGAGATTCTTACCTGTTGAGTAGAGTTGAGATGAGATTCTTACCTGTTGAGTATTGTCAAGACGAGATTCTTACCTGTTGAGTAGAGTCAAGACGAGTCGAGGTGAGACGAGTCGAGGTGAGATGAGTCGAGGTGAGATTCTTACCTGTTGAGTAGAGTCAAGATGAGATTCTTACCTGTTGAGTAGAGTCGGGATGAGATTCTTACCTGTAGAGTAGAGTCAAGATGAGATTCTTACCTGTTGAGTAGAGTCGAGATGAGATGAGATTCTTACCTGTTGAGTAGAGTCGAGATGAGATGAGATTCTTACCTGTTGAGTAGAGTCGAGACCAGTCGAGGTGAGATGAGTCGAGGTGAGACGAGTCGAGGTGAGACGAGTCGAGGTGAGACGAGTCGAGGTGAGACGAGTCGAGGTGAGACGAGTCGAGGTGAGATTCTTACCTGTTGAGTAGAGTCGAGATGAGATTCTTACCTGTTGAGTAGAGTCAAGACGAGTCGAGGTGAGACGAGTCGAGATGAGACGAGTCGAGGTGAAAAGAGTCGAGGTGAGAAGAGTCGAGGTGAGAAGAGTCGAGGTGAGAAGAGTCGAGGTGAGAAGAGTCGAGGTGAGACGAGTCGAGTTGAGACGAGTCGAGGTGAGATGAGTCGAGTCGAGTCGAGATGAGATTCCTACCTGTCGAATAGTAGAAATGAGATCAGTAGAGTAGAGTCAAGATAAGTTGAGTTGAGATACTTACCTGTTGAGTAGAGTTGAGTAGAGTCAAGACGAGTCGAGGTGAGATGAGTTGAGGTGAAAAGAGTTGAGGTGAGAAGAGTCGAGGTGAGAAGAGTCGAGGTGAGACGAGTCGAGGTGAGATGAGTCGAGTCGAGTCGAGTTGAGATTCCTACCTGTCGAATACTAGAGATGAGATCAGTCGAGTAGAGTCAAGATAAGTTGAGTTGAGATTCTTACCTGTTGAGTAGAGTTGAGTAGAGTCAAGGCGAGTCGAGGTGAGATGAGTCGAGGTGAGATGAGTCGAGATAAGATGAGTCGAGTCAAGATGAGATTCCTACCTGTCGAATAGTAGAGATGAGATCAGTTGAGTAGAGTCAAGATGAGTCGAAATGAGATTCTTACCTATTGAGTAGAGTTGAGATGAGATGAGAAGAAATTCCTACCTGTCGAGCAGAGTTGAGATGAGTTGATATGAGTCGAAATGAGATGAGTTGAGATTCCGACCTGTTCAGTAGTCAAGAGTAGTTGAGATTCCTACCTGTCGAGTAGAGTTGAGATGAGTCAAAATGAGATGAGTTGAGATGAGATGAGTCGAGATGAGATTCCTACCTGTCGAATAGTAGAGATGAGATCAGTCGAGTAGAGTCAAGATAAGTTGAGTTGAGATTCTTACCTGTTGAGTAGAGTTGAGCAGAGTCAAGACGAGTCGAGGTGAGATGAGTCGAGATGAGTAGAGTCGAGATGAGATTCTTACCTGTTGAGTAGAGTCGAGATGAGATTCTTACCTGTTGAGAAGAGTCGAGACGAGTCGAGATGAGTAGAGTCGAGATGAGTAGAGTCGAGATGAGATTCTTACCTGTTGAGTAGAGTCGATATGAGATTCTTACCTGTAGAGTAGAGTCGAGATGAGATTCTTACCTGTTGAGTATTGTCGAGACGAGATTCTTACCTGTTGAGTAGAGTCAAGACGAGTCGAGGTGAGACGAGTCGAGGTGAGACGAGTCGAGGTGAGACGAGTCGAGGTGCGATTCTTACCTGTTGAGTAGAGTCGAGATGAGATTCTTACCTGTTGAGTAGAGTCGAGACGAGTCGAGGTGAGACGAGTCGAGGTGAGATTCTTACCTATTGAGTAGAGTCGAGATGAGATTCTTACCTGTTGAGTAGAGTCGAGATGAGATTCTTACCTGTTAAGTAGAGTCGAGACGAGTCGAGACGACACGAGTCGAGACGAGTTGAGGTGAGATGAGTGGAGGTGAGATGAGTCGAGGTGAGACGAGTTGAGATGAGATGAGATGAGATTCTTACCTGTTGAGTAGAGTCGAGATGAGATGAGATGAGATTCTTACCTGTAGAGTAGAGTCGAGATGAGATTCTTACCTGTTGAGTATTGTCGAGACGAGATTCTTACCTGTTGAGTAGAGTCAAGACGAGTCGAGATGAGACGAGTCGAGGTGAGACGAGTCGAGGTGAGACGAGTCGAGGTGAGACGAGTCGAGGTGCGATTCTTACCTGTTGAGTAGAGTCGAGATGAGATTCTTACCTGTTGAGTAGAGTCGAGACGAGTCGAGGTGAGACGAGTCGAGGTGAGATTCTTACCTATTGAGTAGAGTCGAGATGAGATTCTTACCTGTTGAGTAGAGTCGAGATGAGATTCTTACCTGTTAAGTAGAGTCGAGACGAGTCGAGACGACACGAGTCGAGACGAGTTGAGGTGAGATGAGTGGAGGTGAGATGAGTCGAGGTGAGACGAGTTGAGATGAGATGAGATGAGATTCTTACCTGTTGAGTAGAGTCGAGATGAGATGAGATGAGATTCTTACCTGTTGAGTAGAGTCGAGATGAGATGAGATTCTTACCTGTTGAGTAGAGTCGAGACGAGTCGAGGTGAGATGAGTCGAGGTGAGACAAGTCGAGGTGAGACAAGTCGAGGTGAGATGAGTCGAGGTGAGGAGTCGAGGTGAGATGAGTCGAGGTGAGACGAGTCGAGGTGAGACGAGTCGAAGTGAGACGAGTCGAGGTGAGACGAGTCGAGGTGAGATTCTTACCTGTTGAGTAGAGTCGAGATGAGATTCTTACCTGTTGAGTAGAGTCGAGATGAGATTCTTACCTGTTGAGTAGAGTCAAGACGAGTCGAGGTGAGACAAGTCGAGGTGAGACGAGTCGAGGTGAGAAGAGTCGAGGTGAGACGAGTCGAGGTGAGATGAGTCGAGTCGAGATGAGATTCCTACCTGTCGAATAGTAGAGATGAGATCAGTCGAAAAGAGTCAAGATAAGTTGAGTTGAGATTCTTACCTGTTGAGTAGAGTTGAGTAGAGTCAAGACGAGTCGAGGTGAGATGAGTTGAGGTGAGATGAGTCGAGATGAGATTCCTACCTGTCGAATAGTAGAGATGAGATCAGTTGAGTAGAGTCAAGATGAGTCGAAATGAGATTCTTACCTATTAAGTAGAGTTGAGATGAGTCGAGATGAGAAGAAATTCCTACCTGTCGAGTAGAGTCGAGATGAGTTGAGATGAGTCGAAATGAGATGAGTCGAGATTCCGACCTGTTGAGTAGTCAAGAGGAGTTGAGATTCTTACCTATTGAGTAGAGTCGAGACGAGTCGAGGTGAGACGTGTCGAGGTGAGACGAGTCGAGGTGAGACGAGTCGAGGTGAGACGAGCAGAGGTGAGATTCTTACCTGTTGAGTAGAGTCGAGATGAGATTCTTACCTGTTGAGTAGAGTCGAGACGAGATGAGTAGAGTCGAGATGAGTAGAGTCGAGATGAGATTCTTACCTGTTGAGTAGAGTCGAGATGAGATTCTTACCTGGTGAGTAGAGTCGAGATGAGATTCTTACCTGGTGAGTAGAGTCGAGATGAGATTCTTACCTGTTGAGTAGAGTCGAGATGAGATTCTTACCTGTTGAGTAGTCTTACCTGTTGAGTAGAGTCAAGACGAGTCGAGGTGAGAAGAGTCGAGGTGAGAAGAGTCGAGGTGAGAAGAGTCGAGGTGAGAAGAGTCGAGGTGAGATGAGTCGAGTCGAGATGAGATTCCTACCTGTCGAATAGTAGAGATGAGATCAGTCGAGTAGAGTCAAGATAAGTTGAGTTGAGATTCTTACCTGTTGAGTAGAGTTGAGTAGAGTCAAGATGAGCCGAGGTGAGATGAGTCGAGGTGAGATGAGTCGAGATGAGATTCCTACCTGTCGTATAGTAGAGATGAGATCAGTCGAGTAGAGTCAAGATTAGTTGAGTTGAGATTCTTACCTGTTGAGTAGAGTTGAGTAGAGTCAAGACGAGTCGAGGTGAGATGAGTCGAGGTGAGATGAGTCGAGGTGAGATGAGTCGAGATGAGATTCCTACCTTTTGAATACTAGAGATGAGATCAGTCGAGTAGAGTCAAGATGAGTCGAAATGAGATTCTTACCTATTGAGTAGAGTTGAGATGAGTCGAGATGAGAAGAAATTCCTACCTGTCGAGTAGAGTCGAGATGAGTTGAGATGAGTCTAAATGAGATGAGTCGAGATTCCGACCTGTTCAGTAGTCAAGAGGAGTTGAGATTCTTACCTGTTGAGTAGAGTCGAGACGAGTCGAGGTGAGATGAGTCGAGGTGAGGTGAGACGAGTCGAGGTGAGATTCTTACCTGTTGAGTTGAGTCGAGATGAGATTCTTACCTTTTGAGTAGAGTCGAGACGAGATGAGTAGAATTGAGATGAGTAGAGTCGAGATGAGTAGAGTCGAGATGAGTAGAGTCGAGATGAGTAGAGTCGAGATGAGATTCTTACCTGTTGAGTAGAGTCGAGACGAGATGAGTAGAATCGAGATGAGTAGAGTCGAGATGAGTAGAGTCGAGATGAGTAGAGTCGAGATGAGTAGAGTCGAGATGAGATTCTAACCTGTTGAGTAGAGTCGAGATGAGATTCTTACCTGTTGAGTAGAGTAAAGACGAGTAGAGTCGAGACGAGTCGAGGTGAGACGAGTCGAGGTGAGACGAGTCGAGGTGAGATGAGTCGAGTCGAGATGAGATGAGATTCCTACCTGTCGAATAGTAGAGATGAGATCAGTCGAGTAGAGTCAAGATAAGTTGAGTTGAGATTCTTACCTGTTGAGTAGAGTCGAGACGAGGTGAGATGAGTCGAGACGAGGTGAGATGAGTCGAGATGAGTAGAGTCGAGATGAGTAGAGTCGAGATGAGTAGAGTCGAGATGAGTAGAGTCGAGATGAGTAGAGTCGAGATGAGATTCTTACCTGTTGAGTGGAGTCGAGATGAGATTCTTACCTGTTGAGTAGAGTCAAGACGAGTCGAGGTGAGACGAGTCGAGGTGAGACGAGTCGAGGTGAAAAAGAGTTGAGGTGAGAAGAGTCGAGGTGAGAAGAGTAGAGTCAAGACGAGTCGAGGTGAGATGAGTCAAGGTGAGATGAGTCGAGATGAGATTCCTACCTGTCGAATAGTAGAGATGAGATCAGTCGAGTAGAGTCAAGATGAGTCGAAATGAGATTCTTACCTATTGAGTAGAGTTGAGATGAGTCGAGATGAGTAGAGTTGAGATGAGTAGAGTCGAGATGAGTAGAGTCGAGATGAGATTCTTACCTGTTGAGTAGAGTCAAGATGGGATTCTTACCTGTTGAGTAGAGTCAAGATGAGTCGAGGTGAGACGAGTCGAGGTGAGACGAGTCGAGGTGAAAAAGAGTTGAGGTGAGAAGAGTCGAGGTGAGAAGAGTAGAGTCAAGACGAGTCGAGGTGAGATGAGTCAAGGTGAGATGAGTCGAGATGAGATTCCTACCTGTCGAATAGTAGAGATGAGATCAGTCGAGTAGAGTCAAGATGAGTCGAAATGAGATTCTTACCTATTGAGTAGAGTTGAGATGAGTCGAGATGAGAAGAAATTCCTACCTGTGGAGTAGAGTCGAGATGAGTTGAGATGAGTCGAAATGAGATTCTTACCTATTGAGTCGAAATGAGATGAGTCGAGATTCCGACCTGTTGAGTAGTCAAGAGGAGTTGAGATTCTTACCTGTTGAGTAGAGTCGAGACGAGGTGAGGTGAGACGAGATGAGTAGAGTCGAGATGAGTAGAGTCGAGATGAGTAGAGTCGAGATGAGATTCTTACCTGTTGAGTAGAGTCGAGATGAGATTCTTACCTGTTGAGTAGAGTCGAGACGAGTAGAGGTGAGACCAGTCGAGATGAGATTCTTACCTGTTGAGTAGAGTCGAGATGAGATTCTTACCTGTTGAGTAGAGTCGAGACGAGTAGAGGTGAGACCAGTCGAGATGAGATTCTTACCTGTTGAGTAGAGTCGAGATGAGATTCTTACCTGTTGAGTAGAGTTGAGATGAGATTCTTACCTGTTGAGTAGAGTTGAGACGAGTCGAGGTGAGAAGAGTCGAGGTGAGACGAGTCGAGGTGAGATGAGTCGAGATGAGATTCTTACCTGTTAGTAGAGTCGAGATGAGATGAGATTCTTACCTGTTGAGTAGAGTCGAGACGAGTCGAGGTGAGATGCGTCGAGGTGAGACGAGTCGAGGTGAGATGAGTCGAGTTGAGACGAGTCGAGGTGAGATGAGTCGAGGTGAGACTAGTCGAGGTGAGACAAGTCGAGGTGAGATGAGTCGAGGTGAGACGAGTCGAGGTGAGATTCTTTCCTGTTGAGTAGAATCGAGATGAAATTCTTACCTGTTGAGTAGAGTTGAGATGAGATTCTTACCTGTTGAGTATTATCGAGACGAGATTCTTACCTATTGAGTAGAGTTGAGATGAGTCGAGATGAGAAGAAATTGCTACCTGTCGAGTAGAGTCGAGATGAGTTGAGATGAGTCGAAATGAGATGAGTCGAGATTCCGACCTGTTGAGTAGTCAAGAGGAGTTGAGGTTCCTACCTGTCGAGAAGAGTTGAGATGAGTCAAGATGAGATGAGTTGAGGTGAGATGAGATGAGTCGAGATAAGATGAGTTGAGTCGAGATGAGATTCCTACCTGTCGAATAGTAGAGATGAGATCAGTCGAGTAGAGTCAAGATAAGTTGAGTTGAGATTCTTACCTGTTGAGTAGAGTCGAAACGAGGTGAGATGAGTCGAGATGAGTAGAGTCGAGATGAGTAGAGTCGAGATGAGTAGAGTCGAGATGAGTAGAGTCGAGATGAGATTCTTACCTGTTGAGTAGAGTCGAGATGAGATTCTTACCTATTAAGTAGAGTCGAGACGAGTCGAGGTGAGACGAGTCGAGGTGAGATTCTTACCTGTTGAGTAGAGTCGAGATGAGATTCTTACCTGTTGAGTAGAGTCGAGATGAGATTCTTACCTTTTGAGTAGAGTCGAGTCGAGACAAGATGAGAAGAGTCGAGATGAGTAGAGTCGAGATGAGTAGAGTCGAGATGAGATTCTTACCTGTTGAGTAGAGTCGAGATGAGATTCTTACCTGTTGAGTAGAGTCGAGATGAGATTCTTACCTGTTGAGTAGAGTCAAGACGAGTCGAGGTGAGACGAGTCGAGGTGGGACGAGTCGAGGTGGGACGAGTCGAGGTGAGAAGAGTCGAGGTGAGACGAGTCGAGGTGAGACAAGTCGAGTCAAGATGAGATTCCTACCTGCCGAATAGTAGAGATGAGATCAGTCGAGTAGAGTCAAGATAAGTTGAGTTGAGATTCTTACCTGTTGAGTAGAGTCGAGACAAGGTGAGATGAGTCGAGATGAGTAGAGTTGAGATGAGTAGAGTCGAGATGAGTAGAGTCGAGATGATATTCTTACCTGTTGAGTAGAGTCAAGATAAGTCGAGGTGAGACGAGTCGAGGTGAGACGAGTCGAGGTGAAAAAGAGTCGAGGTGAAAAAGAGTCGAGGTGAGAAGAGTAGAGTCAAGACGAGTCGAGTCAAGACGAGTCGAGGTGAGATGAGTCGAGGTGAGATGAGTCAAGGTGAGATGAGTCGAGATGAGATTCCTACCTGTCGAATAGTAGAGATGAGATCAGTCGAGTAGAGTCAAGATGAGTCGAAATGAGATTCTTACCTATTGAGTAGAGTTGAGATGAGTCGAGATGAGAAGAAATTCCTACCTGTGGAGTAGAGTCGAGTAGAGTCGAAATGAGATTCTTACCTATTGAGTCGAAATGAGATGAGTCGAGATTCCGACCTGTTGAGTAGTCAAGAGGAGTTGAGATTCTTACCTGTTGAGTAGAGTCGAGACGAGGTGAGGTGAGTCGAGATGAGTAGAGTCGAGATGAGTAGAGTCGAGATGAGTAGAGTCGAGATGAGTAGAGTCGAGATGAGATTCTTACCTGTTGAGTAGAATCGAGATGAGATTCTTACCTGTTGAGTAGAGTCGAGACGAGTAGAGGTGAGACCAGTCGAGATGAGATTCTTACCTGTTGAGTAGAGTCGAGATGAGATTCTTACCTGTTGAGTAGAGTTGAGATGAGATTCTTACCTGTTGAGTAGAGTTGAGACGAGTCGAGGTGAGAAGAGTCGAGGTGAGACGAGTCGAGGTGAGATGAGTCGAGATGAGATTCTTACCTGTTAGTAGAGTCGAGATGAGATTCTTACCTGTTGAGTAGAGTCGAGACGAGTCGAGGTGAGACGAGTCGAGGTGAGACGAGTCGAGGTGAGACGAGTCGAGGTGAGACGAGTCGAGGTGAGAAGAGTCGAGGTGAGAAGAGTCGAGGTGAGAAGAGTCGAGGTGAGAAGAGTCGAGGTGAGATGAGTCGAGGTGAGATGAGTCGAGTCGAGTTGAGATTCCTACCTGTCGAATAGTAGAGATGAGATCAGTCGAGTAGAGTCAAGATAAGTTGAGTTGAGATTCTTACCTGTTGAGTAGAGTTGAGTAGAGTCAAGACGAGTCGAGGTGAGATGAGTCGAGGTGAGATGAGTCGAGATGAGATTCCTACCTGTCGAATAGTAGAGATGAGATCAGTTGAGTAGAGTCAAGATGAGTCGAAATGAGATTCTTACCTATTGAGTAGAGTTGAGATGAGTCGAGATGAGAAGAAATTCCTACCTGTCGAGTAGAGTCGAGATGAGTTGAGATGAGTCTAAATGAGATGAGTCGAGATTCCGACCTGTTGAGTAGTCAAGAGGAGTTGAGATTCTTACCTGTTGAGTAGAGTCGAGACGAGTCGAGGTGAGATGAGTAGAGTCGAGACGAGTCGAGGTGAGATGAGTCGAGGTGAGACGAGTCGAGGTGAGACGAGTCGAGGTGAGACGAGTCGAGGTGAGATTCTTACCTGTTGAGAAGAGTCGAGATCAGATTCTTACCTGTTGAGTAGAGTCGAGACGAGATGAGTAGAGTCGAGATGAGTAGAGTCGAGATGAGATTCTTACCTGTTGAGTAGAGTCGAGATGAGATTCTTACCTGTTGACTAGAGTCGAGATGAGATTCTTACCTGTTGAATAGAGTCGAGATGAAATTCTTACCTGTTGAGTAGAGTCAAGACGAGTCGAGGTGAGACGAGTCGAGGTGAGACGAGTCGAGGTGAGAAGATTCGAGGTGAGAAGAGTCGAGGTGAGAAGAGTCGAGGTGAGAAGAGTCGAGGTGAGAAGAGTCGAGGTGAGACGAGTCGAGGTGAGACGAGTCGAGGTGAGATGAGTCGAGTCGAGATTCCTACCTGTCGAATAGTAGAGATGAGATCAGTCGAGTAGAGTCAAGATAAGTTGAGTTGAGATTCTTACCTGTTGAGTAGAGTTGAGTAGAGTCAAGATGAGTCGAGGTGAGATGAGTCAAGGTGAGATGAGTCGAGATGAGATTCCTACCTGTCGAATAGTAGAGATGAGATCAGTCGAGTAGAGTCAAGATGAGTCGAAATGAGATTCTTACCTATTGAGTAGAGTTGAGATGAGTTGAGATGAGAAGAAATTCCTACCTGTCGAGTAGAGTTGAGATGAGTTGAGATGAGTCGAAATGAGATGAGTCGAGATTCCGACCTGTTGAGTAGTCAAGAGGAGTTGAGATTCCTACCTGTCAAGTAGAGTTGAGATGAGTCAAGATGAGATGAGTCGAGATGAGATGAGATTCCTACCCGTCAAATAGTAGAGATGAGATCAGTCGAGTAGGGTCAAGATAAGTTGAGTTGAGATTCTTACCTGTTGAGTAGAGTCAAGACGAGTCGAGGTGAGATGAGTCGAGGTGGGACGAGTCGAGGTGAGACGAGTCAAGATGAGATTCTTACCTGTTGAGTAGAGTCGAGATGAGATTCTTACCTGTTGAGTAGAGTCGAGATGAGATTCTTACCTACTGAGTAGAGTCGAGATGAGATTCTTACCTGTTGAGTAGAGTCGAGACGAGTCGAGGTGAGACGCGTAGAGGTGAGATGAGTCGAGGTGAGATGAGTCGAGGTGAGACGAGTCGAGACGAGTCGAGATGAGATGAGTCGAGTTGAGATTCTTACCTGTTGAGTAGAGTTGAGATGAGATTCTTACCTGTTGAGTAGAGTCGAGATGAGATTCTTACCTGTTGAGTAGAGTTGAGATGAGATTCTTACCTGTTGAGTAGAGTCAAGACGAGTCGAGGTGAGACGAGTCGAGGTGAGAAGAGTCGAGGTGAGACGAGTCGAGGTGAGATGAGTCGAGTCGAGATGAGATTCCTACCTGTCGAATATTAGAGATGAGATCAGTCATGTAGAGTCAAGATAAGTTGAGTTGAGATTCTTACCTGTTGAGTAGAGTTGAGTAGAGTCAAGACGAGTCGAGGTGAGATGAGTCGAGGTGAGATGAGTCGAGATGAGATTCCTACCTGTCGAATAGTAGAGATGAGATCAGTCGAGTAGAGTCAAGATGAGTCGAAATGGGAAGAAATTCCTACCTGTCGAGTAGAGTTGAGATGAGTTGAGATGAGTCGAAATGAGATGAGTCGAGATTCCGACCTGTTGAGTAGTCAAGAGGAGTTGAGATTCCTACCTTTCAAGTAGAGTTGAGATGAGTCAAGATGAGATGACTCGAGATGAGATGAGATGAGATGAGATGAGTCGAGATGAGATGAGTCGAGTCGAGATGAGATTCCTACCTGTCGAATAGTAGAGATGAGATCAGTCGAGTAGAGTCAAGATAAGTTGAGTTGAGATTCTTACCTGTTGAGTAGAGTCGAGACGAGATGATTAGAGTCGAGATGAGTAAAGTCGAGATGAGTAAAGTCGAGATGAGTAAAGTCGAGATGAGTAGAGTCGAGATGAGTAGAGTCGAGATGAGTCGAGTCGAGATGAGTCGAGATGAGTCGAGTCGAGATGAGTAGAGTCGAGATGAGATTCTTACCTGCCAAGTAGGGTCGAGATGAGATTCTTACCTGTTGAGTAGAGTCGAGACGAGTCGAGGTGAGATGAGTCGAGGTGAGATGAGTCGAGGTGAGACGAGTCGAGACGAGTCGAGATGAGATGAGTCGAGTTGAGATTCTTACCTGTTGAGTAGAGTTGAGATGAGATTCTTACCTGTTGAGTAGAGTCGAGATGAGATTCTTACCTGTTGAGAAGAGACGAGTCGAGGTGAGGCGAGTCGAGGTGAGAAGAGTCGAGATGAGTAGAGTCGAGATGAGTAGAGTCGAGATGAGTAGAGTCGAGATGAGTAGAGTCGAGATGAGTAGAGTCGAGATGAGATTCTTACCTGTTGAGTAGAGTCGAGATGAGATTCTTACCTGTTGAGTAGAGTCAAGATGAGTCGAGGTGAGACGAGTCGAGATGAGACGAGTCGAGGTGAGACGAGTCGAGGTAAGAAGAGTCGAGGTGAGAAGAGTCGAGGTGAGAAGAGTCGAGGTGAGAAGAGTCGAGGTGAGAAGGGTCGAGGTGAGAAGTGTCGAGGTGAGAAGAGTCGAGGTGAGACGAGTCGAGGTGAGATGAGATTCCTACCTGTCGAATAGTGGAGATGAGATCAGTCGAGTAGAGTCAAGATAAGTTGAGTTGAGATTCTTACCTGTTGAGTTGAGTCGAGATGAGTAGAGTCGAGATGAGTAGAGTCGAGATGAGTAGAGTCGAGATGAGTAGAGTCGAGATGAGTAGAGTCGAGATGAGTAGTGTCGAGTTGAGATTCTTACCTGTTGAGTAGAGTTGAGTAGAGTCAAGACGAGTCGAGGTGAGATCAGTCGAGGTGAGATGAGTCGAGATGACATTCCTACCTGTCGAATAGTAGAGATGAGATCAGTAGAGTAGAGTCAAGATGAGTCGAAATGAGATTCTTACCTATTGAGTAGAGTCGAGATGAGAAGAAATTCCTACCTGTGGAGTAGAGTCGAGATGAGTTGAGATGAGTCGAAATGAGATGAATCGAGATTCCTACCTGTTGAGTAGTCAAGAGGAGTTGAGATTCCTACCTGTCGAGTAGAGTTGAGATGAGTCAAGATGAGATGAGTCGAGATGAGATGAGATGAGTCGAGATGAGTCGAGTCGAGATGAGATTCCTACCTTTCGAATAGTAGAGATGAGATCAGTCGAGTAGAGTCAAGATAAGTTGAGTTGAGATTCTTACCTGTTGAGTAGAGTCGAGACGAGGTGAGATGAGTCGATATGAGTAGAGTCGAGATGAGTAGAGTCGAGATGAGGAGAGTCGAGATGAGGAGAGTCGAGATGAGATTCTTACCTGTTGAGTAGAGTCGAGACGAGTCGAGGTGAGACGAGTCGAGGTGAGACGAGTCGAGGTGAGATTCTTACCTGTTGAGTAGAGTCGAGACGAGTCGAGGTGAGACGAATCGAGGTGAGACGAATCGAGGTGGACGAGTCAAGATGAGATTCTTACCTGTTGAGTAGAGTCGAGATTCTTACCTGTGGAGTAGAGTCAAGATGAGATTCCTACCTGTTGAGAAGAGTCGAGATGAGATTCTTACCTGTTGAGTAGAGTCGAGATGAGATTCTTACCTGTTGAGTAGAGTCAAGACGAGTCGAGGTGAGACGAGTCGAGGTGAGACGAGTCGAGATGAGATTCTTACCTGTTGAGTAGAGTCGAGATGAGATTCTTACCTGTTGAGAAGAGTCGAGATGAGATTCTTACCTGCTGAG
Source organism: Pleurodeles waltl (assembly GCF_031143425.1). Taxonomy (NCBI): domain Eukaryota; kingdom Metazoa; phylum Chordata; class Amphibia; order Caudata; family Salamandridae; genus Pleurodeles; species Pleurodeles waltl. The sequence goes on along the minus strand of NC_090445.1, from coordinate 1,165,571,325 downwards.
TAGAGTCAAGACGAGTCGAGGTGAGACGAGTCGAGGTGAGACGAGTCGAGATGAGATTCTTACCTGTTGAGTAGAGTCGAGATGAGATTCTTACCTGTTGAGAAGAGTCGAGATGAGATTCTTACCCGTTGAGTAGAGACGAGTCGAGGTGAGATGACTTGAGGTGAGATGAGTCGAGGTGAGATTCTTACCTGTTGAGTAGAGTTGAGATGAGATTCTTACCTGTTGAGTAGAGTCGAGATGAGATTCTTACCTGTTGAGTAGAGTCGAGACGACTCGAGGTGAGACGAGTCGAGGTGAGAAGTGTCGAGGTGAGAAGAGTCGAGGTGAGAAGAGTCGAGGTGAGAAGAGTCGAGGTGAGATGAGTCGAGTCGAGATGAGAATCCTACCTGTCGAATAGTAGAGATGAGATCAGTCGAGTAGAATCAAGATAAGTTGAGTTGAGATTCTTACCTGTTGAGTAGAGTTGAGTAGAGTCAAGACGAGTCGAGGTGAGATGAGTCGAGGTGAGATGAGTCGAGATGAGATTCCTACCTGTCGAATAGTAGAGATGAGATCAGTCGAGTAGAGTCAAGATCAGTCGAAATGAGATTCTTACCTATTGAGTAGAGTTGAGATGAGAAGAAATTCCTACCTGTCGAGTAGAGTTGAGATGAGTTGAGATGAGTCGAAATGAGATGAGTCGAGATTCCAACCTCTTGAGTAGTCAAGAGGAGTTGAGATTCCTACCTGTCAAGTAGAGTTGAGATGAGATGAGTCAAGATGAGATGAGTCGAGATGAGATGAGTCGAGATGAGATGAGATGAGTCGAGATGAGATGAGATGAGTCGAGATGAGTCGAGTCGAGATTAGATTCCTACCTGTCGAATAGTAGAGATGAGATCAGTTGAGTAGAGTCAAGATAAGTTGAGTTGAGATTCTTACCTGTTGAGTAGAGTCGAGACGAGATGAGTAGAGTCGAGATGAGTAGAGTTGAGATGAGTAGAGTCGAGATGAGTAGAGTCAAGATGAGTAGAGTCGAGATGAGATTCTTACCTGTTGAGTTGAGTCGAGATGAGATTCTTACCTGTTGAGTAGAGTCAAGGCGAGTCGAGGTGAGAAGAGTCGAGGTGAGAAGAGTCGAGGTGAGACGAGTCGAGTCGAGATGAGATTCCTACCTGTCGAATAGTAGAGATGAGATCAGTCGAGTAGAGTCAAGATAAGTTGAGTTGAGATTCTTACCTGTTCAGTAGAGTCGAGATGAGGTGAGATGAGTCGAGATGAGTAGAGTCGAGATGAGTAGAGTCGAGGTGAGTAGAGTCGAGATGAGATTCTTACTTGTTGAGTAGAGTCGAGATGAGATTCTTACCTGTTGAGTAGAGTCGAGATGAGATTCTTACCTGTTGAGTAGAGTCGAGACGAGTCGAGGTGAGAAGAGTCGAGGTGAGAAGAGTCGAGGTGAGGTGAGACGAGTCGAGGGGAGACGAGTCGAGTCGAGATGAGATTCCTACCTGTCGAATAGTAGAGATGAGATCAGTCGAGTAGAGTCAAGATAAGTTGAGTTGAGATTCTTACCTATTGAGTAGAGTTTAGATGAGTCGAGATGAGAAGAAATTCCTACCTGTCGAGTAGAGTCGAGATGAGTTGAGATGAGTCGAAATTAGATGAGTCGAGATTCCGACCTGTTGAGTAGTCAAGAGGAGCTGAGATTCCTACCTGTCGAGTAGAGTTGAGATGAGTCAAGATGAGATGAGTCGAGATGAGTCGAGATGCGATGAGTCGAGATGAGATGAGTCGAGTCGAGATTCCTACCTGTTGAATAGTAGAGATGAGATCAGTTGAGTAGAGTCAAGATAAGTTTAGTTGAGATTCTTACCTGTTGAGTAGAGTCGAGACGAGGTGAGATGAGTCGAGATGAGTAGAGTCGAGATGAGTAGAGTCGAGATGAGTGGAGTCGAGATGAGTGGAGTCGAGATGAGTGGAGTCGAGATGAGATTCTCACCTGTTGAGTAGAGTCGAGATGAGATTCTTACCTGTTGAGTAGAGTCAAGATGAGACGAGGTGAGACGAGTCGAGGTGAGACGAGTCGAGGTGAGACGAGTCGAGGTGAGAAGAGTCGATGTGAGACGAGTCGAGGTGAGATGAGTCGAGTCGAGATGAGATTCCTACCTGTCGAATAGTAGAGATGAGATCAGTCGAGTAGAGTCAAGACGAGTCGAGGTGAGATGAGTCGAGGTGAGATGAGTCGAGATGAGATTCCTACCTGTTGAATAGTAGAGATGAGATCAGTCGAGTAGATTCAAGATGAGTCGAAATGAGATTCTTACCTATTGAGTAGAGTTGAGATGAGTCGAGATGAGAAGAAATTCCTACCTGTCGAGTAGAGTCGAGTAGAGTCGAGATGAGTTGAGATGAGTCGAAATGAGATGAGTTGAGATTCCGACCTGTTGAGTAGTCAAGAGGAGTTCAGACTCCTACCTGTCGAGTAGAGTTGAGATGAGTCAAGATGAGATGAGTTGAGATGAGTCGAGATGAGTTGAGATGAGATGAGTCGAGTCGAGATTAGATTCCTACCTGTCGAATAGTAGAGATGAGATCAGTCGAGTAGAGTCAAGATGAGTCGAAATGAGATTCTTACCTATTGAGTAGAGTTGAGATGAGTCGAGATGGGAAGAAATTCCTACCTGTCGAGTAGAGTCGAGATGAGTTGAGATGAGTCGAGATGAGTAGAGTCGAGATTAGTAGAGTCGAGATGAGATTCTTACCTGTTGAGTAGAGTCGAGATGAGATTCTTACCTGTTGAGTAGAGTCGAGACGAGTCGAGGTGAGACGAGTCGAGGTGAGACGAGTCGAGGTGAGATTCTTACCTGTTGAGTAGAGTCGAGATGAGATTCTTACCTGTTGAGTAGAGTCGAGATGAGATTCTTACCTGTTGAGTAGAGTCGAGATGAGATACTTACCTGTTGAGTAGAGTCGAGACGAGTCGAGTCGAGGTGAGATGAGTCGAGATGAGATTCTTACCTGTTGAGTAGAGTCGAGATGAGATTCTTACCTGTTGAGTAGAGTCGAGATGAGATTCTTACCTGTTGAGTAGAGTCGAGATGAGATTCTTACCTGCTGAGTAGAGTCAAGATGAGATTCTTACCTGTTGAGTCGAGGTGAGACGAGTCGAGGTGAGACGAGTCGAGATGAGATGAGTCGAGATGAGATTCTTACCTGTTGAGTAGAGTCGAGATGAGATTCTTACCTGTTGAGTAGAGTCGAGACTAGTCGAGGTGAGAAGAGTCGAGGTGAGAAGAGTCGAGGTGAGAAGAGTCGAGTCGAGATTCCTACCTGTCGAATAGTAGAGATGAGATCAGTCGAGTAGAGTCAAGATAAGTTGAGTTGAGATTCTTACCTGTTGAGTAGAGTTGAGTAGAGTCAAGACGAGTCGAGGTGAGATGAGTCGAGGTGAGATGAGTCGAGATGAGATTCCTACCTGTCGAATAGTAGAGATGAGATCAGTCGAGTAGAGTCAAGATGAGTCGAAATGAGATTCTTACCTATTGAGTAGAGTTGAGATGAGTCGAAATGAGAAGAAATTCCTACCTGTCGAGTGGAGCCGAGATGAGTTGAGATGAGTCGAAATGAGATGAGTCGAGATTCCGACCTGTTGAGTAGTCAAGAGGAGTTGAGATTCCTACCTGTCGAGTAGAGTTGAGATGAGTCAAGATGAGATGAGTCGAGATGAGATGAGATGAGTTGAGTCAAGTCGAGTCGAGATGAGGTTCCTACCTTTCGAATAGTATAGATGAGATCAGTCGAGTAGAGTCAAGATAAGTTGAGTTGAGATTCTTACCTGTTGAGTAGAGTCGAGACGAGATGAGTAGAGTCGAGATGAGTAGAGTCGAGATGAGTACAGTCGAGATGAGATTCTTACCTGTTGAGTAGAGTCGAGATGAGATTCTTACCTGCTGAGTAGAGTCGAGATGAGATTCATACCTTTTGAGAAGAGTCGAGACGAGTCGAGGTGAGACGAGTCGAGGTGAGATAAGTCGAGGTAAGACGAGTCGAGACGAGTCGAGATGAGATGAGTCGAGATGAGATTCTTACCTGTTGAGTAGAGTTGAGATGAGATTCTTACCTGTTGAGTAGAGTCGAGATGAGATTCTTACCTGTTGAGTAGAGTCGAGACGAGTCGAGACGAGTCGAGGTGAGAAGAGTCGAGGTGAGACGAGTCGAGGTGAGACGAGTCGAGGTGAGACGAGTCGAGGTGAGATTCCTACCTGTCGAATAGTAGAGATGAGATCAGTCGAGTAGAGTCAAGATAAGTTGAGTTGAGATTCTTACCTGTTGAGTAGAGTTGAGTAGAGTCAAGACGAGTCGAGGTGAGATGAGTCGAGGTGAGATGAGTCGAGATGAGATTCCTACCTGTCTAATAGTAGAGATGAGATCAGTCGAGTAGAGTCAAGATGAGTCGAAATGAGATTCTTCCTATTGAGTTGAGATGAGTCGTGATGAGAAGAAATTCCTACCTGTCGAGTAGAGTTGAGATGAGTTGAGATGAGTTGAGGTGAGATGAGTCGAGTCGAAATGAGATTCCTACCTATCGAATAGAAGAGATGAGATCAGTCGAGTAGAGTCAAGATAAGTTGAGTTGAGATTCTTACCTGTTGAGTAGAGTCGAGACGAGATGAGTAGAGTCGAGATGAGTAGAGTCGAGATGAGTAGAGTCGAGATGAGTAGAGTCGAGATGAGATTCTTACCTGTTGAGTAGAGTCGAGATGAGATTCTTACCTGTTGAGTAGAGTCAAGACGAGTCGAGGTGAGATGAGGTGAGATGAGTCGAGGTGAGACGAGTCAAGGTGAGACGAGTCGAGGTGAGAAGAGTCGAGGTGAGAAGAGTCGAGGTGAGAAGAATGGAGGTGAGACGAGTCGAGGTGAGACGAGTCGAGGTGAGATGAGGTGAGATGAGTCGAGTCGAGATGAGATTCCTACCTGTCGAATAGTAGAGATGAGATCAGTCGAGTAGAGTCAAGATAAGTTGAGTTCAGATTCTTACCTGTTGAGTAGAGTCGAGACGAGGTGAGATGAGCCGAGATGAGTAGAGTCGAGATGAGTCGAGACGAGGTGAGATGAGTCGAGATGAGTAGAGTCGAGATGAGTCGAGTCGAGGTGAGACGAGTCGAGGTGAGACGAGTCGAGGTGAGAAGAGTCGAGGTGAGAAGAGTCGAGGTGAGAAGAGTCGAGGTGAGAAGAGTCGAGGTGAGAAGAGTCGAGGTGAGATGAGTCGAGGTGAGACGAGACGAGGTAAGATGAGTTGAGTCGAGATGAGATTCCTACCTGTCGAACAGTAGAGATGAGATCAGTCGAGTAGAGTCAAGATAAGTTGAGTTGAGATTCTTACCTGTTGAGTAGAGTTGAGTAGAGTCAAGACGAGTCGAGGTGAGATGAGTCGAGGTGAGATGAGTCGAGATGAGATTCCTACCTGTCGAATAGTAGAGATGAGATCAGTCGAGTAGAGTCAAGATGAGTCGAAATGAGATTCTTACCTATTGAGTAGAGTTGAGATGAGTCGAAATGAGAAGAAATTCCTACCTGTGGAGTAGAGTCGAGATGAGTTGAGATGAGTTTAAATGAGATGAGTCGAGATTCCGACCTGTTGAGTAGTCAAGAGGAGTTGAGATTCCTACTTGTCGAGTAGAGTTGAGATGAGTCAAGATGAGATGAGTCGAGATGAGATGAGTTGAGTCAAGTCGAGTCGAGATGAGATTCCTACCTTTCGAATAGTATAGATGAGATCAGTCGAGTAGAGTCAAGATAAGTTGAGTTGAGATTCTTACCTGTTGAGTAGAGTCGAGACGAGATGAGTAGAGTCGAGATGAGTAGAGTCGAGATGAGTAGAGTCGAGATGAGATTCTTACCTGTTGAGTAGAGTCGAGATGAGATTCTTACCTGCTGAGTAGAGTCAAGATGAGATTCATACCTGTTGAGAAGAGTCGAGACGAGTCGAGGTGAGACGAGACGAGGTGAGATAAGTCGAGGTAAGACGAGTCGAGATGAGATGAGTCGAGATGAGATTCTTACCTGTTGAGTAGAGTCGAGATGAGATTCTTACCTGTTGAGTAGAGTTGAGATGAGATTCTTACCTGTTGAGTAGAGTCGAGATGAGATTCTTACCTGTTGAGTAGAGTCGAGACGAGTCGAGGTGAGACGAGTCGAGGTGAGACGAGTCGAGGTGAGACGAGTCGAGTCGAGATGAGATGAGATTCCTACCTGTCGAATAGTAGAGATGAGATCAGTCGAGTAGAGTCAAGATAAGTTGAGTTGAGATTCTTACCTGTTGAGTAGAGTCGAGACGAGGTGAGATGAGTCGAGATGAGGAGAGTTGAGATGAGTAGAGTCGAGATGAGTAGAGTCGAGATGAGAAGAGTCGAGATGAGATTCTTACCTGTTGAGTAGAGTCAAGACGAGTTGAGATGAGACGAGTCGAGGTGAGAAGAGTCGAGGTGAGAAGAGTCGAGGTCAGAAGAGTCGAGGTGAGATGAGTCGAGATGAGATGAGTCGAGATGAGATGAGTCGAGATGAGTTGAGTCGAGTCGAGATGAGATTCCTACCTTTCGAATAGTATAGATGAGATCAGTCGAGTAGAGTCAAGATAAGTTGAGTTGAGATTCTTACCTGTTTAGTAGAGTCGAGACGAGGTGAGATGTGTCGAGATGAGGAGAGTTGAGATGAGTAGAGTCGAGATGAGTAGAGTCGAGATGAGATTCTTACCTGTTGAGTAGAGTCGAGATGAGATTCTTACCTGTTGAGTAGAGTCGAGACGAGTCGAGGTGAGACGAGGTGAGACGAGTCGAGGTGAGAAGAGTCGAGGTGAGACGAGTCGAGGTGAGATTCTTACCTGTTGAGTAGAGTCGAGACGAGTCGAGGTGAGATGAGTCGAGGTGAGACGACTCGAGGTGAGACGAGTCAAGATGAGATTCTTACCTGTTGAGTAGAGTCGAGATTCTTACCTGTTGAGTAGAGTCGAGATGAGATTCCTACCTGTTGAGTAGAGTCGCAATGAGATTCCTACCTGTTGAGTAGAGTCGAGATGAGATTCTTATCTGTTGAGTAGAGGCGAGATGAGATTCTTACCTGTTGAGTAGAGTCGAGATATGATTCTTACCTGTTGAGTAGAGTCGAGACGAGTCGAGGTGAGACGAGTCGAGGTGAGACGAGTCGAGGTGAGATTCTTACCTGTTGAGTAGAGTCGAGACGAGTCGAGGTGAGACGAGTCGAGGTGAGACGAATCGAGGTGAGACGAGTCAAGATGAGATTCTTACCTGTTGAGTAGAGTCGAGATTCTTAACTGTTGAGTAGAGTCGAGATGAGATTCCTACCTGTTGAGTAGAATCGAGATGAGATTCCTACCTGTTGAGTAGAGTCGAGATGAGATTCTTACCTGTTGAGTAGAGTCGAGATGAGATTCTTACCTGTTGAGTAGAGTCGAGATGAGATTCTTACCTGTTCAGTAGAGTCGAGACGAGTCGAGGTGAGACGAGTCGAGGTGAGACGAGGTGAGATTCTTACCTGTTGAGTAGAGTCGAGATGAGATTCTTACCTGTTGAGTAGAGTCGAGATGAGATTCTTACCTGCTGAGTAGAGTCGAGATGAGATTCTTACCTGTTGAGTAGAGTCGAGACGAGTCGAGGTGAGACGAGTCGAGGTGAGACGAGTCGAGGTGAGATGAGTCGAGGTGAGACGAGTCGAGATGAGACGAGTCGAGTTGAGATTCTTACCTGTTGAGTAGAGTTGAGATGAGATTCTTACCTGTTGAGTAGAGTCGAGATGAGATTCTTACCTGTTGAGTAGAGTCGAGACGAGTCGAGGTGAGACGAGTCGAGGTGAGACGAGGTGAGATGAGTCGAGTCGAGATGAGATTCCTACCTGTCGAATAGTAGAGATGAGATCAGTCGAGTAGAGTCAAGATAAGTTGAGTTGAGATTCTTACCTGTTGAGTAGAGTTGAGTAGAGTCAAGACGAGTCGAGGTGAGATGAGTCGAGGTGAGATGAGTCGAGATAAGATTCCTACCTGTTGAATAGTAGAGATGAGATCAGTCGAGTAGAGTCAAGATGAGTCGAAATGAGATTCTTACCTATTGAGTAGAGTTGAGATGAGTCGAGATGGGAAGAAATTCCTACCTGTCGAGTAGAGTTGAGATGAGTTGAGATGAGATGAGTCGAAATGAGATGAGTCTAGATTCCGACCTGTTGAGTAGTCAAGAGGAGTTGAGATTCCTACCTGTCAAGTAGAGTTGAGATGAGTCAAGATGAGATGAGTCGAGATGAGATGAGATGAGTCGAGTCGAGATGAGATTCCTACCTGTCGAATAGTAGAGATGAGATCAGTTGAGTAGAGTCAAGATAAGATGAGTTGAGATTCTTACCTGTTGAGTAGAGTCGAGACAAGATGAGTAGTCGAGATGAGTAGAGTCGAGATGAGTAGAGTCGAGATGAGATTCTTACCTGTTGAGTAGAGTCGAGATGAGATTCTTACCTGCTGAGTAGAGTCGAGATGAGATTCTTACCTGTTGAGTAGAGTCGAGCCGAGTCGAGGTGACATGAGTCGAGGTGAGATGAGTCGAGGTGAGACGAGTCGAGACGAGTCGAGATGAGATGAGTCGAGTTGAGATTCTTACCTGTTGAGTAGAGTTGAGATGAAATACTTACCTGTTGAGTAGAGTCGAGATGAGATTCTTACCTGTCGAGTAGAGTCGAGACGAGTCGAGGTGAGAAGAGTCGAGGTGAGAAGAGTCGAGGTGAGACGAGTCGAGGTGAGACGAATCGAGGTGAGACGAATCGAGGTGAGACGAATCGAGGTGAGATGAGTCGAGTCGAGATGAGATTCCTACCTGTCGAATAGTAGAGATGAGATCAGTCGAGTAGAGTCAAGATAAGTTGAGTTGAGATTCTTACCTGTTGAGTAGAGTCAAGACGAGTCGAGGTGAGATGAGTCGAGATGAGATTCCTACCTGTCGAATAGTAGAGATGAGATCAGTCGAGTAGAGTCAAGATGAGTCGAAATGAGATTCTTACCTATTGAGTAGAGTTGAGATGAGTCGAGATGAGAAGAAATTCCTACCTGTCGAGTAGAATTGAGATGAGTTGAGATGAGTCGAAATGAGATGAGTCGAGATTCCAACCTGTTGAGTAGTCAAGAGGAGTTGAGATTCCTACCTGTCAAGTAGAGTTGAGATGAGTCAAGATGAGATGAGTCGAGATGAGATGAGTTGAGATGAGTCGAGTCGAGATGAGATTCCTACCTGTCGAATAGTAGAGATGAGATCAGTCGAGTAGAGTCAAGATAAGTTGAGTTGAGATTCTTACCTGTTGAGTATAGTCGAGACGAGTAGAGTCGAGATGAGTAGAGTCGAGATGAGTAGAGTCGAGATGAGTAGAGTCGAGATGAGATTCTTACCTGTTGATTAGAGTCGAGAGGAGATTCTTACCTGTTGAGTAGAGTGAAGACGAGTCGAGGTGAGACGAGTCGAGGTGAGACGAGTCGAGGTGAGACGAGTCGAGGTGAGACGAGTCGAGGTGAGAAGAGTCGAGGTGAGAAGAGTCGAGGTGAGAAGAGTCGAGTCGAGATGAGATTCCTACCTGTCGAATAGTAGAGATGAGATCAGTCGAGTAGAGTCAAGATAAGTTGAGTTGAGATTCTTACCTGTTGAGTAGAGTCGAGACGACGTGAGATGAGTCGAGATGAGTAGAGTCAAGATGAGTAGAGTCGAGATGAGATTCTTACCTGTTGAGTAGAGTCGAGATGAGATTCTTACCTGTTGAGTAGAGTCGAGACGAGTCAAGTCGAGACGAGTCGAGGTGAGACGAGTCGAGATGAGATTCTTACCTGTTGAGTAGAGTCGAGATGAGATTCTTACCTGTTGAGTAGAGTCGAGACGACTCGAGGTGAGACGAGTCGAGGTGAGAAGTGTCGAGGTGAGAAGAGTCGAGGTGAGAAGAGTCGAGGTGAGAAGAGTCGAGGTGAGATGAGTCGAGTCGAGATGAGATTCCTACCTGTCGAATAGTAGAGATGAGATCAGTCGAGTAGAATCAAGATAAGTTGAGTTGAGATTCTTACCTGTTGAGTAGAGTTGAGTAGAGTCAAGACGAGTCGAGGTGAGATGAGTCGAGGTGAGATGAGTCGAGATGAGATTCCTACCTGTCGAATAGTAGAGATGAGATCAGTCGAGTAGAGTCAAGATCAGTCGAAATGAGATTCTTACCTATTGAGTAGAGTTGAGATGAGAAGAAATTCCTACCTGTCGAGTAGAGTTGAGATGAGTTGAGATGAGTCGAAATGAGATGAGTCGAGATTCCAACCTCTTGAGTAGTCAAGAGGAGTTGAGATTCCTACCTGTCAAGTAGAGTTGAGATGAGATGAGTCAAGATGAGATGAGTCGAGATGAGATGAGTCGAGATGAGATGAGATGAGTCGAGATGAGATGAGATGAGTCGAGATGAGTCGAGTCGAGATTAGATTCCTACCTGTCGAATAGTAGAGATGAGATCAGTTGAGTAGAGTCAAGATAAGTTGAGTTGAGATTCTTACCTGTTGAGTAGAGTCGAGACGAGATGAGTAGAGTCGAGATGAGTAGAGTTGAGATGAGTAGAGTCGAGATGAGTAGAGTCAAGATGAGTAGAGTCGAGATGAGATTCTTACCTGTTGAGTTGAGTCGAGATGAGATTCTTACCTGTTGAGTAGAGTCAAGGCGAGTCGAGGTGAGAAGAGTCGAGGTGAGAAGAGTCGAGGTGAGACGAGTCGAGTCGAGATGAGATTCCTACCTGTCGAATAGTAGAGATGAGATCAGTCGAGTAGAGTCAAGATAAGTTGAGTTGAGATTCTTACCTGTTCAGTAGAGTCGAGATGAGGTGAGATGAGTCGAGATGAGTAGAGTCGAGATGAGTAGAGTCGAGGTGAGTAGAGTCGAGATGAGATTCTTACTTGTTGAGTAGAGTCGAGATGAGATTCTTACCTGTTGAGTAGAGTCGAGATGAGATTCTTACCTGTTGAGTAGAGTCGAGACGAGTCGAGGTGAGAAGAGTCGAGGTGAGAAGAGTCGAGGTGAGGTGAGACGAGTCGAGGGGAGACGAGTCGAGTCGAGATGAGATTCCTACCTGTCGAATAGTAGAGATGAGATCAGTCGAGTAGAGTCAAGATAAGTTGAGTTGAGATTCTTACCTATTGAGTAGAGTTTAGATGAGTCGAGATGAGAAGAAATTCCTACCTGTCGAGTAGAGTCGAGATGAGTTGAGATGAGTCGAAATTAGATGAGTCGAGATTCCGACCTGTTGAGTAGTCAAGAGGAGCTGAGATTCCTACCTGTCGAGTAGAGTTGAGATGAGTCAAGATGAGATGAGTCGAGATGAGTCGAGATGCGATGAGTCGAGATGAGATGAGTCGAGTCGAGATTCCTACCTGTTGAATAGTAGAGATGAGATCAGTTGAGTAGAGTCAAGATAAGTTTAGTTGAGATTCTTACCTGTTGAGTAGAGTCGAGACGAGGTGAGATGAGTCGAGATGAGTAGAGTCGAGATGAGTAGAGTCGAGATGAGTGGAGTCGAGATGAGTGGAGTCGAGATGAGTGGAGTCGAGATGAGATTCTCACCTGTTGAGTAGAGTCGAGATGAGATTCTTACCTGTTGAGTAGAGTCAAGATGAGACGAGGTGAGACGAGTCGAGGTGAGACGAGTCGAGGTGAGACGAGTCGAGGTGAGAAGAGTCGAGGTGAGACGAGTCGAGGTGAGATGAGTCGAGTCGAGATGAGATTCCTACCTGTCGAATAGCAGAGATGAGATCAGTCGAGTAGAGTCAAGACGAGTCGAGGTGAGATGAGTCGAGGTGAGATGAGTCGAGATGAGATTCCTACCTGTTGAATAGTAGAGATGAGATCAGTCGAGTAGATTCAAGATGAGTCGAAATGAGATTCTTACCTATTGAGTAGAGTTGAGATGAGTCGAGATGAGAAGAAATTCCTACCTGTCGAGTAGAGTCGAGTAGAGTCGAGATGAGTTGAGATGAGTCGAAATGAGATGAGTTGAGATTCCGACCTGTTGAGTAGTCAAGAGGAGTTCAGACTCCTACCTGTCGAGTAGAGTTGAGATGAGTCAAGATGAGATGAGTTGAGATGAGTCGAGATGAGTTGAGATGAGATGAGTCGAGTCGAGATTAGATTCCTACCTGTCGAATAGTAGAGATGAGATCAGTCGAGTAGAGTCAAGATGAGTCGAAATGAGATTCTTACCTATTGAGTAGAGTTGAGATGAGTCGAGATGGGAAGAAATTCCTACCTGTCGAGTAGAGTCGAGATGAGTTGAGATGAGTCGAGATGAGTAGAGTCGAGATTAGTAGAGTCGAGATGAGATTCTTACCTGTTGAGTAGAGTCGAGATGAGATTCTTACCTGTTGAGTAGAGTCGAGACGAGTCGAGGTGAGACGAGTCGAGGTGAGACGAGTCGAGGTGAGATTCTTACCTGTTGAGTAGAGTCGAGATGAGATTCTTACCTGTTGAGTAGAGTCGAGATGAGATTCTTACCTGTTGAGTAGAGTCGAGATGAGATACTTACCTGTTGAGTAGAGTCGAGACGAGTCGAGTCGAGGTGAGATGAGTCGAGATGAGATTCTTACCTGTTGAGTAGAGTCGAGATGAGATTCTTACCTGTTGAGTAGAGTCGAGATGAGATTCTTACCTGTTGAGTAGAGTCGAGATGAGATTCTTACCTGCTGAGTAGAGTCAAGATGAGATTCTTACCTGTTGAGTCGAGGTGAGACGAGTCGAGGTGAGACGAGTCGAGATGAGATGAGTCGAGATGAGATTCTTACCTGTTGAGTAGAGTCGAGATGAGATTCTTACCTGTTGAGTAGAGTCGAGACTAGTCGAGGTGAGAAGAGTCGAGGTGAGAAGAGTCGAGGTGAGAAGAGTCGAGTCGAGATTCCTACCTGTCGAATAGTAGAGATGAGATCAGTCGAGTAGAGTCAAGATAAGTTGAGTTGAGATTCTTACCTGTTGAGTAGAGTTGAGTAGAGTCAAGACGAGTCGAGGTGAGATGAGTCGAGGTGAGATGAGTCGAGATGAGATTCCTACCTGTCGAATAGTAGAGATGAGATCAGTCGAGTAGAGTCAAGATGATTCGAAATGAGATTCTTACCTATTGAGTAGAGTTGAGATGAGTCGAAATGAGAAGAAATTCCTACCTGTCGAGTGGAGCCGAGATGAGTTGAGATGAGTCGAAATGAGATGAGTCTAGATTCCGACCTGTTGAGTAGTCAAGAGGAGTTGAGATTCCTACCTGTCGAGTAGAGTTGAGATGAGTCAAGATGAGATGAGTCGAGATGAGATGAGATGAGTTGAGTCAAGTCGAGTCGAGATGAGGTTCCTACCTTTCGAATAGTATAGATGAGATCAGTCGAGTAGAGTCAAGATAAGTTGAGTTGAGATTCTTACCTGTTGAGTAGAGTCGAGACGAGATGAGTAGAGTCGAGATGAGTAGAGTCGAGATGAGTACAGTCGAGATGAGATTCTTACCTGTTGAGTAGAGTCGAGATGAGATTCTTACCTGCTGAGTAGAGTCGAGATGAGATTCATACCTTTTGAGAAGAGTCGAGACGAGTCGAGGTGAGACGAGTCGAGGTGAGATAAGTCGAGGTAAGACGAGTCGAGACGAGTCGAGATGAGATGAGTCGAGATGAGATTCTTACCTGTTGAGTAGAGTTGAGATGAGATTCTTACCTGTTGAGTAGAGTCGAGATGAGATTCTTACCTGTTGAGTAGAGTCGAGACGAGTCGAGACGAGTCGAGGTGAGAAGAGTCGAGGTGAGACGAGTCGAGGTGAGACGAGTCGAGGTGAGACGAGTCGAGGTGAGATTCCTACCTGTCGAATAGTAGAGATGAGATCAGTCGAGTAGGGTCAAGATAAGTTGAGTTGAGATTCTTACCTGTTGAGTAGAGTTGAGTAGAGTCAAGACGAGTCGAGGTGAGATGAGTCGAGGTGAGATGAGTCGAGATGAGATTCCTACCTGTCGAATAGTAGAGATGAGATCAGTCGAGTAGAGTCAAGATGAGTCGAAATGAGATTCTTCCTATTGAGTGGAGTTGAGATGAGTCGTGATGAGAAGAAATTCCTACCTGTTGAGTAGAGTCGAGACGAGATGAGTAGAGTCGAGATGAGTAGAGTCGAGATGAGTAGAGTCGAGATGAGTAGAGTCGAGATGAGATTCTTACCTGTTGAGTAGAGTCGAGATGAGATTCTTACCTGTTGAGTAGAGTCAAGACGAGTCGAGGTGAGATGAGGTGAGATGAGTCGAGGTGAGACGAGTCAAGGTGAGACGAGTCGAGGTGAGAAGAGTCGAGGTGAGAAGAGTCGAGGTGAGAAGAGTCGAGGTGAGAAGAATGGAGGTGAGACGAGTCGAGGTGAGACGAGTCGAGGTGAGATGAGGTGAGATGAGTCGAGTCGAGATGAGATTCCTACCTGTCGAATAGTAGAGATGAGATCAGTCGAGTAGAGTCAAGATAAGTTGAGTTCAGATTCTTACCTGTTGAGTAGAGTCGAGACGAGGTGAGATGAGTCGAGATGAGTAGAGTCGAGATGAGTCGAGACGAGGTGAGATGAGTCGAGATGAGTAGAGTCGAGATGAGTCGAGTCGAGGTGAGACGAGTCGAGGTGAGACGAGTCGAGGTGAGAAGAGTCGAGGTGAGAAGAGTCGAGGTGAGAAGAGTCGAGGTGAGAAGAGTCGAGGTGAGAAGAGTCGAGGTGAGATGAGTCGAGGTGAGACGAGACGAGGTAAGATGAGTTGAGTCGAGATGAGATTCCTACCTGTCGAACAGTAGAGATGAGATCAGTCGAGTAGAGTCAAGATAAGTTGAGTTGAGATTCTTACCTGTTGAGTAGAGTTGAGTAGAGTCAAGACGAGTCGAGGTGAGATGAGTCGAGGTGAGATGAGTCGAGATGAGATTCCTACCTGTCGAATAGTAGAGATGAGATCAGTCGAGTAGAGTCAAGATGAGTCGAAATGAGATTCTTACCTATTGAGTAGAGTTGAGATGAGTCGAAATGAGAAGAAATTCCTACCTGTGGAGTAGAGTCGAGATGAGTTGAGATGAGTTTAAATGAGATGAGTCGAGATTCCGACCTGTTGAGTAGTCAAGAGGAGTTGAGATTCCTACTTGTCGAGTAGAGTTGAGATGAGTCAAGATGAGATGAGTCGAGATGAGATGAGTTGAGTCAAGTCGAGTCGAGATGAGATTCCTACCTTTCGAATAGTATAGATGAGATCAGTCGAGTAGAGTCAAGATAAGTTGAGTTGAGATTCTTACCTGTTGAGTAGAGTCGAGACGAGATGAGTAGAGTCGAGATGAGTAGAGTCGAGATGAGTAGAGTCGAGATGAGATTCTTACCTGTTGAGTAGAGTCGAGATGAGATTCTTACCTGCTGAGTAGAGTCAAGATGAGATTCATACCTGTTGAGAAGAGTCGAGACGAGTCGAGGTGAGACGAGACGAGGTGAGATAAGTCGAGGTAAGACGAGTCGAGATGAGATGAGTCGAGATGAGATTCTTACCTGTTGAGTAGAGTCGAGATGAGATTCTTACCTGTTGAGTAGAGTTGAGATGAGATTCTTACCTGTTGAGTAGAGTCGAGATGAGATTCTTACCTGTTGAGTAGAGTCGAGACGAGTCGAGGTGAGACGAGTCGAGGTGAGACGAGTCGAGGTGAGACGAGTCGAGGTGAGACGAGTCGAGGTGAGACGAGTCGAGTCGAGATGAGATGAGATTCCTACCTGTCGAATAGTAGAGATGAGATCAGTCGAGTAGAGTCAAGATAAGTTGAGTTGAGATTCTTACCTGTTGAGTAGAGTCGAGACGAGGTGAGATGAGTCGAGATGAGGAGAGTTGAGATGAGTAGAGTCGAGATGAGTAGAGTCGAGATGAGAAGAGTCGAGATGAGATTCTTACCTGTTGAGTAGAGTCAAGACGAGTTGAGATGAGACGAGTCGAGGTGAGAAGAGTCGAGGTGAGAAGAGTCGAGGTCAGAAGAGTCGAGGTGAGATGAGTCGAGATGAGATGAGTCGAGATGAGATGAGTCGAGATGAGTTGAGTCGAGTCGAGATGAGATTCCTACCTTTCGAATAGTATAGATGAGATCAGTCGAGTAGAGTCAAGATAAGTTGAGTTGAGATTCTTACCTGTTTAGTAGAGTCGAGACGAGGTGAGATGTGTCGAGATGAGGAGAGTTGAGATGAGTAGAGTCGAGATGAGTAGAGTCGAGATGAGATTCTTACCTGTTGAGTAGAGTCGAGATGAGATTCTTACCTGTTGAGTAGAGTCGAGACGAGTCGAGGTGAGACGAGGTGAGACGAGTCGAGGTGAGAAGAGTCGAGGTGAGACGAGTCGAGGTGAGATTCTTACCTGTTGAGTAGAGTCGAGACGAGTCGAGGTGAGATGAGTCGAGGTGAGACGACTCGAGGTGAGACGAGTCAAGATGAGATTCTTACCTGTTGAGTAGAGTCGAGATTCTTACCTGTTGAGTAGAGTCGAGATGAGATTCCTACCTGTTGAGTAGAGTCGCAATGAGATTCCTACCTGTTGAGTAGAGTCGAGATGAGATTCTTATCTGTTGAGTAGAGGCGAGATGAGATTCTTACCTGTTGAGTAGAGTCGAGATATGATTCTTACCTGTTGAGTAGAGTCGAGACGAGTCGAGGTGAGACGAGTCGAGGTGAGACGAGTCGAGGTGAGATTCTTACCTGTTGAGTAGAGTCGAGACGAGTCGAGGTGAGACGAGTCGAGGTGAGACGAATCGAGGTGAGACGAGTCAAGATGAGATTCTTACCTGTTGAGTAGAGTCGAGATTCTTAACTGTTGAGTAGAGTCGAGATGAGATTCCTACCTGTTGAGTAGAATCGAGATGAGATTCCTACCTGTTGAGTAGAGTCGAGATGAGATTCTTACCTGTTGAGTAGAGTCGAGATGAGATTCTTACCTGTTGAGTAGAGTCGAGATGAGATTCTTACCTGTTCAGTAGAGTCGAGACGAGTCGAGGTGAGACGAGTCGAGGTGAGACGAGGTGAGATTCTTACCTGTTGAGTAGAGTCGAGATGAGATTCTTACCTGTTGAGTAGAGTCGAGATGAGATTCTTACCTGCTGAGTAGAGTCGAGATGAGATTCTTACCTGTTGAGTAGAGTCGAGACGAGTCGAGGTGAGACGAGTCGAGGTGAGACGAGTCGAGGTGAGATGAGTCGAGGTGAGACGAGTCGAGATGAGACGAGTCGAGTTGAGATTCTTACCTGTTGAGTAGAGTTGAGATGAGATTCTTACCTGTTGAGTAGAGTCGAGATGAGATTCTTACCTGTTGAGTAGAGTCGAGACGAGTCGAGGTGAGACGAGTCGAGGTGAGACGAGGTGAGATGAGTCGAGTCGAGATGAGATTCCTACCTGTCGAATAGTAGAGATGAGATCAGTCGAGTAGAGTCAAGATAAGTTGAGTTGAGATTCTTACCTGTTGAGTAGAGTTGAGTAGAGTCAAGACGAGTCGAGGTGAGATGAGTCGAGGTGAGATGAGTCGAGATAAGATTCCTACCTGTTGAATAGTAGAGATGAGATCAGTCGAGTAGAGTCAAGATGAGTCGAAATGAGATTCTTACCTATTGAGTAGAGTTGAGATGAGTCGAGATGGGAAGAAATTCCTACCTGTCGAGTAGAGTTGAGATGAGTTGAGATGAGATGAGTCGAAATGAGATGAGTCTAGATTCCGACCTGTTGAGTAGTCAAGAGGAGTTGAGATTCCTACCTGTCAAGTAGAGTTGAGATGAGTCAAGATGAGATGAGTCGAGATGAGATGAGATGAGTCGAGTCGAGATGAGATTCCTACCTGTCGAATAGTAGAGATGAGATCAGTTGAGTAGAGTCAAGATAAGATGAGTTGAGATTCTTACCTGTTGAGTAGAGTCGAGACAAGATGAGTAGTCGAGATGAGTAGAGTCGAGATGAGTAGAGTCGAGATGAGATTCTTACCTGTTGAGTAGAGTCGAGATGAGATTCTTACCTGCTGAGTAGAGTCGAGATGAGATTCTTACCTGTTGAGTAGAGTCGAGCCGAGTCGAGGTGACATGAGTCGAGGTGAGATGAGTCGAGGTGAGACGAGTCGAGACGAGTCGAGATGAGATGAGTCGAGTTGAGATTCTTACCTGTTGAGTAGAGTTGAGATGAAATACTTACCTGTTGAGTAGAGTCGAGATGAGATTCTTACCTGTCGAGTAGAGTCGAGACGAGTCGAGGTGAGAAGAGTCGAGGTGAGACGAGTCGAGGTGAGACGAATCGAGGTGAGACGAATCGAGGTGAGACGAATCGAGGTGAGATGAGTCGAGTCGAGATGAGATTCCTACCTGTCGAATAGTAGAGATGAGATCAGTCGAGTAGAGTCAAGATAAGTTGAGTTGAGATTCTTACCTGTTGAGTAGAGTCAAGACGAGTCGAGGTGAGATGAGTCGAGATGAGATTCCTACCTGTCGAATAGTAGAGATGAGATCAGTCGAGTAGAGTCAAGATGAGTCGAAATGAGATTCTTACCTATTGAGTAGAGTTGAGATGAGTCGAGATGAGAAGAAATTCCTACCTGTCGAGTAGAATTGAGATGAGTTGAGATGAGTCGAAATGAGATGAGTCGAGATTCCAACCTGTTGAGTAGTCAAGAGGAGTTGAGATTCCTACCTGTCAAGTAGAGTTGAGATGAGTCAAGATGAGATGAGTCGAGATGAGATGAGTTGAGATGAGTCGAGTCGAGATGAGATTCCTACCTGTCGAATAGTAGAGATGAGATCAGTCGAGTAGAGTCAAGATAAGTTGAGTTGAGATTCTTACCTGTTGAGTATAGTCGAGACGAGTAGAGTCGAGATGAGTAGAGTCGAGATGAGTAGAGTCGAGATGAGTAGAGTCGAGATGAGATTCTTACCTGTTGATTAGAGTCGAGAGGAGATTCTTACCTGTTGAGTAGAGTGAAGACGAGTCGAGGTGAGACGAGTCGAGGTGAGACGAGTCGAGGTGAGACGAGTCGAGGTGAGACGAGTCGAGGTGAGAAGAGTCGAGGTGAGAAGAGTCGAGGTGAGAAGAGTCGAGTCGAGATGAGATTCCTACCTGTCGAATAGTAGAGATGAGATCAGTCGAGTAGAGTCAAGATAAGTTGAGTTGATATTCTTACCTGTTGAGTAGAGTCGAGACGAGATGAGTAGAGTCGAGATGAGTAGAGTCGAGATGAGATTCTTACCTGTTGAGTAGAGTCGAGATGAGATTCTTACCTGTTGAGTAGAGTCAAGACGAGTCGAGGTGAGACGAGTCGAGGTGAGACGAGTCGAGGTGAGACGAGTCGAGGTGAGACGAGTCGAGGTGAGATGAGTCGAGTCGAGATGAGATTCCTACCTGTCGAATAGTAGAGATGAGATCAGTCGAGTAGAGTCAAGATAAGTTGAGTTGAGATTCTTACCTGTTGAGTAGAGTCGAGACGACGTGAGATGAGTCGAGATGAGTAGAGTCAAGATGAGTAGAGTCGAGATGAGATTCTTACCTGTTGAGTAGAGTCGAGATGAGATTCTTACCTGTTGAGTAGAGTCGAGACGAGTCAAGTCGAGACGAGTCGAGGTGAGACGAGTCGAGATGAGATTCTTACCTGTTGAGTAGAGTCGAGATGAGCTTCTTACCTGTTGACTAGAGTCGAGATGAGATTCTTACCTGCTGAGTAGAGTCGAGATGAGATTCTTACCTGTTGAGTAGAGTCGAGACGAGTTGAGGTGAGATGAGTCGAGGTGAGATGAGTCGAGGTGAGATGAGTCGAGGTGAGACGAGTCGAGATGAGATGAGTCGAGTTGAGATTCTTACCTGTTGAGTAGAGTTGAGATGAGATTCTTACCTGTTGAGAAGAGTCGAGATGAGATTCATACCTGTTGAGTAGAGTCGAGACGAATCGAGGTGAGACGAGTCGAGGTGAGACGAGTCGAGGTGAGACGAGTCGAGGTGAGATGAGTCGAGTCGAGATGAGATTCCTACCTGTCGAATAGTAGAGATGAGATCAGTCGAGTAGAGTCAAGATAAGTTGAGTTGAGATTCTTACCTGTTGAGTAGAGTTGAGTAGAGTCAAGACGAGTCGAGGTGAGATGAGTCGAGGTGAGATGAGTCGAGATGAGATTCCTACCTGTTGAATAGTAGAGATGAGATCAGTCGAGTATAGTCAAGATGAGTCGAAGTGAGATTCTTACCTATTGAGTAGAGTTGAGATGAGTCGAGATGGGAAGAAATTCCTACCTGTCGAGTAGAGTTGAGATGAGTTGAGATGAGATGAGTCGAAATGAGATGAGTCTAGATTCCGACCTGTTGAGTAGTCAAGAGGAGTTGAGATTCCTACCTGTCAAGTAGAGTTGAGATGAGTCAAGATGAGATGAGTCGAGATGAGATGAGATGAGTCGAGATGAGATGAGTCGAGGTGAGATGAGTCGAGATGAGATTCCTACCTGTCGAATAATAGAGATGAGATCAGTCGAGTAGAGTCAAGATAAGATGAGTTGAGATTCTTACCTGTTGAGTAGAGTTGAGTAGAGTCAAGACGAGTCAAGGTGAGATGAGTCGAGGTGAGATGAGTCGAGATGAGATTCCTACCTGTCGAATAATAGAGATGAGATCAGTCGAGTAGAGTCAAGATAAGATGAGTTGAGATTCTTACCTGTTGAGTAGAGTCGAGACAAGATGAGTAGAGTCGAGATGAGTAGAGTCGAGATGAGTAGAGTCGAGATGAGATTCTTACCTGTTGAGTAGAGTCGAGATGAGATTCTTACCTGCTGAGTAGAGTCGAGATGAGATTCTTACCTGTTGAGTAGAGTCGAGCCGAGTAGAGGTGACATGAGTCGAGGTGAGATGAGTCGAGGTGAGACGAGTCGAGACGAGTCGAGATGAGATGAGTCGAGTTGAGATTCTTACCTGTTGAGTAGAGTTGAGATGAGATTCTTACCTGTTGAGTAGAGTCGAGATGAGATTCTTACCTGTTGAGTAGAGTCGAGACGAGTCGAGGTGAGACGAGTCGAGGTGAGAAGAGTCGAGGTGAGAAGAGTTGAGGTGAGAAGAGTCGAGAAGAGTCGAGGTGAGACGAGTCGAGGTGAGACAAGTCGAGGTGAGATGAGTCGAGTCGAGATGAGATTCCTACCTGTCGAATAGTAGAGATGAGATCAGTCGAGTAGAGTCAAGATAAGTTGAGTTGAGATTCTTACCTTTGAGGAGAGTTGAGTAGAGTCAAGACGAGTCGAGGTGAGATGAGTCGAGGTGAGATGAGTCGAGATGAGATTCCTACCTGTCGAATAGTAGAGATGAGATCAGTCGAGTAGAGTCAAGATGAGTCGAAATGAGATTCTTACCTATTGAGTAGAGTTGAGATGAGTCGAGATGAGAAGAAATTCCTACCTGTCGAGTAGAATTGAGATGAGTTGAGATGAGTCGAAATGAGATGAGTCGAGATTCCAACCTGTTGAGTAGTCAAGAGGAGTTGAGATTCCTACCTGTCAAGTAGAGTTGAGATGAGTCAAGATGAGATGAGTCGAGATGAGATGAGTCGAGATGAGATGAGTCGAGTCGAGTCGAGTCGAGATGAGATTCCTACCTGTCGAATAGTAGAGATGAGATCAGTCGAGTAGAGTCAAGATAAGTTGAGTTGAGATTCTTACCTGTTGAGTATAGTCGAGACGAGATGAGTAGAGTCGAGATGAGTAGAGTCGAGATGAGTAGAGTCGAGATGAGTAGAGTCGAGATGAGATTCTTACCTGTTGAGTAGAATCGAGAGGAGATTCTTACCTGTTGAGTAGAGTGAAGACGAGTCGAGTTGAGACGAGTCGAGGTGAGACGAGTCGAGGTGAGATGAGTCGAGGTGAGACGAGGCGAGGCGAGGTAAGAAGAGTCGAGGTGAGAAGAGTCGAGGTGAGAAGAGTCGAGGTGAGAAGAGTCGAGGTGAGAAGAGTCGAGGTGAGATGAGTCGAGTCGAGATGAGATTCCTACCTGTCGAATACTAGAGATGAGATCAGTCGAGTAGAGTCAAGATAAGTTGAGTTGAGATTCTTACCTGTTGAGTAGAGTCGAGACGAGATGAGTAGAGTCGAGATGAGTAGAGTCGAGATGAGATTCTTACCTGTTGAGTAGAGTCGAGATGAGATTCTTACCTGTTGAGTAGAGTCAAGACGAGTCGAGGTGAGACGAGTCGAGGTGAGACGAGTTGAGGTGAGACGAGTCGAGGTGAGAAGAGTCGAGGTGAGACGAGTCGAGGTGAGACGAGTCGAGGTGAGACGAGTCGAGTCGAGATGAGATTCCTACCTGTCGAATAGTAGAGATGAGATCAGTCGAGTAGAGTCAAGATAAGTTGAGTTGAGATTCTTACCTGTTGAGTAGAGTCGAGACGAGATGAGTAGTGTCGAGATGAATAGAGTCGAGATGAGATTCTTACCTGTTGAGTAGAGTCAAGACGAGTCGAGGTGAGACGAGTTGAGGTGAGACGAGTCGAGGTGAGAAGAGTCGAGGTGAGACGAGTCGAGGTGAGACGAGTCGAGGTGAGACTAGTCGAGGTGAGACGAGTCGAGGTGAGACGAGTCGAGGTGAGACGAGTCGAGGTGAGATGAGTCGAGTCGAGATGAGATTCCTACCTGTCGAATAGTAGAGATGAGATCAGTCGAGTAGAGTCAAGATGAGTCGAAATGAGATTCTTACCTATTGAGTAGAGTTGAGATGAGTCGAGATGGGAAGAAATTCCTACCTGTCGTGTAGAGTTGAGATGAGTTGAGATGAGATGAGTCGAAATGAGATGAGTCTAGATTCCGACCTGTTGAGTAGTCAAGAGGAGTTGAGATTCCTACCTGTCAAGTAGAGTTGAGATGAGTCCAGATGAGATGAGTCGAGATGAGATGAGATGAGATGAGTCGAGATGAGATGAGTCGAGTCGAGATGAGATTCCTACCTGTCGAATAATAGAGATGAGATCAGTCGAGTAGAGTCAAGATAAGATGAGTTGAGATTCTTACCTGTTGAGTAGAGTCGAGACAAGATGAGTAGAGTCGAGATGAGTAGAGTCGAGATGAGATTCTTACCTGTTGAGTAGAGTCGAGATGAGATTCTTATCTGCTGAGTAGAGTCGAGATGAGATTCCTACCTGTCGAATAGTAGAGATGAGATCAGTCGAGTAGAGTCAAGATAAGTTGAGTTGAGATTCTTACCTGTTGAGTAGAGTTGAGTAGAGTCAAGACGAGTCGAGGTGAGATGAGTCGAGGTGAGATGAGTCGAGATGAGATTCCTACCTGTCGAATAGTAGAGATGAGATCAGTCGAGTAGAGTCAAGATGAGTCGAAATGAGATTCTTACCTATTGAGTAGAGTTGAGATGAGTCGAGATGAGAAGAAATTCCTACCTGTCGAGTAGAATTGAGATGAGTTGAGATGAGTCGAAATGAGATGAGTCGAGATTCCAACCTGTTGAGTAGTCAAGAGGAGTTGAGATTCCTACCTGTCAAGTAGAGTTGAGATGAGTCAAGATGAGATGAGTCGAGATGAGATGAGTTGAGATGAGTCGAGTCGAGATGAGATTCCTACCTGTGGAATAGTAGAGATGAGATCAGTCGAGTAGAGTCAAGATAAGTTGAGTTGAGATTCTTACCTGTTGAGTATAGTCGAGACGAGATGAGTAGAGTCGAGATGAGTAGAGTCGAGATGAGTAGAGTCGAGATGAGTAGAGTCGAGATGAGATTCTTACCTGTTGATTAGAGTCGAGAGGAGATTCTTACCTGTTGAGTAGAGTGAAGACGAGTCGAGGTGAGACGAGTCGAGGTGAGACGAGTCGAGGTGAGACGAGTCGAGGTGAGACGAGTCGAGGTGAGAAGAGTCGAGGTGAGAAGAGTCGAGTCGAGATGAGATTCCTACCTGTCGAATAGTAGAGATGAGATCAGTCGAGTAGAGTCAAGATAAGTTGAGTTGATATTCTTACCTGTTGAGTAGAGTCGAGACGAGATGAGTAGAGTCGAGATGAGTAGAGTCGAGATGAGATTCTTACCTGTTGAGTAGAGTCGAGATGAGATTCTTACCTGTTGAGTAGAGTCAAGACGAGTCGAGGTGAGACGAGTCGAGGTGAGACGAGTCGAGGTGAGACGAGTCGAGGTGAGATGAGTCGAGTCGAGATGAGATTCCTACCTGTCGAATAGTAGAGATGAGATCAGTCGAGTAGAGTCAAGATAAGTTGAGTTGAGATTCTTACCTGTTGAGTAGAGTCGAGACGACGTGAGATGAGTCGAGATGAGTAGAGTCAAGATGAGTAGAGTCGAGATGAGATTCTTACCTGTTGAGTAGAGTCGAGATGAGATTCTTACCTGTTGAGTAGAGTCGAGACGAGTCAAGTCGAGACGAGTCGAGGTGAGACGAGTCGAGATGAGATTCTTACCTGTTGAGTAGAGTCGAGATGAGCTTCTTACCTGTTGACTAGAGTCGAGATGAGATTCTTACCTGCTGAGTAGAGTCGAGATGAGATTCTTACCTGTTGAGTAGAGTCGAGACGAGTTGAGGTGAGATGAGTCGAGGTGAGATGAGTCGAGGTGAGATGAGTCGAGGTGAGATGAGTCGAGGTGAGATGAGTCGAGGTGAGATTCTTACCTGTTGAGTAGAGTTGAGATGAGATTCTTACCTGTTGAGTAGAGTCGAGATGAGATTCTTACCTGTTGAGTAGAGTCGAGACGAGTCGAGGTGAGACGAGTCGAGGTGAGACGAGTCGAGGTGAGACGAGTCGAGGTGAGATGAGTCGAGTCGAGATGAGATTCCTACCTGTCGAATAGTAGAGATGAGATCAGTCGAGTAGAGTCAAGATAAGTTGAGTTGATATTCTTACCTGTTGAGTAGAGTTGAGTAGAGTCAAGACGAGTCGAGGTGAGATGAGTCGAGGTGAGATGAGTCGAGATGAGATTCCTACCTGTTGAATAGTAGAGATGAGATCAGTCGAGTAGAGTCAAGATGAGTCGAAATGAGATTCTTACCTATTGAGTAGAGTTGAGATGAGTCGAGATGGGAAGAAATTCCTACCTGTCGAGTAGAGTTGAGATGAGTTGAGATGAGATGAGTCGAAATGAGATGAGTCTAGATTCCGACCTGTTGAGTAGTCAAGAGGAGTTGAGATTCCTACCTGTCAAGTAGAGTTGAGATGAGTCAAGATGAGATGAGTCGAGATGAGATGAGATGAGTCGAGATGAGATGAGTCGAGTCGAGATGAGATTCCTACCTGTCGAATAGTAGAGATGAGATCAGTTGAGTAGAGTCAAGATAAGATGAGTTGAGATTCTTACCTGTTGAGTAGAGTCGAGACAAGATGAGTAGAGTCGAGATGAGTAGAGTCGAGATGAGTAGATTCGAGATTAGATTGTTACCTGTTGAGTAGAGTCGAGATGAGATTCTTACCTGCTGAGTAGAGTCGAGATGAGATTCTTACCTGTTGAGTAGAGTCGAGCCGAGTCGAGGTGACATGAGTCGAGGTGAGATGAGTCGAGGTGAGACGAGTCGAGACGAGTCGAGATGAGATGAGTCGAGTTGAGATTCTTACCTGTTGAGTAGAGTTGAGATGAGATTCTTACCTGTTGAGTAGAGTCGAGATGAGATTCTTACCTGTCGAGTAGAGTCGAGATGAGTCGAGGTGAGAAGAGTCGAGGTGAGAAGAGTCGAGGTGAGAAGAGTCGAGGTGAGACGAGGTGAGACGAGTCGAGGTGAGACAAGTCGAGGTGAGATGAGTCGAGTCGAGATGAGATTCCTACCTGTCGAATAGTAGAGATGAGATCAGTCGAGTAGAGTCAAGATAAGTTGAGTTGAGATTCTTACCTGTTGAGTAGAGTTGAGTAGAGTCAAGACGAGTCGAGGTGAGATGAGTCGAGATGAGATTCCTACCTGTCGAATAGTAGTGATGAGATCAGTCGAGTAGAGTCAAGATGAGTCGAAATGAGATTCTTACCTATTGAGTAGAGTTGAGATGAGTCGAGATGAGAAGAAATTCCTACCTGTCGAGTAGAATTGAGATGAGTTGAGATGAGTCGAAATGAGATGAGTCGAGATTCCAACCTGTTGAGTAGTCAAGAGGAGTTGAGATTCCAACCTGTCAAGTAGAGTTGAGATGAGTCAAGATGAGATGAGTCGAGTCGAGGTGAGATGAGTCGAGATGAGATTCCTACCAGTCGAATAGTAGAGATGAGATCAGTCGAGTAGAGTCAAGATGAGTCGAAATGAGATTCTACTCAACAGGTAAGAATCTCGACTCTACTCAACAGGTAAGAATCATATTTCGACTCTACTCAACAGGTAAGGATCTCATCTCGACTCTACTCAACAGGTAAGAATCTCATCTCGACTCTACTCAACAGGTAAGAATCTCAACTCAAGATGAGATGAGTCGAGATGAGATGAGTCGAGTCGAGATGAGATTCCTACCTGTCGAATAGTAGAGATGAGATCAGTCGAGTAGAGTCAAGATAAGTTGAGTTGAGATTCTTACCTGTTGAGTATAGTCGAGACGAGATGAGTAGAGTCGAGATGAGTAGAGTCGAGATGAGTAGAGTCGAGATGAGTAGAGTCGAGATGAGTAGAGTCGAGATGAGATTCTTCCCTGTTGAGTAGAGTCGAGAGGAGATTCTTACCTGTTGAGTAGAGTGAAGACGAGTTGAGGTGAGACGAGTCGAGGTGAGACGAGTCGAGGTGAGACGAGTCGAGGTGAGAAGAGTCGAGGTGAGAAGAGTCGAGGTGAGAAGAGTCGAGGTGAGAAGAGTCGAGGTGAGACGAGTCGAGGTGAGAAGAGTCGAGTCGAGATGAGATTCCTACCTGTCGAACAGTAGAGATGAGATCAGTCGAGTAGAGTCAAGATAAGTTGAGTTGATATTCTTACCTGTTGAGTAGAGTCGAGACGAGATGAGTAGAGTCGAGATGAGTAGAGTCGAGATGAGATTCTTACCTGTTGAGTAGAGTCGAGATGAGATTCCTACCTGTCGAATAGTAGAGATGAGATGAGTAGAGTCAAGATAAGTTGAGTTGAGATTCTTACCTGTTGAGTATAGTCGAGACGAGATGAGTAGAGTCGAGATGAGTAGAGTCGAGGTGAGACGAGTCGAGGTGAGACGAGTCGAGGTGAGACGAGTCGAGTCGAGATGAGATTCCTACCTGTCGAATAGTAGAGATGAGATCAGTCGAGTACAGTCAAGATAAGTTGAGTTGAGATTCTTACCTGTTGAGTAGAGTCGAGACGAGATGAGTAGAGTCGAGATGAGTAGAGTCGAGACGAGATGAGTAGAGTCGAGATGAGTAGAGTCGAGATGAGTAGAGTCGAGATGAGATTCTTACCTGTTGAGTAGAGTCGAGATGAGATTCTTACCTGTTGAGTAGAGTCAAGACGAGTCGAGGTGAGACGAGTTGAGGTGAGATGAGTCGAGGTGAGACGAGTCGAGGTGAGACGAGTCGAGGTGAGACGAGTCGAGGTGAGACGAGTCGAGGTGAGACGAGTCGAATCGAGATGAGATTCCTACCTGTCGAATAGTAGAGATGAGATCAGTCGAGTAGAGTCAAGATAAGTTGAGTTGAGATTCTTACTTGTTGAGTAGAGTCGAGACGAGGTGAGATGAGTCGAGATGAGTAGAGTCGAGATGAGTAGAGTCGAGATGAGATTCTTACCTGTTGAGTAGAGTTGAGATGAGATTCTTACCTGTTGAGTAGAGTCGAGACGAGTCAAGTCGAGACGAGTCGAGGTGAGACGAGTCGAGATGAGATTCTTACCTGTTGAGTAGAGTCGAGATGAGCTTCTTACCTGTTGAGTAGAGTCGAGATGAGATTCTTACCTGCTTACCTGCTGATGAGATTCTTACCTGTTGAGTAGAGTCGAGACGAGTTGAGGTGAGATGAGTCGAGGTGAGATGAGTCGAGGTGAGATGAGTCGAGGTGAGATGAGTCGAGGTGAGATGAGTCGAGGTGAGATGAGTCGAGGTGAGATTCTTACCTGTTGAGTAGAGTTGAGATGAGATTCTTACCTGTTGAGTAGAGTCGAGATGAGATTCTTACCTGTTGAGTAGAGTCGAGACGAGTCGAGGTGAGACAAGTCGAGGTGAGACGAGTCGAGGTGAGACGAGTCGAGGTGAGATGAGTCGAGTTGAGATGAGATTCCTACCTGTCGAATAGTAGAGATGAGATCAGTCGAGTAGAGTCAAGATAAGTTGAGTTGAGATTCTTACCTGTTGAGTAGAGTTGAGTAGAGTCAAGACGAGTCGAGGTGAGATGAGTCGAGGTGAGATGAGTCGAGATGAGATTCCTACCTGTTGAATAGTAGAGATGAGATCAGTCGAGTAGAGTCAAGATGAGTCGAAATGAGATTCTTACCTATTGAGTAGAGTTGAGATGAGTCGAGATGGGAAGAAATTCCTACCTGTCGAGTAGAGTTGAGATGAGTTGAGATGAGATGAGTCGAAATGAGATGAGTCTAGATTCCGACCTGTTGAGTAGTCAAGAGGAGTTGAGATTCCTACCTGTCAAGTAGAGTTGAGATGAGTCAAGATGAGATGAGTCGAGATGAGATGAGATGAGTCGAGATGAGATGAGTCGAGTCGAGATGAGATTCCTACCTGTCGAATAGTAGAGATGAGATCAGTTGAGTAGAGTCAAGATAAGATGAGTTGAGATTCTTACCTGTTGAGTAGAGTCGAGACAAGATGAGTAGAGTCGAGATGAGTAGAGTCGAGATGAGTAGATTCGAGATTAGATTGTTACCTGTTGAGTAGAGTCGAGATGAGATTCTTACCTGCTGAGTAGAGTCGAGATGAGATTCTTACCTGTTGAGTAGAGTCGAGCCGAGTCGAGGTGACATGAGTCGAGGTGAGATGAGTCGAGGTGAGACGAGTCGAGACGAGTCGAGATGAGATGAGTCGAGTTGAGATTCTTACCTGTTGAGTAGAGTTGAGATGAGATTCTTACCTGTTGAGTAGAGTCGAGATGAGATTCTTACCTGTCGAGTAGAGTCGAGATGAGTCGAGGTGAGAAGAGTCGAGGTGAGAAGAGTCGAGGTGAGAAGAGTCGAGGTGAGAAGAGTCGAGGTGAGAAGAGTCGAGGTGAGACAAGTCGAGGTGAGATGAGTCGAGTCGAGATGAGATTCCTACCTGTCGAATAGTAGAGATGAGATCAGTCGAGTAGAGTCAAGATAAGTTGAGTTGAGATTCTTACCTGTTGAGTAGAGTTGAGTAGAGTCAAGACGAGTCGAGGTGAGATGAGTCGAGATGAGATTCCTACCTGTCGAATAGTAGTGATGAGATCAGTCGAGTAGAGTCAAGATGAGTCGAAATGAGATTCTTACCTATTGAGTAGAGTTGAGATGAGTCGAGATGAGAAGAAATTCCTACCTGTCGAGTAGAATTGAGATGAGTTGAGATGAGTCGAAATGAGATGAGTCGAGATTCCAACCTGTTGAGTAGTCAAGAGGAGTTGAGATTCCTACCTGTCAAGTAGAGTTGAGATGAGTCAAGATGAGATGAGTCGAGTCGAGGTGAGATGAGTCGAGATGAGATTCCTACCTGTCGAATAGTAGAGATGAGATCAGTCGAGTAGAGTCAAGATGAGTCGAAATGAGATTCTACTCAACAGGTAAGAATCTCGACTCTACTCAACAGGTAAGAATCTCATTTCGACTCTACTCAACAGGTAAGGATCTCATCTCGACTCTACTCAACAGGTAAGAATCTCATCTCGACTCTACTCAACAGGTAAGAATCTCAACTCAAGATGAGATGAGTCGAGATGAGATGAGTCGAGTCGAGATGAGATTCCTACCTGTCGAATAGTAGAGATGAGATCAGTCGAGTAGAGTCAAGATAAGTTGAGTTGAGATTCTTACCTGTTGAGTATAGTCGAGACGAGATGAGTAGAGTCGAGATGAGTAGAGTCGAGATGAGTAGAGTCGAGATGAGTAGAGTCGAGATGAGATTCTTACCTGTTGAGTAGAGTCGAGAGGAGATTCTTACCTGTTGAGTAGAGTGAAGACGAGTTGAGGTGAGACGAGTCGAGGTGAGACGAGTCGAGGTGAGACGAGTCGAGGTGAGAAGAGTCGAGGTGAGAAGAGTCGAGGTGAGAAGAGTCGAGGTGAGAAGAGTCGAGGTGAGACGAGTCGAGGTGAGAAGAGTCGAGTCGAGATGAGATTCCTACCTGTCGAACAGTAGAGATGAGATCAGTCGAGTAGAGTCAAGATAAGTTGAGTTGATATTCTTACCTGTTGAGTAGAGTCGAGACGAGATGAGTAGAGACGAGATGAGTAGAGTCGAGATGAGTAGAGTCGAGATGAGATTCTTACCTGTTGAGTAGAGTCGAGATGAGATTCTTACCTGTTGAGTAGAGTCAAGACGAGTCGAGGTGAGACGAGTCGAGGTGAGACGAGTCGAGGTGAGAAGAGTCGAGGTGAGAAGAGTCGAGGTGAGACGAGTCGAGGTGAGACGAGTCGAGGTGAGATGAGTCGAGTCGAGATGAGATTCCTACCTGTCGAATAGTAGAGATGAGATCAGTCGAGTAGAGTCAAGATAAGTTGAGTTGAGATTCTTACCTGTTGAGTAGAGTCGAGACGAGGTGAGATGAGTCGAGATGAGTAGAGTCGAGATGAGTAGAGTCGAGATGAGATTCTTACCTGTTGAGTAGATTCGAGATGAGCTTCTTACCTGTTGAGTAGAGTCGAGATGAGCTTCTTACCTGTTGAGTAGAGTCGAGATGAGATTCTTACCTGTTGAGTAGAGTCGACACGAGTCAAGTCGAGACGAGTCGAGGTGAGACGAGTCGAGATGAGTTCTTACCTGTTGAGTAGAGTCGAGATCAGATTCTTACCTGCTGAGTAGAGTCGAGATGAGATTCTTTCCTGTTGAGTAGAGTCGAGACGAGTTGAGGTGAGATGAGTCGAGGTGAGATGAGTCGAGGTGAGATGAGATGAGTCGAGGTGAGACGAGTCGAGATGAGATGAGTCGAGTTGAGATTCTTACCTGTTGAGTAGAGTTGAGATGAGATTCTTACCTGTTGAGTAGAGTCGAGATGAGATTCTTACCTGTTGAGTAGAGTCGAGACGAGTCGAGGTGAGACGAGTTGAGGTGAGATGAGTCGAGTCGAGATGAGATTCCTACCTGTCGAATAGTAGAGATGAGATCAGTCGAGTAGAGTCAAGATAAGTTGAGTTGAGATTCTTACCTGTTGAGTAGAGTTGAGTAGAGTCAAGACGAGTCGAGGTGAGATGAGTCGAGATGAGATGAGTCGAGATGAGATGAGATTCCTACCTGTCGAATAGTAGAGATGAGATCAGTCGAGTAGAGTCAAGATGAGTCGAAATGAGATTCTTACCTATTGAGTAGAGTTGAGATGAGTCGAGATTAGAAGAAATTCCTACCTGTCGAGTAGAATTGAGATGAGTTGAGATGAGTCGAAATGAGATGAGTCGAGATTCCAACCTGTTGAGAAGTCAAGAGGAGTTGAGATTCCTACCTGTCAAGTAGAGTTGAGATGAGTCAAGATGAGATGAGTCGAGATGAGATGAGATGAGATGAGTTGAGGTGAGATGAGTCGAGTCGAGATGAGATTCCTACCTGTCGAATAGTAGAGATGAGATCAGTCGAGTAGAGTCAAGATAAGTTGAGTTGAGATTCTTACCTGTTGAGTATAGTCGAGATGAGTAGAGTCGAGATGAGTAGAGTCGAGATGAGTAGAGTCGAGATGAGATTCTTACCTGTTGAGTAGAGTCGAGAGGAGATTCTTACCTGTTG
Organism: Pleurodeles waltl; assembly: GCF_031143425.1. Lineage (NCBI taxonomy): Eukaryota > Metazoa > Chordata > Amphibia > Caudata > Salamandridae > Pleurodeles > Pleurodeles waltl. Next base: position 1,165,539,530 of record NC_090445.1, on the reverse strand, counting down.
AGTAGAGTGAAGACGAGTCGAGGTGAGACGAGTCGAGGTGAGATGAGTCGAGGTAAGACGAGTCGAGGTAAGACGAGTCGAGGTGAGAAGAGTCGAGGTGAGAAGAGTCGAGGTGAGACGAGTCGAGGTGAGACGAGTCGAGTCGAGATGAGACTCCTACCTGTCGAATAGTAGAGATGAGATCAGTCGAGTAGAGTCAAGATAAGTTGAGTTGAGATTCTTACCTGTTGAGTAGAGTCGAGACGAGATGAGTAGAGTCGAGATGAGTAGAGTCGAGATGAGATTCTTACCTGTTGAGTAGAGTCGAGATGAGATTCTTACCTGTTGAGTAGAGTCAAGACGAGTCGAGGTGAGACGAGTTGAGGTGAGACGAGTCGAGGTGAGAAGAGTCGAGGTGAGACGAGTCGAGGTGAGATGAGTCGAGTCGAGATGAGATTCCTACCTGTCGATTAGTAGAGATGAGATCAGTCGAGTAGAGTCAAGATAAGTTGAGTTGAGATTCTTACCTGTTGAGTAGAGTCGAGGTGAGATGAGTCGAGATGAGTAGAGTCGAGATGAGTAGAGTCGAGATGAGATTCTTACCTGTTGAGTAGAGTCGAGATGAGATTCTTACCTGTTGAGTAGAGTCGAGACGAGTCAAGTCGAGACGAGTCGAGGTGAGACGAGTCGAGATGAGATTCTTACCTGTTGAGTAGAGTCGAGATGAGCTTCTTACCTGTTGAGTAGAGTCGAGATGAGATTCTTACCTGCTTACCTGCTGATGAGATTATTACCTGTTGAGTCGAGTCGAGATGAGTCGAGGTGAGATGAGTCGAGGTGAGATGAGTCGAGGTGAGATGAGTCGAGGTGAGATGAGTCGAGGTGAGATGAGTCGAGGTGAGATGAGTCGAGGTGAGATGAGTCGAGGTGAGACGAGTCGAGGTGAGACGAGTCGAGGTGAGATGAGTCGAGGTGAGATGAGTCGAGGTGAGATTCTTACCTGTTGAGTAGAGTTGAGATGAGATTCTTACCTGTTGAGTAGAGTCGAGATGAGATTCTTACCTGTTGAGTAGAGTCGAGATGAGATTCTTACCTGCTGAGTAGAGTCGAGATGAGATTCTTACCTGTTGAGTAGAGTCGAGATGAGTCGAGGTGAGATGAGTCGAGGTGAGACGAGTCGAGATGAGATGAGTCGAGTTGAGATTCTTACCTGTTGAGTAGAGTCGAGACGAGTTGAGGTGAGATGAGTCGAGGTGAGACGAGTCGAGGTGAGACGAGTCGAGGTGAGACGAGTCGAGGCGAGACGAGTTGAGGTGAGATGAGTCGAGTCGAGATGAGATTCCTACCTGTCGAATAGTAGAGATGACATCAGTCGAGTAGAGTCAAGATAAGTTGAGTTGAGATTCTTACCTGTTGAGTAGAGTTGAGTAGAGTCAAGACGAGTCGAGGTGAGATGAGTCGAGGTGAGATGAGTCGAGATGAGATTCCTACCTGTTGAATAGTAGAGATGAGATCAGTCGAGTAGAGTCAAGATGAGTCGAAATGAGATTTATACCTATTGAGTAGAGTTGAGATGAGTCGAGATGGGAAGAAATTCCTACCTGTCGAGTAGAGTTGAGATGAGTTGAGTTGAGTCGAGATGAGATTCTTACCTGTTGAGTAGAGTCGAGATGAGCTTCTTACCTGTTGAGTAGAGTCGAGATGAGATTCTTACCTGCTTACCTGCTGATGAGATTCTTACCTGTTGAGTAGAGTCGAGATGAGATTCTTACCTGTTGAGTAGAGTCGAGATGAGATTCTTACCTGCTGAGTAGAGTCGAGATGAGTTTCTTACCTGTTGAGTAGAGTCGAGATCAGATTCTTACCTGCTGAGTAGAGTCGAGATGAGATTCTCACCTGTTGAGTAGAGTCGAGACGAGTTGAGGTGAGATGAGTCGAGGTGAGATGAGTCGAGGTGAGATGAGTCGAGGTGAGATGAGATGAGTCGAGGTGAGACGAGTCGAGATGAGATGAGTCGAGTTGAGATTCTTACCTGTTGAGTAGAGTTGAGATGAGATTCTTACCTGTTGAGTAGAGTCGAGATGAGATTCTTACCTGTTGAGTAGAGTCGAGACGAGTCGAGGTGAGACGAGTTGAGGTGAGATGAGTCGAGTCGAGATGAGATTCCTACCTGTCGAATAGTAGAGATGAGATCAGTCGAACAGAGTCAAGATAAGTTGAGTTGAGATTCTTACCTGTTGAGTAGAGTTGAGTAGAGTCAAGACGAGTCGAGGTGAGATGAGTCGAGGTGAGATGAGTCGAGATGAGATTCCTACCTGTTGAATAGTAGAGATGAGGTCAGTCGAGTAGAGTCAAGATGAGTCGAAATGAGATTTATACCTATTGAGTAGAGTTGAGATGAGTCGAGATGGGAAGAAATTCTTACCTGTCGAGTAGAGTTGAGATGAGTTGAGATGAGATGAGTCGAAATGAGATGAGTCTAGATTCCGACCTGTTGAGTAGTCAAGAGGAGTTGAGATTCCTACCTGTCAAGTAGAGTTGAGATGAGTCAAGATGAGATGAGTCGAGATGAGATGAGTCGAGATGAGATGAGTCGAGTCGAGATGAGATTCCTACCTGTCTAATAGTAGAGATGAGATCAGTCGAGTAGAGTCAAGATAAGATGAGTTGAGATTCTTACCTGTTGAGTAGAGTCGAGACAAGATGAGTAGAGTCGAGATGAGTAGAGTCGAGATGAGTAGAGTCGAGATGAGATTCTTACCTGTTGAGTAGAGTCGAGATGAGATTCTTACCTGCTGAGTAGAGTCGAGATGAGATTCTTACCTGTTGAGTAGAGTCGAGCCGAGTCGAGGTGACATGAGTCGAGGTGAGATGAGTCGAGGTGAGACGAGACGAGACGAGTCGAGACGAGACGAGTTGAGATTCTTACCTGTTGAGTAGAGTTGAGATGAGATTCTTACCTGTTGAGTAGAGTCGAGATGAGATTCATACCTGTTGAGTAGAGTCGAGACGAGTCGAGGTGAGACGAGTCGAGGTGAGAAGAGTCGAGGTGAGAAGAGTCGAGGTGAGAAGAGTCGAGGTGAGAAGAGTCGAGGTGAGACGAGTCGAGGTGAGACGAGTCGAGGTGAGACGAGTCGAGGTGAGACGAGTCGAGGTGAGATGAGTCGAGGTGAGATGAGTCGAGGTGAGATGAGTCGAGGTGAGATGAGTCGAGGTGAGATTCTTACCTGTTGAGTAGAGTCGAGATGAGCTTCTTACCTGTTGAGTAGAGTCGAGATGAGATTCTTACCTGCTTACCTGCTGATGAGATTCTTACCTGTTGAGTCGAGTCGAGATGAGTCGAGTCGAGATGAGTCGAGTCGAGATGAGTCGAGGTGAGATGAGTCGAGGTGAGATGAGTCGAGGTGAGATGAGTCGAGGTGAGATGAGTCGAGGTGAGACGAGTCGAGGTGAGACGAGTCGAGGTGAGATGAGTCGAGGTGAGATGAGTCGAGGTGAGATTCTTACCTGTTGAGTAGAGTTGAGATGAGATTCTTACCTGTTGAGTAGAGTCGAGATGAGATTCTTACCTGTTGAGTAGAGTCGAGATGAGATTCTTACCTGCTGAGTAGAGTCGAGATGGGATTCTTACCTGTTGAGTAGAGTCGAGATGAGTCGAGGTGAGATGAGTCGAGGTGAGACGAGTCGAGATGAGATGAGTCGAGTTGAGATTCTTACCTGTTGAGTAGAGTCGAGACGAGTTGAGGTGAGATGAGTCGAGGTGAGACGAGTCGAGGTGAGACGAGTCGAGGTGAGACGAGTCGAGGTGAGACGAGTCGAGGCGAGACGAGTTGAGGTGAGATGAGTCGAGTCGAGATGAGATTCCTACCTGTCGAATAGTAGAGATGAGATCAGTCGAGTAGAGTCAAGATAAGTTGAGTTGAGATTCTTACCTGTTGAGTAGAGTTGAGTAGAGTCAAGACGAGTCGAGGTGAGATGAGTCGAGGTGAGATGAGTCGAGATGAGATTCCTACCTGTTGAATAGTAGAGATGAGATCAGTCGAGTAGAGTCAAGATGAGTCGAAATGAGATTTATACCTATTGAGTAGAGTTGAGATGAGTCGAGATGGGAAGAAATTCCTACCTGTCGAGTAGAGTTGAGATGAGTTGAGTTGAGTCGAGATGAGATTCTTACCTGTTGAGTAGAGTCGAGATGAGCTTCTTACCTGTTGAGTAGAGTCGAGATGAGATTCTTACCTGCTTACCTGCTGATGAGATTCTTACCTGTTGAGTAGAGTCGAGATGAGTCGAGGTGAGATGAGTCGAGGTGAGATGAGTCGAGGTGAGATGAGTCGAGGTGAGACGAGTCGAGGTGAGACGAGTCGAGGTGAGACGAGTCGAGTTGAGATTCTTACCTGTTGAGTAGAGTCGAGATGAGATTCTTACCTGTTGAGTAGAGTCGAGATGAGATTCTTACCTGTTGAGTAGAGTCGAGATGAGATTCTTACCTGTTGAGTAGAGTCGAGATGAGTCGAGGTGAGATGAGTCGAGGTGAGACGAGTCGAGATGAGATGAGTCGAGTTGAGATTCTTACCTGTTGAGTAGAGTCGAGACGAGTCGAGGTGAGACGAGACGAGGTGAGACGAGTCGAGGTGAGACGAGTCGAGGCGAGACGAGTTGAGGTGAGATGAGTCGAGTCGAGATGAGATTCCTACCTGTCGAATAGTAGAGATGAGATCAGTCGAGTAGAGTCAAGATAAGTTGAGTTGAGATTCTTACCTGTTGAGTAGAGTTGAGTAGAGTCAAGACGAGTCGAGGTGAGATGAGTCGAGGTGAGATGAGTCGAGATGAGATTCCTACCTGTTGAATAGTAGAGATGAGATCAGTTGAGTAGAGTCAAGATGAGTCGAAATGAGATTTATACCTATTGAGTAGAGTTGAGATGAGTCGAGATGGGAAGAAATTCTTACCTGTCGAGTAGAGTTGAGATGAGTTGAGATGAGATGAGTCGAAATGAGATGAGTCTAGATTCCGACCTGTTGAGTAGTCAAGAGGAGTTGAGATTCCTACCTGTCAAGTAGAGTTGAGATGAGTCAAGATGAGATGAGTCGAGATGAGATGAGTCGAGATGAGATGAGTCGAGTCGAGATGAGATTCCTACCTGTCTAATAGTAGAGATGAGATCAGTCGAGTAGAGTCAAGATAAGATGAGTTGAGATTCTTACCGGTTGAGTAGAGTCGAGACAAGATGAGTAGAGTCGAGATGAGTAGAGTCGAGATGAGTAGAGTCGAGATGAGATTCTTACCTGTTGAGTAGAGTCGAGATGAGATTCTTACCTGCTGAGTAGAGTCGAGATGAGATTCTTACCTGTTGAGTAGAGTCGAGCCGAGTCGAGGTGACATGAGTCGAGGTGAGATGAGTCGAGGTGAGACGAGACGAGACGAGTTGAGACGAGACGAGTTGAGATTCTTACCTGTTGAGTAGAGTTGAGATGAGATTCTTACCTGTTGAGTAGAGTCGAGATGAGATTCATACCTGTTGAGTAGAGTCGAGACGAGTCGAGGTGAGACGAGTCGAGGTGAGAAGAGTCGAGGTGAGAAGAGTCGAGGTGAGAAGAGTCGAGGTGAGACGAGTCGAGGTGAGACGAGTCGAGGTGAGACGAGTCGAGGTGAGATGAGTCGAGGTGAGATGAGTCGAGATGAGATTCCTACCTGTCGAATAGTAGAGATGAGATCAGTCGAGTAGAGTCAAGATAAGTTGAGTTGAGATTCTTACCTGTTGAGTAGAGTTGAGTAGAGTCAAGACGAGTCGAGGTGAGATGAGTCGAGGTGAGATGAGTCGAGATGAGATTCCTACCTGTCGAATAGTAGAGATGAGATCAGTCGAGTAGAGTCAAGATGAGTCGAAATGAGATTCTCACCTATTGAGTAGAGTTGAGATGAGTCGAGATGAGAAGAAATTCCTACCTGTCGAGTAGAATTGAGATGAGTTGAGATGAGTCGAAATGAGATGAGTCGAGATTCCAACCTGTTGAGTAGTCAAGAGGAGTTGAGATTCCTACCTGTCAAGTAGAGTTAAGATGAGTCAAGATGAGATGAGTCGAGATGAGTCAAGATGAGATGAGTCGAGATGAGATGAGATGAGATGAGTCGAGATGAGATGAGTCGAGTCGAGATGAGATTCCCACCTGTCGAATAGTAGAGATGAGATCAGTCGAGTAGAGTCAAGATAAGTTGAGTTGAGATTCTTACCTGTTGAGTATAGTCGAGATGAGTAGAGTCGAGATGAGTAGAGTTGAGATGAGTAGAGTCGAGATGAGTAGAGTCGAGATGAGTAGAGTCGAGATGAGTAGAGTCGAGATGAGTAGAGTCGAGATGAGTAGAGTCAAGATGAGTAGAGTCGAGATGAGATTCTTACCTGTTGAGTAGAGTCGAGAGGAGATTCTTACCTGTTGAGTAGAGTGAAGACGAGTCGAGGTGAGACGAGTCGAGGTGAGACGAGTCGAGGTGAGACGAGTCGAGGTGAGACGAGTCGAGGTGAGACGAGTCGAGGTGAGACGAGTCGAGGTGAGACGAGTCGAGGTGAGAAGAGTCGAGGTGAGAAGAGTCGAGGTGAGAAGAGTCGAGGTGAGAAGAGTCGAGGTGAGACGAGTCGAGGTGAGATGAGTCGAGTCGAGATGAGATTCCTACCTGTCGAATAGTAGAGATGAGATCAGTCGAGTAGAGTCAAGATAAGTTGAGTTGAGATTCTTACCTGTTGAGTAGAGTCGAGACGAGATGAGTAGAGTCGAGATGAGTAGAGTCGAGATGAGTAGAGTCGAGATGAGATTCTTACCTGTTGAGTAGAGTCGAGATGAGATTCTTACCTGTTGAGTAGAGTCAAGACGAGTCGAGGTGAGAAGAGTCGAGGTGAGAAGAGTCGAGGTGAGAAGAGTCGAGGTGAGACGAGTCGAGGTGAGACGAGTCGAGGTGAGACGAGTCGAGTCGAGATGAGATTCCTGCCTGTCAAATAGTAGAGATGAGATCAGTCGAGTAGAGTCAAGATAAGTTGAGTTGAGATTCTTACCTGTTGAGTAGAGTTGAGTAGAGTCAAGACGAGTCGAGGTGAGATGAGTCGAGATGAGATTCCTACCTGTCGAATAGTAGAGATGAGATCAGTCGAGTAGAGTCAAGATGAGTCGAAATGAGATTCTTACCTATTGAGTAGAGTTGAGACGAGATGAGTAGAGTCGAGATGAGTAGAGTCGAGATGAGTAGAGTCGAGATGAGATTCTTACCTGTTGAGTAGAGTCGAGATGAGATGAGTAGAGTCGAGATGAGTAGAGTCGAGATGAGTAGAGTCGAGATGAGATTCTTACCTGTTGAGTAGAGTCGAGATGAGATTCTTACCTGTTGAGTAGAGTCAAGACGAGTCGAGGTGAGACGAGTCGAGGTGAGACGAGTCGAGGTGGGACGAGTCGAGGTGGGACGAGTCGAGGTGAGACGAGTCGAGGTGAGACGAGTCGAGTCAAGATCAGATTCCTACCTGTCGAATAGTAGCGATGAGATCAGTCGAGTAGAGTCAAGATAAGTTGAGTTGAGATTCTTACCTGTTGAGTAAAGTCGAGTCGAGGTGAGATGAGTCGAGGTGAGATGAGTCGAGTTGAGTCGAGATTCTTACCTGTCGAGTAGAGTTGAGATGAGATGAGTCGAGATGACTCGAGATGAGATTCCTACCTGCCCAGTAGAGTTGAGATGATTCTAGATGAAATAAGATGAGATTCTTACCAGTTGAGTAGTCGAGATGAGATGAGATGAGATGAGATTCCTACCTGTCAAGTAGGGTAGAGATGAGATGAGTCGAAATGACATGAGTCGAGATGAGTGCAGGAAGTTGGCTCTGTATGTACTATTTCAAAGTAAGAAATAGCATGCACAGAGTCCAATCGTTCCCCTTAGAGGTAAGATAGTGGCAAAAAGAGATAATTTTAATGCTCTATTTTGTGGTAGGGTGGTTGAGCAGTAGGCTTATCAGAGGGTAGTGTTAAGCATTTGTTGTACACACACAGGCAAAAAATGAGGAACACACACTCAAAGACAATTCCAGGCCAATAGGTTTTTATATAGAAAAATATATTTTCTTATTTTAAGAACCTCAGGTTCACGATTTACAATCAATACTTCAAATGAAAGGTACTTCACTTAGTACCATAGGAACTTTGAATCAGCAAAATAGCATTTACAGTTTTTACAAAAAGGGCAATAAGCTATTTTAAAACTAGACAGTGCAAATTTCAACAGTTCCTGGGGGAGGTAACTATTTGTCAGTTTTGCAGGTAAGTAAACCACCTTCAGGGTTCAAAGTTGGGCCCAAGGTATCCCACCGTTGGGGGTTCAAGGCAACCCCAAAGTTACCACACCAGCAGCTCAGGGCCCGTCAGGTGCAGAGGTCAAAGTGGTGCCCCAAACGCATAGGCTTCAATGGAGAAGGGGGTGCCCCGGTTCCGGTCTGCCAGCAGGTAAGTACCTGCGACTTCGGAGGGCAGACCAGGGGGGTTTTGTAGGGCACCGGGGGGGACACAAGTCAGCACAAAATGTACACCCTCAGCGGCACGGGGGCGGCCAGGTGCAGAGTGCAAACAGGCGTCGGGTTTGCAATGGAGTTCAATGGGAGACCCAGGGGTCTCTTCAGCTAAGCAGGCAGGCAAGGGGGGGGGCTCCTCGGGGTAGCCACCACCTGGGCAAGGGAGAAGGCCACCGGGGGTCGCTCCTGTACTGGAGGTCAGATCCTTCAGGTCCTGGGGACTGCGGGTGCAGTGTCTTTACCAGGCGTCAGGTCTTTGAAGCAGGCAGTCGCGGTCAGGGGGTGCCTCTGGATTCCCTCTGCAGGCGTCGCTGTGGGGTTCAGGGGGGTCAACTCTAGCTCGCAGTTGCCGGGGAGTCCTCCCTGTAACGTTGGTTCTCCACTAGTCAAGCTGGGGGCGTCGGGTGCAGAGTGCAAAGTCTCACGCTTGGAGCAGAGCCGCTGTCCTCAGCAGTTCGTGGTCCTTTTAGATGCAGGGTAGTCCTCTGAGGCTTCAGAGGTCGCTGGACACTATGGAACGCATCGCTGTTTCAGTTTTTCTTTAAGTGGGAGACAGGCCGGTAGAGCTGGGGACAAAGCAGTTGGTGTCTCTGTCTCTGTCTTCTCTGCAGGTTTTTCAGCTCAGCAGTCCTTCTTTGTCTTAGGTTGCAGGAATCTAGTTTCCTCGGTTCTGGGGAGCCCCTAAATACTGAATTTAGGGGTGTGTTTAGGTCTGGGAGGGCAATCGTTAATGGCTACTGTCCTTGAGGGTGGCTACACCCTCTTTGTGCCTCCTCCCTGAGGGGAGGGGGGCACATTCCTATTCCTATTGGGGGAAACCTCCAAAATCAAGATGGAGGATTTTTAAAGGCAGGGGTCACCTCAGCTCAGGACACTTTAGGGGCTGTCCTGACTTGTGGGTGACTCCTACTTGTTTTTCTCATTATCTCCCCTGGACTTGCTGCCAAAAGTGGGGGCTGTGTCCAGGGGTGGGCATCTCCACTAGCTGGAGTGCCCTGGGGCATTGTAACACGAAGCCTGAGCCTTTGAGGCTCACTGCTAGGTGTTACAGTTCCTGCCGGGGGGAGGTGTGAAGCACCTCCACCCAGAGCAGGCTTTTGTTTCAGTCCTCAGAGAGCACAAAGGCCCTCACCACATGGGGTCAGAAACTTGTCTCTCTGCAGGCTGGCACAGACCAGTCAGTCCTGCACTGAACAATTGGGTAAAATACAGGGGGCATCTCTAAGATGCCCTCTGTGTGCATTTTTTTATAAATCCAACACTGGCATCAGTGTGGGTTTATTATTCCGAGAAGTTTGATACCAGACTTCCCAGTATTCAGTGTAGCCATTATGGAGCTGTGGATTTCGTTTTTGACAGACTCTCAGACCATATACTCTTATGGCTACCCTGCACTTACAATGCCTAAGGTTTTGCTCAGACACTGTAGGGGCATAGTGCTCATGTACTTATGCCCTCACCTGTGGTATAGTGCACCCTGCCTTAGGGCTGTAAGGCCTGCTTGAGGGGTGACCATAGGCAGAAAGTTGGCATGGTACTCTGAGGGGAGTGCCATACCGATTTAGTCATTTTCTCCCCACCAGCACACACAAGCTGGCAAGCAGTGTGCATGTGCTGAGTGAGGGGTCCCCAGGGTGGCATAAGACATGCTGCAGCCCTTTTGGACCTTCCCTGGCATCAGGGCCCTTGGTACCAGGGGTACCAGTTACATGGGACTTACCTGGATGCCAGGGTGTGCCACTTGTGGACATAAAGGTACAGTTTAGGGAAAGAACACTGGTGCTGGGGCCTAGTTAGCAGGCCTCAGCACACTTTCAAATCATAAATTGGCATCAGCAAAGGCAAAAAGGTAAAAAGTCAGGGGGTACCCATGCCAAGGAGGCATTTCCTTACACAACCCCCCCCCAAACGAAAGAGGATGAGACTAAACTTTCCCAAGAGAGTCTTTATTTTCTAAGTGAAAGAACCTGGAAAGGCCATCTGCAATGTCATGGGCAGTCCCAGGTCTGTGTTCCACTATAAAGTAAATTCCCTGTAGGGAGATGGACCACCTCAACAGTTTTGGATTTTCACCTTTCATTTGCATTAGCCATCTGAGAGGTCTGTGGTCAGTTTGAACTGCAAAGTGAGTACCAAAGAGGTATGGTCTCGGCTTCTTCAGGGACCAAACCACAGCAAAGGCCTCCCTCTCAATGGCACTCCAATGCTAGAACTGGTGCTGTGCACATAGCTTGTTTCAGGGTGTCGAAGGCCTGTTGGCATTCTATAGTCCAGTTTACCTTCTTAGGCTTTTTCTTGGAGGTAAGTTCTGTGAGGGATATCACTATGGATCCATATCCCTTCACAAACCTCCTGTAGTAGCCAGTCAAGCCAAGGAATGCCTTGACTTGAGTCTGGGTTTTTGGAGCTACCCAGTCCAGAGTGGTCTGGATCTTGGTTTGGAGTGGCTGAACTTGGCCTCCACCTACAAGGTGTTGTAAGTAAACCACAGTTCCCTGCCCTATCTGACATTTGGATGCCTTGATAGAGAGGCCTGCTGCTTGCAGGGCCTGCAAAACCTTTTTCAGGTGGACCAGGTGATCCTGCCAGCTGGAGCTAAAGACAGCAATATCGTCAAGATAAGCTGCACTAAAGGACTCCAAGCCAGCAAGGACTTGATTCACCAACCTTTGGAAGGTGGCAGGGGCATTCTTTAAGCCAAAGGGCATTACAGTGAACTGATAATGCCCATCAGGTGTGGAGAATGCTGTCTTTTCTTTCGCTCCTGGTACCATTTTGATTTGCCAGTACCCTGCTGTCAAGTCACAGGTACTCAAGTATCTTGCAGCACCTAGTTTGTCAATTAATTCATCTGCCCTTGGAATGGGATGGGCATCTGTCTTGGTGACAGAATTAAGTCCTCTGTAGTCCACACACAACCTCATCTCTCTCTTACCATCTTTGGTGTGAGGTTTGGGGACTAGGACCACTGGGCTAGCCCAGGGTCTGTGAGAGTGCTCAATGACTCCCAATTCCAGCATCTTGTGGACTTCCACTTTGTTGCTTTCCTTAACTTGGTCAGACTGTCTGAAAATGTTGTTCTTGATAGGCATGCTGTCTCCTGTGTCCACATCATGGGTACACAGGTGTGTCTGACCAGGGGTTAGGGTAAAGAGCTCAGCAAACTGTTGTAAGAATTTCCCACAGTCAGCTTGCTGTTAGCCAGAGAGGGTGTCTGAATAGATCACTCCATCTACTGAGCCATCTTTAGGGCCAGTGGAGAGGAAATCAGGGAGAGGTTCACTCTCAGCTTCCTGGTCCTCATCTGTCACCATCAACAGATTCACATCTGCCCTATCATGATAGAGAATGAGGCGGTTCACATGGATCACCCTTTTGGGGGTCCTGCTAGTGCCTAGGTCTACCAGGTAGGTGACCTGACTCTTTCTCTCTAGCACTGGGTAAAGGCCACTCCATCTGTCCTGAAGTGCCCTGTGAGCCACAGGCTCCAGAACCCAGAATGTCTGCCCTGGCTGAAATTCAACCATAGCAGCCTTTTGGTCATACCACATCTTCTGGGGTTGTTGGCTGGCCTCAAGGTTTTTACTTGCCTTTTCCATGTACTCTGCCATCCTGGAACGTAGGCCTAGTACATAGTCCACTATATCTTGTTAAGGCTCATGAAGAGGTCTCTCCCTGCCTTCTTTTACAAGAGCTAGTGGTCCCCTGACAGGATGGCCAAACAGAAGTTCAAAGGGTGAAAACCCTATTCCCTTCTGAGGCACCTCTCTGTAGGCGAAAAGCAGACATGCAAGAGGACATTCCATCTCCTTTTGAGCTTTTCAGGGAGCCCCATGATCATGCCTTTCAATGTCTTGTTAACTCTTTCTACAAGACCATTGGTTTGTGGATGGTACGGTGTGGTGAATTTGTAAGTCACCCCACACTCATTCCACATGTGTTTCAGGTATGCTAAGAGTTGGTACCCCTGTCAGACACCACCTCCTTAGGAAATCCCACTCTGGTAACGATACCTATGAGTGCTTTAGCTACTGCAGGGGCAGTAGTGGACCTAAAGGGAATTGCTTCAGGGTACCTAGTGGCATGATCCACTACCACTAGGATATACTGGTTCCCTAAGGCTGTGGGAGGTTCTAGTGGACCCACTATTTCCACACCCACTCTTTCAAAGGGGACCCCCACCACTGGAAGTGGAATGAGGGGGGCCTTTGGGTGTCCACCTGTCTTACCACTGGCTTGACAGGTGGCACAGGAGACACAACACTCCTTTACTTTCTGGGACAATAGAAATGGCTGACTAACCTCTCCCAAGTCTTGGTGTGTCCCAAATGCCCAGCAAGTGGAATATCATGAGCTAAGGTCAGAATGAACTTCCTAAACTCCTGAGGCACTACCACTCTCCTAGTGGCACCAGGTTTTGGACTCCTTTACACTGAGGCAAGAGATCCATCTTCCCAATACACCCTGTGGGTTCTGCTGACATTTCCTTTGATTTCCTCAGAAGCTTGCTGCCTTAGGCCTTCAAGAGAGGGACATGATTCTTGTCGCTTGCACAGTTGTTCCCTTGTGGGTCCCCCTGGGCCCAAGAGCTCTACCTGATAAGGTTCTAACTCCATAGGCTCAGTTCCCTCAGGGGATAGAACTTCTTCCTGAGAAGAGAGGTTTTTTTTTTTTCTGTGCTGAAGCTGGTTCCCCAGTCTTCTTTTGTTTTCTCTTTGAAGGTTGGGCCATTATTCCAGACTCCAACACTTCTTTTTCACCCTGAGCCTTGCACAGTGCCCTTGTCTTTACTCACCAGTTTAGGGATACCCAGCATGGCTGCATGGATTTTGAGTTCTACCTCAGCCCATGCCGAGGACTCCAGATCATTTCCAAGCAGACAGTCTACTGGTATAGCAGAAGAGACTACCACCTGTTTCAGGCCAGTGACCCCTCCCCGTTCTAAAGTTACCATAGCCATGGGATTTACTTTAGTCTGATTGTCAGCGTTGGTGACTGGATACGTTTGTCCTGTCAAGTATTGTCCTGGGGAAACCAGTTTATCTGTCACCATTGTGACACTGGCACCTGTATCCCTCAGGGCTTCTACTCTAGTCCCATTAATTAAGAGTTGCTGCCTGTATTTTTGCATGTTAGGCAGCCAGGCAGCTAGTGTGGCCAAGTCCACCCCACCCTCAGAGACTAATGTAGCTTCAGTGTGGACCCTGATTTCCTCTGGGCACACTGTTGATCCCACCTGGAGACTGGCTATTCCAGTGCTAACTGGAGTAGTGGTAGAAGTGGAACCTTTCTTGGGACAGGCCTTGTCTCAGGTTTGGTCTCCCTGATGATTACAGCTACGACACCAGGCCTTTTTGGGATCAAAGTTTTTACCCTTGTCCCCAAATGAGGATTGTGAAGAGCCTTTGAACCCCACCCTCCTGAAAAGGTTTTTGGGGCCCTGTAGAAGACTCTACCTTTTTCCTTGTATGTCTCAACACTCTTCCCATGAAGAGTCTTTGTGACCCCTTTCTTTTGGTCACGCCCTGTGGAAGTCTTGGTCACCCTTGTCTTGACCCAGTTGTCTGCCTTCTTTACCAATTCTAGGGGAGAAATTGGACCTAGGTCTACCAAATGCTGATGCAGTTTATCATTGAAAATAATACATAAAAGGTGTTCCTTCATAAACAAATTATACAGCCCTTCATAATCATTTACACCACTGCCATTAATCCAACCATCCAGTGTTTTGACTGAGAAGTCAACAAAATCAACCCAGGTCTAGCTCGAGGATTTCTGAGCCCCCCCTGAACCTAATCCTGTACTCCTCAGTTGAGAATCCAAAGCCCTCAATCAGGGTAGCCTTCATGAGGTCATAGGATTCTGCATCTTTACCAGAGAGTGTGAGGAGTCTATCCCACACTTTCCAGTGAACATTTCCCAAAGGAGAGCACCCCAGTGAGATTTGTTTACTTTTCTGGTCACACAAGCCCGCTCAAAAGCTGTGAACCATTTGGTGATGTCATCACCATCTTCATATTTTGTAACAATCCCTTTGGGGGATTTTTAGCATGTCGGTATTCTCTCTGACCCTATTTAATTTGATGCCACCATTGATGGGAGCTAAATCCATCTCTGGGCTTTCCCTCTCTATGGCTAGGAGCTGTCTCGCCAAAACCAATCTTTTGGCCATCCTGGCTAACAGGAGGTCTTCTTCATTGAGGCTGCCCTCAATGCTTCCAGAGTTGCTGGACTCCCCTGTTGGAGAAGCAGCATCTCTGACTATCACTTGTGGAGTTAGGGTTTAAGGGACCCTGGTCTCCTAACTAGGATAGGAGGGAGGGCGTTATCCTCCAGGTAACTAGTTTCCCCCTCTGTAAGGTTGTCTTCAGAGGGGTGGTCTCTAGCAAACTCTGCCAAAAGCTCCTGGAGCTGTACTTTGGTAGGATTTGATCCAGTTTTTATATTTTTTATTTTACAGAGAGTCCTTAACTCTGACATCCTAAGATGCAGGTAAGGGGTGAGGTTGAGTTCCACCACCATCTTATCTGTGCTAGACATTATTTCTCTAAAAGATGGGATACTTTAAGAATCTAAAACTATCTCTAGAACTTAATCCAAACTTCTACAAAACTTGTAAAGTCTAAAAGAAATGCTAACAGGGACTAGCAACGCCCTAGCAGGACTTTAAAAAATTTAGAAAAATAGTTCAAATTGCAAAAATCAGTTTCTAATGACAATTTTTGGAATGTAGTCATGTGATCAGGTATTGGCTGAGTAGTCTAGCAAATATAAAGTCTTAGACCCCACCGCTGATCCACCAATGTAGAAAGTTGGCTCTGTATATACTATTTCAAAGTAAGAAATAGTGTGCACAGAGTCCAAGGGTTCCCCTTAGCGGTAAGATAGTGGCATAAGTACATAATTCCAATGCTCTATTTTGTGGTAGTGTGGTCAAGCAGTAGGCTTATCAGAGGGTAGTGTTAAGCATTTGTTGTACACACACAGGCAATAAATGAGGGGCACACACTCAGACAATTAAAGGCCAATAGGTTTTTATATAGAAAAATATATTTTCTTAATTTATTTTAAGAACCACAGGTTCAAGATTTACATTCAACATTTCAAATGCAAGTTCTTCACTTAGATACTTAAGGAACTTTGAATGAACACAATATCATGTACAGTCTTTGTAAAAATGGCAATAAGCTATTTAAAAAGTGGACACAGTGGAAAAATCAACAGTTCCTGGGGGAGGCAAGTGAAGGTTAGTTTTGAAGGTAAGTAAAACACTTACAAGTCTCAAACTTGGGGCATAGGCAGCCCACCGTTGGGGGTTCAAGGCAACCCCCTAAGTTACTGCACCAGCAGCTCAGGGCGGTCAGGTGCAGAGGTCAAAAAGGTGCCCAAAACACATAGGCGCCTATGGAGAAGAGGGGTGCCCCGGTTCCAGTCTGCCAGCAGATAAGTACCTGCATCCTCGGGGTCAGACCAGGGGGTTTTGTAGGGCACCGGGGGGACACAAGAAGGCACAGAAAGTACACCCTCAGCGGCACAGGGACGGCCGGGTGCAGTGTGCAAACAGGCGTCTGGTTCTGTATAGAAAGCAATGGAGAGACCCGGGGGTCACTTCAACGATGCAGGCAGGCACGGGGGGGCTCCTTGGGGCAGCCACCACCTGGGCTAGGCAGAGGGTCGCCTGGTGGTTACTCTTGCACTGGAATTCAGTTCCTTCAGGTCCTGGGGGCTGCGGGTGCAGTGTTGGTTCCAGGCGTCTGGTCCCTTGTTACATGCAGTCGCGGTCAGGGGGAGCCTCTGGATTCCCACTGCAGGAGTCACTGTGGGGGCTCAGGGGGGTCATCTCTGGTTACTCACAGGCTCGCAGTCGCCGGGGAGTCCTCCCTGAGGTGTTGGTTTTCTGCAGGTCAAGCCGGGAGTGTCGGGTGAAGTCTCACGCTTCTGGCGGGAAACGTGAAGTCTTTGGAAGTTCCTTCTTTGTTGCCAAGAAGTAGCTGGTTTTGAACAGAGCCGCTGTTCACAGGAGTTTCTTGGTCCTTGGGTGCAGGGCAGTCCTCGGGTGCAGGGCAGTCCTCTGAGGCTTCAGAGGTCGCTGGTCCCGGTTGGATGCGTCGATGTTGCAGTTTTCTTCAAAGCTGGGAGACAGGCTGGTAGGGCTGGGGCCAAGGCAGTTGCCGTCACCGTCTTCTCTGCAGGGTTTCAGATCAGCAGTCCTTTGTTAAGGTTGCAGGAATCTAGTTTCCTAGGTTCTGGGGAGCCCCTAAATACTGAATTTAGGTGTGTGTTTAGGCCTGGGAGGGCAGTAGACAATGGCTACTCTCCTGGAGGGTGGCTACACCCTCTTTGTGCCTCCTCCCTGTGGGGAGGGGGGCACATCCCTAATCCTATTTGGGGAATCCTCCACTCTCCAGATAGAGGATTTCTAAAAGTAGGAGTCACCTCAGCTCAGGACACCTTAGGGGTTGTCCTGACTGGTGGGTGGATCCTCCTTTTTCTAATTATCTCCTTCAGCCTTGCCGCCAAAAAAGTGGGGGCAGTGGCCAGAGGGGTGGGCATCTCCACTAGCTGGGATGCCCTGTGGTGCTGTAACAAAAGGGGTGAGCCTTTGAGGCTCACCGCCAGGTGTTACAGTTCTTGCAGGAGGAGGTGAGAAGTACCTCCACCCAGTACAGGCTTTGTTCCTGGCCACAGAGTGACAAAGGTACTCTCCCCATGTGGCCAGCAACATGTCTGGTGTGTGGCAGGCTGGCAGAAACTAGTCAGCCTACACTGGAAGTCGGGTTGGTATTCAGGGGGCACCTCTAAGGTGCCCTCTGGGTGTACGTTACAATAAATTGCACACTGGCATCAGTGTACATTTATTGTGCTGAGAAGTTAAATACCAAACTTCCCAGTTTTCAGTGTAGCCATTATGGAACTGTGGAGTTCGTGTCTGACAAACTCCTAGACCATATAATCTGAGGGCTACCCTACACTTACAATGTCTAAGGTTTTGCTTGGACACTGTAGGGGCATAGTGCTCATGCACATATCACCTGTGGTATAGTGCACCCTGCCTTAGGGCTGTAAAGCCTGCTAGATGGGTGACTTATCTATGCCATGGGCAGTAAGAGGTTGGCATGGCACCCTGAGGGGAGTGCCATGTCGACTTAGTAATTTTCTCCCGACCAGCACACACAAGCTGGCAAGCAGTGTGTCTGTGCTGAGTGAGGGGTCCCCAGGGTGGCATAAGACATGCTGCAGCCCTTAGAGACCTTTCCTGGCATCAGGGCCCTTGGTACCAGGGGTACCAGTTACAAGGGACTTACCTGGATGCCACGGTGTGCCTATTGTGGAGACAAAGGTACAGGTTAGGGAAAGAACACTGGTGCCGGGGCCTGGTTAGCAGGCCTCAGCGCACTTTCAAATCATAACTTGGCATCAGCAAAGGCAAAAAGTCAAGGGGTAACCATGCCAAGGAGGCATTTCCTTACAAGCGGCATATAGGTATTGACCTATATGTAGTACACGCGTGTAATGGTGTCCCCTGTAGGAAGTTGGCTCTGTATATACTATTTCAAAGTAAGAAATAGTATGCAGAGTCTAAGGGTTCTCCATAGAGGTAAGGTAGTGACAAAAATAGATATTTCTAATGTTCTATTTTGTGGTGTGTGGTCGAGCAGTAGGCTTATCAGAGGGTAGTGTTAAGCATTTGTTGTACACACAGGCAATAAATGAGGGACACACACTCAAAGACTTACTACAGACCAATAGGTTCTTAAAATAAAATAAGAAAATATATTTTTCACTATAAAAGAATCACAGGTTCAAGATTTACAGTTATACTTTAAATTTAAGGTACTTCACTTAGATACTTTAGGAACCTTGAATGAAAGCAATATCACATGCAGTCTTTGTAAAAATGGCAATAAGTTATTTTCAAAGTGGACACTGCACAAATCAACAGTTCCTTGGGGGAGGTAAGTAAACGTTAGTTTTGAAGGTAAGTAAAACACTTACAAGTCTCAAGTTTGGGGCATAGGCAGCCCACCATTGGGGGCTCAAGGCAACCCCAAAGTTATCACACCAGCAGCTCAGGGCCGGTCAGGTGCAGAGGTCAAAGAGTTGCCCAAAACACATAGGCGCCTATGGAGAACAGGGGTGCTCCGGTTCCAGTCTGCCAGCAGGTAAGCACTTGCGTCCTTGGGGGGCAGACCAAGGGGGTTTTGTAGAGCATCGGGGGGGGACACAAGAATGCACAGAAAGTACACCCTCAGTGGCACAGGGGCAGCCAGGCGCAGTGTGCAAACAGGCGTCGGGTTTTAGATTGAAACCAATGGAGGGACCCAGGGGTCACTTCAACGATGCAGGCAGGCACTGGGGGGCTCCTTGGGGCAGCCACTGCCTGGGCTAGGCAGAGGGTCGCTCTTGCACTAGAGTTCGGTTCCTTGAGGTCCTGGGGCTGCGGGTGCAGTGTTGGTTCCAGGCGTCAAGTCCTTTGTCACAGGCAGTGGCGGTCAGGGGGAGACTCTGGATTCTCTCTGTAGGTGTCGCTGTGGGGGCTCAGGGTGGTCGTCTCTGGTTACTCACAGGCTCGCAGTCGCCGGGAAGTCCTCCCTGAAGTGTTGGTTTTCTGCAGGCCGAGCCAGGGGTGTCGGGTGCAGAGTGGGAAGTCTCACGCTTCCAGCGGGAAACGTGAAGTTTTTAAAGTTGTTGAATAGTTGCAAGTTTGTTGCAGATTGTTGAGCAGAGCCGCTGCTCACGGGAGTTTCTTGGTCCTGGGGAGTCAGGGCAGTCCTCTGAGGCTTCAGAGGTCACTGGTCCCTGTCAGATACGTCGCTGGAGCAGGTTTTCGAAGTTGGAGACAGACCGGTAGGGCTGGGGCCAAATCAGCTGTTGTCTTCCTCCTTCTCTGCAAGCTTGTAGGTCAGCAGTCCTTTCTTCAGGTTGCAGGAATCTGATTTCCTCGGATCTGGGGAGCCCTAAATACTGAATATATGGGTGTGTTTAGCTCTGGGAGGGCAGTAGCCAATGGCTACTGTCCTTGAGGGTGGCTACACTAGCTGGGATGCCCTGGGGCGCTGTAACAAAGGGGGTGAGCCTTTGAGGCTCACAGCCAGGTGTTACAGTTCCTACAGGGGGAGGTGAGAAGCACCTCCACCCAGTACAGGCTTTGTTCCTGGCCACAGAGTAACAAAGGCCCTCTCCCCATGTGGCCAGCAACATGCCTGGTGTGTGGCAGGCTGGCAGGAACTGGTCAGCCTACACTAGAAGTCGGGTATGTTTTCAGGGGGCATCTCCAAGATGCCCTATGGGTGTATTTTACAATAAATCACACACTGGCATCAGTGTGCATTGATTGTGCTGAGTCGTTTGATACCAAACTTCCCAGTTTTCAGTGTAGCCATTATGGTGCTGTGGAGTTCGTGTTTGACGGACTCCCAGACCATATACTCTTATGGCTACCCTGCACTTACAGTGTGTATGGTTTTGCTTAGATACTGTAGGGGCATAGTGCACATGATATATGCCCTCACCTGTGGTATAGTGCATCCTGCCTTAGGGCTGTAAGGCCTACTAGAGGGGTGACTTACCTATGCCACAGGCAGTGTGAGGTTGGCATGGCACTCTGAGGGGAGTGCCATGTCGACAGTCATTTTCTCCCCACCAGCACACACAAGCTGACAAGCAGTGTGTCTGTGCTTAGTGAGGGGTCCATAGGGTGGCATAAGACATACTGCAGCCCTTATAGACCTTCCCTGGCATAAGGGCCCTTGGTACCAGTTACAAGGGACTTACCTGGATGCCAGGGTTGTGCCAATTGTGGAGACAAATGTACAGTTTAGGGAAAGAAGACTGGGGCTGGGGCCTGGTTAACAGGGTCTCAGCACACTTCCAAATCATAACTTGGCATCAGCAAAGGCACAAAGTCAGGGGGTAACCATACCAAGGAGACATTTCCTTACACTATCCCCATGAAAATGTGATTCCCCCCCCCACAAAAAAAATCCCACCCCCCCAATCCCCACCAGTTTAAAACTAGGGCCCCTACTTAGAACTTGACAAGGTGAACACAACCAAAGTATGATATATTTAGAGGGTTGCTGCAAACATAGCAATCAAAATATGAAGACTGTCTAGGATCGAGAACCACATCTCAGTGCTTGTGTGATTAAGTATAAGAACCCAAAACTGAAGTCAGTTGCACCTCAAAAAATGTGGCTGAATACCTAGAAGAGATAAATGAATTTCTGCGTTGTGTAAATTAGTTCCAGCACATCCAGAAAGAGTGACACTCTCTCTCACGCAGTCAATATCTTCTTGAAGAAAAAAGCTCATTCACAGACTAAGTTGATACATATATATATTTTTTTCTCAGTTTTATATAGCACAACCTTGGACTGAAGGTAAAAGGGCGCTCTACATGAGCACTAGTTACATTACACCAGGTAACCTACATTTTTTTTTTATGCACAGGGATATTAAGTGATTTCCCTAGGATCACAGGAGGAGGAACGGATACTGAGACTAACTTTACTCCACAGTTCCAAAGTCAGCATATCGTGTTGCAATGCCGCAGTTGAGACTCTCCATACATAGTGCTCAACATCTGCATACATGAAACAAAGTTTATGCACAGATGGAGCTTAGCACATAAGGGCATTCTGTCGATTTCCTTTGCAAACAGTTAATTTCCAGGACCGGGCAGAGCTCCGCGTTCTCGTCCGTGGAATTCTGCAGAGTTGGCTTCAAACTATGTGGAATTTTGCAGAATTCTGCGTGTGGTGGAGTGCGGTCTGCTTTACTGACACCCTGGCCTCAATGTGCTTGACCCTGGAAGTGCTAAGCAGGGTTGGCTCTAGTTATCCAGGTCTGAACCCGCTTTGCACTTCAGAGAAGGTGCATTCAGGCCCATGCTGTAGGCAGCGAAAGCTGCAGTTTCAGGCCTCTTGTGTACCAACTTGCACCTTGTGCACTGCACATGGGGCAGACTGGTGCCCAAGGTGCCTCAAACCGCAGCTTTTGCTGCCTATGGTCAGGGTCGTAGGCAGAGAAAGCTGCTGTTTCAGGCCTCTTGTGCACCGGCCTGCCCCTGCTGTGTGTACTCAGAAGAGATGCTGACATGAGGGTCTTACCTGCGTCCTCATTTTCAGCGGCCTGGCTCTCTGCCCCGCTCTATCCCAGGCTGCTAAGGATGGGAGGCCTGGATCCATAGCAGATGCTGATGCAGCCCCTTGCAGTGGCTTCACACTGACATGACCTCTTTGGGCTGAGTGCGCACTGCAGCCCAGTTATGGGCACACAGAGCAAGTGCACACTGTCTGCGCTTGCACTATGTGGCTCATAACTGAGCATGAGTCGAGTTGCTGCATTGAGCCTGTTCAAAGGCAGACTTAAGCTCTATTAATATTAATTATTTGAATACAATGTAAAAACAAAATTCTAAAATTCTGCGGGGAAGGAACTACTAATGACCAGCTTCTAATCTGTGGGATTACCACAGGCCTCTCTAACCTGGCCTGTCTTTGATAGGGACCTCAGAGGAAAAGTTTGGAGAAAGGATGAGAGATCAAGAAAATGTATTGTGGAGAAAGAGACAAGACGGAGAATAGTGACAGAGCAAGAAGGTGTGAATATAGAGGAAAGAAAGGTGTGGGGAAGAACTAAAAGGAGAATGTGATAGATGGGAAAGAGGAGTGTGTGAAATGGGAGATGGCAAAATGAGTGATGTGCAAACCAGCAGCTAGCAGTGATATTAAGGGAAACTTTGCTGCACATTTTGACTATTATTTTTACCCTATTTTTCATCAGATAGCGGACTGTCTCCATGTGTGGGCGATGCCAATTCTGGTTGATCTTGCAGGTACCAAAAAACGTTTCACTTAATATTATCCCCTCCAGTGCCAGCTTTATTTCCTCACAGAACAAGTAGCTCTTCACAGCACCATTATGCTTTCCTTGTTCATAGTAGATAGCATCAGTACAATCCTAATATCCATTTAGTACAGGCTCAACATGAAATCTAGTGCAAACTTTTATCGCTGACAAAAGTTCTTTGAAGCAGGTGCTAAATCATTTGAAATGGGTATATTGGTGAAATTGTGAGTGCTACTGCCCCTCTCACTGCAGTAGCATTCTGACAATTGTTGTGTAGGCACTTAGTATGCTGTTAGAGATGCTTCTGAAATATCCTGAAACTTCTGAAGCGGCAACACTGAGTCATGCTGTTACCACAACTGTAGGAAGCTGGCTCGCTATATGATATATCAAAATGGGATATATCTTGCAAAGATGCCAGGTGTTCCTTTACTAGTGGACGGGGGCTTGCTCTAGCAATCCCAAGGTGCTCTCTTGGGGGTAGTGTGGTTGAGCAGCCTTAAGCTTATAAGAGAGAAGTGGTAGATATTTACCATAAGCACACAGTCAATAAATGACACACGAGTCAAGAAGAAGATCCACACCAATTTACAATAATTATCTTTATATGTCTAGGCACTAAAATCAATACACTCTGGTAAGTAACTTTTTGCAAAAAATATTTGTAGATTTCAAAAGTCGACATTGCTTCATCTGAAAATTGCACAGTTATCCTATGGAGAGAAACAAGTACTGCATTCAGGTATAATACAGTGACTTACAAGGCCAATCTCCTGGACTTTAGTTAAGTATTGTGCAAGGTTCCGGACCACACCAAGAGGTCACGCCAGGTGGTACTGGGGCGGCTGGATACAGAGGTATAGTATGGTGTAAAGTTCTCAGTGGTGATCGATCCAGTCCAAAAGATG
This sequence comes from Pleurodeles waltl, assembly GCF_031143425.1. Lineage (NCBI taxonomy): Eukaryota > Metazoa > Chordata > Amphibia > Caudata > Salamandridae > Pleurodeles > Pleurodeles waltl. The sequence goes on along the minus strand of NC_090445.1, from coordinate 1,165,516,247 downwards.
CTGCAGGTGAGGACTCGGGTTTCCATCAGGAGGGACCAACAGGTGGGTTCCAATCTTAAAACGACAACCTGCATGTGCTAAATGTAGGGGTTCCTGAGGAACCCGGTGCACTCAGTCAAAATTGTACCAAATACTAGGCAAAAAGTGGGGATGACATGTCAAAAAGGGAGATTTTCCTACAACAACTCCTGCTTATTCATAGCCTGGAGTCCTGTGCTATCACTTAGTTTTACTTTCATTGCCTGTATGTCTTAATGCTGCTATGTTCTGTAGCTCATGCTCGCCATTGTATACTGTCAGCTATTGTATACTGTCAGCTATTGCTGCTGTAACTCTGAATACTATTGTCAATGGATAGAATGTATACTAGTGCCCTGCTTCTACATGCCATCATGAACAATGCTGTCATCCACTAGTGATTCACCTGTCAGTCCTTCTGTGCTGCTATCCCCTATCTGGGCTTGATTGCAGCAAGCAACCCCTAACTTGAGTGGACAGATGTGTGAAGAATACAGCTTGAGAGCAGGTCAACTTCAAGGGTACAGGAGGAGGGATTTCTTTCAGCAGCCTCAGGCTTCAATCATTGTTGCCACAGCAGGGAAAATATCTAAGCACTCAGCTAGACTGGTAGCTATACCTTTGATCTTCCTGCATGATATCATTGGGCAACTGTTCAGGGGGTGGAACATGAGCTTACTGACTGGTGGTGCAGGTGTTGTCCTCCAACTGAAGTGACAGGATCCCAGGGTGAGGTGGCAGCAGGTTCAGCAGTATTCTCACACCGTCCCACATTCAAGCACTATTTCCAGGTCTCCCTTTGGTTATCTAAGTCTTACAAGCTAATCCTGCACCTGTGTCTTGTGCTGTGGATGATCACCATAACAAGAGGTAATGTAATTTTTACACAGTTCCAGCTATTTCATAAATGACTGACAAGAATTACAATAAAGAATTTCTGGTGCAGCATGTGTACATTTAAATTTTGGCATCTTTAGCCATTCCTCTTATTCAGACAAAGATAAAGTAACTGAGTGCAAGTTTGCCCTAGTCATGTGTCTATTTTAGAAACAAAAGACACATGCCTAGGGCAAACTTGCACTCAAAGATATTTAACCTGCAGTTCACAAACAGAAACTGACTTTACTAGTTATAATTTGCAACATTTTGCACTTCTGTGTCACAGCAGTGCATAGCCATGTCAAGTAAGCACTGACTGGCTTAATTATAAATTAAGATGAATCAACCCTTTGTATACCACTTTATAATACCACCATACAAAAATGTACTTACCACCTGAACCACAATCTGTTCTACCCTGATCTGTGCACTGTAGATAAATCACTATCAATCATGACATCTTTAAGAAGTACCTATGTTTAATATGATGTTACACTTCAATCCGTAGTGTATATGCACATAGACAAACCTAAACCTTAAATGACAGACAATGTAATTCAAGTGTGACTCCTGTATAATACCTACATATCACAATTTGCATTGGATCTACTCACCAGCCAGCATGGGGAATACAGCATGATGCCTATGGGAAAAATATCAGAAGAATATCAATATTCCGAAGGATTTGTATAAGTGACATTTGGAGCATTTTTCAAATCCACCTTCTTCTGAATGTTTTATTACCACATCAGGAAGATGTGGTGTAGTGATGAAGTCAACTTGGGAACCTGGCTTGGAATCCAGCTTAGATCTTGATTGAAAAGTGCACGTGTCTGAGCAAATAACTCAATCTGTGATGATGGTGTAATTGTGCTTTCAAGCATTTAAGCCCCCCCCACTTGACGTCTTACATCATCTCCATCACTGCCTGTAATATACAACACTGTTGCTCTCAAGTTAAATCTGTGCTATAGCAATATAAACTGAATCATGTTTCACTTATTTCACTCTGAATACCCGTTCCTTTAGTGGGACTCCTTGAACAACCTTCATTTTGGGACATTCACAGATTAGCCCTACACAGTTTTCTTTCAGAGTATACGTGCCACACCTTTTAACAGGGCTCATATTATCCTCAATGTCTAAGGGAGCACTTTCTTGTGTTTATCGGAGAACACCTCCCCCCCCCCCCATAGACATTTTTGTTCCCTGAAGCATTTGTTTTAAATTGTTTCATGTTGCTTTTGGCAAGAAAAGACCCTTTTAAAGTAAGGCTTTCTTTTTCTGTGTGTCAGACATGCACATAGAGACAAGATTTGCTGGTCTGAAACATCTTGCAGACATTTGATACTCGCAGGTCTGATGGATACTCTAGAAGCTCCAGCAGTGCTTAGTGTCTGAATGGAAATTATTGGGAAAGCCGGCAGAACTGTCTAATGTATTGATGTGTGAAAGTACAGTCATACCTGGATGCTTTTTGAATGTGTTGGCACATTAAAGGCATACATTTTGGCAATGTGTGCCTTTATACTGGTTCTGCAAATGTCTATTCCCACATTACGTGAAGTGGTAGCCCCACCACTGCTGCTTGATGTACTCTATTGTAAGGCCTAGCTCTCTCTCACAGGTTAACATGGGTACTGCCTTTAAATATCTTCAAGAACTTGGAGAAGCTTCACAAGCAAGATACACAGCAAAGTCCAGTTTTTGCCCTCTCTAAGGCAGAAGTAGCAACTGCAAGCCAACCCAGCAAAGCACATACAGAAAAGGGGTAGTACTGCTCCAGCATTTCTCCTTGGCAGAGGTTACTCTTGATCCAGAAGTGTTCTAAATGTTTGGGGTTTGGGCCAACTACTTATACCCATTTCTGCTTTTTAAAGTAGGCAAACAAAGGAAAGTCTTATTGTCAAGATCCGGTCTTGCCCAGCCCTGGCTCTAAATACACCATAGGGTTGGAGACTGCATTGTGTGAGGACAGGCACAGCCCTTTCAGGTGCCAGCTCCTCCCTCCCCACTCTACCACAGAAGACTCACTAGGATATGCAAGACACTCCCCAGTTCCCATTGTGTCACTGTCTAGTGTGACTTTACAAACAGCCCAACTGTCAGTCTGACCCAGACTTGGAATTCTGAAGCAGGCAGAGGCACAGAAAAGATTAAGAAAAAGCCCACTTTCTAAAAAGAGCCATGTTCAAACTGAATCTAAAAAACAACTTTACCAAAAGATTTTTAAGTTGTGAGTTCAGAGACCCAAAACTCCACATCTCCATCTGCTCCCAATGCAAAACTGCACTTAGGTTAACATGGGTACTGCCTTTAAATATCTTGTGAGAGAGATAGGCCTTGCAAAAGTGAAATCCGAAATTAGCCATATTTTAGTATCAGGACATATACAGAATATCAGTACATGCCCTACCTTTTAAATACACTGCACCCTGCCCATGAGGCTACCTAGGGCCTACCTTAGGGGGTGACTTACATGTAGTTAAGGAAGGTTTGGGTCTGACAAGTGGGTACACTTGCAGGTGGAACTGGCAGTTTAAGACTGCACACAGACACTGCAGTGGCAGGTCTGAGCCATGTTTAGAGGGTCTACTCATCTGGGTGGCACAATCAGTGCTGCAGGCCCACTAGTAGCTTCGGATGTACTGGCCCTGGGCACCTCTAGTGGACGTTACTAGCAAATCAAATATGCCTATCATGGGTAAGCCATTTGCCAAAACAGTTTACAGAGAGCTCTTGCACTTTCACACTGGTCAGCAGTGGTACAGTGCCCAAAGTACCAAAACGAGCAAAAACGAAGTCCACCACAGAGTCAAAAATACAGGATGTATAAGGAAGACAGGGGAAACTATGCCAAAGAACTCAGGTCTAAATGGAAGGAGCTATTTACCCATCAATAGTTCAAATAAGCAAACAAGTACAGAGCACTAAAGAACAATTCCAATCTCAATTCAACCACACTCACAGGGGCGCAACAAGACCCACACTTTGGAAGGGAGGGGGCTAGTACATCAAGTGGCAGTGGTGGGGCTACCACTTCACATAATCTGGAAATAGACATTTGTAGATCCAGTATAAAGGCACACATTGCCAAAATGTATGACTTTAATGTGCCAACACATTCATAAAGCATTCAGGTATGACTGTACTTTCACACATCAATACATTAAAGACAGTTCTGCTGGCTTTCGCATTAATTTCCATTCAGACACTAAGCACTGCTGGAGCTTCTAGAGTATCCATCAGACTTGCGAGTATCAAATGTCTGCAAGATGTTTCAGACCAACAAATCTCGTGTCTATGTGCATGCCTGACACACAGAAAAAGAAAGCCTTACTTTAAAAGGGTCTTTTCTTGCCAAAAGCAAGATGAAAATTTAATACAAATGCTTCAGGGAACAAAAATGTCTATGAGGGGATTCTCCGATAAACACAAGAAAGTGCTCCCTTAGACATTGAGAAGACTAATATGAGCCCTGTTAAAAGGTGTGGCACGTATACTCTGATCAAGAAAACTGCGTAGGGCTTCTCTGTGAATGTCACAAAATGAAGATTGTTCAAGGAGTCCCACAAAAGGAAGGGGTATTCAGAGTGAAATAGGTGAAACATGACTCAGTTTATATTGCTATAGCACAGATTTAACTGGGGAGTAACAGTGTTGTATATTACAGGTAGTGATGGAGATTATGTAAGACGTCAAGTGGGGGGGGCTTAAATGCTTGAACATACAATTACACCATCATCACAGATTGAGTTATTTGCTAAGACACGTGCACTTTTTAAATCAAGATCTAAGCTGGATTCCAAGCCAGGTTCCCATGTTGACTTCATCACTACACCACATCTTCCTGATGTGGTAATAAAACATTCAGAATAAGGTGGAGTTGAAAAATGCTCCAAATGCCCACCTTTACAAATCCTTCGGAATACTTATATTCTTCTGATATTTTTCCATAGGCATTATGCTGTGTTCCCCATGCCGGCTAGTGAGTAGATTCAATGCAAATTATTGTGGTATATAGGTATTATACAGGAGTCACACCTGAATTACATTCTCTGTCGTTTAAGGTTTAGGTTGGTCTATATGCATATACACTACGGATTGACGTGTAACATCATATTAAACATAAATATGTACTTATTTCTCAATGATGTCATGATTAATAGTGATTTATCTCCAGTGCGGAAATCAGGGTAGAACAGAGATTGTGGTTCAGGCGGTAAGTACATTTTTGTATGGTGGTATTATTATAAAGTGGTATACAAAGGGTTAATTCATCTTAATTTATAAGTAAGCCAGTCAGTGCTTACTTGACATGGCTATGCACTGCTGTGACACAGAAGTGCAAAATGTTGCAAATTATAACTAGTAAAGTCAGTTTCTGTTTGTGAACTGCAGGTTAAATAAATTTAAAAAATAGACACATGCGTAGGGCAAACTTGCACTCAGTCATGTTATCTTTGTCTGAATAAAAGAGGGATGGCTAATGGTACCAACATTTTAATGTACACATGCTGCACCAGAAATTCATTTTTGTAAATAATCTTGTCAGTCATATTTATGAAATAGCTGAAGCTGTGTAAAAATTACATTACCTCTTGTTATGGTGATCATCCACAGCACAAGACAGGTGCAGGATTAGATTGTGAGAATTAGATAACCAAACGGAGACCTGCGCATAGTGCTTGAATGAATTGAACCTGCTGCCACCTCACCCTTGGATCCTGTCACTCCAGTTGGTGGACAGCACCTGCACCAGTCAGTGATGAGCTTATGTACCTCCACCTGAACAGTTGCCCAATGATATCATGCAGGAAGATCAAAGGTATAGCTACCAGTCTAGGTGAGAGCTTAGATATTTTGCCTGCTGAGGCAACCATGGTTGAAGCCTGAGGCTGCTGAAAGTAATCCCTCCTCCTGTACCCTTGAAGTTGACCTGCTCTCAAGCTGTATTCTTCACACATCTGTCCACTCAAGTTAGGGTTTGCTTGCTGCAATCAAGCCCAGATAGGGGATAGCAACGCAGAATGACTGACAGCTGAATCACTAGTGGATGACGGCATTGTTCATGATGGCATGTAGAAGCAGGGCACTAGTATAACTTCTATCCATTGACAACAGTATTCAGAGTGACAGCAGCAAAAGCGGACAGTATGCAATAGCAGCACTGCTTACAGCGACAAGAGCATGAGCTACAGGACATAGCAGCATTAAGACATACAGGCAATGAAAGTAAAACTAAGTGACAGCACAGGGCTCCAGGATATGAAAAAGCAGGAGTTGTTGTTGGAAAATCTCCCTTTTTGACATGTCAACCCCACTTTTTGCCTAGTATTTGATGTAATTTTGACTGAGTGCACCGGGTTCCTCAGGGACCCCTACACTTAGCACATGCAGGTTGTCATTTTAAGATAGGAACCAACCTGTTGGTCCCTCCTGACGGAATCCCCAGTCCTCACCTGCAGCATCTTTTGGACTGGATCGATCACCACTGAACTTTACATCATACTATACCTCTGTACCCAGCCACCCCAGTACCACCTGGCGTGACCTCTTGGTGTGGTCCTGAACCTTGCACAATACTTACCTAAAGTCCAGTAGATTGGCCTTGTAAGTCACTGTGTTATACCTGAATGCAGTACTTGTTTCTCTCCATAGGATAACTGTGCAATTTTCAGATACAGCAAAGTCGACTTTTGAAATCTAGAAATTTGCAAAATAGGTCCTTACCAGATTGTATTGATTTTAGTGCCTAGACATATATAAAGATAATTATTGTAAATTGGTGTGGATCTCCTTCTTGAATCATGTCATTTATTGACTGTGTGCTTATGGTAAATATCTACCTCTTCTCTCATAAGCTTAAAGCTGCTCAACCACACTACCCCCAAGAGAGCACCTTGGGATTGCTATAGCAAGCCCCCGTCCACTAGTAAAGGAAAACCTGGCCTCTTTGCAAGATATATCCCATTTTGCTATATCATATAGCGAGCCAGCTTCCTACAGTTGTGGTAACAGCATGACTCAGTGTTGCCACTTCAGAAGTTACAGAATATTTCAGCAGCATCTCTAACAGCATCCTTAGTAAACAAGTGTGCTTAAACAACAATTGCCGGAATGCTACTGCAATGAGAGGGGCAGTAGCACTCAATTAACCCAATATACCCATTTCAAATGATTTAGCACGTGCCTCAAAGAACTTTTGTCCGCGATAGAAGTTTGCACTAGATGTCATGTTGTGCCTGTTCTAAATGGATATTAGGATTGCACTGATGCTACCTACTATAAACAAGGGAAGCATAATGGTGCTGTGAAGAAGTATCTGTTCTGTGAGGAAATAAAGCTGCCACTGTAGGGGACAATATTAAGTGAAATGTTTTTTAGTACCTGCAAGATCAACAAGAATTGGCATCGCCCACACATGGAGACAGTCAGCTATCTGATGTAAAATAGGGCAAAAGTAATAGGCAAAATGTGCAGTAAAGTTTGCCTTAATATCACTGCTAGCTGCTTGTTTGCAGATCACTCATTCTGCCATCTCCCATTTCACACTCTCCTCTTTCCCATCTGTCACATTCTCCTTTTATTTCTTTTTCCCCCTTTCTTTCCTCCATATTCACACCTTCTCGCTCTGTCACTATTCTCCACCTTGTCTTTCTCCACAATACATTTTCTTGATCTCTCATCTTTCTCCAACCTTTTCCTCTGAGCTCACTATCAGAGACAGGCCAGGTTAGAAACTAAGGCCACAGATTAGAAGTTGGTCACTAGTATCTCCTTCCCCACAGAAGTTCAGATTTTTACATTGTATTCAATTAATGAATATTAATAGAGCTGAACTCTGCCTGTGAACAGGCTCAGTACAATGCTATGCAGCAACACATCTCATGCTGTGCATGGTCTGAGCTCTATATATACAAACAGGGACTCGTGCTCTGCGTCACTGCAGGAACTTATTATGGGTGGGTGGTGAGGTCCACCCTGCTGACAGAGTTAAAGTTTTTGTAGAGCAGAGTTTGGCAAAACACTCCACTAGCCCCGGCAGCAGACCAGAGCTCACCACGTTGGCACTGCAGCCCAGTTATGAGCCACATACTACAAATCCAGACAGTCTACACTTGCTCTGTGTGGCCCATAACTGGGCTGCAGTGTGCACTCAACCCAAAGACATCATGTCAGTGTGAAGCCACTGCATCGGCATCAGCTCTGGATCCAGGCCTCCCTCCTGCCTCCTGTCAGCAGCCTGGGACAGAGCAGGGGCAGAGGGAGGCAGAGAGCCAGGCCGCTGAAATGAGGACCGTCAGAGGACCCAGGTAAGACCCTCAATTTCAGCATCTCTTCTGTGTGCACACAGCAGGGGCAGGCCGGTGCACAAGATTCCTGAAACAGCAGCTTTCTCTGCCTACGACCCTGACCATAGGCAGCAAAAGCTGAGGTTTGAGGCCCCTTGGGCACCAGTCTGGCCCATGTGCAGTGCACACAGGGCAGGCCTGTGCACAAGAGGCCTGAAACTGCAGCTGTTGCTGCCTATAGCATGGGCCTGAATGCATCTTATCTCTGAAGTGCAAAGCGGGTTCAGACCTGGCTAACTAGAGCCAACCCTGCTTAGCGCTTCCGAGATCAAGCACATTGCGGCCAGGGTGTCAGTAAAGCAGGCAGCACTCCACCACACGCAGAACTCTGCAAGATTCCACATAGTTTGAAGCCAACTCTGCAAAATTCAACGGAGTAGAACCCTGAGCTCTGCCCAATCTTGGAAATTAACTGTTTGCAAAGGAAATCAACAGAATGCCCTTATGCGCTAAGCTCCATCTGTGCATAAACTCTGTTCTATGTATGCAGACATTCAGCACTATGCATGGAGAGTCAACTGTGGCACTGCAACCAGATATGCTGACTTTGGAACTGGGGAATGAAGTTAGAGTCTCAATATCAGTTCAACCCCCTGTGATCCCAGGAAAAATCACTTAATCTCCCCATGCATAGAAAAATTTATGTGACCTTGTGTAATGTAAATAGTGCTCATATAGAGCGTCCCATTACCTTCAGATCAAGTTTGTGCTATATAAAACTGAATAAAAGTAATTATATATAGATCTATCAACTTAGTCTGTGAATGAGCTTTTTTCTTCAAGAAGATTTGGACAGCTTATGACAGTCCCACTCTCTCTGGGTGTGGGAGAACTAATTTACACTATGCAGGAACTCATTTATCTCTTCTAGCTATTCAGCCACATATCTTGAGGTGCAACCGACTTCAGTTTTGGGTTCTTATACTTAATCACGTAAGCACTGAGATGTGGTTCTCGATCCCAGACAGTCTTCATATTTTGATTGCTATGTTTGCAGCAACCCTCTAAATATATCATACTTTGGTTGTGTTCACCTTGTCAAGTTCTAAGTAGGGGCCCTAGTTTTAAACTGGTGTGGAATGGGCAGGGGGTGGGGGGGGGGGTCACATTTTCATGGGGATAGTGCTTGAAGGGCCAGGCCAGTGGGTAACCATGATTGAGAAATTTCAGAAAGAGTATTTTATTTCTGTCTTTTGGAAAAAAATACTATGTGAGAATGTATAAATCTCAAAACTAAGTTTGGTGGTTTCAGGTTACTTCATTGCTTTGATGCTGGGATGTGGAGTGTGGTTGTTTTATTATATTCACCCAGATGTCATCCCTACTCAACCTCAGATTCCCTTGCTTATGTAAAATGTGAACTCTTGCATTAAGTTTGAGCTTCAGGCAGGCATTTAAAGAGGAGAGAAATTTGGACTGTCTCAGAAGAAGGTGCATTAGTGCTCAATACAGTTGTCGCTTTGAAGTTGACATATGTAAGGAAATGCCATCCTTGGCATGGCTACCCCCTGACTTTTTGCCTTTTGCTGATGACAGTTATGATTGAAAGTGTGCTGGAACCCTGCTAACCAGGCCTCAGCGCCATTTTTTTCCGTAAACTGTACCTTTGTTCCCACAGTTGGCACAGCCCTGGCACACCGATAAGTCCCTTGTAAACTGTACCCTTGGTACCAAGGGCCCTGTTGCTAGGGAAGGTCTCTAAGGGCTGTGGCATGTCTTATGCCACCATGGGAACCCCTCACTCAGCACATGCACACTGCTTCCCAGCTTGTGTGTCCTGGTGGGGAGAAAATGACTAAGTCGATATGGCACGCCCCTCAAAGTGCCATGCCCACCTCACACTGCATGTGGCATAGGTAAGTCACCCCTCTAGCAAGCCTTCCATCTCTAAGGCAGGGTGCACTATACCACAGGCGAGGGCATATGTGTATGGCACTATGCCCCTACAGTGTCGAAGCAAAACCATAGACATTTTAAGTGCAGGGTAGCCATAAAGAGTATATGGTCTGGGAGTTTGTCAAACATGAACTCCATAGTTCCATAATGGCTACACTGAAATCTGGGAAGTTTGGTATCAAACTTCTCAGCATATTAAATGCACACTGATGCCAGTGTGGGATGTTTTGTAAAATGCACCCAGAGGGCATCTGTTAAATCTGACAGCCTTAGGGTGGTCACCACTTTTTGCCTGCCTCCCTCCACTTATTGAACACTGTTTTTGCTGTTATTTAGACACTGCACACTTTATCACTGCTAACTAGTGCTAAAGGGCATATGCGCTTTCTCCTTTAAACATGGTGACATTAGATCATACCCAATTGGACTATTTAGTTTACTTATAAGTACCTAGTACTGTGCACTACGTGCCCAGGGCCTGTAGATTAAATGCTATTAGTGAGCATGCAGCACTGGATGTGCCACCCACTTAAGTAGTCCCTTAACCTTGTCTCAGGCCTGCTATTGCAAGGCCTGTGTGTGCAGTTTCACTGCCAATTCGACTTGACATTTAAAAAGTACTTGCCAAGCCTAAAACTCACCTTTTTCTGCATATAAGACACCCTAAGGTATGCCCTAGGTAACCCATAGGGCAAGGTGTTGTGTAGGCAAAAGGCAGGACATGTACCTATGTAGTTTACATGTCGTGGTAGTGTATAACTCCCAAACTCGTTTTTACACTGCAGTGAGGCCTGCTCCCTTCATAGCCTAACACTGGGGCTGTCCTCATATTGTTTGAGTGGTAGCTGCTGATCTGAAAGGAGTAGTAAAGTCACATTTAGTATGGCCAGAATGGTAATACAAAAATCCTGCTGACTGGGGAAGTTGGATTTAATATTACTATTTTAGGAATGTCACTTTTAGCAAGTGACCATTTCGCTGCAATTAAATCTTTGCGCCTTACAATCCAAGTCTGGCTGGGTTTAGTTGACAGCTCCTTGTGCATTCACTTGACACCGCAAACACAGGATACTCAGCCTCACTTGCATACATCTGCATTTTGAATGTGTCTTCCTGGGCTGGGAGGGTGGAGGGCCTGCTCTCACACAAGGGACTGCCACACCCCCTACTGGGACCCTGGCAGACAGGATTGAACTGAAAGGGGACCTGGCGCATTTCTAAACCACTCTTTGAAGTCTCCCCCACTTCAAAGGCACATTTGGGTATATAAACAGGGCCTCTGCCCCTTCCAACTCAGACACTTCCTGGAGACTAAGCTTGTAACCAGAACCTTTACCAGAACCTGCATCATGCCAAGAAGAACTGCCTGGCTGCCCAAATGACTCACCTGACTTCTTTCTGTGAATGACTGCTGCCTTGCTGTGGTGAAGAAGTGCTCCCCAAGGGCTTGGATAGAGCTTGCCTCCTGTTCCCTGAAGTCTCAGGACCAAAAATACTCCTCTTGCAACTGGACTCCTTGTGCGACAAAAATCAGACGCACAGCTTGCTAAAAACGCACAGCCTGTGCCGCAGTGAAAAATTCACCATATGCCGAACCTGAACAATGCAGCCCGACTTCGCAAAGAGAAGATAGACGCAGCGCTTGCATTGCAACCAGAACTTCAACGCATGGCCCACCAGATCAACAGCCAACCTGAGACAACGCAGCCTGACTTCCAGAGGGGAAATAGACGAAGCACCTGCCATGCAGGAGAAACTTCCCCGCAACGCCCACCAGAACAACGCAGCGCTTTTGATTTCGCTCCACAATCCCAGGATTCCACGCACAGACCCCAGGGCATCTGAAAATTCAGCAACCTGAGGAGGATCCCCAACCAAGCTCCAGAAATCTACGCACAGCCATTCCTGTGTGGAAACCAAACAAAGCATCACCATGTGCAACCCAAAAAATTGACGCACACCTTTGCTTCCACACTTCCCTGCGGCCCATTGCGGAGATTTTTCACGCGAACCAGGTACTTTGAATTGAATTTGATTGAATTGAATTGTTTGCTTTAAAAAGACTTAAGACACTTTATATCACTTTTCAGTGATCTCTACATTTACTCATTGCATCTTTGATCGTTTTGACCTGCAAATATCCAGATAAATATTATATATTTTTCTAAACACTATGTGGTGTATTTTTGTGGGGCTATATTGTGTTATTGTATGATTTATTGCACAAATACTTTACACATTGCCTTCCAGGTTAAGCCTGACTGCTCAGTGCCAAGCTACCATAGGGTGGGCACAGGATAATTTGGATTGTGTGTGACTTACCCTGACTAGAGTGAGGTTCCTTGCTTGGACAGGTCTAACCTGACTCCCAACCACAGACCCCCATTTCTAACAGCATCTTAGAGATGCCCCCTGAATACCAGTCCAATTCCTAGTGCTGGGCTGACCAGTTTCTGCCAGCGTGCAAAAACCAGACAAGGTTCTGGCCACATGGGGAGAATGTCTGTCACTCTGTGGTCAGGAACAAAGCCTGTACTGGGTGGAGGTGCTTCTCACCTCCCCCTGCAGGAACTATAACACCTGGCAGTGAGCCTCAAAGGCTTATGCCTTTTGTTACAGCACCCCAGGGCATCCCAGCTAGTGGAGATGCCTGCTCCTCCAGGCACTGCCCCCACTTTTGGTGGCAAGGCTGTAGGAGATCATGAGAACAACAAGGAGGAGCCACCCACCAGCCAGGACAGCCCCTAAGGTATAATGAGCTGAGGTGACCCCTGCCTTTAGAAATCCTCTATCTTGAGTTTGGAGGATTCCCCCAATAGGATTAGGGATGTGCCCCCTTTCCCACAGGGTGTAACCACCCTCCAGGACAGTAGCCATTGGCTACTGCCCCCAGACCTAAACACCCCTAAATGTAATATTTAGGGGCAACCCTGAACTCAGGAAATCAGATTCTTGCAATCTGAAGAAAGAAGGACTGCTGACCTGAAAGCTCCGCAGAGATGACAACTGACTTGGCCCGAGCCCTACCGGCCTGTCCCCAGACAGAAAGAACCTGTGCAGCGATTCATCCGATAGGGACCAGCGACCTCTGAGGACTCAGAGGACTGCCCTGAACCCGAAGGACCAAGAAACTAAGGAGAACCGTGGCACTGTTCAAAAACTGCAACAACTTTGCCACTTTAAAGCAACTTTTAAAAGAACTCTCTTCCAGCCAGAAGCATGAGACTTCTCCCTCTGCACCCGACACCCACAGCTCGAGCTCCAGAGAACAAACACCGCAGAGAGGACACCCAGGTGACTATGTAGTACCCCGAGTTGACCCCCCCTGAGCACCCACAGCAACGCCTGCCTAAAGGATCCAGAGGCTCCCCCTGACCGCAACAGCCGGGTAACAAGGAACCCGATGCCTGGACCAAGCACTGAACCCGCAGCCCCAAGGACCAAGAGGAACCACCTACCAGTACAGGAGTGACCAGCAGGCAGCCCTCATCCTAGCCCAGTTGGTGGCTGGTCTGAGAAGCACCCCTGTGCCCTGCCTGCATTGTCTAAGTGACCCCCTGGGTCCCTCCATTGCTTTCTATAGCAAACCAGACGCCTACTTTGCACACTGCACCCAGCCGCCCCTGTGCCGCTGAGGGTGTTGTGTGCCTGTTTGTGTTCCCCCAACCCCCCCCCCCCCCCCCCCCCCAGGTGCTCTACAAAACCCCCCTGGTCTGCCCCCCGAGGACGCAGGTACTTACCTGCTGAAATACTGGAACTGGAGCACCTCTGTTCTCCATAGGTGCTTATGTGTTTTGGGCATCTCTGACCTCTGCACCTGAACGGCCCTGAGCTGCTTGTGTGGTAACTTTGGGGTTGCCTTGAACCCCCAACAGTGGGCTGCCTATGCTCCAGGACTGACACTTGTGTTTTACTTACCTCCTAATCTAACCTTTACTTACCTCCCCCAAGAACTGTTGATTTTTGCACTGTGTCCACTATGAAAATAACTTATTGCCATTTTTACAAAGACTGTACATGATATTGTTTTCATTCAAAGTTCCTAAAGTATCTAAGTGAGGTACCTTACATTTAAAGTATTAACTGTAAATCTTGAACCTGTGGTTCCTAAAATAAAGAAAATATATTTTTTAGTATAAAAACCTATTGGCCTGGAGTAAGTCTTTGAGTGTGTGTTCCTCATTTATTGCCTGTGTGTACAACAAATGCTTAACAATACCCTCTGATAAGCTTACTGCTCGACCACACTACCACAAAATAGAGCATTAGAATTATCTACTTTTGCCACTATCTTACCTTTAAGGGGAACCCTTGGACTCTGCACACTATCTCTCACTTTGAGAAAGCATATACAGAGCCGACTTCCTACAACATAGGATAGTGGAAGGCAGGGGCAGCACCAACTGACTGCAAAAGTGAGTTAGCTTTAGTTAAAGAATGGCCCAGACATTGCACATCAAGGGTCTGTTTTAACTGAGCCTTTGAAATGTATGTTGAATTTGGATCTGGGAACACATTTCACTGTTTTCCAACCATCAACTACCACTTGCAGAGATGGTAAGGACACCCAATAAATAAGGCACAAAAGCACGGTGTGGTTTGCGGCACACCATGCTGCTGCAACAAAGCTTTTGTGGGTACAGTGGCAGGTGCTGCCCATGTAGGGTGACATGCTGATCCTCTTGGTCAGTCTATTATATGCTCAGCTACCAAATACCCAGGGCAACCGGCACACAGCATTTTGTGAGATGTACTGAGAGGTCATGTGTGGTCCTAAAGTAGTGCACATGTGACACCCTACATAGTGATCATGAGGTAGAGAAGCACAATGACAGACGGCTCTCCTCCACTGCTTGTGTATCGACAGTTAGAATAAAATGAATGACTGTTTAAGTAACTGTGTGACCCGACGTTATTGTCAAGCCATCACTTTGATGTAAATACTGCCTGGTAGACCATACATAGCCTTCCTTCTGGGGCAGTAAAGGCATCCAGGCTTCAGGAACCATCGTAAAATTCCCTTCCTCTACCGAAGAGTGCTACCACCTACCATCAATCACCAAAACAAACTAACTGCTTCCCAGACCCCTATTTGCCAATATCACTTTGCGCACTCTTAGGACCACATTTTTTTTAAGGACTTGTGTTGTCCTTGCATGACAAGTCGTCACAAGGCAACGCAAATCCTTTTGTAGTGTTTAGTAAGTCATGAAAAGCCACTTTGCCTGGCACTGAGTGGTTTAGTAAATCCAAAGTGAGGTGTTCCACGAGTCGAATATGGATATTCCCATGCATCCATCCATGGTTTTAGAAAGAATCCCATATTTACAGAGTCTGTAAACCAGCAATGTGCCAAAATGGTGCACCTCCCTGACCTAGGCTTAACGAGAAATCTTTCTTTTTCTTTGTTACTTCTTTGGTTCTCCTTTGTGTGTTCTGCAGCGCACATAGAAAAAGGAAAATGTTTTAAGGACTGTTTTTATAACAGGAAGGTAACCATTTCTCACAAACAAAATCCTGCTAGTAACACAGGAACCCTGCACAATGCCACAAGTGTGCCTGTGTTGGTGCCAGACAGCCACAAGTGTTTCAGCGCTAGGAGAAATGAGCCGTAGGGTCTCCCTTTCATGCAGTGCAGCAAGTAATCTTGCTGCGTCGCATGAAAGAGTAGTAAATCTGCTGCTGAGTGTTTATCTAATATTGGAATTTTTAGAAGCATAACCACAAGCACCTTAAACCTGCTTAACAGCCCCCACCAACACACGCAAATACAAAATGGTTGTTGAAAAATTCTGGGTTACCTAATGGACACAATGGTCATTTCAATGCAATAATATTTTTTTTAAGAAAACTTATTTTTCTTTTGTAGTCAGTCATATAGCACTTGCGACCCCTTGTCATGAGTACTAAGTGCTTTATAAATAAAAGTAGAATATGTGGGCCTTTTGCGTTTGACTGTTCTCACTGTTAGGAAGGGAGCATTGATTGTCTTCAATTGCAGTTACTGCCTTAGTCGTCTCAGTGTTATTGGAACTCATTGTGCCCCTTTCAAAACAATGAGGAAAGCTAAAGCAAATGGCGTTCCCGAGCCTCCTGCATGTGACTCAGAATTACTGGTGACCTGCACCCCTTCTTCGAAGCCACTTTACAGCAGCACGAAGCTGCGCGTCTTTCGAAAGAAAAGAAAATTATTCTTAAACAGTGTTCTCCCAGGCACTCCTTGAGACAAGCACCAGGAACTGCAGCCTGGTATATGGCTCACGATAAGGGGACGTGGCTAAAGCCACTTTATCCCAATTGTGCACGTGCACACTCACTGGCGCTTGCTCTGTGTGCTATTCCGAAACTATATCGCTCACCGTGTCTCTCTTAATCAATGTCCTTCTTCCACCACAGTTTCAAAACTCGCGAGTGTTCCGCACCGGTGCTTATATACCTTACACAATTACTACATTGAACTCACCTGGAACTTCCCGCGTTCTTTTTCAAACACAGCCTCACTCTAAGAGGGCTTAAAGCAGAGTGTGGGCTAATTCTCCTATTGGAAGCTATGTTGTCACTATATATGTTTTACTCCTAATAACTCTTCTTTTTACTAAACCTAATCCAATTTAAAATTACATAATCACAAGTGCTGATTTTCTTTTTCTTTTTTTTAAAGAACCAAAACTAAAATAAAACTTCCACAAGCTCGGTAATCGAACATGTGTTGCCTTTCAACAATAACTTTTGTATACCTTTTTTCCGCACTATCTGTCTACTTAACATAATTAATCACTCATCCTACTTACATTCGATTGTATCAAAATAAAAATATATATACATAGACATACACAGCTACTGGCTCTTTTTCGTTTCTGATAATCGAACCCCTAATACTGTGTGTGTGTTAAGCTATACGATTAGCTCCGTAAACTAAGTTGCACGTTCTACTGTGTATTTCGTTTGTAAATTTCTATATCCTGTCTTAAAGTGAGTCTGTCATTTACATCTTCTTCGCACTATCCGTCCACTTCGTATACTTGTGAACCCATTATAAGAATTAGGGAAACATTTTGGATCAACAAACTGCCCAGGACAGACTCAATAGGGACAGGGAATTACATGCAATGATGAAAGATCAGCTCACTTGGTTCCATGGGATGACCCCTAACAACTTCTAACACCTATTAATCGGGAGGGTAGAGAGTCTATTATTTTGAGATAAGTGAAGCAAGTCTCCTGGTTAAAACTCTTAAGGTACATACCTAGGTTACTTGCAACGATTTAGAAGTTTGATAAACACATAACCTGTTGATTTAGTCTAAGGATATAGGAACAAACACACACACTCTAGAACCGAGGAGGTCAGGTGGCAGAGGGAGACTGAGGTTAGTGTAAAAATTATTCGGAGAAGTGTTCAATCCCTAGAACGTTAGACAACCCAGATTTTATTTTGATCTTCTCTAATAATTTAATACTATTGAATTTCAAGTAGGATGGGTTACTAAGTTTAAGAAGTGGAAGGTAACACAGGTTTGATTACCAAGCTTGTGGAAATTTTGTTTTAGTTTTGTTTCTTTTTTTTTTAAATCAGCACTTGTGATTTATGTAATTTTAAATTGGGGTGTGGGACACTACCGTTCATTGAAACTAACAGAAGAAGTACGCTGATTACGAGAGGGGAGAGACTCGTTGCGTGATATGTGATGAGATGAGTGTGTGCCCTCTCCGGCCTGCCAAACACAGATGCACACTGTGCTCTCTCCAACCCGGCACTCTGTTGCGGAGTTGGAGACAGCAGGCAGAGGCTCACAGTCTACCACAGAGTGCCAAGCCAGGGCACTCCGGCCAATCCTAACACTGTTTAGATGCTGCCAGAAGCATGAGAGCAGTGTTGGGATTGGTCACAGGGCAGGCTGGGAGCCTGTGCCTGCTGCAAGTAAGGAGCGGCGCAGCAGAGGCACTGCCAGGTATGTTTTTTTTACATTTTTTTTCAGACTTTTTTGGGTGCATACATAGGACGCAAATACAGATAGTTTAAATCCCTTGTCTTTTAGTAAACAAATTACTTGTTTAATATTTTCACCAGATATGATGTGAACAGGAAGAATGGGAATACAAAACTTTTAATGGTCGTACATGATGGAAGAAAAAACTATTCTCCTATATTAGCTTAAGTTTCTTTTGTTAGCAATACATGTAGAACGCTCAGGATGATTGCCACAGGAAATTATAATAGCTTGTGATTCGTTTTACAGATTTTAGGATTACATATGAATGTCATATTGTATAGATGGAGGATGTTCAGTTGCTTTACATGGAATAAACCTATAGAAAGAAAAAAAAAATTCTATGGTAATTGCCTGTTTCCAGATACGAATATTGACGTGTGTAAGAGGTACAAGGTACACATTTTTGTTAGTCATGGGCAACTGCTGCCATTGACTAGTGTATCTAGCAGTCTCCTTGGGCTTCCAGTACATCTGATGTTTCATTATTGTGAATGCAAATTACAAAATATGTGACATATGAAAGTTTTGTATATACGGTTATTGATAAAGCAGTACAAATTATTAGTGGGTATATTGGCAATGTAAATGGTTCTTCGTCGCAGAATATGTTTGGTGTATGATGATTATTGGTTTTATAAATATACAGTGATGTAAAATCTCTGTATTTTGTAAACAGCCCTGAAGAAGTGCAATGTGCGCGAAACACATGTTGGCTGTATTTTTCTGTATAAAGAAGGCTGTATTTGCTGTATAAAGAAATAAAACAAGTGGCTGTATTCGCTCTAGAAAGAAATACTACAATAGATCCAATAAGGAAGAAAAAAAAAACAACTAAAGAGTTTACTTTCTGTGAATCTGTTTATATCTCAGTACATTCATTTTGTCCTAATAATTACTACACTGGTTAGGGCCTGTGCAGGGTGATTATAGCTCAAGGCATATTCCATTTACCTAAAGTTAGTATATATATATATATATATATATATATATATATATATATATATATATATATATATATATATATATATAATTGTCTAATGTTGTAAGTAAATGCTTTTCCTTTCCTGGATTTTTTAATTTATTTATATATATATATATATATATATATATATATATATTTATATATATATATATATATATATATATATATATATATATGTACACATATATATATACATATATACACACACACACACATCACTACGCCCCATCTACCCCAACAGCTACACTCACTTCAACTAACCTCTCAGGCTCCACCACTCAGCTGCACTCACTTCAACTAATGCAGCTTTCTTTGAAATGTATGTCCTTTCCACTGATAGTATGTGTTTCTGGTGAGCAAAGTGTGTTTAAATGCAAAGTGTGTTTAACGCTGCAGTACCGTCTCCTGTCTACAGGGGCAGAGCTGAGCAAACATATAAACACACTTACTGAAACACAGGTGCCCACAAGGCAGTTTTAAAAAAAGTTGTAAAAATTGACACAGGTGTTCCGGAAATCATTTTTTATTAATTAGAATACATTGCCTTGTGGGGACCTGGGTTCAGGTCCCGACAGTGCAATAAAGTCCCCACAGCTTGAGTGTATTATCATACCCAAGTTCCCACAAGGATAGTAACACAACCCCCCCCCCCACACACACACACACACACAGACAAGAAAGGATAGTTTTCAATACTTTTATAGAAAAGACTGCAATCTACAATAAAACACATGAGGTGCAGTGATTACTATAATGAGGAATAACAAAATCAGGATTGTTAAGATCAGAGATATAAAAATGAAGAACCCCAATATATTGTGATAAACATAAATATATAATTCCTACATAAAATCTATTCTCTAGCCCATAGCGAGAGCATGGCGGTGTAAGCCAAATCTCTCTGTGCAGTGTCCATGGGAACCACACCCCATGCCTGTTACCTTAGTACAAGGTTGGGCCTCCAGTCCCTAGATCAGGCTCCATAGATATACTAAGGCTGGCATGCAGTGTAGGTGGAAAATCCCAGCTGGAACTCCCTCTCATGCCATTTGTCCTACAAGATATTTTTTCAGAGGGATCATGTTTTGTTTTTGCAAAATAAGACTGACGCGGGTATGTACCTGAGTGTTGGACTGTTTGCACAGTTTTGTGGCGGCAAAATAAAAAATATTATCATGAGTACTTCGCATTCTGTTCTTGTTAACCCAGGGCAGAAGAACATGATGAATATATGTCATGCAGGACACTGATAATGATGCTCTTGAGGAATAGCGACTGATTATAAAATTAAAAATATTATCACTAAAACAAGCTGCGCTAAAACCAATAAAAATTAATAAATAAAAATAGATCATATTATCTGGGTAAAAGGGCACAGGCTTCAAACCTAAGCTAAGCCAAATAATGTGCCCAGGCAGGGAGTTAAAAAAGGGGCCCACACTTTAGCACCGGTTCACAGTGGTAAAGTGCACAGAGTCCTACGTCCAACCAAATAAATATCATCAAAATTGGTGGCAGGCAGGAGTTTGGGGGAAGACGGCTCTAAGGCTGTCAGGTCTAACACCTGCCCCCCCCCCAGCCTCCTGGGCATTCTTCTCACTGAGGCAGAAAGAAGAACCAAGAGAGGCCATCAGCACTGGAGTGGTTCAACCCAGATCTATGTTTCACCCTGAAGGCCATGCTCTGTAGGGAGATGACCATCTCAACATTTTTTGACTCTTACCCCCTCATTTGTATTAGCCAACTGAGGGGTCTGCAGTTTGTCTGAAACCAGTAGTGAGTCCTAAACAGGTATGCAATCGGCTTCTTCTGTGCCCAAACCACAGCAAATGCTTTCCTTTCAATGGCAGTCCACCTATGTTCCCTGGGAAATATCCTCCTAGAGATAAAAGATACAGTTTGGTCTAGGCCCTTGTCAATAAGCTGTGAAAGAACTGCCCCCTTGCTGTTCTCTGAGCCAATAAACTCTGCAACACCGTGTTCCCCCAATACCCCTGGAACTATCTAATAGATTCATAAATTAGGATATACCACAGGGGAATCAGATTAGATCCCCAGGGATCTCCCATCGGGCCCTACAGTAGAGCAGAACAAAATTGACCGATCACTGCATCCCTAGAGAGGTTAGAACCACACCCAACATCATGGGCAAAGACAAAGCGATCAAACAAACAACGGCACAAACTCGTATGGACCAATTCACCACAGGTACAGTGGGCCCACGGTCGGAAGGCCCTACCACAAATGGCGGTAAAAACCCACAAACATCGTCCAGCGACCTGGCGGCGATCCTTCAGGTGATTCAGGCCTCCCAGACAGCAGTCGAATCAAAAATAGGGGAGGTCGGAGTGGATATAGCCCTGATGCAGCAAGATCTCTGCTATGCAGTATCCCGAATCACAGAGGCAGAGTCGAGAATCTCCGCGGCAGAAGATGAAATACCAACTCTAAAAACCCAAATCTCAATGCTGACCAGAAACACCTCAGATCTACACAGGAGGGTTGAAGACTCCGAAAACAGATCTCGACGTAACAATCTTCGCCTAGTGGGTCTTCCAGAGGCTACTGCAGAATCATCATTGGATACATTCCTAGAGGAGTGGTTCTGGTCCTGGTTGCCGGCAGGCCACCTCACGCCATGGTTCACAATCGAACAAGCCCATAGGTCGCTGCGCGCAAGGCCTCCACCAGGCTCACCACCCAGACCCGTAATAATCTGCCTTTTCAACTCCAAAGACAGAGACCTGGTCCTGCGGGAGGCTCGCTCCAGGGGAGACATCCTCTGCAATGGAACGAAAGTACTCCTTTCCTGGATTACACATTAGAGGTACAGCAACAACACCGCTCGTTCATGGAAGTGAAACAAAAGTTTAGATCAATGGACATCCAGTATAGTCTCCGGTTTCCAGCCAGCCTCCGGGTGATCTATAATAATAAAACCTACTTCTTTGAGCAGCCGACCGCGGCATGGACCTGGCTAACGGAAGAAACCCCACTAGATATGCACAGAACAGGATCACGGCCACCGCTTAAGACAACGCCAGCTCACCCAAGGGGGCAACAACCGATGCGCAGTCAGCGCACACGCTCTCGGAAATGAAGAGGAAGACATAGATCCAGCTCGGACTCCCCTCCCAGAGCTCATCGATCGGAACCCAGACACCCACAATCGAAAGAATTCTAGAGCCACCCTGACAAACCTGAAACCACAGGACACAGATCCAGCTAGAGACACAAGAAAACTCGGACTTGTCCCGTAGTCCAATCCTGTGACTGCATAGGTGGAACTTATTCTGGGAAAGACTTAAGACAATGAACACAGAAATAGAAGCGTTATGCCTAACTTTATCACACATCGATTGTTATACATTTATGCATGATCGGATATATGGGAGGGGTCCACCGCCACCAATACCACAGAATAACCACTCGAAAGACATCTCACCAGTTTTAGAAGTGAGGGGCTATGTATGTGGGCGACAGATGCTTCTGGTGGAAGTATGGGGTGAGGAGGGAGTTGGGGGGCAAGGGGGTTCTGGCCTCGTTCTAAAGGCCAATGTTAGAATATGTATGCGAAGGCAAGATTCATATTTTTTTTAATTGAGGCACAGGGCAGGATGCTTAATGACTCGACAGATATAATAGAGTCTGAGAATCGGCAGCAGGAAGATAGAAAAATAAGTCCTTCAGAGTCGCACAAACTAGTAGCTAAATGTTGGCTCAACAACTGTAAAATCACACCTACAATCACACCCCCTCCATGAGTCAAGTACAAATTATGTCATGGAACATCAATGGGCTCCTAGACAAAATTAAACGTACTGCAGTATTCACCTTCATACATAGATACCATCCAGAAATACTCATGTTGCAGGAAACCCACCTTTTGGGGGATAAAAACCCATTCCTGACTTGTCGAGGATTTGATAGAGTGTACCATGTGGGATACACACGTGGTCACGAGGAGTAGCCATATTATTGCATCGTACCTTCCCTATGACACACATCCAAGTACGGAGAGACCAACAGGGGCGGTTTGTAGCCATTACCGGTAAGGTAGAAGGGATCACATTTAATATAATAAGTATCTACTCCCCTCCCTCCCTGGTCAGCTCAACCCTCCAGGCACTCACAAAACTTCTCTCTGACCTACCCCCTGGGCACACTATACTAGGTGGCGACTTCAACTCAACCCCAGACCCGACCTTAGATGTAGACAGCCCACTCACCACATATAGACGTACACTGGAAACCGAAATTAAGGGGTGGTTATCTGCCACGGGACTATGTGACGCCTGACGGATATGGCATCTGAGGCAGAGACAATTCACCCACACCTCAGCAACCCATGGCTCCCAATCCAGAATAGACCTGATGCTTCTTCCGAGCACAGATTGTACAACACTCTCACACATCAAGATTCTAGCCAGAGTAATCTCTGACCATGCCCCTCTCCAGCTCATACTAGGCCCGGCCCGCCCCCGGCACCGCCCCATGTGGCGGCTAAACGCATGGTATCTCTAAGATGAACACTTTAAGGAACAATTACGTCAGGCACAAGCAGACTACTTCCACCTAAACGAAGGCTCGGTAACCTCGGAGGGCACTCTATGGGCAGCAGGGAAGGCGGTATTAAGAGGTATGGCTAAAAATCTGATACGTAATCAGGAACGTGCCAAAACGCTACATATCACACAGCTAGAGCTCTGAGCAATAAACCTCGAAAGAGACAACGTAATAAACCCAAGCGAGAAACTGATGTGACAACTCCTCCTAATCTAAGAGGAGATATGGGGTCAATCCCTAGAGGCCATGAAACATTTATGGAGGGCCAGCACTGGAAGGATATATGGCTGGGGGAACAAGACCGCGAAGATGCTGTATTGGTTGATCTCCGCGATCACGCCTCCAAGATCGTCCCTGAAATTTATGACGGGGATGGGGCCCTGGTTACGGGTCATAAAGAAATTGCAAATGCTTTTGCCAACTATTATCATACACTGTACCAAGCATCTACACAAATAGATTCACATCAAACACGTCAACTACTTGACGAGATCCCCCTCCCACAGTTACCTATGATAGAAGCACAGCTTTTAGAGGAAGGAACCCATTAGAGAGGAAGAAATTGGGGCGGCAATCTCGACATTAAACGCTGGCAAGACGCCTGGTCCCGATGGGTTCCCCCCAGAAAATTATAAGGTGTTTAGAGAAGACCTGACCCCACGTCTCCTACGCCTTTTCGCTGAAATAGGAAAAGGTGGATCCTTTCCTCCTGAACTAGATACAGCCATGATCGTGGTGCTCCCCAAAACCCAGCCCCCTTCGCCTCACTGCGCGGATTACAGATCAATATCATCGATTAACACAGATATTAAAATTTTCGCCTCTATCCTTGCCACTCGCATCAAAAGGGTCCTGCCGCAGCTAATCCATCCTGACCAATGTGGGTTTATGGCAACCCTCAGTACACGACACTGTATCCGCCGGCTACACGTAGCCTTGGCGGAGAGACACTGGTTGCCCCAAAGCCTGGCCCTCTTGCTCATAGATTTTGAAAAGGCTTTTGATTCGGTTGACTGGGAATTCCTTCTACTGGTTCTCCGACGGGCAGGCATAGAAAAACAATTTTGCCACTTAATTAAAGCATTATACAATAACCCTACAGTCTGTGTACAGGTTAACAGGACCATATCCCACAGGTTCGACATCCGCAGAGGTACTCGATAGGGATGTCCCATATCCCCTCTTTTGTTTACCCTGGCAATTGAGCCTCTATCCCAGCTGATCAGAGCGGGCTCAGTATACCGAGGATGGAAATGGGGTCCATCTCATGAAGACAGGATAGCTCTATATGCAGATGATGTTCTGCTATATATGTAGGAACCCAGTATAACGGGTCCAAGGAGCCTTTGCCTTCTAAGGAAATACAAACTAATCTCAGGTCTCAGGATGAATTCCACCAAATCAATCCTGATCCCGCTAGCAAACACACATGATTGGTTCGATTGGAAAAATACCATACCCATACGCAAATTAAGTTTTAAATACCTAGGGATCTGGGTAACCCTTTTGCCCGAATTAACATGGGCCAAAAATCTATCTCCTCTGCTAACAAGAATGAAAACGGACATTCAGAGATGGCAAACCCTCCCTTTGAATGTGATGGGGCAGGTGGCCCTAAACAAAATGATGATCTTGCCAAGACTCCTATACATATTCCAAAATGTTCCCATCCTCATCCCCCACTCCTGGTTCAAACATCTTGAAAGCATCACCGGAAGATTTCTATGGAGAGGTAATAGACATTGAGTAGAGATACAACATTGCCGGAGAGGAATGTATGATGGAGGTTTGGGTGCTCAGATCCCTATCTATATTACCTGGCTACCCAATTGATAGTGGTCCATGACTGGTTTAATGGGGGTTGGGAAGACCCGGCGTATAAGACAGAATTGACACTCCTGGGGTTTTCACAGGTTCTTGACATGCTGTATGGAACATCGCTTCCTCGTGACATGGAGGAAACAACCAAAGTGGTCTTCCTGGCATGGCAAGCTGCGTTACGCCACACTCACTGGAATACCGTTATCACACTCCAGACTCCACTATGGAGAAGGAAATGGATGTATACCTCGGCCACGCTGGAGGGATTCGCAACATGGGACCTAATATGCATTTCCCCGGTTGGGGACATATGGAAAGGGAGGGCCATATAATTGTTCCAAGACCTACAAGCAGAATTTCAATTAAACCAGACACAGTTCTTTAGATACCTTCAACTAAGACACGCACTGCGAACCCATCTGCCCACCACAAGCCCTATACTGGACTTTAACCCACTGGAAGCCAAAATACTCATGGGAAATATGGAGGGGAAAGGCATTTCTCAACTTTGCAAAACACTAATCAACAACACTCCTGATAACTTAGTCATTTTTAGGACTAAGTAGGAAACATGGCTCGGACCCCTAGAAGAAACGGAATGGAGGGAAGCCTTGATGGTGCCCAAGGTATTGGCAATATCGGCAAGGTTCCACATAATACAATTCTATTATTTATATGGGACCTATCTGACACCATCCAAACTACACAAAATGGGAGCCCGCCCTTCCGCCAAATGCCCAAGATGCCCGAATGAACCAGCAGACTTCTTTCATATGGTATGGACTTGTCAAAAATACAAAAGTACTGGGAAGGGGTGATCTGAGATATAGGAAGGGCACTGGGTCAAAAAATACAAAAATCAGCTAAGCTAATCCTATTGGGGGTAATGGAAGAAATGGGAGGAACACGTTCTAAACGAACACTGACAGCTACGGCATTATTAGTTGCTAAGAGAGATATTGCTGCACTGTGGACGTCCCCAGAAGGGCCGTTGATCCAGAAATGGAGGAAGGGGATGGATTGGTGTGCCAATCAGGAGAAACTGGTATTTTAGTCTAGAGGGTACCCACACAAATTCGAAAAGATATGGGGACGATGGCTAGAATTGATGACATAAACCAGATACGTAATAAGATATTTAATGTTTCACGGGGACACTACAGTGGCTAGATCTGCTGATAGCACCACAACCCATTATTGTTGATTGCTGACAATGATACTAAAACAATGAAAAGATGTACAAATTCCATGTGTCCTTGCCTTATACTTGAACATGTTTTTGCCTTCATTTTCTGTATTTGTCTGAAAAACAATAAAAATGTGTTTATCAAAAAAAGAAAACACTGGAATACTGCTGGGCGCATACTCTGAAATCTGGCTTTTTTAAAGGCAAAAAACAGGGCGGCAGACTGTTTTTAAACACAATTTAAATCACACAAATAGATTAAAACTGTCTCCTAAAAACACACTCTGAAAGATGTATGTAGCCTTTTTACTTAGAAGAAAAAAGGGGGGGGGGGTGTTATATGCCACAAACTAGCAAGGCAATTCACACAGTCACGGCAAAAACAAATTTTTAAAAAATACCACTTTAAAAGAGGCCAGGCTGCCTGAAACACAGAGAGTCCACAGTAAAACAGACACAGGTAGCTGAAATAAACACTTTTGAACAAATAATACTATATACCCAGACAAATCTCAGGGCTCCTTACCTAGGTCTTTTTGCAATTCTTGAACGAGGGGCTGTATCAGGACACAGGGAAGATGCTGAGGCTCACAAAATGGAGGTGGCTGTCTTGGACTTCCCTCCACAAAGCTAAGGGGCCAGAGCAGGTGTGGGGGGGCAAGGCTCAGGTGCAACAGGGATTTAGAGAGCCAATCAGCTAAGTCCAGTCCCTGTGGGCAGGGGGAAAGACAGCTGCTACTGTATTCAGAATCTCCTTGAATACAGACAGGCTGAATCCACACTTCCAAGCTAGCAGAGTCTACTTTCCAGGTAAGGGAGAAATTGTTTAAAAAACAAACACTGGAATACTGCTGGGCGCGCACTCTGAAATCAGGCTTTGTTAAATGCAGAAAACAGGGGGGCAAACAGTTTTTAAACACAATTTAAATCACAGAAACAGATTAAACAGTCTCCTAAAAACACACTCTGCAAGATGTATGTAGCCTTTTTACTTAGAAGAAAAAAAGGGGGGGGGGAGTTATGTGCCACAAACTAGTAAGGCAATACACACAGTCATGGCAAAAACTAATTAAAAAAAAAAACACTTTAATTGAGGCCAGGCTGCCTGAAACACAGAGAGTCCATAGTAAAACAGACACAGGTAGCTGAAATAAACACTTTTGAACAAATAATACTATTTACCCAGAAAAATCTCCAGGCTCCTTACCTAGGTCTTTTTGCAATCCTTCAACACTGGGGTGTATCAGGACACAGGGAAGATGCTGAGGATCACAAAATGGAGGTGGCTGTCTTGGGCTTCCCTCCACAAACTTAAGGGGCCAGAGCAGGTGTGGGGGGCGGGGCTCAGGTGCAACAGGGACTGAGAGAGCCAATCAGCTAAGTCCAGTCCCTGTGGGCAGGGGGAAAGACAGCTGTTTCTCTATTCCAAATCTCCTTGAATACAGACAGGCTGAATCCACACTTCCAAGCTAGCAGAGTCTACTTTCCAGGTAAGGGAGAGATTGTTTAAAAAACAAACACTGAAATACTGCTGGGCGCGCACTCTGAAATCGGGCATTTTTAATGGCAAAGATCAGGGGGGCAGACAATTTTTAAACACAATTTAAATCACAGAAACAGATTAAAACAGTCTCCTAAAAACACACTTTGTAAATGTATGTAGCCTTTTTACTTAGAAGAAAAAAGTGGGGGGTATGGGCCACAAACTAGCAACGCAATTCACAAAGTCACAGCAAAAACACATTCATAAACAACACTACTTTAAAAGAGGCCAGGCTGCCTTAAACACAGAGAGTCCACAGTAAGACAGACACAGGTAGCTGAAATAAACACTTTTGTACAAATAATACTATTTACCCAGAAAAATCTCCGGGCTCCTTACCTAGGTCTTTTTGCAATCCTTGAACACTGGGCTGTATCAGGACCCAGGGAAGATGCTGAGGATCACAAAATGGAGGTGGCTGTCTTGGGCTTCCCTCCACAAACTTAAGGGGCCAGAGCAGGTGTGGGGGGGGGGCTCAGGTGCAACAGGAACTCAGAGAGCCAATCAGCTAAGTCCAGTCAATGTGGGCAGGGGGAAAGACAGCTGCTGCTCTATTCAGAATCTCCTTGAATACAGGCAGGCTGAATCCACACTTCCAAGCTAGCAAAGTCTACTTTCCAGGTAAGGGAGAGATTGTTTAAAAAACAAACACTGGAATACTGCTGGGCGCGCACTCTGAAATCAGGCATTTTTAATGGCAAAGATCAGGGGTGAAAACAGTTTTTAAACACAATTTAAATCACAGAAACAGATTAAACAGTCTCCTAAAAACACACTCTGGAAGATGTATGTAGCCTTTTTACTTAGAAGAAAAAAGAGGGGGGTATGTGCCACAAACTAGCAAGGCAATTCTCACAGTCACGGCAAAAAGAAATAAAAAAAAAACACCAATTTAAAAGAGACCAGGCTGCCTTAAACACAGAGAGTCCACAGTAAAACAGACACAGGTAGCTGAAATAAACACTTTTGAACAAATAATATTATCTACCCATACAAATCTCAGGGCTCCTTACCTAGGTCTGTTTGCAATACTTGAACACTGGGCTGTATCAGGACACAGGGAAGATGCTGAGGCTCACAAAATGGAGGTGGCTGTCTTGGGCTTCCCTCCACAAACTTAAGGGGCCAGAGCAGGTGTGGGGGGGTCGGGGCTCAGGTGCAACAGGGACTCAGAGAGCCAATCAGCGAAGTCCAGTCCCTGTAGGAAGGGGGAAAGACAGGTGCTGCTCTATTCAGAATCTCCTTGAATACAGACAGGCTGAATCCACACTTCCAAGCTAGCAGAGTCTACTTTCCAAGTATGGGAGAGATTGTTTCAAAAACAAACACTGGAATACTGCTGGGCGCGCACTCTGAAATCGGGCATTTTTAAAGGCAAAGATCAGGGTGGCAGACAGTTTATAAACACAATTTAAATCACAGAAACAGATTATAACAGTCTCCTAAAAACACACTCTGCAAGATGTATGTAGCCTTTTTACTTAGAAGAACAAAGGGGGGGGTTATGTGCCACAAACTAGCAAGGCACTTCACACAGTCACGGCAAAAACAAATTAAAAAAAACACCACTTTAAAAGAGGCCAGGCTGCCTGAAACACAGAGAGTCCACAGTAAAACAGACACAGGTAGCTCAAATAAACACTTTTGAACAAATAATACTATTTACCCAGAAAAATCTCAGGGCTCCTTACCTAGGTCTTTTTGCAATCCTTGAACACTGGGCTGTATCAGGACACAGGGAAGATGCTGAGGCTCACAAAATGGGGGTGGCTGTCCTGGGCTTCCCTCCACAAACTTAAGGGGCCAGAGCAGGTGTTGGGGGCGGGGCTCAGCTGATTGGCTCTCTGAGTCCCTGTGGCACCTAAGTCCAGTCCTTGTGGGCAGGGGGAAAGGCAGCTGCTGCTCTATTCAGAATCTCCTTGGATACAGACAGGCTGAATCCACACTTCCAAGCTAGCAGAGTCTACTTTACAGGTAAGGGAGAGATTGTTTAAAAAACAAACACTGGAATACTGCTGGGCGCGCACTCTGAAATCAGGCATTTTTAATGGCAAAGATCAGGGGTGAAAACAGTTTTTAAACACAATTTAAATCACAGAAACAGATTAAACAGTCTCCTAAAAACACACTCTGGAAGATGTATGTAGCCTTTTTACTTAGAAGAAAAAAGAGGGGGGTATGTGCCACAAACTAGCAAGGCAATTCTCACAGTCACGGCAAAAACAAATTAAAAAAAAACACCACTGTTAAAGAGGCCAGGCTGCCTGAAACACAGAGAGTCCACAGTAAAACAGACACAGGTAGCTGAAATAAACACTTTTGAACAAATCGTACTATTTACCCAGAAAAATATCAGGGCTCCTTACCTAGGTCTTTTTGGAATCCTTGAACACTGGGCTGCATCGGGACACAGGGAAGATGATGAGGCTCACAAAATGGAGGTGGCTGTCTTTGGCTCCCTTCCACAAACTTAAGGGGCCAGAGCATGTGTGGGGGGGGGAGGGCTCAGGTGCAACACGGACTCAGAGAGCCAATCACCTAAGTCCAGTCCCTGTGGGCAGGGGGAAAGGCAAATGCTGCTCTATTCAGAATATCCTTGGATACAGACAGGCTGAATCCACACTTCCAAGTTAGCAGAGTCTACTTTCCAGGTAAGGGAGAGATTGTTTCAAAAACAAACACTGGAATACTGCTGGGTGCGCACTCTGAAATCGGGCATTTTTAAATGCAAAGAACAGGGGGGCCGACAGTTTTTAAACACAATTTAAATCAGAGAAACAGATTAAAACAGTCTCCTAAAAACACACTCTCCAAGAAGAATGTAGCCCTTTTACTTAGAACAAAAAAGGGTGGGGCTTATGTGCCACAAACTAGCAAGGCAATTCACACAGTCACGGCAAAAACAAATTAAAAAAAAACACCACTTTTAAAGAGGCCAGGCTGCCAGAAACACAGAGAGTACAAAGTAAAACAGACACAGGTAGCTGAAATAAACACTTTTGAACAAATAATGCTATTTACCCAGAAAAATCTCAGGGCTCCTTACCTAGGTCATTTTGCAATCCCTGAACACTGGGCTGTATCAGGATACAGGGAAGATGCTGAGGCTCACAAAATGGAGGTGGCTGTCTAGGGCTTCCCTCCACAAACTTAAGGGGCCAGAGCAGGTGTGGGGGGGCGGGGCTCAGGTGCAACAGGGACTCAGACAGTCAATCAGCTAAGTCCAGTCCCTGTGGGCAGGGGGAATGGCAGCTGCTGCTCTACTCAGAATCTCCTTGGATACAGACAGGCTGAATCCACACTTCCAAGCTAGCTGAGTCTCCTTTCCTGTTAAGGGAGAGATTGTTTAAAAAACAAACACTGGAATACTGCTTGGCGCGCACTCTTAAATCGTGCTTTTTTTAAAGGCAAAAAACAGGGAGGCAGACAGTTGTAAATACAATTTAAATCACAGAAACGAATTAAAACGGTGGGGTTATGTGCCACAAACTAGCAAGGCAATTCACATAGTCACAGCAAAAACAAATAAAAAAAAAAACACCACTTTAAAAGAGAAGAGAGTCCACAGTAAAACAGAAACAGGCAGCTGAAATAAACACTTTTGAACAAATAATACTATTTACCCAGACAAAATCTCAGGGCTCCTTACCTAGGTATTTTTGCAATCCTTGAACACTGGGCTGTATCCGGACACAGGGAAGATGCTGAGGCTCACAAAATGGAGGTGGCTGTCTTGGGCTTCCCTCCACAAACTCACGGGGCCAGAGCAGGTGTGGGGGGCGGGGTTCAGGTGCAACAGGGACTCAGAGAGCCAATGGGTTAAGTCCCTGTGGGCAGGGGGAAAGGCAGCTGCTGCTCTATTCAGAATCTACTAGGATACAGACAGGCTGAATCCACTCTTCCAAGCTAGCAGGGTCTACATTCCAAGTAAGGGAGAGATTGTTTAAAAAACAAACACTGGAATACTGCTGGGCGCACACTCTGAAATCTGGCTTTTTTAAAGGTAGAAAACAGGGGGGGCAGACCGTTTTTAAACACAATTTAAACCACAGAAACAGATTAAAACAGTCTCCTAAAAACACTGCAAGATGTATGTAGCCTTTTTACTTAGAAGATAAATGGGGGGGTTATGTGCCACAAAATAGCAAGGCAATTCACACAGTCACTGCAAAAACAAATAAAAAAAAAACACCACTTTAAAAGAGGCCAGGCTGCCTGAAACACAGAGAGTCCACAGTAAAACAGACAAAGGTAGATGAAATAAACACTTTTGAAAAAATAATACTATTTACCCAGAAAAATCTCGGGGCTCCTTACCTAGGTCTTTTTGCAATCCTTGAACAATCAATCAATCAATCAATCATAACATTTATAAAGCGCTTAGCGAGGAGCCTTGGGGGACGCCGCAGATGATGTTGGTGGCTTCGGATCGGAAGGGTGCGAGTCGGACTCTCTGGGTTCTGCCGGAGAGGAATGAGGAGATCCAGTTGAGGGCTTTGTCTTGTATTCCGGCTTTGTGGTGGCGAGTTAGTAGGGTGTGGTGGCAGACCGTATCGAAGGCAGCGGAGAGGTCTAGAAGGATGTGGGCTGAAGTCTCGCCGTTGTCCATTTGCTGTCTGATGTCATCTGTGGTGGCGAGGAGCGCAGTTTCGGTGCTGTGATTACGTCTTAATCCGGATTGGGAGGCGTCTAGGATGGAGTTGTCTTCGAGGTAGTGGGTGAGCTGGGCGTTGACGATCTTCTCGATGACCTTCGCTGGGAGGAGGGAGATCGGGCGGAAGTTTTTGAGGTCGTTGAGGTCAGCCTTGGGTTTCTCGAGGAGGGCTTGGATGTCGGCGTGCTTCCAGCTGTCCGGGAAGGTCGCAGTATCGAAGGATAGGTTGATGATCTTGCGAAGATGGGTGGCGATGGTGGAGTCGGCTTTGTTGTAGACGTGGTGTGGGCAGGGGTCTGAGGGGGATCCTGAGTGGATGGAGTTCATGGTCTTTCGGGTTTCGGCGTTGTCTACGTGGGTCCAGGTGGTGAAGCGATCGCCGTCGGAGGAGTTGTCGGGGGTGGGGTCTGGCGGAGGCGTGGTGTTGAGGCTGTCGTGGATGGCGGCGATTTTCTGGTAGAAGAAGGTGGAGAGTGTGTCGCAGAGTTTCTGGGATGGTGGGACCTCATTGACGTTGGCACTGGGGTTGGAGAGCTCCTTCACGATGCAGAAGAGCTCCTTGCTGTCGTGTGCGTTGTTGTTTAGGTGTGCTGTGAAGTGGGAGCGTTTGGCGAGTCAGATCAGTTGGTGGTGCTTGCGGGTGGCTTCCTTGTGGGTTGCCAGACTGTCGGGTGTGCGCTCGAGAAGCCATTTTTTCTTAAGTTTCTGCCAGGTGCGTTTGGAGGTGATCAGTTCGTCTGTGAACCAGGCTGCTTTTTTCGTTTCTTGGTTGATGGTGGGCCTCTTGAGAGGTGCGAGGGTGTTGGCGCAGTTGAGGATCCACTGTTGAAGGTTGATGGTGGCAGAGTCCGGGTCGGTGGGGTCGGTCGGTGGGTTCTTGGCGAGGGTGCTGGTTAGTTGGTCCTCAGTGACTTTGCCCCAGCGGCGGGTGCGGTGGTAGTGGGGTGCGGTGGTGTTCGGTGTGTTTCTTGAATGTGAAGTGGACGCAGTGGTGGTCGGTCCAGTGGAGTTCGGTGGTGTGGCTGAAGGAGATGTGGTTGCTTGCAGTGAAGAGTGGGTCTAGAGTGTGACCGGCGATGTGGGTGGGTGTGTTGACCAGTTGTCTGAATCCGAGGTTGGAGAGGTTGGTGGCCAGTGATGCGGTGTTGGCGTCGTTGTTTTTCTCCAGGTGGAAGTTGAGGTCTCCAAGGAGGATGTAGTCCATTGAGGCGAGGGCGTGGGTGCTTGAGAGGTCGGAAATGGTGTCACTGAAGTGGGCTCTTGGTCCTGGAGGTCGGTATATGAGAGTTCCTCTAAGGGTGATGTTGGTGTCCGTGTGGATCTGGAAGTGAAGGTGTTCAGCTGTCTTGAGGGTGTCGTCCGTGTGGGTGTGGATCTTGAAGGTGGATTTGTGGAGGATGGCAATTCCTCCACCGATTCCGTTGGTGCGATCTCTTCTGGTGCTCTTGTAGCCATCAGGGATGGCGATGTCTGAGGCCGAGGAGTCGTTCCACCAGGTCTCGGTCAGGAAGGCTACGTCTGGGTCGGTGGTGTCGTGCAGGCCCCAGAGCTCGATGGTGTGCTTTTGTGCGGAGCATGTGTTGAGGAGGATGCAGTGGAGGTGGTTGGTGTTGGTTGTTGCAGGCTTCGTTGTTCTGTTGCAGGTGAAGTTGCAGGTGCGGCAGGAGAAGGGTCCTTTGGTGTGCTTCGAAGTGGCCTGGAAGCAGGCTGTGGAGGAGCCAGGGTTAAGGGCGAGGAGTTCGCTGGCCGAGTAGCGAAGGCTGGTGGTGCAGGGGCGTGCGGACCAGGGGGGGGTGGCGCCGCGCCAGCCATTAAGAAGGGAGGGGGGAGGGAGGAGCAGCTGGGAGGCGGGAGGGAGCGGCGAATGGGGGCGATAGGGGGGCGGGCCGCAGGGAGGCAGCGGCAGGGAGAAACGGCAAGGGGGAGCGCACAAGGGGCGAAAACCAGGAAAAACAGGGCACAATGACAAAAGTAAGGCACAAGTCAAAAACAGTCACAAAATATGATAAATGGCACAAAATACAATCGGAATACAGCAATCAGAAGCGGCACAAATGGGGGCAAGAGCGCAAGGAGGCAAGGCGCTGAAAAGTAGAAAAACACTTACAGATATGGCGAAAAACGGCAGAGAGCACACAGGTCTAGCGAAGCTTACCAGAGCCCACTAGACACCAGGGATGAGGCGCAGGAGGATGCCTGCGGGTGGAGGAGGGCCTCGAACACGCTAGCAGCAGCGTGACAGGGGTCAGGGGCATGAGACAGCAAGGTGGTGCTGCGGACGTGGGGGGCGAGCTCTAGACCAAAAACAGGTCAGAGGTCGCTCACTCGCGTAGCGCAGCGCCAGCCATTAAGAAGGGAGGGGGGAGGGAGGAGCAGCTGGGAGGTGGGAGGGAGCGGCGAATGGGGGCGCGAGGGGGGCGGGCCGCAGGGAGGCAGCGGCAGGGAGAAACGGCAAGGGGGAGCGCACAAGGGGCGAAAACCAGGAAAAACAGGGCACAATGACAAAAGTAAGGCACAAGTCAAAAACAGTCACAAAATATGATAAATGGCACAAAATACAATCGGAATACAGCAATCAGAAGCGGCACAAATGGGGGCAAGAGCGCAAGGAGGCAAGGCGCTGAAAAGTAGAAAAACACTTACATATATGGCGAAAAACGGCAGAGAGCACACGGGTCTAGCGAAGCTTACCAGAGCCCACTAGACACCAGGGATGAGGCGCAGGAGGATGCCTGCGGGTGGAGGAGGGCCTCGAACACGCTAGCAGCAGCGTGACGGGGGTCAGGGGCACGAGACAGCAAGGTGGTGCTGCGGACGTGGGGGGCGAGCTCTAGACCAAAAACAGGTCAGAGGTCGCTCACTCGCGTAGCGCAGCGCCAGCCATTAAGAAGGGAGGGGGGAGGGAGGAGCAGCTGGGAGGCGGGAGGGAGCGGCGAATGGGGGCGCGGCCGCAGGGAGGCAGCGGCAGGGAGAAAACGGCAAGGGGGAGCGCCCAAGGGGCGAAAACCAGGAAAAACAAGACACAATGACAAAAGTAAGGCACAAGTCAAAAACAGTCACAAAATACGATAAATGGCACAAAATACATCGGGATACAGCAATCAGAATGGGCATAAAATGGGGGCAAGAGCGCAAGGTGGCAAGGCGCTGAAAAGTAGTAAAAAACTTACAGATACAGTGAAAAGCGGCAGAGAGCACACGGGTCTAGCGAAGCTTACCAGAGCCCACTAGACACCAGGGATGAGGCGCAGGAGGATGCCTGCGGGTGGAGGAGGGCCTCGAACACGCTAGCAGCAGCGTGACGGGGGTCAGGGGCACGAGACAGCAAGGTAGTGCTGCGGACGTGGGGGGCGAGCTCTAGACCAAAAACAGGTCAGAGGTCGCTCACTCGAGACTCGCAGCGCCAGCCATTAAGAAGGGATGGGAGGAGGAGGGAGGACCAGCTGGGAGGCGGGAGGCGGGAGGGAGCGGCGAATAGGGGCGTAAGGGAGGCGGGCCGCAGGGAGGCAGCGGCAGGGAGAAAACGGCAAGGGGGAGCGCACAAGGGGCGAAAACCAGGAAAAACAAGGCACAATGACAAAAGTAAGGCACAAGTCAAAAACAGTCACAAAATACGATAAATGGCACAAAATACAATCGGAATACAGGAATCAGAAGGGGCACAAATGGGGGCAAGGAGGCAAGGCGCTGAAAAGTACAAAAACACTTACAGATACGGCGAAAAGCAGCAGAGAGCACACGGGTCTAGCGAAGCTTACCAGAGCCCATTAGACAACAGGGATGAGGCGCAGGAGGATGCCTGCGGGTGGAGGAGGGCCTCGAACACGCTAGCAGCAGTGTGGGCGGAGGTCAGGGGCACGAGACTGCAAGGTGGTGCTGCGGACGTGGGGGGCGAGCTCTAAACCAAAAACAGGTCAGAGGTCGCTCACTCGCGACGCGCAGCGCCAGCCATTAAGAAGGGAGGGGGGAAGGAGGAGCAGCTGGGAGGCGGGAGGGAGCGGCAAATGGGGGCACGAGAGGGGCTGGGCCGCAGGGAGAAAACGGCAAGGGGGAGCGCACAAGGGGCGAAAACCAGGAAAAACAGGACACAATGACAAAAGTAAGGCACAAGTCAAAAACAGTCACAAAATACGATAAATGGCACAAAATACAATCGGAATACAGCAATCAGAAGGGGCATAAAATGGGGGCAAGAGCGCAAGGAGGCAAGGCGCTGAAAAGTAGTAAAAAACTTACAGATACAGTGAAAAGCGGCAGAGAGCACACGGGTCTAGCGAAGCTTACCAGAGCCCACTAGACACCAGGGATGAGGCGCAGGAGGATGCCTGCGGGTGGAGGAGGGCCTCGAACACGCTAGCAGCAGTGTGGGCGGTGGTCAGGGGCACGAGACAGCAAGGTGGTGCTGCAGACGTGGGGGGCGAGCTCTAGACCAAAAACAGGTCAGAGGTCGCACACTCGCGACGTGCATCGCCAGCCATTAAGAAGGGAGGGGGGAGCAGCTGGGAGGCGGGAGGGAGAGGCGAATGGGGGCGCGGCCGTAGGGAGGCAGCGGCAGGGAGAAAACGGCAAGGGGGAGCGCACAAGGTGCGAAAACCAGGAAAAACAAGGCACAATGACAAAAGTAAGGCACAAGTCAAAAACAGTCACAAAATACGATAAATGGCACAAAATACAATCGGAATGCAGCAATCAGAAGGGGCACAAATGGGGGCAAGAGCGCAAGGAGGCAAGGCGCTGAAAAGTAGAAAAACACTTACGGATACGGCGAAAAGCGGCAGAGAGCACACGGGTCTTTCGAAGCTTACCAGAGCCCACTAGACACCAGGGATGAGGCGCAGGAGGTTGCCTGCGGGTGGAGGAGGGCCTCGAACACGCTAGCAGCAGCGTGGGTGGGGTCAGGGGCACGAGACAGCAAGGTGGTGCTGCGGAAGGTGGGGGGGCGAGCTCTAGACCAAAAACAGGTCAGAGGTTGCTCACTCGCGACGCGCAGCGCCAGCCATTAAGAAGGGATGGGAGGAGGAGGGAGGACCAGTTGGGAGGCGGGAGGCGGGAGGGAGCGGCGAATAGGGGCGCAAGGGAGGCGGGCCGCAGGGAGGCAGCGGCAGGGAGAAAACGGCAAGGGGGAGTGCACAAGGGGCGAAAACCAGGAAAAACAAGGCACAATGACAAAAGTAAGGCACAAGTCAAAAACAGTCACAAAATACGATAAATGGCACAAAATACAATCGGAATACAGGAATCAGAAGGGGCACAAATGGGGGCAAGGAGGCAAGGCGCTGAAAAGTACAAAAACACTTACAGATACGGCGAAAAGCGGCAGAGAGCACACGGGTCTAGCGAAGCTTACCAGAGCCCACTAGACACCAGGGATGAGGCGCAGGAGGATGCCTGCGGGTGGAGGAGGGCCTCGAACACGCTAGCAGCAGCGTGGGCAGGGGTCAGGGGCATGAGACAGCAAGGTGGTGCTGCGGACGTGGGGGGCGAGCTCTAGACCAAAAACAGGTCAGAGGTCGCTCACTCGTGACGCGCAGCGCTAGCCATTAAGAAAGGGGGGGAGGAAGGAGCAGCTGGGAGACGGGAGGCGGGAGGGAGCGGCGAATAGGGGCGCGAGGGGGGCTGGGCCACAGGGAGGCAGCGGCAGGGAGAAAACGGCAAGGGGGAGCGCACAAGGTGCGAAAACCAGGAAAAACAAAGCACAATGACATAAGTAAGGCACAAGTCAAAAACAGTCACAAAATACAATAAATGGCACAAAATACAATCGGAATACAGCAATCAGAAGGGGCACAAATGGGGGCAAGAGCGCAAGGAGGCAAGGCGCTGAAAAGTAGAAAAACACTTACAGATACGGCGAAAAGCGGCAGAGAGCACACGGGTCTAGCGAAGCTTACCAGAGCCCATTAGACACCAGGGATGAGGCGCAGGAGGATGCCTGCGGGTGGAGGAGGGCCTCGAACACGCTAGCAGCAGTGTGGGCGGAGGTCAGGGGCACGAGACAGCAAGGTGGTGCTGCGGACGTGGGGGGCGAGCTCTAGACCAAAAACAGGTCAGAGGTCGCTCACTCGCGACGCGCACCGCCAGCCATTAAGAAGGGAGGGGGGAGGGAGGAGCAGCTGGGAGGCGGGAGGGAGCGGCAAATGGGGGCACGAGGGGGGCTGGGCCGCAGGGAGAAAACGCCCAGGGGGAGCGCACAAGGGGCGAAAACCTGGAAAAACAAGGCACAATGACAAAAGTAAGGCACAAGACAAAAACAGTCACAAAATACGATAAATGGCACAAAATACAATCGGAATACAGCAACAGAAGGGGCACAAATGGGGGCAAGAGCGCAAGGAGGCAAGGCGCTGAAAAATAGAAAAACACTTACAGATACGGTGAAAAGCGGCAGAGAGCACACAGGTCTAGCGAAGCTTACCAGAGCCCACTAGACACCAGGGATGAGGCGCAGGAGGATGCCTGCGGGTGGAGGAGGGCCTCGAACACGCTAGCAGCAGCGTGGGCGGTGGTCAGGGGTACGAGACAGCAAGGTGGTGCTGCGGACGTGGGGGGCGAGCTCTAGACCAAAAACAGGTCAGAGGTCGCACACTCGCGACGTGCATCGCCAGCCATTAAGAAGGGAGGGGGGAGCAGCTGGGAGGCGGGAGGGAGAGGCGAATGGGGGCGCGGCCGTAGGGAGGCAGCGGCAGGGAGAAAACGGCAAGGGGGAGCGCACAAGGTGCGAAAACCAGGAAAAACAAGGCATAATGACAAAAGTAAGGCACAAGTCAAAAACAGTCACAAAATACGATAAATGGCACAAAATACAATCGTAATGCAGCAATCAGACGGGGCACAAATGGGGGCAAGAGCGTAAGGAGGCAAGGCGCTGAAAAGTAGAAAAACACTTACGGAAACGGCGAAAAGCGGCAGAGAGCACACAGGTCTTTCGAAGCTTACCAGAGCCCACTAGACACCAGGGATGAGGCGCAGGAGGTTGCCTGCAGGTGGAGGAGGGCCTCGAACACGCTAGCAGCAGCGTGGGCGGGGGTCAGGGGCACGAGACAGCAAGGTGGTGCTGCGGAAGTGGGGGGCGAGCTCTAGACCAAAAACAGGTCAGAGGTCGCTCACTCGCGACGCGCAGCGCCAGCCATTAAGAAGGGAGGGGGGAGGGAGGAGCAACTGGGAGGCGGAAGGGAGCGGCGAATGGGGGCGCGAGGGGGGCGGGGCCGCAGGGAGTCAGTGGCAGGGAGAAAACGGCAAGGGGGAGCGCACAAGGGACGAAAACCAGGAAAAACAAGGCACAATGACAAAAGTAAGGCACAAGTCAAAAACAGTCACAAAATACGATTAATGGCACAAAATACAATCGGAATACAGCAATCAGAAGGGGCACAAATGGGGGCAAGAGCGCAAGGAGGCAAGGCGCTGAAAAGTAGAAAAACACTTACAGGTACGGTGAAAAGCAGCAGAGAGCACACGGGTCTAGCAAAGCTTACCAGAGCCCACTAGACACCAGGGATGAGGCTCAGGAGGATGCCTGCGGGTGGAGGAGGGCCTCGAACACGCTAGCAGCAGCGTGGGCGGTGGTCAGGGGCACGAGACAGCAAGGTGGTGCTGCGGACGTGGGGGGCGAGCTCTAGACCAAAAACAGGTCAGAGGTCGCTCACTCGCGACGTGCAGCGCCAGCCATTAAGAAGGGAGGGGGGAGGGAGGAGCAGCTGGGAGGCGGGAGGGAGCGGCGAATGGTGGCGCGGCCACAGGGAGGCTGCGGCAGGGAGAAACCGGCAAGGGGGAGCGCACAAGGGGTGAAAACCAGGAAAAACAAGGCACAATGACAAAAGTAAGGCACAAGTCAAAAACAGTCACAAAATACGATAAATGGCACAAAATACAATCGGAATGCAGCAATCAGAAGGGGCACAAATGGGGGCAAGAGCGCAAGGAGGCAAGGCGCTGAAAAGTAGAAAAACACTTACAGATATGGCGAAAAGTGGCAGAGAGCACACGGGTCTAGCGAAGATTACCAGAGCCCACTAGACACCAGGGATGAGGCGCAGGAGGTTGCCTGCGGGTGGAGGAGGGCCTCGAACACGCTAGCAGCAGCGTGGGTGGGGGTCAGGGGCACGAGACAGCAAGGTGGTGCTGCGGAAGTGGGGGGCGAGCTCTAGACCAAAAACAGGGCAGAGGTCACTTACTCGCGACGCGCAGCGTCAGCCATTAAGAAGGGAGGGGGAGGGAGGAGCAGCTGGGAGGTGGGAGGGAGCGGTGTATGGGGGCGCGAGGGGGGCGGGGCCGCAGGGAGGCAGCGGCAGGGAGAAAACAGCAAGGGGGAGCGCACAAGGGGCGAAAACCAGGAAAAACAAGGCACAATGACAAAAGTAAGGCAAAAGTCAAAAACAGTCACAAAATACGATAAATGGCACAAAATACAATCGGAATACAGCAATCAGAAGGGGCACAAATGGGGGCAAGAGCGCAAGGAGGCAAGGTGCTGAAAAGTAGAAAAGCACTTACAGATACGGCGAAAAGCTGCAGAGAGCACATGGGTCTAGCGAAGCTTACCAGAGCCCACTAGACATCAGGGATGAGGTGCAGGAGGATGCCTGCGGGTGGAGAAGGGCCTCGAACACGATAGCAGCAGCGTGGGCGGGGGTCAGGGGCACGAGACAGCAAGGTGGTGCTGCGGAAGTGGGGGGCGAGCTCTAGACCAAAAGCAGTTCAGAGGTCGCTCACTCGCGACGCGCAGCGCCAGCTATTAAGAAGGGAGGGGGGAGGGAGGAGCAACTGGGAGGCGGGAGGGAGCGGCGAATGGAGGCGCGAGGGGGGCGGGCCGCAGGGAGTCAGTGGCAGGGAGAAAACGGCAAGGAGGAGCGCACAAGGGACGAAAACCAGGAAAAACAAGGCACAATGACAAAAGTAAGGCACAAGTCAAAAACAGTCACAAAATACGATAAATGGCACAAAATACAATCGGAATACAGCAATCAGAAGGGGCACAAATGGGGGCAAGAGCGCAAGGAGGCAAGGCGCTGAAAAGTAGAAAAACACTTACAGATACGGTGAAAAGCGGCAGAGAGCACACGGGTCTAGCAAAGCTTACCAGAGCCCACTAGACACCAGGGATGAGGCTCAGGAGGATGCCTGCGGGTGGAGGAGTGCCTCGAACACGCTAGCAGCAGCGTGGGCGGTGGTCAGGGGCACGAGACAGCAAGGTGGTGCTGCGGACGTGGGGGGCGAGCTCTAGACCAAAAACAGGTCAGAGGTCGCTCACTCGCGACGTGCAGCGCCAGCCATTAAGAAGGGAGGGGGGAGGGAGGAGCAGCTGGGAGGCGGGAGGCGGGAGGCAGGAGGGAGCGGCGAATGGGGGCGCGGCCACAGGGAGGCTGCGGCAGGGAGAAAACGGCAAGGGGGAGAGCACAAGGTGTGAAAACCAGGAAAAACAAGGCACAATGACAAAAGTAAGGCACAAGTCAAAAACAGTCACAAAATACGATAAATGCCACAAAATACAATCGGAATACAGCAAACAGAAGGGGCACAAATGGGGGCAAGAGCGCAAGGAGGCAAGGCGCTGAAAAGTAGAAAAACACTTACAGATACGGCGAAAAGCTGCAGAGAGCACACGGGTCTAGCGAAGATTACCAGAGCCCACTAGACACTAGGGATGAGGCGCAGGAGGATGCCTGCGGGTGGAGGAGGGCCTCGAACACGCTAGCAGCAGCGTGGGCGGGGGTCAGGGGCACGAGACACAAGGTGGTGCTGCGGACGTGGGGGGCGAGCTCTAGACCAAAAACAGGTCAGAGGTCGCTCACTCGCGACGCGCAGCGCCAGCCATTAAGAAGGGGGGGGGGAGGGGGGAGGGAGGAGCAGCAGGGAGGCGGGAGGGAGCGGCGAATGGGGGAGCGAGGGGGACGGGGCCGCAGGGAGGCAGTGGCAGGGAGAAAACGGCAAGGGGGAGCGCACAAGGGGCGAAAGCCAGGAAAAACAAAGCACAATGACAAAAGTAAGGCACAAGTCAAAAACAGTCACAAAATACAATAAATGGCACAAAATACAATCGGAATACAGCAATCAGAAGGGGCACAAATGGGGGCAAGAGCGCAAGGAGGCAAGGCGCTGAAAAGAAGAAAAACACTTACAGATACGGCGAAAAGCGGCAGAGAGCACACGGGTCTAGCGAAGCTTACCAGAGCCCACTAGACACCAGGGATGAGGCGCAGGAGGATGCCTGCGGGTGGAGGAGGGCCTCGAACACGCTAGCGGCAGCGTGGGCGGGGGTCAGGGGCACGAGACAGAAAGGAGGTGCTGCGGACGTGGGGGGCGAGCTCTAGACCAAAAACAGGTCAGAGGTCGCTCACTCGCGACGCGCAGCGCCAGCCATTAAGAAGGGAGCGGGGAGGGAGGAGCAGCTGGGAGGCGGGAGGGAGCGGTGAATGGGGGCGCGAGGGGAGCGGTGCCGCAGGGAGGCAGCGGCAGGGAGAAAACTGCAAGGGGGAGCGCACAAGGGGCGAAAACCAGGAAAAACAAGGCACAATGACAAAAGTAAGGCACAAGTCAAAAACAGTCACAAAATACAATAAATGGCACAAAATACAATCGGAATACAGGAATCAGAAGGGGCACAAATGGGGGTAAGAGCGCAAGGAGGCAAGGCTCTGAAAAGTAGAAAAACACTTACAGATACGGCGAAAAGCGGCAGAGAGCACACGGGTCTAGCGAAGCTTACCAGAACCCACTAGACACCAGGGATGAGGCGCAGGAGGATGCCTGCGGGTGGAGGAGGGCATCGAACACGCTGCAGCAGCGGGGGTTAGGGGCACGAGACAGCAAGGTGGTGCTGCGGAAGTGGGGTGCGAGATCTAGACCAAAAACAGGTCAGAGGTCACTCACTTGCGACGCGCAGCGTCAGCCATTAAGAAGGGA
Organism: Pleurodeles waltl; assembly: GCF_031143425.1. NCBI lineage: Eukaryota > Metazoa > Chordata > Amphibia > Caudata > Salamandridae > Pleurodeles > Pleurodeles waltl. Next base: position 1,165,472,451 of record NC_090445.1, on the reverse strand, counting down.
GGGGGAGGGAGGAGCAGCTGGGAGGCGGGAGGGAGCGGCAAATGAGGGCGCGATGGGGGCGGGGCCGCAGGGAGTCAGTGGCAGGGAGAAAACGGCAAGGAGGAGCGCACAAGGGACGAAAACCAGGAAAAACAAGGCACAATGACAAAAGTAAGGCACAAGTCAAAAACAGTCACAAAACACGATAAATGGCACAAAATACAATCGGAATACAGCAATCAGAAGGGGCACAAATGGGGGTAAGAGCGCAAGGAGGCAAGGCGCTGAAAAGTAGAAAAACACTTACAGATACGGTGAAAAGCGGCAGAGAGCACACGGGTCTAGCAAAGCTTACCAGAGCCCACTAGACACCAGGGATGAGGCTCAGGAGGATGCCTGCGGGTGGAGGAGGGCCTCGAACACGCTAGCAGCAGCGTGGGCGGTGGTCAGGGGCACGAGACAGCAAGGTGGTGCTGCGGACGTGGGGGCCGAGCTCTAGACCAAAAACAGGTCAGAGGTCGCTCACTCGCGACGTGCAGCGCCAGCCATTAAGAAGGGAGGGGGGAGGGAGGAGCAGCTGGGAGGCGGGAGGCAGGAGGGAGCGGCGAATGGGGGCGCGGCCACAGGGAGGCTGCGGCAGGGAGAAAACGGCAAGGGGGAGAGCACAAGGTGTGAAAACCAGGAAAAACAAGGCACAATGACAAAAGTAAGGCACAAGTCAAAAACAGTCACAAAATACGATAAATGCCACAAAATACAATTGGAATACAGCAAACAGAAGGGGCACAAATGGGGGCAAGAGCGCAAGGAGGCAAGGCGCTGAAAAGTAGAAAAACACTTACAGATACGGCGAAAAGCGGCAGAGAGCACACGGGTCTAGCGAAGATTACCAGAGCCCACTAGACACCAGGGATGAGACGCAGGAGGATGCCTGCGGGTGGAGGAGGGCCTCGAACACGCTAGCAGCAGCGTGGGCGGGGGTCAGGGGCACGAGACACAAGGTGGTGTTGCGGACGTGGGGGGCGAGCTCTAGACCAAAAACAGGTCAGAGGTCGCTCACTCGCGACGCGCAGCGCCAGCCATTAAGAAGGGAGGGGGGAGGGAGGAGCAGCCGGGAGGCGGGAGGGAGCGGCGAATGGGGGGAGCGAGGGGGGCGGGGCCGCAGGGAGGCAGTGGCAGGGAGAAAACGGCAAGGGGGAGCGCACAAGGGGCGAAAACCAGGAAAAACAAAGCACAATGACAAAAGTAAGGCACAAGTCAAAAACAGTCACAAAATACAATAAATGGCACAAAATACAATCGGAATACAGCAATCAGAAGGGGCACAAATAGGGGCAAGGAGGCAAGGCGCTGGAAAGTAGAAAAACACTTACAGATACGGCAAAAAGCGGCAGAGAGCACACGGGTCTAGCGAAGCTTACCAGAACCCACTAGACACCAGGGATGAGGCGCAGGAGGATGCCTGCGGGTGGAGGAGGGCATCGAACACACTAGCAGCAGCGTGGGCAGGGGTCAGGGGCACGAGACAGCAAGGTGGTGCTGCGGACGTGGGGGGCGAGCTCTAGACCAAAAACAGGTCAGAAGTCGCTCACTCGCGACACGCAGCGCCAGCCATTAAGAAGGGAGGGTGGAGGGGGAAGCAGCTGGGAGGCGGGAGGGAGCGGTGAATGGGGGCGCGAGGGGGGCAGGCCGCAGGGAGGCAGCGGCAGGGAGAAAACGGCAAGGGGGAGCGCACAAGGGGTGAAAACCAGGAAAAACAAGGCACAATGACAAAAGTAAGGCACAACTCAAAAACAGTCACAAAATACGATAAATGGCACAAAATACAATCAGAATACAGCAATCAGAAGGGGCACAAATGGGGGCAAGAGCGCAAGAAGGCAAGGCGCTGAAAAGTCGAAAAACACTTACAGATACGGCGAAAAGCGGCAGAGAGCACACGGGTCTAGCGATGCTTACCAGAGCCCACTAGACACCAGGGATGAGGCGCAGGAGGATGCCAGCGGGTGGAGGAGGGCCTCAAACACGCTAGCAGCAGCGTGGGCGGGGGTCAGGGGCACGAGACAGCAAGGTGGTGCTGCGGAAGTGGGGGGCGAGCTCTAGACCAAAAACAGGTCAGAGGTCGCTCACTCGCGACGCGCAGCGCCAGCCTTTAAGAAGTGAGGGAGGAGCAGCTGGGAGGTGGAAGGGAGCGGCGAATGGGGGCGTGAGGGGGCCGGGGCCACAGGGAGGCAGCGGCAGGGAGAAAACAGCAAGGGGGAGCGCACAAGGGGCGAAAACCAGGAAAAACAAGGCACAATGACAAAAGTAAGGCACAAGTCAAAAACAGTCACAAAATACGATAAATGGCACAAAATACAATCGGAATACAGCAATCAGAAGGGGCACAAATAGGGGCAAGGAGGCAAGGTGCTGGAAAGTAGAAAAACACTTACAGATACGGCAAAAAGCGGTAGAGAGCACACGGGTCTAGCGAAGCTTACCAGAACCCACTAGACACCAGGGATGAGGCGCAGGAGGATGCCTGCGGGTGGAGGAGGGCATCGAACACGCTAGCAGCAGCGTGGGCAGGGGTCAGGGGCACGAGACAGCAAGGTGGTGCTGCGGACGTGTGGTGGGCGAGCTCTTGACCAAAAACAGGTCAGAGGTCGCTCACTCGCGACACGCAGCGCCAGCCATTAAGAAGGGAGGGGGGAGGGGGAAGCAGCTGGGAGGCGGGAGGGAGCGGCGAATGGGGGCGCGAGGGGGGCGGGCCGCAGGGAGGCAGCGGCAGGGAGGAAACGGCAAGGGGGAGCGCACAAGGGGTGAAAACCAGTAAAAACAAGTCACAATGACAAAAGTAAGGCACAACTCAAAAACAGTCACAAAATACGATAAATGGCACAAAATACAATCAGAATACAGCAATCAGAAGGGGCAGAAATGGGGCAAGAGGGCAAGAAGGCAAGGCGCTGAAAAGTCGAAAAACACTTACAGATACGGCGAAAAGCGGCAGAGAGCACACGGGTCTAGCGATGCTTACCAGAGCCCACTAGACACCAGGGATGAGGCGCAGGAGGATGCCAGCGGGTGGAGGAGGGCCTCAAACACGCTAGCAGCAGCGTGGGCGGGGGTCAGGGGCACGAGACAGCAAGGTGGTGCTGCGGAAGTGGGGGGCGAGCTCTAGACCAAAAACAGGTCAGAGGTCGCTCACTCGCGACGCGCAGCGCCAGCCTTTAAGAAGGGAGGGAGGAGCAGCTGGGAGGTGGAAGGGAGCGGCGAATGGGGGCGTGAGGGGGGCGGGGCCACAGGGAGGCAGCGGCAGGGAGAAAACAGCAAGGGGGAGCGCACAAGGGGCGAAAACCAGGAAAAACAAGGCACAATGACAAAAGTAAGGCACAAGTCAAAAACAGTCACAAAATACGATAAATGGCACAAAATACAATCGGAATACAGCAATCAGAAGGGGCACAAATAGGGGCAAGGAGGCAAGGTGCTGGAAAGTAGAAAAACACTTACAGATACGGCAAAAAGCGGTAGAGAGCACACGGGTCTAGCGAAGCTTACCAGAACCCACTAGACACCAGGGATGAGGCGCAGGAGGATGCCTGCGGGTGGAGGAGGGCATCGAACACGCTAGCAGCAGCGTGGGCAGGGGTCAGGGGCACGAGACAGCAAGGTGGTGCTGCGGACGTGGGTGGGCGAGCTCTTGACCAAAAACAGGTCAGAGGTCGCTCACTCGCGACACGCAGCGCCAGCCATTAAGAAGGGAGGGGGGAGGGGGAAGCAGCTGGGAGGCGGGAGGGAGCGGCGAATGGGGGCGCGATGGGGGAGGGCCGCAGGGAGGCAGCGGCAGGGAGGAAACGGCAAGGGGGAGCGCACAAGGGGTGAAAACCAGGAAAAACAAGGCACAATGACAAAAGTAAGGCACAACTCAAAAACAGTCACAAAATACGATAAATGGCACAAAATACAATCAGAATACAGCAATCAGAAGGGGCACAAATGGGGCAAGAGCGCAAGAAGGCAAGGCGCTGAAAAGTCGAAAAACACTTACAGATACGGCGAAAAGCGGCAGAGAGCACACGGGTCTAGCGATGCTTACCAGAGCCCACTAGACACCAGGGATGAGGCGCAGGAGGATGCCAGCGGGTGGAGGAGGGCCTCAAACAAGCTAGCAGCAGCGTGGGTGGGGGTCAGGGGCACGAGACAGCAAGGTGGTGCTGCGGACGTGGGGGGCGAGCTCTAGACCAAAAACAGGTCAGAGGTCGCTCACTCGCGACGCGCAGCGCCAGCCTTTAAGAAGGGAGGGGGAGGGATGAGCAGCTGGGAGGTGGGAGGGAGCGGCGAATGGGGGCATGAGGGGGGCGGGCCACAGGGAGGCAGCGGCAGGGAGAAAACAGCAAGGGGGAGCGCACAAGGGGCGAAAACCAGGAAATACAAGGCACAATGACAAAAGAAAGGCACAAGTCAAAAACAGTCACAAAATACGATAAATGGCACAAAACACAATCGGAATACAGCAATCAGAAGGGGCACAAATAGGGGCAAGGAGGCAAGGCGCTGGAAAGTAGAAAAACACTTACAGATACGGCAAAAAGCGGTAGAGAGCAGACGGGTCTAGCGAAGCTTACCAGAACCCACTAGACACCAGGGATGAGGCGCAGGAGGATGCCTGCGGGTGGAGGAGGGCATCGAACACGCTAGCAGCAGCGTGGGTAGGGGTCAGGGGCACGAGACAGCAAGGTGGTGCTGCGGACGTGGGGGGCGAGCTCTAGACCAAAAACAGGTCAGAGATCGCTCACTCGCGACACGCAGCGCCAGCCATTAAGAAGGGAGGGTGGAGGGGGAAGCAGCTGGGAGGCGGGAGGGAGCGGCGAATGGGGGCGCGAGGGGGGCGGGCCGCAGGGAGGCAGCGGCAGGGAGAAAACGGCAAGGGGGAGCGCACAAGGGGTGAAAACCAGGAAAAACAAGGCACAATGACAAAAGTAAGGCACAACTCAAAAACAGTCACAAAATACGATAAATGGCACAAAATACAATCAGAATACAGCAATCAGAAGGGGCACAAATGGGGGCAAGAGCGCAAGGAGGCAAGGCGCTGAAAAGTAGACAAACACTTACAGATACGGCGAAAAGCGGCACAGAGCACATGGGTCTAGCAAAGCTTACCAGAGCCCACTAGACACCAGGGATGAGGCGCAGGAGGATGCCTGCGGGTGGAGGAGGGCCTCGAACACGGTAGCCGCAGCGTGGGCGGTGGTCAGGGGCACGAGACAGCAAGGTGGTGCTGCGGACGTGGGGGGCGAGCTCTAGACCAAAAACAGGTCAGAGGTCGCTCACTCGCTACGTGCATCGCCAGCCATTAAGAAGGGAGGGGGGAGGGAGGAGCAGCTGGGAGGCGGGAGGGAGAGGCGAATGGGGGCGCGGCCGTAGGGAGGCAACGGCAGGGAGAAAACGGCAAGGGGGAGCGCACAAGGTGCGAAAACCAGGAAAACAAGGCACAATGACAAAAGTAAGGCACAAGTCAAAAACAGTCACAAATTACGATAAATGGCACAAAATACAATCGGAATGCAGCAATCAGAAGGGGCACAAATGGGGGCAAGACTGCAAGGAGGCAAGGCGCTGAAAAGTAGAAAAACACTTACAGATACGGCGAAAAGTGGCAGAGAGCACACGGGTCTAGCGAAGATTACCAGAGCCCACTAGACACCAGGGATGAGGCGCAGGAGGTTGCCTGCGGGTGGAGGAGGGCCTCGAACACGCTAGCAGCAGCGTGGGCGGGGGTCAGGGGCACGAGACAGCAAGGTGGTGCTGCGGAAGTGGGGGGCGAGCTCTAGACCAAAAACAGGTCAGAGGTCACTCACTCGCGACACGCAGCGTCAGCCATTAAGAAGGGAGGGGGAGGGAGGAGCAGCTGGGAGGCGGGAGGGAGCGGCGAATGGGGGCGCGAGGGGGGCGGGGCCGCAGGGAGGCAGCGGCAGGGAGAAAACAGCAAGGGGGAGCACACAAGGGGCGAAAACCAGGAAAAACAAGGCACAATGACAAAAGTAAGGCAAAAGTCAAAAACAGTCACAAAATACGATAAATGGCACAAAATACAATCGTAATACAGCAATCAGAAGGGGCACAAATGGGGGCAAGAGCGCAAGGAGGCAAAGCGCTGAAAAGTAGAAAAACACTTACAGATACGGCGAAAAGCTGCAGAGAGCACACGGGTCTAGCGAAGCTTACCAGAGCCCACTAGACACCAGGGATGAGGCGCAGGAGGATGCCTGCGGGAGGAGGAGGGCCTCGAACACACTAGCAGCAGCGTGGGTGGGGGTCAGGGGCACAAGACAGCAAGGTGGTGCTGCGGACGTGGGGTCGAGCTCTAGACCAAAAACAGGTCAGAGGTCGCTCACTCGCGGCGCGCAGCGCCAGCCATTAAGAAGGGAGGGGGGAGGGAGGAGCAGCTGGGAGGCAGGATGCGGGAGGGAGCGGCGAATGGGGGTGCGAGGGGGGCGGGCCGCAGGGAGGCAGCGGCAGGGAGAAAACGGCAAGGGGGAGCGCACAAGGGGCAAAAACCAGGAAAAACAAGGCACAATGACAAAAATAAGGCACAAGTCAAAAACAGTCACAAAATACGATAAATGGCACAAAATACAATCGGAATACAGCAATCAGAAGGGGCACAAATGGGGCAAGAGCGCAAGAAGGCAAGGCGCTGAAAAGTCGAAAAACATTTACAGATACGGCGAAAAGCGGCAGAGAGCACACGTGTCTAGCGACGCTTACCAGAGCCCACTAGACACCAGGGATGAGGCGCAGGAGGTTGCCTGCGGGTGGAGGAGGGTCTCGAACACGCTAGCAGCAGCGTGGGCGGGGGTCAGGGGCACGAGACAGCAAGGTGGTGCTGCGGAAGTGGGGGGCGAGCTCTAGACCAAAAACAGGTCAGAGGTCACTCACTCGCGACGCGCAGAATCAGCCATTAAGAAGGGAGGGGGAGGGAGGAGCAGCTGGGAGGCGGGAGGGAGCGGCGAATGAGGGCGCGAGGGGGGCGGGCCGCAGGGAGGCAGCGGCAGGGAGAAAACAGCAAGGGGGAGCGCACAAGGGGCGAAAACCAGGAAAAACAAGGCACAATGACAAAAGTAAGGCAAAAGTCAAAAACAGTCACAAAATACGATAAATGGCACAAAATACAATCGGAATACAGCAATCAGAAGGGGCACAAATGGGGGCAAGAGCGCAAGGAGGCAAGGCGCTGAAAAGTAGAAAAACACTTACAGATACGGCGAAAAGCGGCAGAGAGCACACGGGTCTAGCGAAGCTTACCAGAGCACACTAGACACCAGGGATGAGGCGCAGGAGGATGTCTGCGGGAGGAGGAGGGCCTCGAACACACTAGCAGCAGCGTGGGTGGGGGTCAGGGGCACAAGACAGCAAGGTGGTGCTGCGGACGTGGGGTCGAGCTCTAGACCAAAAACAGGTCAGAGGTCGCTCATTAGCGACGCGCAGCGCCAGCCATTAAGAAGGGAGGGGGGAGGGAGGAGCAGCTGGGAGGCAGGAGGCGGGAGGGAGCGGCGAATGGGGGTGCGAGGGAGGCGGGCCGCAGGGAGGCTGCGGCAGGGAGAAAACGGCAAGGGGGAGCGCACAAGGGGCAAAAACCAGGAAAAACAAGGCACAATGACAAAAATAAGGCACAAGTCAAAAACAGTCACAAAATACGATAAATGGCACAAAATACAATTGGAATACAGCAATCAGAAGGGGCACAAATGGGGGCAAGATCGCAAGGAGGCAAGGCGCTGAAAAGTAGAAAAACACTTACAGATGCGGCGAAAAGCGGCCGAGAGCACACAGGTCTAGCGAAGCTTACCAGAGCCCATTAGACACCAGGGATGAGGCGCAGGAGGATGCCTGCGGGTGGAGGAGGGCCTCGAACACGCTAGCAGCAGCGTGGGTGGGGGTCAGGGGCACGAGCCAGCAAGGTGGTACTGCGGACGTGGGGGGCAAGCTCTAGACCAAAAATAGGTCAGAGGTCGTTCACTCGCGACGCGCAGCGCCAGCCATTAAGTAGGGAGGAGGGAGGGAGGAGCAGATGGGAGGCGGGAGGGAGCGGCGAATGGGGGCGCGATTGTGGCAGGGCCGCAGGGAGGCAGCGGCAGGGGGGAAAACGGCAAGGGGGAGCGCACAAGGGGCGAAAACGAGGAAAAACTAGGCACAATGACAAAAGTAAGGCACAAGTCAAAAACAGTCACAAAATACGATAAATGGCACAAAATACAATCGGAATACAGCAATCAGAAGGGGCACATATGTGGCAAGAGCGCAAGGAGGCAAGGCGCTGAAAAGTAGAAAAACACTTACAGATTCGGCGAAAAGCAGCAGAGAGCACACGGTCTAGCGAAGCTTACCAGAGCCCACTAGACACCAGGGATGAGGCGCAGGAGGATGCGTGCGGGTGGAGGAGGGCCTCGAATACGCTAGCAGCAGCGTTGGCAGGGGTCAGGGGCACGAGACAGCAAGGTGGTGCTGCGGACGTGGGGGGCGAGCTCTAGACCAAAAACAGGTCAGAGATCGCTCACTCAAGACGCGCAGCGCCAGCCATTAAGAAGGGAGGGGGGAGGGAGGAGCAGCTGGGGGGAAAACCGCAAGGGGGGGCGCACAAGGGGCGGAAAACGAGGAAAAACTAGGCACAATGACAAAAGTAAGGCACAAGTCAAAAACAGTCACAAAATACGATAAATGGCACAAAATACAATCGGAATACAGCAATCAGAAGGGGCACATATGGGGCAAGAGCGCAAGGAGGCAAGGCGCTGAAAAGTAGAAAAACACTTACAGATTCGGCGAAAAGCGGCAGAGAGCACACGGTCTAGCGAAGCTTACCAGAGCCCACTAGACACCAGGGATGAGGCGCAGGAGGATGCCTGCGGGTGGAGGAGGGCCTCGAATACGCTAGCAGCAGCGTTGGCAGGGGTCAGGGGCACGAGACAGCAAGGTGGTGCTGCGGACGTGGGGGGCGAGCTCTAGACCAAAAACAGGTCAGAGATCGCTCACTCAAGACGCGCAGCGCCAGCCATTAAGAAGGGAGGGGGGGAGGGAGGAGCAGCTGGGAGGCGGAAGGGAGCGGCGAATGGGGGCACGATGGGGGTGGGGCCACAGGCAGGCGGCGGCACGGAGAAAACGGCAAGGGGGAGCGCACAAGGGGCGAAAACCAGGAAAAACAAGGCACAATGACAAAAGTAAGGCACAAGTCAAAAACAGTCACAAAATACGATAAATGGCACAAAATACAATCGGAATACAGCAATCAGAAGGGGCACAAATGGGGGCAAGAGCGCAAGGAGGCAAGGCGCTGATAAGTAGAAAACACTTACAGATACGGCGAAAAGCGGCAGAGAGCACACGGGTCTAGCGAAGCTTACCAGAGCCCACTAGACACCAGGGATGAGGCGCAGGAGGATGCCTGCGGGTGGAGGAGGGCCTCGAACACGCTAGCAGCAGCGTGGGCGGGGATCAGGGGCACGAGACAGCAAGGTGGTGCTGCGGACGTGGGGGGCGAGCTCTAGACCAAAAACAGGTCAGAGGTCACTCACTCGCGACGCGCAGCGCCAGCCATTAAGAAGGGGGGGGGAGGAGAAGCTCGGAGGCGGGAGGCAGGAGGGAGCGGCGAATGGGGGCGCGAGGGGGGCGGGGGCCGCAGGGAGGCAGCGGCAGGGAGAAAACAGCAAGAGGGAGCGCACAAGGGGACGAGAACCAGGAAAAAACAAGGCACAATGACAAAAGTAAGGCACAAGTCAAAAACAGTCACAAAATACGATAAATGGCACAAAATACAATCGGAATACAGCAATCAGAAGGGGCACAAATGGGGGCAAGAGCGCAAGGAGGCAAGGCGCTCAAAAGTAGAAAAACACTTACAGATACGTCGAAAAGCGGCAGAGAGAGCACACGGGTCTAGCGAAGCTTACCAGAGCCCACTAGACACCAGGGATGAGGTGCAGGAGGATGCCTGTGGGTGGAGGAGGGCCTCGAACACGCTAGCAGCAGCATGGGTGGGGGTCAGGGGCACGAGACAGCAAGGTGGTGCTGCGGACGTAGGGGGCGAGCTCTAGACCAAAAACAGTTCAGAGGTCGCTCACTCGTGACGCGCAGCGCCAGACATTAAGAAGGGAGGGAGGAGCAGCTGGGAGGCGGAAGACAGCAGCGAATGGGGGCGTGAGGGGGGCGGGCCACAGGGAGGCAGCGGCAGGGAGAAAACAGCAAGGGGGAGCGCACAAGGGGCGAAAACCAGGAAAAACAAGGCACAATGACAAAAGTAAGGCACAAGTCAAAAACAGTCACAAAATACGATAAATGGCACAAAATACAATCAGAATACAGCAATCAGAAGGGGCACAAATAGGGGCAAGGAGGCAAGGTGCTGGAAAGTAGAAAAACACTTACAGATACGGCAAAAAGCGGTAGAGAGCACACGGGTCTAGCGAAGCTTACCAGAACCCAGTAGACACCAGGGATGAGGCGCAGGAGGATGCCTGCGGGTGGAGGAGGGCATCGAACACGCTAGCAGCAGCGTGGGCAGGGGCACGAGACAGCAAGGTGGTGCTGCGGACGTGGGGGGCGAGCTCTAGACCAAAAACAGGTCAGAGGTCGCTCACTCGCGACACGCAGCGCCAGCCATTAAGAAGGGAGGGTGGAGGGAGAAGCAGCTGGGAGGCGGCAGGGAGCGGCGAATGGGGGCGCGAGGGGGGCGGGCCGCAGGGAGGCAGCGGCAGGGAGAAAACGGCAAGGGGGAGCGCACAAGGGGTGAAAACCAGGAAAAACAAGGCACAATGACAAAAGTAAGGCACAACTCAAAAACAGTCACAAAATACGATAAATGGCACAAAATAAAATCAGAATACAGCAATCAGAAGGGGCACAAATGGGGGCAAGAGCGCAAGAAGGCAAGGCGCTGAAAAGTCGAAAAACACTTACAGATACGGCGAAAAGCGGCAGAGAGCACACGGGTCTAGCGATGCTTACCAGAGCCCACTAGACACCAGGGATGAGGCGCAGGAGGATGCCAGCGGGTGGAGGAGGGCCTCAAACACGCTAGCAGCAGCGTGGGCGGGGGTCAGGGGCACGAGACAGCAAGGTGGTGCTGCAGAAGTGGGGGGCGAGCTCTAGACCAAAAACAGGTCAGAGGTTGCTCACTCGCGACGCGCAGCGCCAGCCTTTAAGAAGGGAGGGGGAGGGAGGAGCAGCTGGGAGGTGGGAGGGAGCGGCAAATGGGGGCGTGAGGGGGGCGGGCCACAGGGAGGCAGCGGCAGGGAGAAAACAGCAAGGGGGAGCGCACAAGGGGCGAAAACCAGGAAAAACAAGGCACAATGACAAAAGAAAGGCACAAGTCAAAAACAGTCACAAAATACGATAAATGGCACAAAATACAATCGGAATACAGCAATCAGAAGGGGCACAAATAGGGGCAAGGAGGCAAGGCGCTGGAAAGTAGAAAAACACTTACAGATACGTCGAAAAGCGGCAGAGAGCACACGGGTCTAGCGAAGCTTACCAGAGCCCTCTAGACACCAGGGATGAGGCGCAGGAGGATGCCTGCGGGAGGAGGAGGGCCTCGAACACACTAGCAGCAGCGTGGGTGGGGGTCAGGGGCACAAGACAGCAAGGTGGTGCTGCGGACGTGGGGTCGAGCTCTAGACCAAAAACAGGTCAGAGGTCGCTCACTCGCGACGCGCAGCGCCAGCCATTAAGAAGGGAGGGGGGAGGGAGGAGCAGCTGGGAGGCAGGAGGCGGGAGGGAGCGGCGAATGGGGGTGCGAGGGGGGCGGGCAGCAGGGAGGCAGCGGCAGGGAGAAAACGGCAAGGGGGAGCGCACAAGGGGCAAAAACCAGGAAAAACAAGGCACAATGACAAAAATAAGGCACAAGTCAAAAACAGTCACAAAATACGATAAATGGCACAAAATACAATCGGAATACAGCAATCAGAAGGGGCACAAATGGGGCAAGAGCGCAAGAAGGCAAGGCGCTGAAAAGTCGAAAAACACTTACAGATACGGCGAAAAGCGGCAGAGAGCACACGGGTCTAGCGATGCTTACCAGAGCCCACTAGACACCAGAGATGAGGCGCAGGAGGTTGCCTGCGGGTGGAGGAGGGCCTCGAACACGCTAGCAGCAGCGTGGGCGGGGGTCAGGGGCACGAGACAGCAAGGTGGTGCTGCTGAAGTGGGGGGCGAGCTCTAGACCAAAAACAGGTCAGAGGTCACTCACTTGCGACGCGCAGCGTCAGCCATTAAGAAGGGAGGGGGAGGGAGGAGCAGCTGGGAGGCGGGAGGGAGCAGCGAATGAGGGCGCAAGGGGGGCGGGGGCCGCAGGGAGGCAGCGGCAGGGAGAAAACAGCAGGGGGAGCGCACAAGGGGCGAAAACCTGGAAAAACAAGGCACAATGACAAAAGTAAGGCACAAGACAAAAACAGTCACAAAATACGATAAATGGCACAAAATACAATCGGAATACAGCAACAGAAGGGGCACAAATGGGGGCAAGAGCGCAAGGAGGCAAGGCGCTGAAAAATAGAAAAACACTTACAGATACGGTGAAAAGCGGCAGAGAGCACACAGGTCTAGCGAAGCTTACCAGAGCCCACTAGACACCAGGGATGAGGCGCAGGAGGATGCCTGCGGGTGGAGGAGGGCCTCGAACACGCTAGCAGCAGCGTGGGCGGTGGTCAGGGGTACGAGACAGCAAGGTGGTGCTGCGGACGTGGGGGGGCGAGCTCTAGACCAAAAACAGGTCAGAGGTCGCACACTCGCGACGTGCATCGCCAGCCATTAAGAAGGGAGGGGGGAGCAGCTGGGAGGCGGGAGGGAGAGGCGAATGGGGGCGCGGCCGTAGGGAGGCAGCGGCAGGGAGAAAACGGCAAGGGGGAGCGCACAAGGTGCGAAAACCAGGAAAAACAAGGCATAATGACAAAAGTAAGGCACAAGTCAAAAACAGTCACAAAATACGATAAATGGCACAAAATACAATCGTAATGCAGCAATCAGACGGGGCACAAATGGGGGCAAGAGCGTAAGGAGGCAAGGCGCTGAAAAGTAGAAAAACACTTACGGAAACGGCGAAAAGCGGCAGAGAGCACACAGGTCTTTCGAAGCTTACCAGAGCCCACTAGACACCAGGGATGAGGCGCAGGAGGTTGCCTGCAGGTGGAGGAGGGCCTCGAACACGCTAGCAGCAGCGTGGGCGGGGGTCAGGGGCACGAGACAGCAAGGTGGTGCTGCGGAAGTGGGGGGCGAGCTCTAGACCAAAAACAGGTCAGAGGTCGCTCACCTCGCGACGCGCAGCGCCAGCCATTAAGAAGGGAGGGGGGAGGGAGGAGCAACTGGGAGGCGGAAGGGAGCGGCGAATGGGGGCGCGAGGGGGGCGGGGCCGCAGGGAGTCAGTGGCAGGGGAGAAAACGGCAAGGGGGAGCGCACAAGGGACGAAAACCAGGAAAAACAAGGCACAATGACAAAAGTAAGGCACAAGTCAAAAACAGTCACAAAATACGATTAATGGCACAAAATACAATCGGAATACAGCAATCAGAAGGGGCACAAATGGGGGCAAGAGCGCAAGGAGGCAAGGCGCTGAAAAGTAGAAAAACACTTACAGGTACGGTGAAAAGCAGCAGAGAGCACACGGGTCTAGCAAAGCTTACCAGAGCCCACTAGACACCAGGGATGAGGCTCAGGAGGATGCCTGCGGGTGGAGGAGGGCCTCGAACACGCTAGCAGCAGCGTGGGCGGTGGTCAGGGGCACGAGACAGCAAGGTGGTGCTGCGGACGTGGGGGGCGAGCTCTAGACCAAAAAACAGGTCAGAGGTCGCTCACTCGCGACGTGCAGCGCCAGCCATTAAGAAGGGAGGGGGGAGGGAGGAGCAGCTGGGAGGCGGGAGGGAGCGGCGAATGGTGGCGCGGCCACAGGGAGGCTGCGGCAGGGAGAAACCGGCAAGGGGGAGCGCACAAGGGGTGAAAACCAGGAAAAACAAGGCACAATGACAAAAGTAAGGCACAAGTCAAAAACAGTCACAAAATACGATAAATGGCACAAAATACAATCGGAATGCAGCAATCAGAAGGGGCACAAATGGGGGCAAGAGCGCAAGGAGGCAAGGCGCTGAAAAGTAGAAAAACACTTACAGATATGGCGAAAAGTGGCAGAGAGCACACGGGTCTAGCGAAGATTACCAGAGCCCACTAGACACCAGGGATGAGGCGCAGGAGGTTGCCTGCGGGTGGAGGAGGGCCTCGAACACGCTAGCAGCAGCGTGGGTGGGGGTCAGGGGCACGAGACAGCAAGGTGGTGCTGCGGAAGTGGGGGGCGAGCTCTAGACCAAAAACAGGGCAGAGGTCACTTACTCGCGACGCGCAGCGTCAGCCATTAAGAAGGGAGGGGGAGGGAGGAGCAGCTGGGAGGTGGGAGGGAGCGGTGTATGGGGGCGCGAGGGGGGCGGGGCCGCAGGGAGGCAGCGGCAGGGAGAAAACAGCAAGGGGGAAGCGCACAAGGGGCGAAAACCAGGAAAAACAAGGCACAATGACAAAAGTAAGGCAAAAGTCAAAAACAGTCACAAAATACGATAAATGGCACAAAATACAATCGGAATACAGCAATCAGAAGGGGCACAAATGGGGGCAAGAGCGCAAGGAGGCAAGGTGCTGAAAAGTAGAAAAGCACTTACAGATACGGCGAAAAGCTGCAGAGAGCACATGGGTCTAGCGAAGCTTACCAGAGCCCACTAGACATCAGGGATGAGGTGCAGGAGGATGCCTGCGGGTGGAGAAGGGCCTCGAACACGATAGCAGCAGCGTGGGCGGGGGTCAGGGGCACGAGACAGCAAGGTGGTGCTGCGGAAGTGGGGGGCGAGCTCTAGACCAAAAGCAGTTCAGAGGTCGCTCACTCGCGACGCGCAGCGCCAGCTATTAAGAAGGGAGGGGGGAGGGAGGAGCAACTGGGAGGCGGGAGGGAGCGGGCGAATGGAGGCGCGAGGGGGGGCGGGCCGCAGGGAGTCAGTGGCAGGGAGAAAACGGCAAGGAGGAGCGCACAAGGGACGAAAACCAGGAAAAACAAGGCACAATGACAAAAGTAAGGCACAAGTCAAAAACAGTCACAAAATACGATAAATGGCACAAAATACAATCGGAATACAGCAATCAGAAGGGGCACAAATGGGGGCAAGAGCGCAAGGAGGCAAGGCGCTGAAAAGTAGAAAAACACTTACAGATACGGTGAAAAGCGGCAGAGAGCACACGGGTCTAGCAAAGCTTACCAGAGCCCACTAGACACCAGGGATGAGGCTCAGGGTGGAGGAGTGCCTCGAACACGCTAGCAGCAGCGTGGGCGGTGGTCAGGGGCACGAGACAGGCAAGGTGGTGCTGCGGACGTGGGGGGCGAGCTCTAGACCAAAAACAGGTCAGAGGTCGCTCACTCGCGACGTGCAGCGCCAGCCAATAAGAAGGGAGGGGGGAGGGAGGAGCAGCTGGGAGGCGGGAGGCGGGAGGCAGGAGGGAGCGGCGAATGGGGGCGCGGCCACAGGGAGGCTGCGGCAGGGAGAAAACGGCAAGGGGGAGAGCACAAGGTGTGAAAACCAGGAAAAACAAGGCACAATGACAAAAGTAAGGCACAAGTCAAAAACAGTCACAAAAATACGATAAATGCCACAAAATACAATCGGAATACAGCAAACAGAAGGGGCACAAATGGGGGCAAGAGCGCAAGGAGGCAAGGCGCTGAAAAGTAGAAAAACACTTACAGATACGGCGAAAAGCTGCAGAGAGCACACGGGTCTAGCGAAGATTACCAGAGCCCACTAGACACTAGGGATGAGGCGCAGGAGGATGCCTGCGGGTGGAGGAGGGCCTCGAACACGCTAGCAGCAGCGTGGGGCGGGGGTCAGGGGCACGAGACACAAGGTGGTGCTGCGGACGTGGGGGGCGAGCTCTAGACCAAAAACAGGTCAGAGGTCGCTCACTCGCGACGCGCAGCGCCAGCCATTAAGAAGGGGGGGGGGAGGGGGGAGGGAGGAGCAGCAGGGAGGCGGGAGGGAGCGGCGAATGGGGGAGGCGAGGGGGACGGGGCCGCAGGGAGGCAGTGGCAGGGAGAAAACGGCAAGGGGGAGCGCACAAGGGGCGAAAGCCAGGAAAAACAAAGCACAATGACAAAAGTAAGGCACAAGTCAAAAACAGTCACAAAATACAAAATGGCACAAAATACAATCGGAATACAGCAATCAGAAGGGGCACAAATGGGGGCAAGAGCGCAAGGAGGCAAGGCGCTGAAAAGAAGAAAAACACTTACAGATACGGCGAAAAGCGGCAGAGAGCACACGGGTCTAGCGAAGCTTACCAGAGCCCACTAGACACCAGGATGAGGCGCAGGAGGATGCCTGCGGGTGGAGGAGGGCCTCGAACACGCTAGCGGCCAGCGTGGGCGGGGGGTCAGGGGCACGAGACAGAAAGGAGGTGCTGCGGACGTGGGGGGCGAGCTCTAGACAAAAACAGGTCAGAGGTCGCTCACTCGCGACGCGCAGCGCCAGCCATTAAGAAGGGAGCGGGGAGGGAGGAGCAGCTGGGAGGCGGGAGGGAGCGGTGAATGGGGGCGCGAGGGGAGCGGTGCCGCAGGGAGGCAGCGGCAGGGAGAAAACTGCAAGGGGGAGCGCACAAGGGGCGAAAACCAGGAAAAACAAGGCACAATGACAAAAGTAAGGCACAAGTCAAAAACAGTCACAAAATACAATAAATGGCACAAAATACAATCGGAATACAGGAATCAGAAGGGGCACAAATGGGGGTAAGAGCGCAAGGAGGCAAGGCTCTGAAAAGTAGAAAAACACTTACAGATACGGCGAAAAGCGGCAGAGAGCACACGGGTCTAGCGAAGCTTACCAGAACCCACTAGACACCAGGGATGAGGCGCAGGAGGATGCCTGCGGGTGGAGGAGGGCATCGAACACGCTGCAGCAGCGGGGGTTAGGGGCACGAGACAGCAAGGTGGTGCTGCGGAAGTGGGGTGCGAGATCTAGACCAAAAACAGGTCAGAGGTCACTCACTTGCGACGCGCAGCGTCAGCCATTAAGAAGGGAGGGGGAGGGAGGAGCAGCTGGGAGGCGGGAGGGAGCGGCAAATGAGGGCGCGATGGGGGCGGGGCCGCAGGGAGTCAGTGGCAGGGAGAAAACGGCAAGGAGGAGCGCACAAGGGACGAAAACCAGGAAAAACAAGGCACAATGACAAAAGTAAGGCACAAGTCAAAAACAGTCACAAAACACGATAAATGGCACAAAATACAATCGGAATACAGCAATCAGAAGGGGCACAAATGGGGGTAAGAGCGCAAGGAGGCAAGGCGCTGAAAAGTAGAAAAACACTTACAGATACGGTGAAAAGCGGCAGAGAGCACACGGGTCTAGCAAAGCTTACCAGAGCCCACTAGACACCAGGGATGAGGCTCAGGAGGATGCCTGCGGGTGGAGGAGGGCCTCGAAACACGCTAGCAGCAAGCGTGGGCGGTGGTCAGGGGCACGAGACAGCAAGGTGGTGCTGCGGACGTGGGGGGCCGAGCTCTAGACCAAAAACAGGTCAGAGGTCGCTCACTCGCGACGTGCAGCGCCAGCCATTAAGAAGGGAGGGGGGAGGGAGGAGCAGCTGGGAGGCGGGAGGCAGGAGGGAGCGGCGAATGGGGGCGCGGCCACAGGGAGGCTGCGGCAGGGAGAAAACGGCATGGGGGAGAGCACAAGGTGTGAAAACCAGGAAAAAACAAGGCACAATGACAAAAGTATGCACAAGTCAAAAACAGTCACAAAATACGATAAATGCCACAAAATACAATTGGAATACAGCAAACAGAAGGGCACAAATGGGGAGGCAAGAGCGCAAGGAGGCAAGGCGCTGAAAAGTAGAAAAACACTTACAGATA